>NC_136015.1:10397500-10997500 GCF_048128805.1 Centroberyx gerrardi | reverse complement strand
CAGCTAATGCAATATTGCCAGAGCAAGATCAGTTCATCTCAAGCACTCCGAGCTAAGCCAAATCTTTTGTAATTAGTTTAATATCGGCACCCATAAACATTCCAAGTCAGAGCTTTGTTGTAATTAAAAATTAACCACTGCGTCCATTTGCACCGACTCAAACATTCGTCATGTCGTTTGGTGATTAAAATACCACCGTAAGAAAGATGGATACATTACTACAGAAAGTAATCAAACTCAAAACAAACGGTTTGTTGTCAGAACGGTGAGAGTTGGCATCAGGTGCTGAAAGGCTAAAACCTTCACACTGCAGTAGAAAAAGAGTGAGCAGGGTATATAAATCAAAGATGATCTTTTCACACAACTGTTTTCAGGGTTTGGATCATGCTCTCTGTTATTTTCCTTTCCTCATGTCTGGTTCATTTGCCCTCAAAAGATTCATGCATGTCTTTTGTGTGATCTATATTAGAGCAGTGAGGCCTTATAACCACTAACTTTAGCTTTTAGGTTTAGGTAGAGTTCGACATCAGTAGTGTAGTTGAGCGTATACAGAAGTGTACAAAGTGTGTACTGACCTCTTGACCTCCTTTCTGGAACATGTATCCTCCCTTTTAGACTAATTTACCATTAACCTATATTGGATGGTGCCCATCTCCTCTTCAGTATCATCCCCCATGGGCTCCATCTATTTCTACACCTCTTGACTATGCTATTATTGGTCTTTTCTATTGGTTCAAAAGTAGAGATAGAGGAAAAAAGTTTACCTCACAGGGCAAGAAATGTATATATATAAGCTTAAAGACACAATGAAACCACATTTTGAGAGAATCTTGCTTCCTTAATGTGATGTATTTCCTGTTGAAACAGGGTGTTGGTGTGGGACATAGTGGGGCGGGATCATTCACAAGTGTAAACCACTGGGATATCAGTTAGGGAGAGAAAGGCAGTTTTATTTGATAGGATGGGCGGGGGGGCGGGATTGTTCAAAAATCTGTGATGGTTTTATATTTTTTATGAATTTCTATTTACGTGCAGCATGAAGTCACCACTTCAGATTTTCCATTTTCCAGTAAGTAAAAGTAATGAGATTTTTTTTGTCATTTTTTTTGGCATAAATTGTCAAATAGGTGTATTGTATAGTTAGAATGAGCTAAAATGGTGGAAAAAATAATTTTTCATCTCAGTGTGACTTTAACCTCATTTCCTAAACCCACTGCTGCAGTAAATTCATCTCTGTTCCGTTGAAAGCGGTGGACCAAGATGATCCCAAGGCTAAGTTGCTTTTGAGAAGCTGCGGCGCAGACTGTTATAATGACAGACTCTCACATCCCTATCTAATGGATGATTTAGCTTTGGTTCTTAATAGCGGGGGGCCTAGCCAGACGTATTACCTCTTAGTACTATTTATAGCTGAGCTGAATGGGCGAGCGGTTTCCTTTGATATCTCCCATAAATATTTATTGTCTCAAAAATCACACAGCGTTTCAACTATATTCTATTATAGGAGATGGAACAAAGTAAGGGTTTAGGACAGACAGGCCGTCCTAAAAGACAAGTATAATTCATCGGCTGTCTTCTTCAGTGGGGTTATGGAGTGTTTTGATGTCTCCTATGGTGCCAAAATTATTATATCTGAGAAAACTAAACTGGTTTTATGAAATATTAGCTTGTAAAATCGTACTCATAGACAGAAATATAACATATGACACTCCATTTCTGCCCTTTTCATTTTACAGACAAAAAAGGAGCTCAGGTGAAAGTGTGTGTGTGTGTGTGTGTGTGTGTGTGTGTGCATGTGTGCATGGATGCATTCGTGTTTGTGTCTATGATTGTGTGTGTACTTTACTATGATTACATATTGGGCTGTATATACTGCAGCAACATTCCTGGAAGATTCACATTTTGTAAATACAACCTGCAGCTTCTTCTCCTCTAAACACACAGCAGTATTCCACGACTGCTTCCTTCCTGATTCAAGGATACACAACCTAGAATGGCTTGAATGCCCTGCACAGTATTACCAGATAAGGAGGGGAGACGGCAGTGTCAATAAAGAATGGAAGAGGCCTCGAGATAAAGTGAAAGTGACTGAGGGAAAGTGAAGAAACCAGACAAGGGTTGTTTTTTTTCGTTGCTGCTGCAGTATTGGGCTTGAGTGAAAGAAGTGAAGGCAACCCTTACTGAATGCTGTGAGAGAGGACAGAATAGATTGTTGTCACATATTCAAGTCAGCTAATTAACCAAATGTTACCCAATACGTTCCTGCAAAAATTGTGCAAATGTACAAGAAACAAAACGATACTTGCACCAAATGTTTGATGTATATTTTATCAAAAATGTGCTTATGATAAAAAAGATCACTCTCATAATGTATTACATTAAAATACAATACAATACATACATACATACATACATACAGTATATCAAAATACACAATCTGGAACATAAGTGCAGTAGTAACAAACTTCATCAACAGCATACAGTAAAATCACATTGAAAGATTTGCATATAAAGCATTTCCAACAGATGCAACATATAGTTGGAATTGAGAAAAAATGTTAGTGTTCGCGCTCTTTTGTCAGTGTGCGGGCTACTTCCTTCAACCCAGACAAAAAAAAAAAAGTATGTGCCATTACAAACTGTCTTTGGAAAATAAACCAACAAAAATACTGCTGTTGGAATGATAGATTCACATTTGTCTAAATAGTTGCCCACAGTCCTCAGCTGTGCACCACACTACAGTATAGTTTACATCTGGTCAACACAAAGAATAGTGCAAGAAGTTAGTTTTGAAAGTCCCAGTTTAATGCCGGTTAGTTTGCATTGCGTGCTTGTCCAAGTGAAAACTCCTGAGACCAAGTGTCAAACGTCTAAACCTGCATGAAAGTGACGCTGTGATTTCTATTCCTCCTCATGCGACGTCCTTTTCCGGGCTGCTTTTTTCTTCCTGAAACAAAAAGTGAATGACAACTCATTAGCACAATAAGCTCTAATTCTACAATCTTGCTGACCCTCTGTGTTCATGATCAATTAAACACTTCCCCACACAGACACATCGTCACACGCAGAGACAGCTCTTGGTTCTAACGTTATGATTGGCTGCCGCTCATAAATGCTCTTGAAGACGTCTCTATCATCCCCGAGAGCGTGCTAATGGTTTCTTGGGATGCATTTTTCAAAACCGATAATGAAAACCAGTTGAGCGTTATTTGGGTTACTCCCAATTTCCCTCTCCCTCTCTGAATTCTCTCCATCATCAAACAAACAAATGGTTCCTGGATGCAGATCTAAGCAGGCAATTTCTCCTCAAATATTCATCTTCCGTTCTTCAATACAGGCTTCTTGGTGGACTGTGAAACTTTCGCATACATTCCACTATAATTTACTCCCACTCACACACGCACATACCTTTGGCACAAACATCCATGCAGCTCTGCCTTGAGACGAAGTTGTTGCTGCTCCCTCCGCAGCCGGAGTATATGAACTCCTCACACATCTTGGTGGCTTTGTTGTAGTAATACCTTGGTATGGAGGCTGAGCACTTGCCTTTGTCCAGAGGATCCAGGCAGAGCACAGGAACCGCTAAAAAAATAAACCACAAAACACACAAACTATGACAATAAGGCCTCTCAGTAGTCCTTGGAGAGGAGCACTATCAAAACAAACACAGTTCAAGTATTTGTATTCTTCACTGCTATGCTGAAATACCACTTGCCTGCATGCTGGTAACCACCAGAAACTAATTTCTTCCTTTCCTATTTTCCAACAAACTAAAAATTGTCCTCATTTTCTTGAGTGCTATTTTTGAGGCACAGCAAACATTTTTCCTGGGTTTGTTAAATCATTTCCTTAATGCTCAAATATCTTCATCTATTGTGCATCCTGACAAAGGCGTGATGTGGCATTCTTTTGATCCATAAAAAGCACCCAGTCTCATTCATCTGCAATGCTTCTTCCACAGTACTGTCACTTTATCTCTCTGAGATGCTTCTTTCATCCTGAATCAAATCATCAATAGTATTTCACACAATGTTTATGTATGCAACAATACTTTCCTTTTTTACATTTTGCCACACTGCACTCCATGTATGCACATTGCTGCCATTGTGCACCAGACTTCAGGTTAAATAAGTGTCTTTTTTTAGGTGACTCTACTTACTCTTGTGTGGACTGCAGTACTCTGTGCAGGAGGTGAGGTCTTGGAAGCGGTTGGAGTTGCCCTGGCAGCCGCCGTAGTAAAAGGACTCACACTGCATGGTGGTCATGTTGAAGAAGTAGCGCAGGTAGAGGGCGCGGCAGGGACCCTCCTCCTTGGTAAACCTACAGATCTGGGGAATCTCTGGGGAGAACAAGGACAGGGTTTGGGTGCTGTGAGTGAGATTGAAGATTTCTTGACATTTCTCAGAGCCTTCAAGTTGCACCCTTTGCTTCTTCCACAGAAACACCATACCATCAAAACTACATTGATGAAGTGCTTATTTCCCAAGGTACATTCATGAATGCAACATTTTGAATGCAAAGATTAAAACAAGAGGCATTTAAAGGTCAGGAAGGGGCACTGTCAGTTTAAGTGCATGCATATCACATGGAGAACTTACTTGGTATTCTGAAACATGTTTTCTGGCACTCCTGATAACTCTTGAAGTTGTTGGCATTTCCCTGGCAGCCTCCGTAGTAGAACGTCTCGCATTTCTGAGTGATCGTGTTGTAGTAATACCGCTCGATCTCCCCTCTGCAAGGTCCCTCGTCCACTTGAAGGAGACACGCGCCTGAAAGCAGCAGAGAAAGTTTGTTGTTTGCAACACAAAATAGGATGAAACTGTAAATAAGCTGCGAAAGTTGAAAACAATGCTGCACTTAATATTCCTGGGCAGCTCTATTCTATTCTCAAACTGGATATCAAAATTATGCCAAAAGTCTTTTACGCCTGAGGCCAAATTATGGTTTGAGTTCCGCAAAATATAGAAAAGTCGAGGAATACTTGAGAAAAAGCAGATACGCTCTTTTTTCCTCCATTACCTTTAGGTGGCAACGCAAAGACGTTGTAAAACGCAGAGAGAAGTGTAAATAGGGTTAATATGCAAAACTCCATGTTTAGTTTGTAGTCAAGTTTGGTTCCAGCTCCAGTCTTTTCCGCTCTCCCGAACATCCCGTCAGCGGCAGCTTTATAAATTGTTGAGGTTTTCCCAGGGGAAAGTTTTAGGGGCGGGATGGAGTGACTCATTTCCATAAAATGTCGACCGGATTAGAGCGATGATGAAGTTATTAATTGCATCACAGAGGGACCGTATTACGTTTGTAGAGAGTTGTAATGTCTACGCACAAGTCTGTTAAGTCGTGACTAAGAACATATTCAACCAACTAACCTTGCATTGACATGGGAATTTATTTATTTATTTTCGAATTAATGACATCTTTTCTCATAATTCTGATTCTGGTTTGGCCCTTCAAAATAATAACGCGGCAGTTTAAACGTATAGAAATATAGATTTAAACCAATTCATTTGTATTTTTTCGTCCTAACCAATAACTGAGTCCTACACACTAATATTTTCTGTCATAATAATCATGAAAATATCGTAACATGTGGCACTTTTTAACTATAAAGGCTGCATGTATTACACTGTGCAGCAGTTATGAGACAAGATGTCATTAATTCGAAATAAACGGGCTAATCTTTTTTTTTTCCAGGTGAATGCAACTCTTCCATAGTCCTGCCTGTGATAAGACAGTTTGAGTGGTGCCCTACTGGCTGACTGGCAAATACTATATAATTACAACTTTCAAATCTGGCCCATTGACTTATGAGATGATGATGATGATGATGGTGGTGTATCATCCTATTGTAATATTCTATGTACAAATATCCTAAAAGCCATACACTCCAGCTTCCCTATAGCTTTCTGTTGCTGTGTATTTGTCCTTTCTCCAGTACAAACATTGCATTGTCTCTAAGGCAATGACACTATTGTGAAACATTAACACATCTATCTAGTCTCATACATCCTTGCCAAGTTCCCATCACACACCCGTCTGACTGGATCTTATCTCTCTCTCTCTCTCTCTCTCTCTCTCTCTCTCTCTCACACACACACACACACACACACACACACATACACACTTCCAATCACTCCACAAAGCCTGTGAATAAAACTGTCAGCTCTCTTTCCAGCCCTGTCTGTGGTCTATGCTGTTTTCTGTTTAGCTTAATGGCTGTATCCACCTCCAACACACTTTCAGGGAAACAGTAATGTCTTGCTCCACTAAACCCCCCAAGGCCCCATTCCTTCCCCACTCACTGCCATTCACTGTGCCACACCACAATGTATTTGTACAAAGGATTGGACAGTTTACTGTCAAGACTGAAAGCGTCGCACCACTGGTCTTAAGAACAGCACTTTCTGAAAACAAAAGACAAAACACACAATATCATACAGCATACAACCGAGGTTGTTTGGAAATACAATTAGTCAATCCTACTGCTTTCCTACATCTAATGCTAAGGATCCACTCCAACTACACCAGTTAGGCGAAAGTTTCTTCAGCTTTTATATGTTGTTGTAGAACTGCTGTGGTTGTCATATTTAGGACAATGATACATCTCCAACTTGACAGGTGGAGGCTAAATACAGATTAGCCGTCTTATCAAAGTGACCTGAAACATGTGGTACCTCCCCTTGACCCATACCTGAATAACAAACAGTCAAAACAACATGTGAGTCCAGATTTAATCAGCGATATAAAGCAAACACAATCCATTGTTCCTACATAATTCAGTGGAACCAAAACACACACCTGTACGATTCACTCTCCCTTTTGACAGCACACTTTAGCTACTGGTGTGACCGTACAAAGGGGCCTCATTTTAATCAGATTAGCGGATTAGGATTGTTTATGCAGATTACTTTATAACCCAGATTTAGGGAGAGGAGAGGGATTCTTTGTCAGGGTTTCAGGGGTGGAGGACAGCTCCCTGTAAGCGTTCGTAAGTACAACAGTTTGTTATTAATATTCTTTCAGTAACTTTTCTTCATTTGTGTGGTCGAATCATTGAAGATTTTTTATCTGTCATATGAGTGATTGGGAGATATGAGTGATGTATGTCTGAATGACACTGGATGTATTGTAAGGGTGTTATTAGCCAGCAGAGAAGTAAATAAGCACTAGGCACCACCAGAGATATGATGATGATCTACTGTATCTGAGTAATGGTTGGATTTATTAAAGATACATTTGAAATTGAAAGTGGATATGAACTACTCAATACAATGAATATCTGTCTCCTCTTATAGAGAATGCCGGTCATAAATGTAGAAGAGCTGACAGACTTGGACAAGGCAAAAATGGAAGTAGACCAGCGTAAAATTGAAATCAAGCTTGAGAGGTGGTTGGTAAGTCATTTGCTTGTTTGTTTTTTTCATGAAGATCCCAGGGAAGAAATTGGATTTTCAGTCTGAATTTAAACTTTTTCAAGCAACAAATAATTGTAAACCTGTCAAATTGCAATGAATCCTATTTAGAAGCTAACAGGGACGCTATTTAAAGCAGAATACACTGCTGGGTGACGTCTCAACACCTCTGCCTGTTCACTTGCAGACATCTAAATGCTGTGAGGAGATAAAGGACTACATTCAGGCCGGCGAGGAGGAGGACATCCTCGTCAAAGGCATTGCAGAGGACAAGAACCCCTTCAAGGAGAAAGGTGGCTGTGTCATCTGCTAGACTGGACCTGAGGAGCTTTTCATATCTCAGATTAGCACCTCACTAGCGCCCAAGGACACTCTCCCTCCCCTCATAAAACGGATTACCACTTGCAGACAGAGAAGACTAGAGGAATAAAAAAATAAAAAAAAGAATGAGTCTGTATATAAAATTTCACGAGTTCCCATGTAAATGAATCCCCATCTTCTGGCCAGATTTGTAGCCTTATGATTTTCTTCTTTGAAAAGATGCAATAAATAAGAGTTGTATTGGGCAAGCAATGTCGGAGCTTTGTTTGATGGTTTATACGAATGTGTCTGTCTCATGTGGTGTAGTCTGAGCAAATGGGCCCATGTGTTGCTTCATACACAGAAGCCGCTGTCATTAAATGTGCTTGTTTATAACAACTGTAACTCAGCCTGTCTCATCATTCACTGTGGAAGACACTGCTGTCATGACAGGGCCGAGAAAAACATAAACCTTATTATTTGGCTTATTTTATGATAATGATAATTTCTGAATATGAAGTGTGTCAAACCCCTGGGAAATTATCAACTGAGTAGTCATGGTAGACAAGCTAAAGGTGTGCGTGTGTGTGTGTGTGTGTGTGTGTGTGTGTGTGTTAATCAATGATGTAATGGAGGGTAAACCTTCACTTCACTTTACATAGGCTACCTTTTGATTTGTGGATGACCGTTTGTCCACCTTTTGTGGTCTTTTTTTGTAGTATCCATCATGGTAAATAGTATCAAACTGATGTAAATGATTAGCTGTGACACTTTAAGGGGTGAGAAAGCATAGATGAATGTTTTTCTTTTTTCTTTTCCACTACACCACTGAAGTTAATGTATTATACCTCGCCTGCACCCTTAGACCCCGAAGAAACCTTACCTGCTTCCTAGTGCAAGCGGGTTACAGAGCAACCAAGTGCGCATGCGCAAGGCTCAGCAGAACTTGTCAACAGAGATGGCGCTGCGCGAAGGAGCCCTCCGCTTGAAGTTGATCCCCATCCGTCATTTCTACAAATTAACTTCCCTTGGCGGTGTCCGGCCGTTGTCTGAAAATGTGTCATCTAAACCCGTTCCCGCCAGTGTCTCAGAGACAGCGGGGGATCATTTAATCTACACACAAGAGCACTTTGCATTGAAGGAATCCCTCAAAAAGGTATGCACGACTGCTAGCATCACACAGCAAGCCATACCAAGAAATTAGGGCTCGATTTGAGTTTTATACAGTAGATGAGAATTGTATTTTTTTTGTCTATGGCTGCTAGAAAGCAGCAGTGTCATTGGGCTTTATGTAACCGTAAGCAGCTGACTTGAGGGGGCAATAAAACAGAAGTAGGTGAGAGGTCAATATGCTAGCTAGCTAGCTAACACAGGTCGAGGCTGTATAGCTGTGTCTGCTGACGCTGCTCTGGACTGATGTGTGTATTATCATGTTGCTCACTGTTCCGCCAAAGTACACGGTACAAACCGCCAAAGTTCAAAGTGGACGTTTGTTTTGATGATGTTGCTGCAGCTGGAAAGGGATGTCAGTGTCACGTGATGTCTGTCTGCATCCTCCAACCACTGCACCAGCAAGCCTACATGTTGTGTTGTTATGCTGTCACTATGGAAAATTAGTGAATAAGGATGGAGGTTCAAGGCAATGGACCTGGTACATTGAGTCTACACTGGTTTATAATCACAAATACAACCGCTGGCTCGTTTGTTTTCATTACCCATCCCACACTCCCACATCCCACTCCATTAACGTCAGCATTGCTCCTGCAGCTGAACATGTAGCATTGCCCTTGCACTGGAATACAGTATCTAATGCTATGGTTACATTTGTAATTTCAATAAAACTTTTATCGTCTGATTATGCCAGGTTGCATTAAGTGGCTGGTGCATAAAAATCTTATTTTGCTCACATTGCCCCCAGTTGTGGAAATGATCAGGCTTGCATTCTACATAGTGTGGGTACAATCCCGTCACAATGTGTATAGAAACAATGTAAAGAAATGGAGAAAGACAGCGAGGGGAAAAAAAGTCACAGATTTAAACGAATATAGCCACAGGAGACACATAAAAGCCATTTTCAGGGAAAGTGTGGACATACAGTGATGTGATCTCATTAATTCTGATCATTAGAATCAGATCTCTAAAATCACATTGAACTGTAGCCAAGGACCCGTTTACATCTGACACTAACATGAGTCCTGGGTGATCGAATTGTAATCGGATAGAGGGATACCAGGTAAAGTCCAGGTGTAAAAGCACTCAGCATGCCTTGAAGATCTAACCAACCAAACTACCCACGGAGGTGCTCAGAGACGCATTTGGCCACATTAACAATAAAGTGTAAAATGTAATGCGTCTCCAAGCCACATATAGCAAGTATGTAAACAGAAATTAACTTTAGTGCACCAACACAAGGAAGCGCACCCAGTGACAGGCAGCTCAGATACTAATATTCATTTATTAATTCACAATACCAGGTGTAAATAGGGCATACGACTCTGTAAAAGCCCACTATAACGCATAAGAACAAATATAAGGCTATTAGAAACAATTCAGAAGCCCTGAGCCTTTTCAAACTCAAGGCTTTATACAAAACATTGGAAAAATCAACTCTCGGATACACCTACACTGTTATATATCATCAATTTGTGATGTGAAAGACCTTTGGTGCACAGCCTGAACTTTCCCAGCTACTGCAAATTATGGTAGTAAAAAATCAAAGTAAATAGTAGCGACCAGACTTCACTTTCTCTATTAACTATGCCGCCACTATGCCGTAAACATTGCCCCCTAAAAACAGCACACGAGCGGTGACGAGTTAAAAGTTATCCTTTTGGCTAGACAGTCATCAGAGACGGAGGCCTCAAAAATAACACAGAGAGCCTAATTTAAGGCAGGGAGTAAAGATGTTGCGGTAAATGGAGGGAAACTTGTTGAGTGACTAAACCTTCAAAGGATGCCCGGAGGTTGAAAATAAACTAGCGCTGGGAATAATGGGAAGGATGAAAATGTGAAAAGGAAATGCACAACAATATGTAGGTAGTGCCGGAAAGGGAACTCAAGGCAGCGTGGTTTATTAAAAGAATTCACTGAAGGATAGTGTGTGTTTAAAGTTGGTATGCAGGTGGGCTTCTGGGAAATCCTTCAGTGACTGTACAAGGTCAGACGTTCTTGGTGCCAGTGAAACAAATTGGCAATCAAAATACACAATAGAAATTATTTCAGCTGTTACGCATAGCATTTTTGAAATAATGTGCTTTTTTGAGCAGTCACTGGATATTTCTTTCAGAATGTTCAAATGCAGACTGCAGTATTTTTTTCTTTTTGTGACCAAATTTTTAGTGATAGTTATTTTACTTATTAGTTATTTTTTAGTTAGTTTACAGAGGGTTACACATTAAATTGATGAGTAAACATTAGTGTAAACCACTGTTCTTTTCAGGATGGCATCGGGTCAAAGCGATTATTTCTTCATTTTCTACAATATGATAGTTCAAACATCAACAAAATAGCCATTGAAATAAGTAACTGAAAAAGAAGTAAATAATAGACAGCTCAAAATTAGTGCCATTATTGACAATGTTCAAACTGACCAACAGTTTTGTTTTATCAATCAGTTTATTGATTTCAAATATAGCAAACGTAAATAGACAATAATTACAGAAGGGCTACGGCAGGAAATAGATAAATAAGGAATGTCTTAGAATAGCCCTACTGAACATATATATATATATATATATATATATATATATATATATATATATATACGTATATATACAGTATATAGACATATGAAAATAAAAAAATAACAGAAAAAAAACAGCATATGAACAATTGTAAGCAAAGACAGCTGTTATGAAATAGAGTGAATGGGTATAGGCCTACCTTTAAGACAAAACAAATTATATTTTTCTATTTTTCAAGTGCATGGGGAACCTTGATACTGGTTGCCTTCCATTTGCCAAACTTTCAAGAAGATCTTGCCGAGGTTATTTCAGAGTCTGTCCATATGTAGCACATTCCCCAGGTCCCTAAGCCATAGATGAAATAAGGGAGATGCCTTTGGCTTCCACTGTTGTAGAATAAGGTGTTTGGCCAATAAGGTATAGAGAGAGATAGCTTGCCCTTCATACTTATTAATAGAAGGATTATCTATAACCGAACCAAAGATAGCCTGTAATGGATCAAGTACTACAGTTTTGTTAAAGGCTTTTGACATGTAATCGAATACAAGAGTCCAGAAGAGTTTTAATTTTGGGCAGGACCAAAACTAATAGTACCGGTCTCTTGTTTACACTTATTACATAATGGAAATGTACTGGGGAATATGGCATGAAGCCTGGATTTTGAGTAGTAAAGTCTATGAACCAATTTAAAATTTGCATGTCTGGCATGATGAATATTATCAAGAATTGCCTCCCATGTTTCAACAGAGATTACAGTGTTGAGTTCAATCATTTCTTAATTGACCAACATAACATCACTGATGGTGATATCCACGAAATGCCCACTCTCCCCCTTACCAGCCCCACCCCTATCCCTGCAGTAATTTTTGTTAACAGCAAAAATATTGATTTTCACATTGTGAAACGCCCTTGCAGCAAATCACATCTGCAGTATATAGTGGTATAGAATGGTAAACCCTCTTTAACACAGAAAAGCCCAGCCTGTGCCTCGCCTGCAATACCCCAGGTGTCGGGGGAAAAGGATATTTTGGATATTTTGGAAGTCCTGGATAACACAGTGTTCTTGACCCTATCTCACCACTCGACAGTTCGGTGGTGTGAAATTGTTCTGGTATGCAACAGAAGTAGTCCACAATGAAGAGTGAAGAGATTTAGGATCACTCCCTGGCGACCTTTATGTTTCCCTTTCCAACAGCTAGTCGACCCTCCCTTTCCCTCCTCAGGATTTGAACTTTGGACATGGATGAGTTTATTGCAGGCTAAAGGGGACTAAAAACTGCTGTTGTGTTGGATGTTGTATGAGTCTAATCCTAATCTAAACCTAATCTTCACAGATTCAGGCCGAGGCTTGTGTGTGGCTTGTGTGCCATTTCTGTTCTATCTTGTATTCAGGGGTTTTTGAGCCAGTACATTTTTCTTGGCTGGTAGAAGGGATGGCTGGTTTTGTTTTGTGTGTTTTGGAAGGAGAGCGTGTGTGCGTATCGCTTTTTCAATCCTGGAAAAACTTGTCATTCTTTTCTAGGTTCTTTGGTTATTTAGCTTGAACGGTAAGATACAGGCCTAGTCTAGCCCAACGCTTGCTGTGCTGCCACTCTCAAGAGGAGATTTAACCAAGGTTGACTGAGTATTAGAATTAGAATAATCAAATATGATTTTTTAACAAACCACGTTATTGAAAATGGCTCATTGAGCTCCTTGTCGTTGGCTGAGGCTTGAGTTTGACAGAGTAATCCCTTTTGCCCAGTAATTGCTTAATTTGTTTTAATCATTGCCTTTCATTTTCTGTACCTGCCATTGGGAGGACATTGTACTCAGCAGAGAAGCACATTTATGGACCAGTTTGTCAGGGTTCTGTTGAATCTTTTGGCCATTAAAAGTGTTTATGCATTACAAAGTCTTTGTCTTTAATGACCAAAATGGAATTGGAGGAAAGCCAGTTATGATTGTTTAGAACATTTTGGCCCAAGCACAGATCCATTTTTATGAGGTCATTATGTTTTACAAAATGTTCAACAGGAACTAGACAAGACCAGTCATAGCCCATAAGTTTTTTAAATTTGTTGTTAATGGCATGTCTTCGTTTCCATTATTTCTTTCTTTTACATCACCTCACCTTAGCTACTATTGACTAACCCAACTGTCCCAGGCAGACAATGATATTAGCATATACAGTATGTTTGCTAAGCTGCATGACATGGGACTGTTCAAAGAAATTATAAATACCACATATACTATAACCCATAGGTCTACAGCCTATTTTCTGTAAAGCAGCTTCAATTTCCCACACAAATGGGACTGTGCAAGTGCCTCAGCAGATTGGTCATTGGTAAGTGCTTTTCCAGCTGTGGACTGGTTCCAGGTGCTCAAAATGAGTCACTGTACCAAGGTTCACTCACTGGGTCTTTTCCATTAGAGGAGAAAGGGTCCATTCTAAAGCCAGGTTGCAACCCCTCTCACTCCCTGTGAATATTTTGTGCATGACACAGAAACCCTGGCAACAGCGATATACAGTATGAAGCAAACGCTGTCTGAATTTGAATTTGAGAGACATTTAGAATAATTCCACTCACTCATGAAGAACATTATGTAGAATTCAGTGACAAAACAGCAAGAATCCATTTGCTGCCTCTTTGTGAATTCACAATGGTATTTAGCCCTTATACAAGCAAGGGTTAGACCGATATATTGGTTTGCCGATATATTGGGCTGATATCGGCCTGTTATTAAATATTAGATATCAGACAGTCAATGTCATTCACTTCCTATATGATGGAGGAACCTGACCATGGCTACACAAAACCTTCTATGAAAAAACTATTAAACCTGTAAAACCCTCAGTGACATTTTATTTTCATTTCACAACTGTTCAAGAATGTTTTTTGTGAACTTCATTTATAGGCAGTGGTGTATCCAAGACTTCCCCATTGAATAGGTGGAGTGGCTTCTAACCCTAAAGGAATTTTATTAGTATGGGTTTCAATGGAGAGTTTTCATTTTCACATGATAGTCTAAATGTTATTTCAGAGGCTTTTCCACCCAGCCAAGAATAAAATTCTAGGGGAAACACTGAATCATTGAAAGTTTTGTCATGACAATAGTCAAATTTAAATACATTGAATATTGCCGCAATATTGGCTATCAGCAGCTTCAATACAAAAATATTGGTATCGGCCTTCAAAAACCCTTATCAGTCAAACCCTAATACAAACCCTCTGTGATCTAAGTGTAATTACAATGTACAATGTATACAACGGCTCTAACTGCAATAGTACTGAAGAAACCCACACATGACCGTTGTCTTACCAACGTTATTAGACAAATATATTTTTATTGAAATTATAGAACGATGTAGAGAACATGTACTTTTTGGTTTTACAGTTCCTTTTTTGTCCCTTACCAACATTATTACTGAATTCTGTGTTTGGCTTAGTTTTTAGGGAACCTGCCCATTTTTTTTCTACTGTGAAATGGCGAGGACTGGGACTGAGGCACAGGCCATAGATTTGGCTCTGTCTGTCTTATGAGCCTGCAGTTTGTCACATTCTGTATGACACCAGACTGGCATTGCGATGGTTGTTCAATACCGGACTGATAACATGTATATCTGGGGAATGGTATGCCGTGCATGATAGTATTCAACATCGTCATCATTATGCATTCACCATGCAGGCCATGTACATTTTTCCAGCCTGCTTTCTATTCATTGATATGTAAACCCTCATCGAGCTGTCTGCCAGAGATAGATTACATAGGCTTAAGTAGAGATACGCACAGCACAGCAGGAAACCAATGTATGTCTAAAAATCATTGTTTTTTTACTCACCTCCATTCACTAATATATCCATTGGGTCATACCCAGTGGTGAGTCAATTTCCTAGTGTTGGGATGGGAGATGGAAGGCTATTTGTCATTCATTGTTAGCATAGTGTTGCAGTAAAAAAAAAACAATCATGCATGCACACACATACACACACATACACACACACGTTTATGCTTGCATCAGTTACAATATTCACCGGGAAACACTGAAGATGATTTAATGTCAGTTATACTTGTGCTCTGCTGACAAACATTACACGTAATACAAAAGTTACAAAATACAATATGTGGTATAGTATACATACACGCACACATGTATCATATTTGTCCCCTGTTGTGTTTGTGCTATAGATCATTGACCAGGAGATCAACCCGTACGTGGAGCAGTGGGAGGCAGAGGGGACGTTTCCTGCTCACAAAATCTTCAAGATCCTGGGAAGCGCTGGCTTTCTCGGGGTCAACAAACCAGCCGGTAGGATGTCTGAAACTGTCTGCTCGTCTGAGTGGCTAGAATTCAGATGCCAGCATAAGCACTGAAAATTGCCCATAGGTGTGAATGTGAGTGTATTTGTCTGTCCACCTGTATCTGTGTTAGCCTTATGATGGACTGTCTAAGGTGTTTCCCTGCCTTCTGCCCAATGCATGCTGGGATAGGCTCCAGCCTCCCGTGACCCTGAATAGGAACAAGCAGGTTAAAAAAAAATAATGAACAGGGCCTTTGGCTATGATTGCAAATAATTGTGAGAGGTTTTTTTTAGCACCACTCTAGTGTGTTCACTGCACCCTTTGATCAGAGAACAGCTCCTACTGGACAATGACGAGGGTTTAATTAATCTAGTAGGTTTTATATCACCTGGATCAGAGAGATAGGGAAAAAGGGCTGTTCAATTTTAAGAACCGGAAGTCTAATCATGTTGGAGGACGCTTGTTTTCTGTGAAAGGATCTGAAGGAGATAATAAGCCTGCAGGCAGATGATAATGGCCTTCATGTCAAGGTGCCAAAGTCAGTGCACCTTTCTTACTGACTGGAAACAAAAGCCTCCTGCCAGATTGTGCTTCACAAAGAAAACTTCAATAAAGAAGTGAATTCAGTTAGTTTGAGTAATTTAATGTAACTTAACTTGTTGAAGTGTCCTTGAGTAACGCACTGAAAACCTACCTAACCTGGATAAGAGCATCGGCTAAATGCCTTAAATGTAAAATGTGTACAGTATATATAATGTATATGGTTAGCAAATGCTGTGTTTGAATTGTAGTTTCCTTTATTTGGCTAATAACTTATACGAATATGAAAGCACATTTAAAAGCCTAGAAATATTTGATTTGTGTCTACAGGATATATCCGTAATATGAAAATGGCTCTGGAAGGGTATAAGGGTTTTTCCTGGCATGGATTCTGGCCCGTTCGTTCCTTGGGAAATCCAGTTGCTAATGCTAATCCATATAAACATTAAGACTCTGATTGATCATCTGGGCTTCAGTCATGATGTATGTTGTTGGGAAGTGCCGTTTCTCTCGCCGTTACAGAAACTCCCATGATAAATCTGAAACATATCTGGGAATTGAAAAGACCTTGGCATATGGCTAACATAAATATCACTCTGTTCAAACCAAGAGAAGACCAATCGTGTTTTTGAGGATAGCGTATTTGTAATCCCAGAAGACTCCCATGAATATCAATCTTTCAGAATCATAATTTAAGTTCTGGTTAGAATTCGCCTAAACCTAGGGATAGGTAGACCAAAATCGTTCCAGGAAAGATACCTCACAACAGACTAGAATCTGCAGAATCTTTCATTGTGTGTGTGTGTGTGTATGTGTTTACCATCCCAGCTTTAAGAAAGACTGGGCATGCTTTGTTCACAGCTTAATTGGCGTCCCATTCATTTTCTACTGTATTTGACAGGCATACATTATAGCTAGTCTGGTGTAGAAATGTTCCCACTGTGATTGTGGGTGCTGGTGTCACGGCAACATCCCACCACAGCTGTGTGTTACAGTATAGCTATCCCATTTCCAGATGTGTACCCAGCTGCGTCGCTGTTGGGATGGGGGTGGGGTGCGATGGGGTAAGTGGGACAAGTACATTCGTGGAGATGAAATGGAAGTTAAATGGTGAACTTTTACCTCCTTTTATTAATTAGATAGTGTTCAGTCAGTAGTATGCTGTAAGGAAAACAGACAGGGTTTGTAGAAAGTATTTTTTCAAGTGCTGTAAACCATGATGAAGTTTGATAGCACACAGGTAGGGATGAAGTGTCTCATCCCAGACCATAATTTGCCTGTTAATGACCACGGTGCCTTGATGATAGCACTGTGAGCATAAGATTATGTTCTGACATTTGATGCAAAAAAGAAAGCTGTGAACAACTACGTTGGACAGTGCGGGTCCTCTGAAGAAGACTCCCTCATAAATCTGTAGGTCAGAGAAGGGGGGGAGAGAGCATTAAAATGTGCTGAGTATGCAAGCCTTAAGCATTAGTCGGCAGGATTAGAGAGGAGGGGGCCAGCGGAAGGCTGTGTTAAGACACACTAGATTACCACATGGTAGATTACCTGGTATGATTTACACCATGAGAAACCTTTGAGACATATTTATAAAACATTGTAAATGCATTATTGATACAGGGTTAAGTATGCCCTGTAAATCAAACACAACAAGAGTTGGGATGTTGGCTTGGGGTGTTTCAATATGTAATTTGTTTTGCCTTCATGAACTTGTAAAGGTGTATTTTCTTACAGATAACGCACCAGTACAGTCTTTACAAACTTGTTTAAAATGTAAAAAAAATACAAAAAAACCTTTGTAGACATCCATTTTCTGGCTTATTAATCACTTTCCATTAACTAGTATGAATTTTAGAGCTAATGCACAAGGATTTTATACATGCTGTGAAATCGGGCCTTTTCCCAGTACTTTTGGCTGCATTTGGTTCAGTTTTCGCCACATTTTCTGGATTGCCCAAAGCTGCCATGGAAGTATGTCTTCTGATTAAGCTTATAGTAACTGAAACTGGATACTTTTCTATGCTACAGTACTGACTAATACAGTACAGGCTCTCTAATGAGGCGGAATTCTGCACTGGGTTAATTGATTCAGAGGTTTGGATTGCATTGACTGGGAATACAGGTTTAGGAGTGCGTGATCTGGCCAATGGAGAAATGACTCATCAGGTATAGGCGGGAAAGAAATGGTCTCCCGTGATCAGAAAGGAACTCAGACTCAATTAATGATATGTTGTATTCACATTTTTTGTAGTGACCATGGCATTCTGCAAAACATTTGAGAGACTTCTTTAAACAGCTCATCGACTTAAGCATCTGATTAGACCATTAGACCATTTGTCAGTCAGAAGCCCAAAAAGATCAACTCTGTGGGCCTCAGGTTCTAAACTCTTAAAAACATGAGGTTGGCCTATTTCTGGATGCCTTTTCCGCATTCAATGTCTTGGAGCTTCTCCTTGGGAAATGATGAATACATAAAATCTGGCAAACATGAGCACTCCCAATAGACCAAATGAATAGATTCAAGGCAGGGTTTGAACTTTAAAAAGGCCTTAAGTTTGAAACTGGCAGCCAGGCTTGCATGTCTGTTTACAACCTTCAGAGCCATATATCCCCTTATTTAGCCTTCACCCTGATACCATAGACAAGAAAACCCACCACTCATCCCCCGCCCCTTCTCTTTGTACAAAGAAAGGCAATATTGCTTTTCAAAACACAAGAACAGGAAGTTTTGCCAAGGCAACCATGTTGAGGTAGAAGACAGGGATGACCCTTGGCTCCCTGCCTGTTTCCTGTGCTCTGACAGAGTAGGATCCACAGTTCCCACTCCGGTATTGGCCTTGTCTCCTGCCTGACAGATAGATCCTGGCAGCCTGCACCTTTTTCCCATTGAGCTGCATATTTGTGATACTAATGTTGTGATGGTTAAGGTCTGGGAGAGACTTTTGCTTTCAGACTACCTCCTTCAACGTCATTTATTTTTTAGTAATACAATGATGAATGCATGACAACGCCTAGTTTTTCTATCCCAAAGCCATTACTAACACAGTGACTTTTTGGATTCTACATTACGCCACACTGTAATGGTGACGTAATGGTGAGGTGTCATGAAAGGACTATAGTCCAATTAGATACATGTCCATTGTAGTAGGCTAGTTGTTACAAAATCTTGACCATGATTCACTGGTCATTCCCTGTTGTCACCCTTCCTGGAGACACAGTCAATTAAATCAGCCATGAGCCAAGCCATCAATTTGCAATGTTAGTGTCATCTCATTTACATGCATACATGTTGGCATGTACATTCAATACAGAAATTAGAATAGAATAGAATGCTACTGTACACTCCTCAACACTGCAAATGTTTGTGCTGCACATCTAAAATTTTCTCATTTCTTATTCTGTAAGTCTTTACTTTGTTAGAGCTCATTTTTACTTTATATGGAGCTCCGCCCGATGGGACCATATGCTGAGGAACATCTGCGGTTCAGAGCAGAGAAACATATGTGTATAGCATAGACGACAGTGACAGTCAGGATTTTGTTTGCTTGTCTTTTCTTGCGCTTGTTTGTTCAACCACAGAGCCAGCTGTTTTGCTGAAAGTGGGAGAAACCTCAGCGTTTCCCTCCGTCCACATTATCCACCGCAGGGTTTCCAGGACTGTCAGAGACTTATCGCGGCACAGCTGCGCCTGCTTCCTCTTATTTTTGGCTCCCCCGCTCCCTTGTTTGCTTGTTCCATCATATCTGTCTCTTTCTCTGTTTCCATTTATTTCGCTGTCTTTTTCTGTCTCCCCGTCTGACTGTCTGTTCTTTCCATTATTCGATAACTAGTTTGACAGGTGACATTGGCCCTATTGGCTGGAGTTGCAGGCTTCCATTTTTTAAATTCACTCATAGTTATTTATCCCCTGTCAGTGTTATTTATCCATTATCCAGCAGCTGACATATTTATTCATGGAAAATGACACATTTTCACAAATGTTGGGTGCTCTGTCATTTTTGGTTGATTGGTCATGATCATCAAGCTTTGTCCCAAATTAATAACTGTCTGGTTATATTTGGTAAACCAGCATGGGAAGATCATAAACTTTGTAACTTGTATTGCAACTTTGTATTGCAGAAAGACCGTTCATTTTCTCATTGTTTTATTCTGACAGTATGTGGGGTGTGTTTACCACAGAAGATTTGAGAGAAGGTGTGAAATGCAATAGGAAAGTGGGTACATTAGCTAGCATCAATTCACTGAGTAGCGGAAGGAAAATTGGCCTTTAGCATTAAGTATATTAGTATGGAAACTAGGACATTCATTTCACAATGGAAGCTGTAACAGATGATGAAAGACAAAAGAAAGGAAGGTGATGAGATACCTCTTTGTGAGAATAACTGACAGGTACATGGTTGATAATGCGCTGTTCAACTCCATTAAGGACCTAAGGTCTTTGCAAATGTCTGCCATGCCAGAAATGATACACAATTGAACCAATGCTTTGGAATGGGGGGAGGGATAATAACATTTTCAGACATCCATTTTTTGACTTTTTTCCACTAAATGGGTTGTTTAAGAGATCAAAATCATGTTCGACATACTAAGCAGAATTTGAGATGACAGTGGCCGTCTGATCCCCTAGCAGGGCTTTTTACACGTAATTACAGGTAGCATAATTACTGATTACTGATAACTGATAAGTGACTTACACTGGTCAGTCAATTTTTTCTGCCTCTCATCTGAGTAGTAGAGGTTTATTTCCAGAGGTTGTTGATATGTGCAAATAAAAAAAACATTGAAAAAAAAACATATTTTCATCCATTCACAAGAATATTCCAAACTGACCAAAGTGAACCTTCAACACATTGGACTGTAGGATTGAAGTAGCTAAAGGAGTGTGTGTCTTGTCCTGTGCAGAGTATGGAGGCTTGGGACTCGACTTCACCTACAGCATGGCAGTGGCAGAGGAGCTGGGCAACATCCGCTGTGGAGGCATCCCTATGGCTATTGGTGTACAGAGTGACATGGCCACTCCTGCACTGGCCAGGTAAAGTACATGCAACCACAATCAGTTTTCCATAGGACTGGACGCTCACCACTAGATACATTTACAGTAAAATCTTTCATGGTCCAATGAGCTGCCAAACCCAGGAATATGTACGCCATCTGTTGATGTATTTTAAATTCAGTCATAATTAAGAGAGACTACATATAGTATATGTACATAACACTAGAATAGCATTACAACCTTCCTGCCTTACATGGGCCGTATCAAGTGGGCCATTTCTTTGCTTTCCCAGAACCTCTTAGATGACCTCTTTGAGTGTTGTATTTACTATGTATCTCAGTCTTTGTATTACTAGACTAGAAAATAAAGCCTATTTCTTTCTACCAAGAATTAGTCAAGTCAAAATTATTTGTATAGCCCTTTATCACAGTTACAGTCTGAACGGGCTTCACATCGGCCACATAATGAAACTACAAATGAAAATATATAATTAATATATTTGGTAACTGTTTGTCTCCTCCCATGTAGACCATGGGCTTTTCCTGCTATGAAACAGCTGCTTGTGACACAAGATAAAGTTCAGTAAAATAGAAAGCTACTGTCTCATGAGTTTAATTAGGGGATCTACAGTAGCTGCAACAAGGCTTAAGTAATGACAGGGCAGCAACAAAGGTTGATCCCCTGGGAGCTTCAAGATAAGCCTCCCTCCATCTCTCCCAGTGGAACGCGAACTCCCGCACACATTTGGCATTGTTGTTTTAAAACACATGATCCCATGTTCTGACTTGTTGCAGATACACAGTACAGTCAGAGTTTCAACACTCACTTTCAACATTAGCAATCTCTCTCAGATCATTATCAAGTAGGGTATGCTTAAGGTTGCTTAAGGTTTGCCACTGACACCCAACATGTGTGTGCTCACGTCCATGCATGCATGTACACACCTACCTGCCAATCAAGTGTACACTGAATGTACTAAATATTAGGGATATCTTCCTGGTATTGAATTCTACATCTACATCTACATCTCCTTTTTTGTGATTGGATGGATTTAATAAGGGAAATCAATAAGGGATAATGGCTTTTTCCCTGGATTGACCTCATCAGCGTACTTCATGAAAAGAGTAAGTGTTCCTAATATTTTGTACATTCAGTGTATATTTATGTGTGTGTGTGTGTGTGTGCAGGTTTGGTTCAGCTGAGCTAAAGAAAGAGTTCCTCATTCCCTCCATCTCAGGGGACAAAGTGGCGTGCCTGGGAGTTAGTGAAGTTGGAGCCGGCTCCGATGTCTCAAGTACGCCTCTCCTTCATCATCCCACTAGTCTTTTATTATCATATAATTTCCTTCAGCCCCCCTAAGGGTCCATTTTGAATAAGCACTCAACTCTGGCCTATAAAAAGGATCCTGAAAAAAAAGTATCGAAGAGCGAGAAATACAGCAGTGTTAAACTCAAGTTTGGCATTAATAGTCTCACAAGAGACTATTAATCTGAGACAGATAGATATTTATGATGATACAGCTCGAGTGTGCTGTCACCAGTCTTTCCTGTTGTTTTTTATGTATTTCATTAGTGTAAGCTAATACAGTGTATCTGTATTATGTTTGTTGTGAACAATTATTTATTGATTTGTAGTATAATAAGCAAGTTGGGCCATAAATAGAGTTATGTCTGTGTATGCCATGCTGTGGAAGGCTTCATTCCAAAGTCTGTAATCTGTCTTGTATTACTGACTACAGGCAATCTGCAGAAAGATGGGCTGCCTCTCTGGACAATTTGGAAAGAAATTCCTCCATTCCTTCTACACATAGAGGCATAAAAATAGATACATATAAACAAACTACATACACTGACAACATTAATCAGTGGGCCTTGTCTGTCTGTCTGTTGGAATACATAATATTCTGAGCCATTTTCAAGTGGACTATATCAAATACATTCAACCTAAACTATGGTGACTCCAACAACAATAGCTGTCTATTTTCGGCCTTGGACCTACTATAATACTGATTAATAAATAAAACCCACTAACTAGCTCAACAAAGTATTTCAAAAGATGAATATTCTTTTAGCCTCTTTTCACCTTAGGTCAAACTACTGATACAATTAATTGCATTGGACCAGATTTTTAATATGAGCCTTATTGGTTTTTGGTGTTAATTTCTCCAGGTGAAGCATGTCTCTGAACACTGAGATCCAGACTGTACACAGAGAAAGATTCGGCTCAAACCTGCTCTTAATAACTGCCATCTTATCTGCAGTAGAAGAACCAAGTCAAATTCTTTTCTCCTGATAGGACAAAAAGATTCTGGGGCCCAATAGAGCCAAATTGAAACAGAACTGAATAATGTTTGACAGCAACATCTCTTTGGTTAAACTATCTGCTTTGAAGCCTTTAGATTTACACCTGCCAAACTTTTATTTCTCTCATCCACCCATCTAACCAATCATCTATCCATCTACCCATCCACCTACCCACACGTCGATTTTAGGTATCCGGACCAAGGCGGTGAGGAAAGGGGATGAGTATGTGATCAACGGGGGAAAGATGTGGACCACCAACGGTACGCAGGCTGACTGGATGTGTCTCCTGGCCAACACCAGTGAAGGAGCCGCGCACAGGAACAAATCCCTCATCTGTCTGCCCATGAACCTGCCTGGTAGGATCAAGCTGTTCTTATTTTCATGTAGGGCTGCTTTCCCGGTAAAGGTAGTAAGCCTATTCTTGGACAAAAACATGTTCTGTTTAATGTTCCATCAAGTTCCAAACCCTCTAATATGTGTTTTTCTACTGGTATATCCCTGCCTGCCTGACTGTAATACCCTTTCTGCTCTTTCCGCTATAGAGGGATTATGTCTGATTTCAAAACACTGTTTTCACAGGACTGGATATTTGTTATTAGTTTGCCCTTGCCAAGACTCACATGATGACGCTCAATTTTTTTTCCTGTCACCCCTACTGTAGGAGTACACATCGCTCGCAAGATTGAGAAAATAGGGATGTGGTCGTCAGACACTGCCGAGGTATTCTTCGATGATGTCCATGTGCCCTGCAAGAACGTCATTGGCCAGGAGGGCATGGGCTTCACCTATCAGATGCTTCAGTTCCAGGAAGAGAGGCTCTGGGCAGTGGCCAATAGTGAGTGAGCCTCCTGCCTCCCTTACTCTTCTCCATCTCTCTGTCTCCGTTCTCTTCCCCCCTCCATCACAGTCTATCTTTCCTTTCCTTCTCCCGACACTTCTTCACTTTATCTTCCGCTCTCACCCTCCCCTCTGTCCTTCCTCACATCTCGTCCCCTCTCCCACTGAGTTAACTGGAAATCGTCCCCCATTTCCAAAGAAGGCGAGCCATTAATCCTCTCCAAATGACTTGTCTGCCTTTGTTTTTGACCAGTAAGCGCGGATCACTATTTCTTTGGGTAAACGAGTAATGTTTTCAAGAGAAGTGAAGCCACACGTACCACATCGCTGAGTCTGCCCCTGATAAGTTAGTCTGGCCGGTTAGAAGGCTTGTTCAGGCAGTAAATCATGAGTCACAGATACAAACACAAACAAACTCTCACTGATAGGCATGCATGTGTGCACACACGCTCACAACCTCCCTCTCTGTGCGTATGTGAGGTGCATCATTTATTTTCTGTGTACACTCCCAGTTCTGAGTTAATTTGCTGATGTACTGTATAGCGCACTTTGATAGTCAAATTCTCTCTATCTCACTTTTTCTCTCCCACACACATTTTTTTTTTCTCCATTGAACAAAGTCATTCGCTACAACTACCAACATCAAAGAACTTCCTTAAACTGCAAAACAAGAAAGAAAGGTGAAGAATAAAACAGTCCAAAGCAGAATACTTGCCTGATTCAGCATTCAGCCCATGAGTGATGTTGGTATTCAGCGAGGACGTTAGAAATAACCGTACACCACCTCTCTCTGTATCCTTCTCCCTGCAGTCCTGACCATGATGGACAACATCATCCAGGAGACCGTCCAGTACACACGGCAGAGGAAGATCTTCAAGTTGCCCGTCCTCTACCACCAGTCGGTCCACTTCAAGCTGGCCGAGCTGCAGACGGAGGTCGAGCTGCTCCGCTCCCTCCTCTACCATGCTACAGGTGGGGACCGCCTCATAGAGACAGATGACGTGACATAGGTGGAACGATGATGTCGCTCCACGTCTCCAAAAGTTGGTTCACAGCATAGAGATAGAACACATAGACTGGCTATAGTGGTAATGCCAGCTTGACTGTGTTTGGTAGAGCAGTGTGGCTTGTCCCCCATTTCAAAGGGGGTACAGAACTTGCATCTTGCCACAGATATTGTCAGAACAAACATGGAAGGGGCTGAATGATAATAGTCCAGATAATAATTTTAGCCTGGTAGTTAAGCATTTCACAGGTGGGTCAGAATATACTGTACCTGTAGCCCTAGAAAACACAGAATGACTAAAATAAGGTGGCATAAAGAGGATTTTAGCCAGAAAATGACCAGAAACTAGGCTAGATGTATAGAGAGAGACTTAGCGTTTGTGTGCCGGTGTATGTGAGCAGCACCTGGGCCAATGTATCACCTGCTCTGCTCTGCTCATTCTGCCATTTGTGTGTATGTGGAATTAATTAGCAACAGAACTTAAATATCTTAAAAAGTAAAAGTCGCATCAAAAAGTTTAATACAAGCAAGTCTGCCCAACATTTAGTACAAGATGAACGGAAGTTGTAGCATGAGGTTTGCAGGAGGAGATAGCGCTCATGTTTTTGGGCAGGAAAAAAGAGAACAGTATCAGTAGCGGGCTGGCCTGCAGCTCGCCCTCTAATTAATTTGTACAAGACTGTTTACAGTCTGGGATATGTGTGAGATGGTGCACAAAATATACGAGCATTGTTTTTGGATGAACTGCCCAGTGGCACGACTTCAAAACCCCAAACCCCGGCCCACCTGGAACACTGGCTCCAACCCAGCTCTCCTAAAGCGCTTGAAACACGACTCAAGCGGTGTAGACTGCAGTGTTCATGATTTATTATATGGATGAGTGGGTGCATCTGTTGGGTGGAGGTCCAAGGTCTCGTGTTTTTCTTGCTATATTCATAACCACTTGAGTGGCTGGAAGCTTTGAATGAATTAATCTAGCTGGTAACGCTTCAAGTCAGACCTGCTTGCCCAGAGACAGATCAAAGCTTTTGCATCTGTTTGGCACAGGTAGACACACACACACACACACACACCCAAACAACTGGGGCCCAGGTCCAATTCCCTCCTCATTCTGTACACACTGACAGGGGAAATCGTGTGGCTCAGTTGATAGAACATGTTGCTCTGGTGGGATCAGTTCCTGCTAGTAGGAGAATTGATCACATGCAGTGTGAAAAGGTTTGGATGGGATGGGTACTGAAGCGCAGCCAACCACAGGTGACAGAAATTGAATCACTTTTGTGTATCATCTGTGTGTCTTTGTCTTTCTTTTCTCCCATTCATTCTTTTGCTTGCTCGCCTCTCGTCGTTTTGTCTCACTCTTCTCCTTCTGTTCCCCTGCCTCTGTCTGTCCTTTTGTTCCCTGCAGCGTTGTACATCAAAGGCAACGATGTCACCAAGCTGGCGTCCATGGCCAAGCTGAAGGGGGGGCGGCTGGCCAGGGAGGTGGGCGACAGCTGCCTCCAGTTCTGGGGAGGCATGGGCTTCACCAGCGACGTGCTGGTCAGCAGGTTCTACAGGTGAGACTGAAACCTGCAGCGTTCCAGTGACCCGGGTTCTGGAAATACATTTCCATAGATATTTCAGAAAATCCCATAGAGTTTGAAGCTTTGAACCAGTTGAATCATGAGCTTATAACGATACATCTGGTTTCTATGGTAACTGCGACCTCTCCATTTGGTGGGAACTTGCTAAAGCTTGTGGGTAGTGTAGTATCTCACAAGAAACTCAGGAGTAAAACACAATTTAACAAAGTTAAGAAAGTTGGAATCAGATTATCTAATGGCTTCTACAGGAACATACCAGGCATTTCAAAAGTAGCTATACAATCAATTTTTTATAATAATAATGAAAAACAAAGCTGTATCATTTTTGTCATTTTTAACTTATTTGGTAATTTAACATAAATCCATAATAATTTAACATTTACATCCGTAAATAATAGATGTACCTAGAAACGGGTGAAACATTTAATAATACTGTGAGTATTAATAATGTTTATAACAATGTATACCTACTTTTGAAACACCCAATATATAGTTGTTTCAGAGTCTGGTAACTCATGGTAAGTCTACCTTACATTGCAAAAATGTTATGGCTAGTGATGAAATTCCCTATGAGAAAAGTGAATAGAAAATTTACCTCTGGAACCCGACATATCAGCTCTGTTGTGGCACTTGTTTCTTCTTCTCAGGGAATCCAAATTTTCTGTATATTTTTGGCTTGATAAAACTTTTACAAAATTTTGCAGACTATTATGTAGGCAACCTAAAAAACTACTATCAACGACATGGTAGTAATACAAAATATATTTGCCTACAGAGTTATATTCAACTGACATGTTGCACAGAGATGGGAAGGCATTAACATAACACAGTTGATAACCTTTGATACTTATTTCTCCAGAGTCATTCTGGGTCCCATTTTAATCTTTCCCTGATCCACCTTTGGGTCACAGAAAGGAAAGAAAAACCTCTTGAAGAGAAGCAGTTGAGGTTCAATCTCCAGCTGTGTAATTTCTGTGCCGGCAGCTCCCTCGCTTGCTCATTCCCAGTTAGTAATGAAATGAAACTGTTGAAGTGTTAATCCTCTAAGCCTTACTTAACACTGCACTGACATCTAGTGATGGGGCAAATAATGCAACAGAGGGGTGTTCGTTGCAAACAACTGATCAGGATGCACAAATAAATTGCTTTCATTCAGAGAAGTAAAAATCTCGCCAGGGAAATAAATGAATATACATTTTCATCGATGGGATTCTATATATATGAATCAAATGTGGCAGGTAATTACGGTGAATGAGATTGAAAAGATCCCACTTACTATTAGTTTTGTTTCTCCAATCCACAGGGATTCCAGGTTAATGTCCATTGGCGGAGGGGCTGATGAGGTAATGCTGGGAATCATCTGCAAGTACATGGACACGCTGCCCAGGAAGTGATGTCATCAACGCCTGACCCAGGAAGAGATGTCACAACATTTCAGCTAGTGTATTAGTCATTCACATCTAATTCTAAAACTATCACCTCAAGTGCAGTTCATAAACTCATGAGTTAATTTTTGGGTTATTGTGCATTTGTCCTATAATAATGCTTCTATATACCATACAGTTTGTCAGTTCTATATGTGACTTATGTAAATATACACAAGTCTACAATGTAACTTGTTTTCTCTTCTTGGCCTTATAAGTGATAATACAAATGCTGTCCATTTTCACTGTTTTTGGCATTTTTAATAACTGCATTTTAGTAGTGATCGCCTTTTGAGGACAGAATGGTTTTTTTAGTCTAATCTCAGGAAAACAATGAATAGGATGTACAGTTCTCATGTACAGTAAATTTGTGTAAAATAAATCAATGTTTAGCAAAGATTCTGTTTTCTCTGTCAATGACTCTCAATGACTTTGTCATTGAGAAAGTCATAGAAGCAAGTGAAAGACAAGTTCATCTGAATAACTGTGCTAATGCAGAATGAAATGAAAAGCAATTGTTGGATAAAGGTTAAATTCAGAACATACATTTTGTTTATTTACATTAAAAAACATTTTTACAACAAAGTTGAAACAGTGGGTGAGATGTACATTGAAATGAACAGTTTCTATGGATGCCAGAAGATTTTGCTATGATAGATCCATTCATTCTTGAAACCAAATACACTAGATTTAGTAATGTTTCAGGTAACATACCATTGATCAAATGTAAGTCACATACTATTAAAAATGATCAAAATATCCCCCATCACTCTTAGGCGATATCACACTATAGCCCACAGATCTGCTATACTGTGATTCAGCTGATGTGCATAATGCTGCTTTTAATATTCCTATCATTTATCCACCACAGCTGTTACCTGTAATGTCTCATCAGCTCAGTGCAGGTAAAGTGGGCTTTTCTAAACCGGCTTTGTTATTGGGACTTCTTTATCAAGCCTCTCAGAGTAGGACTTTTGGGTCATTATATGAGATGCTCAAAGACACTAGTCCTGCTCTGAGACACTTCATAAAATCCCGGAACTATCATCATCATCATCATCCTGCATAATCATAATCATCACATTGGCCTGATCCAGGGACGAGTGGTCGTGGCACAGACTGGGTAGGGAGATGTGGAGTTACATGGCATGTCGGACAAGGTCCTCCTATCACCTGAGCTTGATGAACCAGTACAGCACGAAGAAGACAAAGAGGCAGAAGAGCAGCATGTAGCACAGGAGCTTGGTCTGGCTGCCTCTGGACAGCTGCTTCACTCTGCCGATGGTGGCGCCCAGCAGACCGCCTGTCGAGTCAAAGTCCGTGTCCTAGGTTGGGAAGGAGGGATAAGACGTTCAAAGTCCTGCTGCATTGGTATGTTATACAGAGAAATGACACGCGCACACAGAAACACACAGGTGCTAGGCAACGTTATACTGACTATTATAGTGTAATAGAAAGTGAAAACTCACCATATCATCGAGCATTTTGTTCTGGTACTTGACTTCCGTTCCGATGTCAATTGTCAGCTGAAAAAATCAAGTATATTAACAACACATTAAGACAACACAGTATGGCAGGGAACAATAATACTAGTCAATGTAAACATTTAGTGCGTTAGCTTAATGACGTTTGACGTTAGCTAACACAGACAGATGCTTACACTTTTCAAAGCGGTCACTTTAGCTCTCAGCCCCTCCTGTAAGTGTTCATTTTCCTCTTCATAGACGCTGTATCCACTGGCGACATAGTTCCCAGAGCCCCCTTCACCTGTATGAAATGACAGCGACAATCAATGTAAGTTAGCTGGCTAGCATTTCTAGCATGTAACGTTAAAGCCAGTAAACACACTTGGGCCTAAACTGCACAAGCATTCACTGACATCAGTTAACTAATAACATTAGCTAACGTTAGCTAACGAGCAAGCTAGCTAACGTTAATGAAACAGGAGGATAGAAGCTCGTCTCTTACCCAAACCGGCGCGCCTCATTTTGACTTATTACATACAACAGGATCCCAGCACTGTGTCTTATTTGTGAAAGTAGTATTTTAGCCCGAACTGTGTTAAGATACCGGGAACTGGATAACGGTGGCGAACTGTGAGCAGCAAACGCCACGACATCATACGGTGGCCGACGAGGACAAGCTTCTGGCTGTAACGCCTACTTCAGTCTGCGTAGGAAGCACATAAAGCAATCACCAGAGAGGGTTGGCAAGCTGTTTTACAATTTATTACCTCAATCACAGACAATCACAGGCATTTCAAGTCATAGATAAAAGTAAGTATCATTCTGACTAGAAAAAGTAGGTTACTGCTGGTTTTTAGTATCCTTGAACGGTATTTAGAGAGATAATGATTGTTAAACATTCTGCTCTATAATCTCCTTTGCTTATTTGTCTGCATTACAATTGTCAAACTTATTAGGCTATTAGTGAGAGCACCATTCCATCATGAGTTGTAAAAAATATAATGCTTTACAGTTGGTTTAGGTGGATATCAGAGCAAAAAGTTCCATTTGTAGTAATTACATTGGTCAGACTGATTTATTCATAACCCTGTTCCTTTGACAGTGGTGTCTGGAATAATGTGTGATTAGGAAGGTGAAGCAAATATTTCTATGTGACACTTTAATGCAGCTATGGGACAAGAAAATGAAGGACAATTAAATGTCATGCCATGCCTTTTCGCTTCTGAACCATCATCCAAATGGAAGAAGCTCCCATACTTACAGGTGCATGATTTATTCACTGCAAAATGACTTTATCTAGCTTGACAAGTGAAGAAAGTGGGTAAAGACTCCAGAGTCCTTTCTCTACTTGTCTCCTTTTTTTTTGTAATAACAGCCTAACAACGATAGTGCAACAGTAATATTAAGATAGCAAAAGAGTAGAGTGCTGTGTTTAAAAAAAGATCTTCCCATGCTGAGGGGTAAAAGTAATAGACTTTATATCTCCTTTCCAACTAACAAACGTTTATTGATTTGAACAGGGCCACATTATGAAAAATGTATTTATAGGATTTATATTATATATATACTGTATATATTAACAGAGATTCTGAGATTAATCTCAGAACTGTTGATCAAAATTCTGAGAATAAAGTCAGAACTCTGAGTTTAAAGTCAGACTTCTGAGTTTAAAGTGTTGACTTTATTCTCAGAATTCTGAGATGAATCTCAGAACTGAAATAAATTGTTCACACGTGGCCCTGATTTGAGCCCTTCCACAGATTTGAGTGTTTTTTATGCCAACATGAAATAAAACTTAACTGAAGTGTGTGTGTGTGTGTGTGTGTGTGTGTGTGTGTGTGTGTGTGTGTGTGTGTGTGTGTGTGTGTATTGATCATTGCACCAGGGGTGTCCTGGGCTCAGACCACCTTTTCTTCCAATAGCTTTCAGATGTCCAAACGTCTTTCTCCATTCTAAGGATTCATCAGATGAATCAAATCCTCTCAGATCCACAAAGGCAGCTGGGATGCACACACAGTTCAATCAATAGTCTCCTCTCCTCTGACACTCATGCCAAGGGCATGCAGTGAGGCATTACTGTGAGAACTAAAAAGATGTGTGTTGGGCAATTGAAATGCATTATGGTGGATAGCAGCTTAAAGATGTATTTATTTATAAGATATTGGATTGGAATAAATTCACGTCAGGGAAGACATTTTAATCTCTTATATCACATTAGCTGTCTCCTGCCATATTGGCACAAGGCTAGGTGAGAGATGATTTATGAGGGGATAAGGAAAGCTAATCAATGGTAAACAGCACCTCTAGGATTTAGAAATTATTGAGAATCTCTTTTCTATCCTATACATCACAGGTGGATCTGTCAGGGAGCCTGTTATTAAACCCACAAAGGATATTTGTCTCCATTTTATGGTGGTCACATTTCAAAATGCTCAAAGGAAACAATCTCTCTGCGACTGTGGGAATATCATAGCAATTTTCTCCTTATCATAATAATAATGGCTCTCTCACCAAACAGACGTTAACCCATTGATGTGTGCGAGTTTGGAAACTACACTGTTTCCAAGACAGGCGTCTAAAACAGCTGAAGGAGAATCAGTGGTTTTCTTCATAATACAAGTGTTTAATCTTCATCAGTGTGTTTACCTTAACTATGTAAGTGATGCATTGGACCATAGACAATTGTTTCATGTTTGAAATACATTTATTTCCTCTGTGTGTGTGTGTGTGTGTGTTGAGGGGAGCAACTGGCATGGGCCCTGAGACCATACAAAAATACTTGTGTGCCCCTACCCAAAACACACACACACACACACACACACGTGCGCGCACATACACACACATTTTGTTTCCGTTTTCAATTTCAGTTTTTATTGATATGTCAGTCTCTCCATCTATCAAATCAATCATCACTCCATCTTTCCACATTTATTAATCTAAGTATCAATCCAATTCATGGATCATTATCCTCTTCATTCATTGCTTTTGTTTGAAAGCGCCATCTATTCAGTATTCTATCTATCTATCTATCTATCTATCTATCTATCTATCTATCGATCTGTCTGTCTGTCTGACTATCTATCTATCTACCCACCTCCACCCAGACCCCACCCCCCATATGTAAACTAGGGGTAGCGGCACAAAAACATAGTAGGCAAATTATTCAGCAAAGGAAACTAGATCATTCAAATTTAAATTTGGTTTCTGTCGCAAGAACATTTTACAATGAAATGATGGAATATCCTAGAAAGATCCTGGAAGTGGGATTCTTTTTGACTCCACCTTTACATCTGAGGTTTAAAAGCAAAATAAGAACAGCAATGTCTGGACTCTGAAAGATTAGCAGTATAGAGCTCCTGCAAAAGAACAAAGGAGCCTCTAACTTATGTACTGTACATGGCTCATTATGATACTGAGCATGGTAATGATATGAATAATGTGACAACCATGAGAGAGAGAGCGGGAGAGAGAGAGAGAGAGAGAGAGAGAGAGACTTCTCTGTAATAATAAGAACTGTCACTCATTAATTGGAAAGGATCATGCAGTGTTTACTGTTGCCTGATACTGATTAACTTAATCTCCCTCCTTAAGCCATAGACAAACACTGTCAGACCAGAATGCATATGAGCCCCAGCCAATAGAGTCGGACGCTGATAGGTTCTCTAACTGATGAGGGTCGTGTGTGTGTGTAAGTGGCTTTGTCAGCTCATGGTGCAAATTACAATCAGGATTTCAAGGTGAATGTCACGCTATCTGATATAAAAAAAACAAAAAAACAATCACACAACTGCACAGAGACACACATGCAAACATAGCACACACACTCACCAATATGTGAACACACACACAAGCAAGTGTTTACATATACGCACATATAGGCTTATGCATACTGTGTATACACTGTGCGATATAGCCAGTGCTATCTTCCCTTAAAAGTTTTTTGAAAAATCTGTTTGATGTGTGCTGTATATGCAAATTTAGGTTATTTTCTGCATTGAGGACATTAATACCCAGCAATTTACTGGATTGCAAACCACAACTTGGTATCTGAAAAGGCCTTTTGGAGTCATTGATTTGTTGGAGTGCAACCAATAGTCAATATCAGTGGGGTGAAGAAATACCAGAGGAAGATAGATGCATACTGGAGGAACTTTATGATGGTGCCACTGCACACAAACCGGGGAAATAATGCACCGGATAACCCACATCTCTCTGGATCAGGATGAAAGAGATACTCCCCAGTCAGTGTAGCGTGCGTGCCATTTGGCAAGACAGGACTATAATTAGTTGAAAATGGAAATTCCTCACCTATCTCCGCGCAGCACCTCTCCTGTTCTCACAGGATACTGCTGATGCTTAATAATATCTGCTTCGCCCTGATTACATTAATTTCTCTAGAGAACGGAGGGATGAATAAGTCAGATGACAGAGAGGTGAGAGGAAAACCGAGCCTGGAGGAGAGATCGAAAGGAAGTTGTTGTTCTTCGTGCTATTAGTCTCAGGAGGAAGGGTTTCGATTCCCACACTTAACATTGCTTTGAACCGCAGTTAAAAGAACTCTCCTGGCCCTTAAGCCTTGCTAGAAATCCACTGGCTTGTAAATTACTGCATTTATATGAGGATTTGGACCCTGAATTGATTGTATTCAGTATGGACCGAAAACCTTCCATTCATCAGTAAAAAGGGTTATAATGAGATGGGGGAAAATAAAACAGTGATGTTTGGGTGTGATGGCCTGAAGCATCGCTGTGGTGGTCTGAAGAGTGAGGAGAGAGAGAAAGAGAGAGAGAGAGAGACTTAAAACATTTCATCAATTTGAAAGGTTACATTTTCACTCCATGGCATTCCATGTTTCTAAATTCCTTCAGGAGATCCCAGTCACTCCTAATGAACAAGGCCATTACTCAAACTAAAATAAGTTGTCACAGTTTTGGATCCATATTATAATTCAGTAGTCCCCTCTGTGTGTCAGTGTGTGTGTGTGTGTGTGTGTGTGTGTGTGTGTGTGTGTACCCCATGCCTAAAGCCCAAAGCAAAATTCTCCATTTAAAAAGAGCCTGCACGTCTCATCTTATTGATGTAATATTCCAGACAAGCCAACATAGAGTGCAAAAGGCTGTTTTGTTTGAATTGAGCTTTGATTCATGCATTAGCGATAAATAACTTTGATCCCCTTTATAAAGGGGACGCGGTTGAATTGAAATATTGATTCACTAGTCCCTTGGAAATGCCAGCGGGTGCTGCGCCGTATTGAGTTTGATTATAATGTGCTTATGATGTGTGTGAGGCTGTCTGACCCTCGCTCGCAGACTACTTTTATCGACAAATGTCACTCAAGATGTTTCTGATTGCAAAGCACGTAACTGTCTGATCTGACCCTTGAATGTAATACTTGACTTCTCCCTTTTGTCCTTCCTACCTCTCTCTCTCTCTCTCTCTCTCTCTCTACCCTCCTGCCTCCTGTTGAGTTCCAGTAAATAACCCCTCACCTGTTACAACACTCAACCCTTGTCTATTTACCCTTTAATGCACAGTAAATATGTTGTTAGCGTGCTGGACGAACACTGGATGAGAGAAACAGTGAAGCTGTGTGTGCTGTGTGGTTACAGTGATGTTGGCCTGGCTGTTTATACCACAACTATTACTGCTGTATTGGTATGGCTGAATTTTGAAATCAAAGCACGTAGCGGAAAACATAGTTGCATAGTTGCGGCGTGTATTGGTTTCATGATCATTAATCATCTGTGACGGATTATGTAATGAAACAGTAGTGGGAAATGATTATTAGAGAGCTGCAAAGTGAGTGTGTTGAAGTACATTGTGGAATAAATCATTATCGTACATTGACAGAGGCCAGCGTTTGCTTTCAGGATTGCAGACACAAGAGACAGACGCAGAGTGTTTACTATTCCACCTCACTACTCATCATCTGCCCTTCTTCACCCCACATCTTCACTTTAGGGTCATCTGGCAATGTGTGTCTGTTTGCTCGCTGCACTCGTCTGACCCGGGATGCTTTGCCGAACACATCCTCATGCCCATTAGCCAGGCAGACGTTGCGGGATTCAATCAGGCTGTGCTGTGGGCTGTTTACCTCGGGGCATGATGTAACAGAATGTAAGCGAAGCTGCACTTGGTGGAAAATTATCTTCTGTTATGACAGTCACCCTGAATCAGCTTGTCACTTTGCATCATTGAGTCTGAGACGGATTTCTCTTGAGTAGAGGTGGGAGGTATTTTTTATGTACTTTTATTTCATGTTAAATATAGCAATACTCTTTCCACCTCTGCTCTTGAGTAATTCTTACTGATATCGGAGCAGGGATTTTAACAATATTTAGTTTAACATGGACTTAACCTTTGCTAATCAAACAGAGAATCAGCTAAAGTCCTACTTAAACCACCATTTATGAAAGGATACTGAATGTTTTGTGCACCTTGTCCAACACCTCAGAAGGAGACTAAGCTGCCTCAGAACCTGAAGAAACAGCTGTGTCAAGTGTTACTTTTAAGGCATCCCATTGCATTTACAACCACTTTTACATTAAGTGCATATCAATTTAAAGATGCTTATCTATCACATATCATATAGTACAGGCGCCAAGTGCAGCATCCTTATAGCTCAGAGTGAGCCAGTCTCTGCGTTTACTTGCTTTACACTTTTTCAGTGTGTGTGGACCATAAGGCTGTAATCTGCCAACAGCTTTGTCAGCAGCCTTTGATGCTTTCTCAGCCCCCATCTGGCCCGCAGTCTTAAGTTCTTCTCCTGTGTTGTGCTTCCAGGTGGACTTTGGCCTTTGTTTGTTGCAGTCTATTGAAGTGGCAGTTTAGGCTGTATGGTCCCTGTCTAGTGAAGCAGTCTTAATGGTGTGTGTGCGTGCGTGTGCGTGTGTGTGTTTGCGTGCACACAAGCGCGCCTGAATGTGTCAGTGTTGATGTTGAAATTTCTGGTTAATAACGCCGAGGAGACAACAGGGGAAATCTGATGTGAAGGAGTGAGGATGCCTAACAGCATGTTAATAATGTTTTGACAAGGTATTCTGTTATACTGTTGATTTCTGGAAGTGTTTGTCCCAGGTTGTTTGTATATTAAATAACAGTGTGTTTTGGGAAACGCTTGATTTATGACAATAATGTGCCCAAGTGTTTGTATATTGAGCATATTGATTTATGACAGTGAGTGTCCTGGGGTGCCCTTGTTTTTGGTTGTGTGTGCGTGTGTGTGTATAGCTATGTTTTGGGGGTTTTTTAGTGTCTCTGTCTGCTCTTTCTCCAGGAACATACATGGTGCTTTAACTCTCCCACACACAAGCGCATTCCTGAGTTTCCCTGAGCTTTAAAACAGAACTTGATTTTCAATCCAATCCACAAATCCTTTAAGATCGTGTAAGAAAAGAAGAGAGTTGGGTTAAAGAAAATGGACATAACTTGAGCAAATCTCATAAAGCAGATGACTGAAATATATATGAGAGTCCTCCAAGATATACAGTAATAGAGGAAGTCTGTGGTTTGAGTTTGCAGGTTTTCTCCTTGCAGATAAAGGTGCAAGAGTCTTGTCCTCTAATTAAAAGTGCATGAAGTGACATCGGAGATAATGAGTGTGACGATCGTGATGCTAGCCTCAGCGCACAGCACCGTGTAACAAAGCTTGCATAATAATGCTAGCACGCACTAATTAGATTTCCCTCTGTAGCATCCACTTGAAGGGGGAAAAGTTTGCAAACTGAAGACACACAATTTAGCAGAGTGAGTCATAAGCCAGCCAGGAGCAGATTGAGCTTGTTTTCTTTGATCCTATTGAGAAAACATTTTTGTCGTCTTTTAATTCCTGCAGCGAAGTTGGGCTCTGTGCTTGTGATGTGGTTAGACAAGAGCATTAATGTGCCAGATTGTTTTGTCCTCTCCTCATTTTGACTTCACTATCTTGCACTTTAGCTTTTTCATGTTAGTGAAAGTTGGGGGACTGACTTTATGAACTTGCATTGATATGCCAATGAAACTCTTGCTGCTACCATGGACCTGACAGATTTGTATTAAAGGAATAGTTCACCCAAAAATGTCATTATCAACATGCCACACAGGTGAAGTTTGTTAGTTCATATAACACACAGGGAGGTTGCTGCCACAGCTCTGTAGCAGACTTCTCCAAAGCAACTGAAGTCAGTGGGGACCGGTTCTTTAGAGTTCCAAAAAGAGCAAAATTCCCATAAAATTGCTCTATACAGCTCATGCAGCATAATCCAAGTCTTCTGAAGCCAAATGATCACACAGTGAGTGGAAAAGACCTAAATTTCCACCATTATTTAGCACAAATCTTCACTACAGCCATTGTTTTTTAGAAAACATTCACGCTTGCACGCACCCAGACCTCGCGTGTTCATATGAATCTTCCCCACTTCCGTGTTTACATGGAATTTTAGTATGGAAGTTTGTATGGAATTTTCATTTTTGGGTGAACTATTCCTTTAACTGCCAGGAAAAGGACTGTTTTTTCTTAGCAGAAGAGCAAACCAGACAAAGCCTACCTTGGAATGAAGTCCATTTGAAAGGCTTACCAATACACCAAAAACAGAACCACAATTTTATGCGCTGCTGTGTCCCTCATGTCACCAGAGCTTTGGTCTGCTGCGCTTCTCCTCCCTACAGTGTGTCACTGCACTGCATGCCTTTGTCCCTCTATAATTAGTATCACCAGGGTTCAATTTCAGCCCCTCCTTTTGCTCCTGGTGCTCTGAATGACAAGCTTTGACAAGTAATTCATAGTTTGCTGAGTAGTGCCATGAATTGCTTTGCGGTAATCTGCCTTCAGAGACGTGGCATAATATCAAACCTCCTGTTTTGTTGCGGGCGTAGAATACTTATCCTGACTGAGAATGGCCTGGCCCAGGTACAGTCACTTTATTTATGTCCAGGCAGATATGGGTTCAGCCAGTATTTGGAGAGTGAATTCCCATCGATGTGCCACAGTAGCAGATGTGCGGCACATAGAAGAAACCATATGGTGAACATAATGAGGCTTGTTTAGAAATTGCACAGAGGGAAAAGAGTGCCAGTCTGCTAAATCTGGCAATGTTTGCCATCGCATGGGCTGAACTACAGCCTGTGTATTGGGATACATCACTCTTGCAATATTGATGCTAATATATGCATTCCCCCAGTGCTCCGTGGGCCGCATAATTGTTCTGCATGTTGACGCATTGCTACAGATTACTGTGCAACCCTGGACGAATCAGTGTCAATCTTAATGAGAAGACAAAGCCGCGCACAACTCCCACCTCAGATAAAGCCAAGTTGGGCAGGACATTTACTGCGTGTTATATCAGTGCAATAACTTAATTGATTAATTTTATGGCTTGGAACAGCGTATCATATCACAGCCCTATCCTCTTGAAGCTGAGAGTGAGGGTGAAGTCATTTATTCTCTGAAGTTTCACAAAAGTCACACAGTCACTTTGAGTACACGCCATCACCCTCTACAAAAATCCAGTGTCTTCTGAAAAGAAAAACGTGTGGGAGGAGCAGTCTGATCTCATGCTGCTTTTATCATTCTATGACATTCTGACCTACTTTCCGCCTTGGAAAGCACAATTTGACTATATGAACCGTAATCTGATTATAAACCAGCGCAGGTATTAGAGCAGCAGCACTTTCTAAACAGAGGGACTGAAAATCGAGGAAATTTGTCATACCTCAAATTTCAAATGTCGTGAAACCGGCATTTTATGAGACGCCAAAGCCAGAGGCCATGTTGCAGAATACAATTTATCTTTCTGCTAATATGACAAGTGTACCATATTCACAGCATGACTGTATTATTCAGAACCTGAGAAAATCACAGTGTCTTCAAATTACTCATTACTTTTACTGTAAAAATCATAATAGGTGACACCATATAGTTTCTGGTATTAGTGATATCTTGATCATATCGGCACCCTTAACACCTTGAACCCCCCTGCCACCCTCACCCCCATACATTTCACTGATCAAATCAATCACATTGTTTTCTCATCAGTGCGAAGCACCAGCTTCCTCCTCAAACAGCGGTCAGACTGTAAGAAGTGCAACAGTGCCATCTAGTCAAAGGCACAACATGAACTTCTCCATATGAGAGATCCTACTCACTGTTCAAGTGCAAAAGGAACATTCACTTCTAATGACCATGCATATATAATCAGTGCATTAAGATTGACTGGCATAATTAAAGTTTGACTAGTCTCGCTGTATCAGTGCAGAAAAGATCACATGTCAACATGCTGCTGTCAGGAATATGTTAGGGATGACTTTCATTGATATGTTTTTGCTGAAAAATGGTAAATGTTCAAAGTGTTACACACCCACAAAAAGGCTTTATTTAGACTGACACCTTCCTAATTAGTGTTAGTTCATCTCTTCACAGTGTTGGTTAATTTCCTCAGTTGACACCATGCAAATCGTGTCTTCCCAACATCCCTTGCACCGCTCTGACGATGAGTCATCACAGCACTATCAGGGGAACAAACAAACTTGATTCTGGAGGAAAAAAAAACAAAAAACATCCAATGTCTTCCTTCCTTTGCCTGTCACTGGGATTCAGGACGAGCATAAATCAACCTGTCTAACTTCAAATGAGAATATTCTAATGTTTTTCTGCATCAGATGGCACAATTTCAGACGGAAGCTTTCAGCCCGCATTTCTTTATCGCCCTTGTTTGGTTAAAGATGTCTCAAGGCTGATTTGCACAAATTGCTCAGTAAACTCCTGAAGGATTTTTTTTCATGCTGAAGAATGGTGCGACAAGTATCATCTCTGGTATGTTTTTATCTCCAGCAGTGACACCTGGGATCATAAAGTTCAGACCTTTGAAATTATATGATGTGTCACTGTAAGACAATGCAGCAACAAAACTTGTACCATTTTTTTTTTGCCAACGATAAGCCTCTTCCACTCTCTGCCAAAAAAAAAAAGCATAAAAAATTAAACACACAGTACAAATGCCCTTAAAGTATCACAGGATGATTGTGCATCTTTTGACTGAGCAATCTCTCCAAGCAGGAAGGTCCCAGAGAGAGAGGGGTTTTATTGAAGTTGAAAGTCTGGCTCAGGCAGAAGAAAAGACATAAAAGATAAGAAGTCGACAAACCCACGTGGATATATCCCATTCACAGTTTGTTGGAGGGCTTTTATATATTCCAGGGAGATAGGAAATACTTTTAAGTAAGAATAAATTTTTTCCGGGGTGTTATTTCAGCGTAGACCAATCTTCTGTGACAATCATTAAGGAGGCTATTTTGCCCTCTTCTTGAGAGTTTCTTTGTGCCTACCAGATTGTATATGCGACGCTTATGCAGATTTCCATAACGCTCCGGGGAAATCGAGTGTGAACCAGGGTCCAACTCTTCAAATTTGTTCTTTCCAGTTAGTCCACAAGGAGAGCGTGATAGAGGAAAAACGTCTGAATAATGTTCATCCCCGTGCTTCATTTGACAAATCCCCATATTTGAAAAAAGACATATGAGTATCAAACTGTAAGAGGTTAGCGAGGTCAGTGAGGTTGACATCAGCTGTCATCGCCTTTTATTTAGTCCTACAACTGTCACAGTGTCATGATCCGACTACTTAACTCCACTTGTCTCTTTCAGCTCTTAGCCGCTCCATTTCCAACACTTAGTAAACAGGCCTGATGCATATTCTGAACACCACCCAACACCTGCTTATGTTTAAGTGGGAGTGATTTGAAATACCCAGTTGCTGTCGAGGAAGGAAGCGCTCATCGATTAAGAGATTAGGAAGTAGTCCTCTCCTATTTCTTTCTCTCTCATTGTTGCAGAAGGAGCGCAAGTGGAAAGACTCAGAGAGATGAACAGATCAATAAAATTGTCATTTCTTACAAGCTGACCGGTGTCAATTAGCTTCACTATTTCAAGGCATTTAGATTGATAGACAATAGAGCGAAGGCTGTTTTTCAACTTGAGAGCAGAGGCAGGAAGGGTGCGTTATGAAAGCTGGCCATGTGTTGGTGCATAAACAGTTTGATGTAGAGGTGTAATTCTGTTGCGCTTTGATCCGAAAGATGAAAAAGGAAGTTTTGAAGCACGCCGGTGTGTAAGTGAAGCGATCTGAAACACTCTGCAGGCCTGTTTGTCGAAGCATATTAATCAGGAGGTTCTGTGGACAGTGATGAGCAGACATAAGGGAATGCTTCTCTTTGTTGGTGTGGTTTGTTCCTCCTCTTTTGATGATCAACTGTAAGCACAGTCTTTGAATTTAGGTGTGCTCTCCTTCTGGATCCTGCCTTCAAATCTTCAACTTCTACTATTTTGTTTTGGGGTTGTTGTGTGCATTTTTTATCCCGCCGTCATTTCAATGACACTGTCCTGCTCTGCTGTGGAGATGTGCTTTGACTTCAGTGCCATCCCAATGCTCCTCTTGTCACTACACATTCAAACACGACACCTTAAGATCTGCAGGTTTGGGGCCGCAGCCTCTGCCAAGGAGCCTGGGTTGTGTGTTTAGATGTAGAGGGGATGGATGTGTTTGGATGGTACAGTTGGGGGTAAGGCTCTGGTCAGACCGGCCTTCGCGGGGGTTGATGGTTACACCAGAAAACAAGGTGCTGGCAGATTGTGCTGAGGCCGCAGTGTGAGAGACAGCTGAGCGGTTCAATCCGAGGCCTCTTCCATATATTGTCGATAAAGCCGCTGTATCCAATCTTATTCCTTTGTCTCATTCAGTCACTGGATCATCATTCAGATGTGCACACAATCCCTGCTTTGAAGTTAAATCGTCCACACATGGGAGTTGAAAAAGACAATGCACAGGGAAAACAACAACAGAAAAACACAGAACAAGCTCCGAGATACAGACCAATATACAAATACAACATGACATCCATGACTATGCTGAATACTGTTTTAGAATAGCCAAAAGACAAATCGAGATGGCTGGTTTTGATTGACAGAATTACCATATACTGAGAATAGAGAACAGAAAAATGACTTTCAGAGAGATTGGTGATGGTTGAGTGGTTTTTTCTCCAAAGCCCAAGTACATGTGCAAATCTGTCACTCATTCTTAGGAATCAATGCGGAACGTTTTCTTTCTTGCAGACAAAAAAAGGAAAGACAAAGGAAACAAGGGTTACTGATACTAATAGAGTTCAAATCCAGGTCTCCTGGGAGCTGTACTGTGTGTAAGCCTGTGGATATGAAGCCTAATGCTAACTATTTGCTTGGAAAAGTAAGGTTTAACTTCAGCTTTGAGTTAGGGCCCGTTCTTGTGATAGCTCAGTATTTTCAGGTATAACTGTGTCTGCACATGAAGCCTGTCCTTATGTCCTATACTGGGAAGTTAATGTAGTAGCACCTTATCTTCACTACCCAGGCTGTAATTGGGTCAGCACCAGACAGCACCAGGTGTCAAACAAGATCGATATTGTCCACTGTTGGCTCCTTAAACCAAGCAGGCAAGTGTAACGATGTCAGAATTGAGATCAGGTAGTATCAGCTCCTCATTTCCAACAAATGTAAAACTGCATGAGTATGGTCTATAATATCAAAGACAGACAGAAAATACATCTTGATGATGTTCACTATTTTGTTAAGAAAACAGGGAGGTAGTGGACCCAAATTAGTTTGAAGGGGCACAAATTCACACAGACATGTCCACAATGCAAATCAACAGAGAACAACTGTAGAGACAACATACAGTAGTTATCACCAGCTTGGCACTAGCTGCAGCTATTTCTGCTGCTGCCAACTTATTCTAAAAACACAGGAGTGGGATGGGGAGTTGCCAAGGTATAATTAGCTCCACCAAGGAGGTTTGTTTTCACCCCTGTTAGTTAGTTTGTTTGTCAGTCTGTCTGTCAGCAGGATATCTCAAACCCTGATGGCCAAGGAACAGCTGATTAGATTTTGGAGGTGATCCCAATCCAGGATTTCCACCATTAGATGATTATTGTTTTTTAGCCCTAACTACGAAACTAATGCAGTTAGAGACTTGGTTCCAAATCCTATGGGCATGTTTGCAGGGTCAATAAATCAATTTAGCCTGAAATTGAAGGGATAGGAATGATGCCTTTGGGTGTAATGGTAAGTTGGAGAATTGTTCAGCGTTGGCGAAGGTTTGCCTTGTAGTTGTATAATTTTGATTTATTGTGCAGTTACAATCATCATGAGTAAATATTACAAATGAAAAGCAACAGAAATCCCAGCTTACTTCATATATGACAAATATGAAAAAACACTAATACAGTCTCATTTCATCTACCTGGCTGGTTTCTGGGTGAATGTAGGCTACTTATCTTCACAGCTGATGTTTTTTGTTGTTCTCAGGAGTCAATTTCCAAAACACAGTCGTGTGTTTTCTAACCCCATACTGAGAAGAGAACACTGAGTCTCATACGTCAAATCAGCACTAATCACCTGGCCCTCGGATGTGCCATGGACTCGCAGCACAGTAATCAAATGTTTGTACACTGCCCCTCAGGGTGACGAGGGGGCACGGCGGATAACAGCCGACCGCCTGTGGGCCTGGAACCGTGACCGCTGATTAAGTGCACCGTCTGTACGGGCCGGTAAACTCTCCACTGTGGGGCTATAGGATACTCAGCTATTCATTCTGTATTTCTTCAGTTAGGGAGAGAATTTACCTGGAAAGGACTAACAAGCACATACAAAAATACACATTAAGGTTTCAATAGTGAACCACGCTATTTAAAGGTGCAATAGGTGATTTTTACTGTCCTATAGCACAAAATATATCTGTGGGGGTTGATAGGGTTGGTGATCAATATTAATGACTTAACGATTAGTTTGCCAGGTGCTGAGATTTCTGGCTTTCAAAACTTTCCAGCCTGTATTCTGCTTCCACCTCTACCACCTAATGGTATTTTATATTTTTTTTAAATCAAATGACAAAGCAGTATCATTATTTTGCATCATAATATATTACCTCTTCATGAGATGTTTCTGATGGATCTCTACTCTAGCTAGCATACTCCTCTCTACTGTGAAAATGTGACTTTATTATTTATGTCAGTTACAGGCTACCATAAGCTCTGCCAGTGACCTGCTGATGTTGCAATTCCTTGGTTGCCGATAGAAGTCAATAAAAGTCATAGGTTACTTAATGCCACTTTAAGAACTCACATTAATGTAACTTTGAACAGTTCCAACTACATTTTAGAGTGTGAACAAATCACCTAAAGATGTAAACCAAACATTCAAGATTATAACCTGTAATGTCATCTTGATGCAAAGCCTGGAGCTGCTGCATGTACAGTTAGTGGGAGGCTGACTGTATATAATGATTATTTTACCCAATGCAAAGCAGGGATTGGTGTTATTAGTTTTGAACCAGAAATGTACTAATAATATTGTAATAATATTGTACTAATATTCCTTGAAAATCTGTGTACTGAGATAGCCAACTTATCCAAATTTGCCAATTATTTTTTAATGGAGCTACACATCACTGTATCATATGGCAAACTATTTCCTCTCATTTAGAAGATGCAATGCAGTTGTTTCATGCTGAAATAAAATAATCACGCTTTTGGCAGGCTATTTTGTCAGGAAGACATTCAGTTAAATGTAATTTGGTTGTAAACTCTTTTAAAACCATGCTGCACTGCTGTTTCCCTGCTTGTTAATTAGGGGAAATATCCACCAAGCTGCCCATTACGCACCAATTGAAACTAAATCTTCTTGAGAGCCAAAAAAGACTTTGTTTCTCCTCAAGGGCACATTTCAGTGAACGGAGCCAATTATCATATGCATGATTATCTATCGGTCCTGGTGGCCCATCTGTCTGTAGTTGGCTGATCTGTGCCTCTCTCCTCCCTTGAGCTCGTCTATGAAGTTCTGACACTTTTTAAAACTAATCTTTATGTATGACTGCTGTCGTGGGCGCCTGACTGCATTTACAATTCTAATGCATGCAGATCGCCGTTTTATTTCCTTACTGAGTCTCCTGGTGACTCTTGAATGACTGAACAGGACTTTTGGTAAATACAGCTAAGTGCGGACCGGACAGCAAACACAGCAGGGACGTTTGGACAGGACATCCGACTAGATTTTGAAGGGGGAATACTTTCATAGAAGTGAATCAAAGTGATATTACAATGTGCGCCGTTCAATCTGTTTTTTCAACATCACGGAACATGTGCGGCCCGCTTTCAGTCTATCACTATTAATAAATTGCTATGGCACTGTGATCCCTTATAGATAGTGTTTTTCAATTCAAAGAAAGCAGAGGGATCAGAAGAGTTCCAGCAGGTTATAGGATGATATTCGGTGAAAATGGCTGTCGTTGTGCGGAACCAGAATGTGAGGCAACTAATAAAAAGAAGCTTACAGAAAAAGAAAATATATATATACACTTTTCTAGAAAACCCACTGAGGCACCGCTTCAACGAAGATGACATTAAACCAGTGTCAATCAATGTCACGCTGTATAATGGAACTCACACACACACACACACACACACCAGAGTAGCAGAGAGGCTTGTATTTTTTAGTGTCCTCACTTTAAATCGGGTGTGCAGGGTACAATGAAGATAAAGGAGCTGTGACTTTCCCCATAAATCCCTATGTGCTTCAGTCCTTCCACATGCAAAAGCTTTAACATTATGTCTGTCCTGGACCAACACCGATCATGCTGCGTATGACATCTATTTCATAGCACTTACTGCACACACCAAACAAACACAAACTTTCCTTCTTTAAAGAAGAAGCAAATGCATCTGGTAGCTCATAACACCTGGCTAATGGCAGTTGGTGATTAGTACCATAAGAGCTAAATGATGTTTTGGAGCTATTTCACCCACTCAAGTCGGTAACCTTTTCTTTTACAGGATGAAAAGAGTTCCCGGCATTGACAGTCACAAAAGGAGGGAGAGTGTGTGTATCTCACCTTGACAGAAGAACAGGCTCCTTGAATGAGATCGCACACCGCTCAACACACTCACAGGTCTCAGTCTGTGTGTGTGTGTGTGTGTGTGTGTGTGTGTGTGTGCGTGTGTGTCATTGAGTTTGTGGGAGAAGAGGAGGAGATATTTTCATCTGACATTTACATTTCTCTCTCCTCTTCCTCTGTTGTTCCGCTGCCGCTTGCAGACAGCTTTGATTTATTGGTCATCATAATGATTCACACCGCTGCGATACACTGTGCATATAAACCACAACAGGGGCCAGAGTTTGCTCCACTGATTCAGTTCAATCATCAACACAAAACGCTGTTCCCCCTCTCATCTAAAACAACTCTGACTGCTCTATTCACCACTTGACATCAAACCAATCGACTCTTAGTCAATCTGCCCAACAAAAAGGCATAATATGCTTTGCTCAAGTATTTCAACATGCTGAGGTGTGTGTGAGTTTATCATGCTGGGAATGTAAATGGCCTCGAAAGGAGACACATCAGTTAAATCAAGCACTCTTTGCGTGTTTTTTTCAAATGACCAAAATGTATTCAACTGTTATTATGCCCAGAAATGATTCCACACAGGAATATCTAAGGAGTTATGTGACTGGGTATATGTAGAGGCATAGATACTGGTGAAAGAGATGGCTTTTATGCTCAATGTCCTCTATTGAAATTCAGTTCAAAGATCAGTTACTCATGCTGCAGAGCTTTGACAGCAGTACAAAAAACAGACGGTAAGAGGCAGCATGTAGCCACGCTGAGTGGGGACACCCCAGGCATGTTGGGAAAGCAGTACATACAAATACATGCTCACACACACATACACGCACACACTTACACACAAATGCGTGCACACACACAGAAACACACACAGGCCTTGGTAGTTGCCAAGGCTCTGTCCAGATGGTCTTTGGACAGCTGTTAAAAGGTCATGGAGAGGCGATGTAGAGTACAGTGGGGCCGGACCAGGTTTTAGCTCTCAGACAGTATTGGAGCTGGGAATTCATCTCATGAAGGAAATCCAAGGAATTAGACGTTGCAGTACCGCCCACACTGTTTGATTGACAGGTGATTTCTGGGAATTGCAATGCAAAAGCACCATATCGCCAAAATAAACAATTACCACTTATAGGAGACTACAGGCAGTGCTTTCTTCACACTGCATGGCCACCAGTGACAGCTGACACTTGGAGACCTGACATGACATCTGAAGGCTCTCCACCTAAAGCCTACAAACGTATTTAGTGGAAAAGGCAGTAGCTGGCACCTGCAGCGTAGCTGTTGAGATGAGCACGTCAGTAAAGCACATTGGTCAACATTTACAGAGCACTTGACAAACCAGCAAGCAGTAGCTGATGCCTTCTGCCAGCCAAGAGAGGTGCACACTGGTTGATGCTATGCAGTATGGTGGCTCCCTCCAGTGGACAAAGTCACCATGCTTGTCATGTACTGGTTGCTGCGTTTGAGGACACTGTAATTATACTGCGTAGTTTTACTTACCATTTACTGAAAGTATTTTGTATCTATGTATGCCTAAAACTATATTACTTCCACATTTTATTAATGGAGTTAAGCAAATAGGACATTGTTTAAAGTGATTGATTCTGACAAATTCCATTGTGTTGTATATCACTATATCTCATCGAGCAAGAGATACATGTATAGGCTCCAGGCATGAGAAACCAGACAAAAAACGGGTAAGGATCCCAGGATGAGGAGTGTCTTGTTTATTGAGCATTTTAACCAGAAGAGGATGCTGCTCTCTCACTCATGAAGCAGCAGAAAAAAACTAGGACTAGTCCATGATGGCTGGGTTTAGGAGAAGACCACATCTGCAGTCAGAAAATCTTTGTCTCACAGTAATGAGAATAGTGCTGAATAAGAAGAGAGGATGATAAGAAACTGTAGTTACACAGTCTTAATCAACTCTTTAGACAGTAAGTAGCTATAGTTGAATAGAGTGTAAAGGTTTGACAGCTTGCTCTTTTGAGAGGAAAATTGTTTCTATTGGAAGGCATATTGTAAAAAATAACAAATGGGGTTGCAAATATCTTGCATGATACCAAGCATATACTTAGGAAAATGTGATTTATGTATAATTTAAAATGGCAGCTTCTCATTTTGATGTTTTCGTTGTTTTCTTTGCACCATTTTATCATTTTATTTTGGGAGAAGCAGTTAACTTTTTCACTTCTCTGTTTTTTGTCTGGAGAAATGGTTTGGGCGGTCCCAAGCATACAGTGTGGGCGGCGTTTAGCCGCTTCACGTTTCTCACTTTGTTGCCAGGGGGGTTTGAGGTGAAATGTTAGTATGATTCTCTCAAAATAGGTTTAGAAGCTGTAATAGGCAGGTAGGAATAACTAGTAGTCTACTGCAGTCTTTTAGACAGACTGAAGTCTAGACACTGTGACTGTGAAGAACTTAATCTCATGGCTGCTGTCTTTTCCCAACATGGCTGCATGTTTGAAGAGTGTACATCTGTGTCCACTGCCAGGACTGCACCAGCATGTCTTTTCTGGAAAAACACAAGTTCAATGTAGACTGATTCAGTTTTAGTACTTCTAACATTCACACCTGGCAGAGGATTTAGTGCAAAGGAAAGTTGTGTGCTTCTCACCATTGAAGGCTGCATTCTTTCTGTGTAAAACTCTATATGTATGTTAGAGATGCATATGGTCAATCATTTATGTTCACATCCTCTGTGTGCAGTGTCACCTGGGTCAGTAGCACATTCACATACATTCAATATGTACATGTGTTACCCAGAAGTTAATTTTATTGTGTGAACTTTCAAATCATTAATTACTTGCATAATGAAGCATTGTACATTCTACAGCCAGAATATGCAGTAAATACAGGATGTTTGATACAGAATGTTCCCCTTGATAATCATACATTTTACCGCTTCCCTTGGTTTAAAGTCAGCAACAAGAAAGTAGGTCATTGAGTGACTTATATTCCTGTTAGCTTTGATGAACACAGTAAGTTTGTGACAGAATTACACCTGAAGACACACTGATACTGGAATGGGTAAAATAGGGACAGGGGGATGGTGTGTGTCAAAACTCAAACTGGCTACAATCCAGTTCATTGCAACTACAGTATATTAAAAGTATAAACAGATACAAACCATAATGAGAACAGGACACAGACTTTACAGACATACATGATGAAAATATGAAAACATGAAAATATGCAACATACTTCACACACTTCTCAGCTCATACAGATTTAGCAGGAGGGTTTGTGTTTGTTCGCTTTCAATCAATCAATTCAAAATGTTCACATTAAACTGCTATTTATTTACTAATCATAAAGCAATCATTTTCAATAATTCATTATGTTGGATAAATAAATATAGTTCACCTTAAAGATTTTTTAATTATGATGAAAATTGAATTTGATTCGAACAATTGAGCCCAATCCTGCTAGACCGACTTTAAAAACGTCCAGTTGAAATTAAGTCTTAAGTTCAGCTGCAGCTCAGTCTAAGCCTTGGCATTTTTCATGTGCATTTCGTGTACAGAGGCTTATGGGACCCAATGCTGCGTCTGTGAGACAGTCTGGGCAAAATGAGAGAGTACAGCTCGGTGAAAACGGCCTGTGACCGAAGTGCAGTGGCTCAACCATTATTGTGCCCTTCATGCAGTGCAGTGCGGTCACCAAGCTGGCACTTAGGCTGCACAGAGCACAGGAAGCAACTCGGCTGCAGTGACCCTCCCTTCATCCCTGCAGGAGCCACATCATATACACAGGCTCCCAGCTCTGCCAAGGGCTCAACCACTGGAAGAAGAAAAAAGAGACAAGAAAGAAAGAAAGAAAGAAGGAAAGATAGAAGGAAAGAAAGAAAGAAAGAAAGAAAGAAAGAAAGAAAGAAAGAAAGGGATAGAGAGTGTAAAAATGACAAATAGATGGGGAAGAAGCAGAGGGAGGAAGACTGAGCGAAAATGTCGGAGAGACAGAGAAAGAGCAGGAAAAAGAGGGAGACAAGGGCCAAAGAAATGAAAAGAAAAAAATCTCAGTGAGAAATGTGGAGCGAGGGAATGAGGAAGAGACAGAGGAGAGACTGGGAGAAGGGAGAGAGAGAGAGAGACAGGGAGGGGAGAGGAGAGAAAGGGAGAGACAACGTGGCAGGAGGTTTGTCCGCTGCAGACCTTGGATGGGACGATAGACTTAGGGTTCATTTGAGGATGAGCGCTGGATGAAAGTTACTGTGTAGCCATTCATAAGTGCGCCGTAACTAAACAGTCATTAGCACTTCAGCTCCCATTAATGGCTGTTTGTATATTAAATGTGCCATATTTAAAGCCATTTTGTATCATGCCATTTGATTTTCATTACCTGTTTGATGCCACACCCCAAGTTTAATATATGTTTCTTATCAATTAAGCCACAAATTTGCATAGTGTCTTATTACCATGCAATAACAATACTATAATATACTGTAATGCATCAGTATTGTGGGGTGAGGATCCCACTGTCCTATGAAATATTCTACAGTATTATAAGACATTCAGCTCCACCAAACATATTGTGTTTCCATGGCACACTCCTCTCCAGTCTTTGTATTTTCTCCTAACAGACTTTATCACAGCGATCAGGCCGTCCCTGCAGAGTGGAACTTCCTGTTTACCTCCAAGTTAAGGGTAATTTGGCATTTGAATAAATCAACAGTCTCCATAAGGTCACTGGATACTGAGGAAGGTTGCTGAATATCAAAGCCTTGCAGGACTGTTTCACTGCTGGAGAAGAAAGTGTTCGACCTTTGAAGTATGACTTGTTTGAGCTCATGTAATCTTTGTGGCTCGGTGTTATAAAAAGAGTGTTTCCAACTTCTTTTGTACCCAAGACGTGAAATAAGATACTTTTTTTTTTTTAAAGGATTCAAGTCATAAAACATACAGATCCTTTGAACACCTGAGTATTGTTGGTCACAGCTATATAGGAGAAGACTTGGTAGCCTACAAAATGTGTGAAAAATCTCCTGCACACTGTCTCCTTTACTTGCAGTTGAAAACATTTTTATTGAGAAAGCACTTCCAACATCTCAGTGTGACCTTCTGGGATTGGTCACACTGTGGGAATATAGATATACTGCAGAGCAGGCAGCAGGTAATTGACAGTTTCACCTCTGCGGCCCACCTTTCAATTTTACATATTATTACTGTTGCGATGGGGAGGGGGATTCTCTCTCAACATGCGATCACAGGCCACGTTCCTCTAAAGACAAGGCATGTCTGGCACACTCACACACTCTTCACACACACTTCACAGAACCAGGCGGGTGATTTACAGGTGTGTGCATGACTGTATGCTATGCTTGGCCTTCTGTAAAATTTTGAAAGCTTTATATTAAAGGAAACAGAGTGTGGATCCTACTTTTACAGCATTGACATCCTTTTAGAGGTTAAATATTGAAGTCTCTTCATTTTTTATCATCTTGATTATTTTGTTATAAGGTACTTTGATCTTAGCAATGATCAAACTTTGCAACAAACCTCCTGCACCTGGTTGCTCTTGCAAATATTCCAAGCTTCCTAAAACAAACTTCACGACAGCATTCTTAACCAGACCATGACATAAACTGTTAAACCTATCAGATTCTAGCCAGGAAATCCCTCCACCAATTGCAAAGAAGCTTAATCCCACTTAGGTAGAAACGGCAAAGAAGGGGGGGGGGGGGGGGAGGGGGGGAGGATGGAGGAAGGAAGGAGTGTGCTTGGGTGGAACGGGGAGGAGTGGGGAAGGGTGGGAATGTGGACGGGCAGCAGAGGAAAGAGGGAGGGAGGGAGGGAGGGAGGGAGGGAGGGAGGGAGGGAGGGAGGGAGGGAGGGAAAGAAAGAGGGAGGAGGATGGGGAGTGGCTGCAGATGCAGGTTTCTCCCTCTCCACTTAGCTGTTTTTCACTGGTTTCCTCCCATCAGTGAAAGTAACGTCGCCCGAAAGAAAAAGACGGCCCGCCCCCTTTATCACTTCCCCTCATACTGGAGGTGTGTTTACCCCCCCTGAGGGTGTCATCTAATGGATCCACCCCCTCCAACACCCCTAACACCACCTGGGCTGGCCGGTCCCACCTCCCCCCTCTGACCACCAGGGGAGGGGAGAGGAAAGACAGAAAGAGAGAGAGAGAGAGTAGAGTGGATCATCCCCAAACTCCAACCCCTTGGCTATATGGAGATTCCACCTAAGCTTCATTCCTGCTTTAAAGTCTTCCTCCCACCGTTAACTGACAGGCGCTACAGACAGGCGCTGAGACAGTCCAGGAGTGGGAGTTGGAGCTCGTGATGGAGGGAGAAAGAGAGAAAGGGAAGAGAAAAGAGGGATGTGTGAGGTGGGGGGGGGGAGGGGAGAGGCCTGTTTTTTGGAGCTTTTTAGATGTCTGTGGAAAATGAATCATGGGGGCCTGCACAGGGGGAGCTCCAGAAGAGAAACACATCTGGCTAGGAGGGGGAAAAAAACAGAAAAGAATAGGAGTGAGAACAGAGCAGAGAACCTTTTCTCTGGTGCACGGGGTTTGTTTGTCCAGAGTCTCGATTGTGAGATACAGTGGCCAAAGTGTGGAGTTTCCCTGCCATGTCATCTACCTTTATCAGCATTAAAAAGAAAAGAGAAAAGAAATGAAAACAGAGGAATAAAGAGAGGAGGGGGAAGGGTTTGAGTGGGACACACAGAGTGAACATGCAACAAAAGAGAAATAAAGTCTAAACAGTGAGAGAGTGAACAATGTGACAAAAATGGGGGAGAGAGAGAGAGAGAGACAGAGGGAGAGAAATAGAGAGAGAGAGAGAGAGAGAGAGAGAGAGAGAAGAGACTATGAATTGTCATCTTTGAGTTAAATGCTGTTTTTCTAAGCTGGAGTCGCCCCTCCCTAAATACTGACCATTTTCCACAATAGGCAAACGCACTCCAAAGCTGCCAGCTCTCAATCCACTTTGGCTACTAGGGCTTGTCATTAAGATTTTTCCTTTTCTCTTTTAGAAATGGGTTTGAGCCACTAGCAACAGAGTCTGTCTGAAGAGACCAAACCTAGCCACGTCATCTGCAAGTCTGTGTGAAGAAAACTGATCACGGCGTGTCATTATGAAAGAGAAATTATTGTATCATAACTGTAGGGGAGAAAATCCACATTCCACTGGAGTTTTGTATTGAGAAAAGCCACTGTTTTAAAAAGAGCTATTGTTTTAATTTAGGAAGATAGGGAAAAAGTCACTCATTATTTGCCTGATTTAAAGTGTTCAATGCACAGAAAATGAGTCCATGCCGTGAAATATAATAGGAAATGTTAGCCTGATAAATGTATTTTTTTCATATGTGATTATTGCCACAGAGGGAGTGGTCAAAAGACGTGGAAGAAGGAAAGAGAGGAAGAATGGAAGAGAAAGAAAAGGGAGAGAATTCCAGACATCTTGGAAGAAGACCAGATCTCTGAGGCTGGAGGCTGCAGAAAACTGGACTGGATTTAGAGCTCAGACAACATGCAGGGAAACTGTCGGCATCTCTCTCTCTCTCTTTCTCTCTCTCATTTCTTTCTCTACCTTGAAAATTGGTAAAAGCTTCAGCATGGTTAAAACACCAAAAACCCATTGTCTATTTTGTTGTACAATAAAAACCTATGAACCGCTGTAAAATTAGAACCAGGCAGAAAACAGTGTCTCTCATTCATCCATTAGTGTGTCTTCCCCCTGCGACAGGTCACTGTAGGATAAGAAGTTAGGGAGAGATGTCTATGGTGGCAAGGGTCTCTCTCTCGCTCTCTCTCCCACCCCCCCCCCTCTCTCTCTCTTTCTGATAAACAAACACAGATCCAAAACACTCTCTACACACACTTACACCAAAGATCAGAGGACTCTAACCAGTGAGTGTGTGGTGTGAACTGCTGTTGAGGAGGGTCCTGCACAGAGGGCTGTGTGTGTGTGTGTGTGTGTGTGTGTGTGTGTGTTGATGCTGGGACCCCGGGGAGCGGGCAGAGGAAACCCTCCTGATTCCTGCTCAGTGTGCTCATCCTGTCTGACACCGGCTAAGAAAACACAGCAACACGGCCGCTCACCGCTGGACAAGCTGCCACGACATCCAACACCGCTCACCTGAGTGTGTGTGTGTGTGTGTGTGTGTGTGTGTGTACATTTGTGTGTCTGAGACTGAGTTACTCTAGGACTGTTGGTCTGGCTTGGCCTTGTTTATAGAATGTCATTTTCTGTTTTGGGGAGATTGTCCTGTTGGTCAACTTACCTGTTAAGAGATAAGAACATAGACACTGGAATAATCCATTTGTCCTCAGTAGATCGTACACTCCGGCACTACATACTAACACTTTTGAGGACCTTCAGGTAATGACATTTTTCCAAAATTGATATATATAGCATTTTGGAAAGTCTTCTTATGTTGCCAACTAACAAGAAATGAAAAGTATCAAAAAAAAGTATATATATACATATATATATATATATATATATATATATATATATATATATATATATATATATATATATATATACATATGTAAGAGGCATAATAGAGGCTTCAGAATATATTACATGGGCTGTGGTTGCCACAGGCAGGAGGTGAAGCATCAGGAGAGCTGGCAGAGTTTGTCTCCCTGCATTGGTCAGACATGAAACAAGCCACATGATGTCAGGCCACCAACACATAGCTGAGTGATCATATAAACCAAGTCCTACTGCAGGCTAATGTAAACATACAGTATTTAGGGCAGGATACAGGAAGCAGATCTGGTATCAGTATACAACACAGATTTATTTCCAAATCAAGAAATACAACAGAATTTAAAATCATGTAATGCAAAGTATATTCGATGTACCTAAATCTATCTAAAAGTTAGAAAGTTGGATTTAAAAAAACATTAGAGGCTTGAGGTCATCAAATATTGTGAGTGGGATAGTTATGCTAATGCTGCATGAACCAGTTGTGATTGGAATGACCTTTGTTCTCAACAGAAATTGTTTATTCTCAAATGCTCCAGTCACATTAGTGAGTTTTGGTGGAGAAAATGGCAGGGGCTTTTTTTTTTTGCTTTTGACCCCCAGGGAAGGGAGGGGTCACATTTCACATAGCAAACAGCAAGACCCAGCACATCTTTAATCTCTACATGGCCAGGACTCACAGGCTGACTAGCCGGCCACATAGCCACAATGTCAGCCATCATGGAGGACAGGAGACAGACAGGGAGAAGGAGCGGACATTGGACAGAAAGGGGTTCATAGGCGGAAGGGCTGGTTAAGAAGAAGAAGACAAGGATATGGGTGAAAAAGAAACTAAGACGGGGCGAGTCAGACCACCAGGTTTCAGTTAAAAATGCTACAAATCCTTTCTGGGAAAAAACACTTACTTCATATATTACACCACATTTCAAAAATATAGATGATTGCATTGTCAGAATTTGTACAAATTTGTAAACAAAGCTGTTGATAGAGCTAAGATCTTTACTCACAATCCTTGGTGAGTTTCACTTTTATGGCAGGAAAGGTGGATATCCCATTTAGGATCAAAGCCCTTCATATGTTATAGTATTCTTATTTCCTCATTTAGTTTATAATATGGTGCTATCCTTCCGATATACATTTTTATAAAACCCACCCTCAGCTTCAAAGTCCACTCCTCTGTCCTTTAATCCAAGAGGAAGATGAGATGAAAACTGCAGCCAGAGGCTATTTCTGATTACAGACATGAATGAACCTTTCTACTAATAACACCAATTTCAGTTCAAAGCATGATACTGCTGTAGCTCACTTTATTTCCGTCTTTCTCCCTAAAAAGTAGAATCAAAGCTGATAAAAAGAAATAAAGTTTTCTTTTTTTTGCAACAGTGGTTTTTCTAATACAGCCCGCACATTGCAATGTAAACCAAGGTTGCCTGTGATGAAGTGAGCTTGTTATGGGGGGAATCACCTGGAGGGAAATGTCTCTAGACTCTCTCTTAGCAGTGGCAGGAAACTGATCAACCACAAAACGGTGAGAGTCAACATGTAGGTGGGAAATAGGCATTAACTCATTATACAATCCAAGTGAGTGTAATTCAGCAGATGAGGTGCTTCAGCTCATGGCAGCATTTTAACGGCCTTCGTTTTGAAGAATCCCACATTAAGAGGCACTTTGCATTTAAGTGCTGGTAACTTCTATCTACAAGAATATCATTGCTGTCGATTGAATACCTTGTATCTCCAAAATGCCAGGTTTACAGCAGCTAACAAAGACAGCTTCATTCTCAGCTTGACCAACATGCAATTTTGAGTTTATCCAAAGAGGTTTGAGAGGGTTTTATAAACCCAAGGATGGTAGAATTTTCTCAACCCATAGAAGACCATGTGATCTTTCAGCTGAAAACACCAAAAATGGAACTTGAGGTTCTCTCATGTGAAAAAAGGGGGACATAACCAAGAGAGCAAGAGATAGATCGGGAAAAAGAGAGAGTTTTTAAGTTAACCATGAGATGAGGCAACATCTCTCTCTCTCTCTCTCTCTCTCTCTCTCTCTCTCTCTCTCTCTCTCTCTCTCTCTCTCTCAGATCCAGCAGTAACACCAGCCCGGGCCTGTTCCTCTCCAGTCTCTACATGGCTGTCTAACCCCCAGGCAGGCCGCCTCCACTCTGCAGCACAAAGCCCAGGTTACTCAGTTCACAATGACCTCTGAATGTTTTAGTTTTGCTGGCAAGTTTGTTTTATTAGAAAATACTTGCTTGCTTTAATGGACAGCAAAAACAGAAGATATATATAGAGTGAATCATCATCATCATCATCATCATCATCTATTCTAGCTATAACACTATCCTTAACCTTCACCCTGTTCTACAGTAGCCATCACCCTAACGTCATCCTCACCCAAATCCTTCTTTGCCTTTCTTTCATATATTCCACTCTTGCAGTTAAGCTGTCAGTATTCTAAAAGCATTCAGTAACATATGATGAAATGTAACACCCTAAACAATATTTTTTCTTCAGTATGACCATTTTGCTGGGTTATAAAAATGAGGTTCAAACCTGAAAACACCGATTACAGGTATAAACTCCTGAGACGGACCAACCCAGCCTGATGATTATAACTGGAGATTGCAAATTAACGGTATGCTGCTGTCACCAGACCATTCTCCATCGTATCAGTCGTTTATTAGCCTGCCAGCTGTGTTTCCTTATCTGTCCTCCTTCCTGCTGCAGTGTGTGTGTGTGTGTGTGTGTGTGCGTGTATGTGTGTGTCAGTGAGTAAGAGAGAGAGAGAGAGACCATGCATTACATCCCCACCTAAACAGGAATTTAGCATTGAGCAGCAAACACAGCAGTTAATATTTCAAAAGCTTGATTTCTGGAGAGGAGAAAAAAAAAACAGCAGGAAAAAAGACATGTTCTCTTCTTCCCCTCCTCCCTCTGAATCCAGCGATGGACACGTGGAAGAATTCTCTGTTCATCATGAAGCTTTGGGTTCACAGAGAATGAGAGAGAGAAAAAAAAGAAAGGCAGAAAGGAGAAATGGAGAAAAGAAAAGAAATCTTTTTAATCCAAACTCCGCCTCTTGCTTTGTGACTGGCTGGAGGAGATCATCTGGTCAACAAGCTGAACCAGCTGAGGAGTGGAAGTGTGGACACACCCTGAGGCTCTGAAGAGTGAGTGAGTGTGTGTGTGTATGTGTGTGTGTGTGTGGGTGTGTGTATGCGTAGATGTGAAAGAAAAAGCCAGAGGAAGATTAAAGAGAAAGAGAGAAGACAAAAACAGAATAAGAGAAAGAAAGATAAACAGAGATGGAGAAAGCAACTATGTTTCCATCCAACAGTAAAAATGAACTGTAAGCAAACTTTTGAAATGTAAAACCCCAAAAAATAAAATGCAAGTTAGGTGTGTTTCCATCAGCTGGGTTGAAGCGGATAAATACGCTTCCTGAACCTCGCTATGTAGGAAAACACAAACACACGAAAGATGGAAAGAGTCTACATCATTATTTATTCAACAATATGTTTGCATCGCTATTTGTCATATAGTTTCTTTATTGACAAACATTTTTCAGCATTGAGTGAGTGTGAAAACTTTTTGCAAGAGTGAGTAATCTCTTCTCAAAAATTGCTGTTTCCATTCAGCCTTCTTAATTTGATCTTTCACATTTTGCATAAAAAAATACTTGGATGGAAACCTGGCTACAGAAGAGAGGAAAGAGAGACACATGTAGAGAAAGAAAGGAGAAGACGGTGTGTGTGTGTGTGTGTGTGTCAGAGAGCGCGAGAGAGAGAGAGAGAGAGAGAGAGAGAGAGAGAGAGAGGACAAGCCCATACCTATCCCACTGCCCCATGTAAACCCTGGAATGACTGGATTCAGGACCACCACAGTCTTTCAGCATGAGCAACGAAGGTGGTCCCTTCCATTCAGCTTTATTGACATTATACTAGTCCAGCTGCCACACACCATTTTGTTCTTTGGTCAATATGCATGCCAGTATAGCTGTAGATTACATGATCACATGACAAAGTTCATAAAGTAATCATACATCAAAATACATTGATATGTTGGGCATTTACCCACAGTAATGTTCTTATCAACAGCAAGCAATGACACTCAAAAGGTAAATGTGTGTATGTGGTTGGCTGAAAGACAAAGGTATGCTAAGCTGGGTGGCTGCATGGGGTTTATCATCGTAAGTCATGGTCACTCTAAGGCTTTACACTGTATTGGTGTTAGATTTATCCATGTGACACTGATAGGATTTTGAGAAAATCCACTCAAAGACAAAATCCATGCATTATTTCTGTGCTCTTTATCAGTTCAGTCAGTTATGGGGAACATGAATAAGTCTTTCCCTTTGTAAAGTTAAACTAAACCCCAAGATAGAGTTCATGTGTCAACATCATCTATGTTCTTGGTCAGTTGTCTCTCTCAAAGCTAGAAACAAGCGACAATACTTTCCTGATGATGGCATCATGACACAAACCCTGCAGTTGGTCTACTGATAGTGATAGTCCACACCTTCTTTTTCAACACAGTGATCGTACCCAAAGGGATTTTGGAAGGATGTGTGTTCATTTTCTGGTTTGTAACATCAAGCGCTGCAATAAAATGAAGCTCATTTCGGTGTAAAGGCTCAAACAATCTATGAGACTATACAAACTTGGTGTCCAATTCCCTATAAATGGAGTAGCTCCAGTTTCTGTCCCTCATTCACACCACAGACTCTCAGTTCTAAATTGAGGAGAGGTGTTCATCACAAATATAGATTAAACTGAGCTCATGATATGTGAGTTCTGTGAGAGACACCCGTTTCCTACTGTTATTATCTGGTAATTTTAGTTTGAACGAGGGTTAGGAAGAGACAGACAGACAGGCAGGCAGATCGGCAGACTGCAAAATGGCAAAACTGGCTCTTTTCTCAAACCAAAAAAACGTGCAGGCTGAAACATCAAGGGGTAAAACAGGTTCAGATGTGCCCTCCTCCTTCTCATCCCATCTGCCTGTGTTTGTCTTCGTGGATAGAAAGACAGAGAGAAAGGAAAAAGAAACAGAGGAGAGAGGAGTCGGGTAACAGAGAGGAGAGGAGACGTGGAAAGGCATGAGAGCAAATGAGAGCTAGAGAGGAAAAGAAGTGAGGAAGAGAGGAGATCAAAACGAATAAGAGAGGTGAAAGAGAAAGAGAGGAAAAGAACTGAGGAAGAGAGGAGATTAAAACGAATAAGAGAGGTGAAAGAGAAAGAGAAAAAAAGAAGCAGGGAGGTAGAGGCAGGGAAGGAAAGGAGCGGAGAAGAGGAGAGAGGCAGTAGATCTTAACCAGATGCAGAACGCTCACAGTGGACGTCAGCCAGCAGGCATGTACTCATGCTTTAGCTATGTCATGGGCCGCCTTCTCTACCCTTACACCACCTCCCTCCCTCCCCCGCTCCCCCTCTTTCCTTCAATGTCTCTCTCTCTCTCCCTCTCAACCCCCCACTTACTTTCCTCTCTCTCTTTCTGTATCTCTCTCCCTCTTCCTCTCTCTACCTCCCCCCCTCGTCTCCTTCCACTCCCCCTTTCCATCACGTTTGCAGCCTCTGACTCCCTCTCTTATAAACAGACGGCACGCAAAAACGGGGGGGAGGGAGATGTGTGTGTGTGTGTGTGTGTGAGTGTGTTAATGAGAAATGTTGATGACAAATTGTTGTGTCTAGTCTTGGCAACAAGTACAGTGGCAAATTTGATGGAATGGAAGTCGCTTTGAGATACAACAACTGGGTCTGGGTCCATGTAAATCTAGTTGTGTCTACGACTTTTGTCTGACTGAGTAAGACACACAGGTCTGCAGCTAGCATTCGATGTGACGGTGATTTTCCATTGAGCACTCAGGAAAAGAGAGAGAAAGAGAAAGAGAGAGAGAGAGAGAGAGAAGAAATTGAGTGAGAGACAGAGAGAGAAAGCCTCAGGAGAGAGAGAGAGGGGGAGGGACTAGACAAAGGAAACTGGGGAAAAAAAATAAAACCGTCTGCAATTCTCAAATGGAATTTCTGCCATCATAAGCCAAACCTCCAAATGTAACCAGAAAGGGAGGTTAACGTGCACGCACACACACACATACACACACACACACACACACACACACACACACACACACACACCAAGAAGCTTGGTAGTGGCCTACATATAGACAAACCCCTCCTATAGTTAAGTTAGGAAAACTTCCCAGACCAAAACTAAATTAGCTAATTCTAGACTTCTGCATTTGGCGTGCAGAGGAGGCTTGAAGAGAGACATTGCTGCTTCACAACCCAAGTTTAGGCCTAATACAGAAAACTCTACTTCTAACTCAAAACTGGAATTTGTTAAATTGCTTCGGTCACCTCAGAGGGGTCGCAGGAGAATATTTTTCACCCCCATAAAACCATTTTTTTTAGGTTAACCCTTGTAAACAGTCCCAGATGACACCTTGACCAGTAATTAGCAATAGAAAGCTATCTGAAGGGATTACACAGCCCTAAAAAGACAACAAGGGGTCCACCTCACCCGGCAGGTGATGATGTCATCGGACCGGTCCAAACGGCCAGGCTGGCGGGGGGCGCAGACTTTACTAATGACTGTAATGTGGGAAAGACGACTCCTGCCACTTTAAGACTCATGTGTCCGCCACATGGCTCCATGAGGATGTAATGTGTTCCAGGTGCAGGGGGGAGGCGGTTTTTACCATCTTGGGGATATACACACACATAAATGCATTTGTGCACACTCTCTCACACACACACACGCATGTACACATAGCCACAAAAACGGATGCGTGCATATATGGCCACCTAGTCTCGCACACGCTTTCTTCTATGTGCATACACACCAATCCCACACATCCACTGGGGGGTCGGGAGTGCTGACCTTCAGGGTTTACGGGGCATCGTCAGGGGGGCGTCTGTCCTCACTGGAGGCCCTGATGACCCCGATCTCCAACCATGACCAAACACCACAGCTTCACACACCTCTAATGACATACACACATGTACACACAAGCAGGCACAAGCACACTACTGGTTTGAGCACAAATAAATTGGACAAACACAGGCATAAAATGCTTAGCGTACAGCTACAGCTAGCGTAATCGCTTTAAGGGAATGCTAACACAGATATACATGGTGACAGATACATAAACATCATCCTGCCAAAACATTTGAGATTAAGTTCATGCAACAAACTTCTATTACTTGATATCTACATACACTGCATACTAAGAGGCCTATTTTTTCTCACAGGCTAAACTGAGCAATTTTTTCCAGCAGCCCAGCAGACTAGCACCATGTGAGCGGTGTGCTGGACTCCAAGGGCAGCACAGGAAACATAAAGCATTTGAAGCCGAGCAGCAAGCTGCTGTAGAGCAGTCTGTAACTGAGAGAGTGCGAGCATAAACTCAGAGCAATTTGCTAATTAGCAAGTTAAAAATGATCTCGCTCTATGGAACTCCTGCTGTTCCTTCAGCTTTTAGTTCACAGCAAACACGGACTTAACCGGTGGCGGTTTATTATTCTTGTAGAAGAAAGAAGCATGTTGAACGTGACTAATAATCTACTTAGAAAAGGGATAATTAAAGGCTTAGCATGACTGTACAGTGACTTTTACAGGTTTCTCATGTTTATATTAGCAATATAGTGGATGCTTCCTTTTCATGCCAACCTGTGTAGTCTCCATGCCTGCACTATGCCATAGTAAGGCACAGGAGTCCTTACCTGCACTAACCACAAGCCACCATGAGGCCAGACTGTCTGTGCCAAGTAATAAGCGTACACATTCTTGGTCAACCACTAGCTTCCACAGAAATTACCTGTGCTTAGAGCTGCCCAGCAGCTCCTGGTAAAACCCATGTCTTCACCATTTTGTGTACTGAGTCTCCCTACTGCTCACAATCCATTAGATTTACAGTCAACTAAGAATCCAATGGCTACTTTCACTTATTTCCTTTATTTTTAAAAGTAGAACCATGCAGGCTAAGCTTAGCTGTCTGGTATCATTTCTATCAAGTGTTTACCTGATGGATATAGCACCCTATCTTATCAGTCAGCTTTAATGTCCTTGCAGTGACTATTTGCATGCAACTTACTTTTGTCTGTAAAAGCAATTGGGGCTCTTTAAATATAACATACTTGCCAGAGTTATTAGTGCAACATTTGTTTTCAGTCAGAGCCACATTAATCTTGCAGTGGGGAGGAGGGACTTCATGCTGCGGCATCAGATTGGCCCCCTCCCATGTCATTTAATAGCAATGCTACCCTCAAGCCCGTACAGTCTAAAAATAAATGGTGCCCAAGTCTGCCTTTTTCTGAGCTTTGAAACAAAGCAGTGGGAACCCGTATCAAGTGCAAACAGTCGTGCGTCTAATCTGCACCCCTAAACTATATCACAGTACGTGAAACACTTTTAGCCTGCACTAACTTGAGTTTCCCTTTTTTTTTTCTTCTTCTTGTTTGGCTCTGCACAGTGTTTTCTCTGGACAGCAAACCCTAACATTTGGACTGTGATCCAAAACCATGGATCCAGACAAGCTGCGCTACAGGCAGAGAAGAAAAGGGAGAAAGAAAGGGAGGAAGAATGAAGGAGAGACAGAAGGAGGAGGAGGTGAAATGATGATGTGGAACTTGTGAAACAGTGAAATTGTATATACTTAGAGGGAGTCGGATTTTTTACAAAAGGAAAGAGAAGGAAGGGGGATGAGTATGCCTGTGTGTGTGTGCGTGTGTGTGTGTCTGTGTGTGCAAATAATACAGACAATAATTAAAATAGAGAGGCACATGCTATAAGACAATAACACTCCCAGTAATGTATGATCTTCTCACTGAAGCCACTATTTTGCTTCTTCTAATCACTGTTTTCAATAATGATGCTTCTTGGATTCTAGAAGGCAATCTTAAAAAAATGATTTGTCAGAAAATACAATAAAAAGAATATTAATAATTTGCTTCGATTCAGTTAGCTCATTTTAGACAGTTCACATCCATCACAGATATCAACAATAAGGAATGAGCTAAAGTGCTGGGATTGGCTAAAAGGCAAATGGGCTAGAAGGCAAATGTTCACCCATCAATTAAAACAATGTAGTTAGGAGTGTTAATTCAATTAAAAGTCAATTAATAGACAATTCCAAGTTGAAAACAGATATCAGAGGTGTTGCCGTCCATGTATTGGTTTCTCTTGTGGAAACTTCCCTCTGACTCTCCGCCTGCTTCTCTTTCAGAAGACCTTATGCCTCTTGCAGGGTCCAGGCTTTGGGAAATGCCTCTTCATCCTCATCATCATCAGAATCCTCTTCATCCCAGCCTGGGGATCTCATGCCAGGTCCCAGTGTAGGGCTTGGAGACCTGGGGAACCTTCTTGTCCCCCTCTGTTCCCTGTGAAGCTCCAGGAGTCACTTCTGCTCTTCTTTTTCACTCCTCATGAAAAAACCTCTCCTCATCTACAGGTCCCTAAATATTTGAGGGCCACACCATCATACAGGTGTTGTAGCAGTTGGCACTAGGAAGCCAAACTCTGAATATTAGTCATCTCTTCCCATTTGAAATCATCATCCCAATGGTCATCAATACCATCATGATCGTCTTCGTCATCATAATCACTAGATGATGAAGAAGAGGAGGAAATGTGGTGAAGGGGAGTCAACTGAGAGGTACAGCTCCTCTCCTCCTCTTTCTCAGTATCAAGGATGGTGATTGGTGGACGAGGTGGATGGTTGACTCTGATTTGCAGGAAAGCGTTGCCTAAGAAGACAGAGGAAGACACAGGGCAACTGTCAGTTAATCAAAGTTTTCATAGCACAGCATGGCCCAATTTGAGTATCAGTATAACTATTACTGTCAGCATGAATTGAAAAATCCCCATCACTGATTGCCTTTTGTCTTTTCACCACCTGGCACCATGGGATGCAAATAAAAACTGTATAAGAGTATGGAAAACTGGCATCATAGCAATGATGAAAACCATCTTTGGCTTTCAATCCAAAGTTTGATGACGTATTATAGAAGTAGGTGCATGTAATGTATAGAGATTCTGGCTCTGAATTTGTCTTCAGAATAATTACTATGTTAGATTTGTAGGAATAATAAACAGAAACCTAACTCGGATGTTAGAGGAAAGGGAGTGGGTGTGATTTGGTGATTCATCGAATTAGGCCAACAACAACACTTCCAGTAGCTGCAGCAGTAAGCTCAGCCTCTCCACATCACCAGATCAGAACTACACTCATCTGCACTATACTGTCAGTACCCTAACTTTGGATCTGAACTTAGGTTTACACCTTGTTTACAACATTACACCAAATGATTTTCAACCTCATCATCAACAACAGGCTAATGGATTGAAATGCCTCACTGTAATGGTACCAGACTCCAAAAAAGGAAGTGTCATTTTCAACACATCTGTGTGTCTTGTTTGGGACAATCAACATTTGTGTTTGTTTTCAACACAGCATGTGTTAAATAACAACATATCTACATCTCTGTATGTGTTTTATTAACATATGTTGTGTCTGATCATTTTTTAGAGTGCGACAGCCAGAGATTAAGGGACGGCTGACCCCGCTGGCTTGAAACGGTCGACTCAGCAGTTCAGAAACCAAACTGTATGAGCAAACAAAGTTGAATTATGTAAAATGATTATACTTGGAGCTGGGATGTGCAGTGTATGATGACCCACTTCTGCTACAATAGCTATACCATTAGTTTGTATGTACTGTAACTCCTTAATTTAGACCTCTGATCTTGTTCCAAACTGTACTCAACCTATCATGGCTGCATGGTGTTGTACATCAGAGAAACTCTCCAACTCTAGCCATGGGATGTATTGCTTTATTCAGATGCTGTGGATTCTTCATGGTTAGTTCTGATTTTAGTTAATGCAGATAAGGATCATTCTGACTTACACTGGCCATAAGATACATTTTCATTAAGTGTTCTTCCACAAGATCAAATAGCCTTGTCCAACTTTACAGGGGTCTTGAAAATGTCTCGGATGTGCTGGCTTTGTTATTGCTGATAGGAACTGTCCACCGTGGCTTCAGCTTTCTACTGCTGCAGCCCTCCTCCCACTGGCTTAGCGGGTGGAAAAAATGACACAGTACTAGGCTAAAACGCTAGTGGTAAAACTGCTCCCAGACAGAGTGATCAAATGGAGACAAAAAAGATCTCAAAGCTTCCCTTACTTGTCTATGATTTATTCAGAGTATCTACTGTACACAATTCAAAGATGTAAGTAAAATAGTAACCTATAGTTGAATGTTAACAGGAAAGTTCAGATAAGCCTAGAGAAAAATCACTTCAGAGTGTATACTGAGAAACCACGACAGAGGGAACATGCTCAACTGTTGAAACAGATGTTGATAGTACACCCACACACACACACACACACACACACACTGTGCCAGTCTCCTTACTGCCATGACGCAGAGCTATCAGTTAAAAGAGTGTGGACTTTGCAGTTTACAGTGGCAGCCATGTTAGCTCCACAGTCTTGATGCGATCTGTGAGAGAGACGTTATGGAGGAAATTGTCACTCATTTGTAGTTGGCACTTGTTACAATACTTTTAGAAATGGGGCAGCAACGTAAAGCTAGCCAAATAATGGCTGCCAATGGCTGCGGCTTAGAGTCTCAGGTTAAATACCATCTGACATACTATTGACAATCAGTTGAGCAGCAGTCATGAAATGGGTTACAATCAAAGATGAAACCCATGCATATGTAAAGACAATGGATCAGATCATGAGCAATCAAATGTAGTAAAGAAAGCACAGTAAAGAAATCACAATGTATGTAATAAAGAAAGCTCAAAGTGTCCTACACATTTCCCAGACTAATCAAAGAAGGTCGATTTGCAAGAAGCCAAAAGCTTCATAAACCCTCTGAGAAAGCCACCTTTTCCCTCCTCCATGCACCGACCTAACAAGTTAAAAATCTCACATCAGGGTTTCACCTGTGACAGGAGCTCTGTCTATCCCCAGGCCACATCATTTTACCACAAGCTTGGGGAAGTTTAAAAGCCAAATTGCCCTCAGCAAGTGTCCAGCCAGGTTTTTATGTGGCAGGTGGAGGTTTGATTGGTAGCAGGTGGCAGACAGTTCAAACTCATTTCAGCCCATAACCCAGTAAGGCAGGGCATCCATTCCAATTTGTTGGTTAACTAAAAACAAAAATCTGCTTGACATAGCAAATCCTCTGTAGTGAGTGTGCAATGTTTGGTAGTTATGTGAGATGGTGGCACTTCAGTCATATTGACCTTCATTGTATAAGCCTGTAAGCTGAGTATGGGGGGTAGGTTTGGGCTAGGGGTTAGGGTTAGGGTCAGGTTAGACTGGGGGTTAGAATTAAGGTTTATAGGGTTTAGGGTTAGGGTTAACCTAACCCGTTTATTTAACATGTATGTAACCAGCTAGTCGCTACGGAAGCCGAGAACGGCCGTGCTTGCAATTATTTTTTTAATGCTGTTATCTCGAGATCACAAGTTAATTATTTTGTAATCTCGAGATAACAAAGCTCGTTTTCTCGAGATAACGGGTTAATTTATCTTGTTATCTCGAGAAAACAAAAGGCCGATTTCTCAAGATAACGAGATAATTTATCACGAGAAAACGACTTTTGTTTTCTCGAGATCACGGGATAATTATGGAGAACTCGAAAATGAGTGTCTGGTTCATTTGATCACACCTGATTTCAGCCTTCAAGATCACTGTCATGACTGTCGGGGAGGATTCATAACTGAACAGTAGCCTAAGTCAAGGCATAAATGTGTAGTTTTGTTTGCAGCAGTTACGATTTTCAGCTTAAATCAGTTGCTACAGTTGTCAAGACGCCATCTATACATGCTGGCGTGGCACTCCTGATCTCTGATAAACATAAGTAATAAGAGGAAACGACATTTGGTTTTCTCGTGATAACGGGTTGATTACCTTGTTATCTCGAGATAACAAAGCTCGTTTTCTCGAGATCACGAGATAATTAACTCGTGATCTCGAGATGACGGCATTAAAAAAAATAATTGCAAGCACGGCCGTTCTCAGCTTCCCTAAGTCCCTAACCCTAACCCAAGCTTAAATTAATAAACGCCTTTAGCCAATGTTCCCTCTAAACCAGGGGTGTCCAGCACTGTACCATGGAAGAGCATGCAGGTTTTCATTAAAACCAAACACTACACCAGCTGATTTCATGAATTAACACACCTTCAACCAGAGAAGGAAGAACTAATCAGTGAAATCAGCTGGTGTATAGGGTTTGGTTGGAATGAAAACCTGCTAACTCCCACTCTAACCCTAACCCTAAGCCCAAGCCTAAAGCCAAACCTACCTGCTAGGTTTGGGTTAGGGTTAGTCAGTCCTGTTCAAGTAAATCAATCCTTGGGTAGTTTTAAATGCCAATTCAAATTCCAGAGGATTATACAATCAAAACAAGTGCGAAGCTCAAGAGGTGAGGTCATTTTTATGTTTGACACATTGTCAAGTGAGTTCAATCTCAGTCTTGCATGGAGTACATCGACTAATTAAATGATGATTCTGGGAAATATGGTAGATAGCTAAATGAATCAGCCAATGACATTTAGTGCACAAGCTTGTACAGTACGAAGAAATAGCTAAAAAAAACTTTTTTTTCCCAAATCAAAAACTCCTGCCTAGCCTTCCTACATCTCATTGTTGTGTAGACCATTTTCCCTCTTCCCATCTGTGAAATCACTCAAGTGGAGAGGCAGTCTGCTGGAGTCATTTTACTTCCTGGGTTGTCGATGGCTGCAGCCGTAAAGCCAGGGAGGCCAGGCTCTGGGAGCCTCACAGACAGACTCACAGACTGCTGGAGCAAAACTGAGGAACTTCTAGAACTTAGATGACTTCAAGGGGCTTATACTCATCTTAATATACCACAATCTCAACACAACTTTTTATTTGAGTTCCTTTACAGCAACAAGGGAAGTTACAGTACCCTCAATTGTTTAGGGGGGAGAAAAAGTCACAGTCATTCAACTTTGCTCTTTCCATCTGAAAAGTGTCACAATTCCTCATGATGTCTCCTCATAGTTTCCTTTGGCTCAACAATAGTTGAACTAAATATTCAAATGTTGAATGGGTCCCATTGGATAATGAAACTTGCTGTGAATTCATAGGCATCAATGTGGTATTTGTTTTGCATGTTTCGGATCAAGTATGGAATGTCATTGGGCTTTGGGACAGCTGATGAAGTGAAATGTGGAGAGAAGAAAGGAGAGCTCACGCTTGGCAGCATTGGTTGACCAGAGAGAATAAGAAGGAACGGTGAGGGGAAGGGGGGGGATGGGGGTTGGCTGAGAAGAGGAGGTTTCATTTCGGGGTTCCCTTATAACCCTCCTCTCCCTCTACAGGACGTGGAGGGCTTGAAGTCAGGCATGAATGGGGGTGGGATGTGTGTTTCAAGTGATGCGTGGAGAGCTTTTCTCTCCTCAACTTTGACCTCACCTCCGTAACTCCTGTTTGCCACCTACCATCCTCAATGCAGGGACACTTACGCCTGTGTGTGTGTGTGTGTGTGTGTGTGTGTGAGTGTGTAAGCGAAGACAGAAAAAACAGATAAGACCGCAAGAGAGAAGGAAAGAAAGCCCTGAGGATACAGTAGCTTTTTCTGTCTTCGTGGCTGATATTCCCACCTATACAGTATGTGCGAAGAGGATGGACGACTTGACTGTTCAGATAGAACGAACCTCTGAGGCAGTTGAAGTCATGGAAGAGATTTTATTGCGGTATGTGGATCTGAGACTGAAGGGAAACAGCATTTTCCATAAGCCTATTGGAAAAAAGAACGGGAGAGAGAGACCTCCCCCGTGAAAACTGAGCCAGTGAACATCCATCACAGACGCTGTGAAAAATAAAACAGCAGAAACCGGGGCAATTGGAAAGGGGCGGAGTTATTGGAGGGAAATAATGGGAGGGGTCAAACAGCTTGGGGTCTCAGATTTCCATTAGTGTTAATATTAATGTGGCCATTTTCCTCGCTCACGTTTTCTGGGAGGCTTTGTCGGTTTTTTTTGCATAAAGGGCAGAACTTATGGAGATGTTTTACCCAAAGGACAGCAGCGTTACAAAGACACAGCCAATGTGACTCACACTGGCTCTCTAACAACCCTCTCAGACTTCTCCCTCGCTCCCTCCCACACAGTTTGGGACCGCAAATGGATGCAATTTGGTAGCTTTATGGAGTACCCAACTACAGTATTAAAAACTGCAGTTGTTGTGCGTCAGAGTTAGGTAAAGCGTTGTCTTTCTCCAGTTTCTTTTATCTTCAAGCTCTCTGTCGTTGACAATAAAAGTTGGTTACGGATGGAGCGCATTGTCTCTCTTGTCTCTGGTGTGTCGACCAGGGCTCCGAGTGCATTTTCCCAGATGTGTAATGATATACGGCTGTGTTGAACTTCGCCAACCAGGGAGAGAGAGAGAGAGGGGGAGAGAGAGAGAGAGAGAGAGAGACTCCAGACAGCTGGACCCACTTAAATGTGTTCCTCATGTGTGCTGTAATATGGAAAAGATTTCAGCGCTCTCCCCTCCGCTCACCCTGCCTGGGCTCAGCTTAACCCTTCAATAGCTAATGTAGACTGAGTTTACTAGCAAGATTAAGGCATTCTTTCAAGTCTGCAGGCCCTACCTCCTCCATCCTATCTCCTATGCTCCACAGCCTACACTGACACCCTGAACATGGTAGTCTAGTCCATGTAAGGTGCCCCAACATCCGCCAACCCTTACACAGATAACGGTAGAGATTACCTTATGAACAGAAGTCAAAGTATTTCTACCCATAAAATCAAGAATCCAAGTGAACACAAGCTGCCAATTTCACAAGATCACATTCCTCTACATCACAGCCAGACTTAAACTCAGCAATAAAAGACAGACAACTATCATGTGGCTTTTCATGTTAATCAAAGGTCAGCAAATCTAGTGACAGGTGTCAGCATATAAAAAAGGTGAGTTAAAGCAATTACATGTCATGTCATCATTCTCATATTGATTTTCATATAATATAATGGCTGTAGAAAAATGTGTTGCTCTGTATTTATTAATATTTTCCCTGGGTATAATTTGGCACAAATTGCACAGGATTGACTTACGGCACAAAGGATAGAGCCTAAACCAAAACAGAAAGAGGACTCACTTTCAATTGTTCTACTTGGGTTAGGGTTAGGGTTTGTATGGAAACAAATACACAGACAAGTTCAGATGTTGTCCAGTTCTGCGGTGCCTAGCTAGGTATGCCAAGGGTATGCAGCATCAACTGTTGCTGTAGTTGAAGTTACTACAGTCCTGGAATAATCAGGATAACCACATCAATCACCAATGTATTGTCAAGAAGAACAGGTCCACTCTTCTTGCTGTTCTCCAGTAGGTTAGCTGTCTTTCAGTATCATAGTAGCCTGTTAGCCAAAATGTTTTGTTAGCATTGCCCAAACATAATAAATTCCACATCTGTCAGGCAAAACTGATTTGCTAGCAGTCCAAACTAGTTGTAACTAAAATATTCGCCAGCAAAAATATTTTTTGTTACGCATAAATTAGCTAACAAACACACACTGAGATACGAACACTAGGCAAGCGAGCATCACACAATAGGTGAGAGAGTGCCGTTTTGTTAGCATTGGGCAAACTTAATTCCAATTGTGTTACGCAAAAAACTGCTTGCTAGGTTAATGTTGTCGTAACTAAAATATTCACCAGCAAAAATATTTTTGTCATGCATAAATTAGCCACCACAGTTACACACACTGTGAAATGAAGCACCGGGCGAGTGAGCATCACTCAATATGAGGTGAGAGAGCACTGTTTGACTGACTGAGCTGAATCTGGCTCCTGATGAACACCTCTTGTGCTGTGTGTAACTTGCCTCCTTATACAAGTTTATTCTAGTTCCATTATTCAGTTTACAGTGTGACAATTTCACGTCACCTCTTCTGTATGTCTTCACTCTGCAGTCTGCAGAAGGGAGGAGGGGGTGGTGGCAATGAAATTGAGTTGGTATAGCCTAATCGTAATTGTATACACAAACATTAACTCACAAGTTGAAATCATTGTCACTCATGGTGGATGAAGGTAACACCATTCAAATTATAGTCTGTAAATAGTGAATGATTATGGAAGAAATCATTTAATCTAATTGTCTACCTTGCAGGTAATCAGTAATCTGTAATGGATTACATTTTGAAAGTAACTTTGCCAGCACTGCTAGTAAATTCCTCATACTGAATTTATAATTTTGTTAAATTCTCCTCATTGTGAGAACTATCCCTCTGATTTGTAACCATGAATCCAGAGAACGTGGCTACTGAGTCTTCACGAGTCCACCAAGACAGCAAACCAGGACTGAACCCCTGGTTTCAATCCTGGTTTACTCCTGGTTTCAATTTCTCTGCTCAAGCACCCTTTGCATATTTATTCAGCCTGTCTGAAATGTAAAAACCCTAACTGGACAGTCTCTTGCTCAGCGCTAGTATAAGTTGGACTTTTCCTCTCTTCTCAAACCACGGCTCAGCTCTATCCAGCAATTAACTGCTAGCCGTGGACTCCGGTGACATTGTGTGGAGATATTTCTGTCACGTTTATTATGCGTTTGCTGACCAGACTGTGAGTCATGTGGACACGCAGGCAGATCTAACCATGTGTTTGCTCCAACCAAGGGAGGTTCCCTACTTTGATTTTCATCCTCTTGCCTCCTACTTTTTTTGCGTTTCTCACGTTCTCTCTCATAGCTTCAGCTCTTTCACTGGCAGAAAGGCTTTTTAGGGCCATTGTTTTTGCATCACTTTTGATACATCTTCTAAGGTCTTTTGGCTGAAAGTAGGAGATTCTCTTAGCTAAGACTAAAACAGATAGCCTACAAGATGCAAGGATCTAGTCCATGCACACTAGTGGTGCTTCTACCTCAGTCACAGGAAAAAGCAGCTGCACACATTTTCTTTGACTTCATTGTTACGTGCGTCTCCAATGGGAGAACCATTGCCTCTGACTCAACTCCTCCGCCATGTTCGGTGGGGTTTGTTGACACACATTTATACCCTCCCTCGCCCCCTACCCCTCACTCCCTCCCCCCGCACATCTACCCATCCCCATACTGAGTTTAGACAAACTCTTCAATAGCCCCACCCCCCCCCCCCCCCTCCGTCTTAGCAGCGAAGGTCTGAACACTCAAGAAATATGTTCCACTGGAAACAGCCTGCAGATGTGGTAGCCTGGAGGAGTAGAGAGAGACAGGGAGGTGGGGACGGAGAGGGAGAGAAAGACAGAGAGGGAAAGAGGTAGAGAGAGAGAGGGAGAGAGAGAATGGGACAGAGAAAAGGAGATGGTGGGGAGACATTGAAAGGATACGAGCGAGGTAGGGAGGGCAGGGAAAAGAGGGAAAATTGCAGTAGGGAGGGAGTGAGAGAGAGAAAAGGCGATAAATAGAGGGGGAATGAGTCTTCACTAACTTGGCCAAGGGAGTAGTATAATTTGAAGCACATAAAGTAAATGAGGGCTCCTTAAAAAGCTCAGCCTCTCTTTTACTAGCTCTCCCTCGGTTCCTTCCTTCCTGGGTGCTTGACGGTGAGCAGGGCGAGCGCCGGTGGCCTCAGCATGCTGATATGCGCTCAGGCCTGTCGGGCCGGGCCGGCGAGCGAGATGAATTCTTTGACACAGCTTGCCTTTCTGATGGCGCTCACAGACTAATGCATGTGCCAGCAACTTCCCACTCCCCTTCCAGCAGAGCAGAGGAGACAGTTGTTTCAGAAGATTAAGCCTGAATCTGTTACTGAACTGTAAGGTAGCTCGAAAAATCAATAACATTTATCTATAAAGCCATAAAGCCAAGGTTTGCTTCACGAAGGTCTCACATAAAATGGGTAAAATGGTTAAATGTAGTACACTACCAGTCAAAAGTTTGGACACACCTGATTGAATGTACTTTGTTTTTCATTATCTTAAAGCCATTTTGATCTAAAGGCTTATGCTTAAATGCTTGAAATTTGTTTCTTAGACAAATATAAATAGTGAAGTTGATGCCTATGTATGAATTTCTTTCCAAAGCCTTTCCATCAAGGCAAAGGGAGGCTAAGGGAGGCTACTTTAAAGAAGCTAAAATATAAGAGTTTTGATTTGTTTAACACTTTTTTGATCACTGCATAATTCCATTTGTGTTGTTTCACAGTTTTGATGTCTTTACTATTATTCTAAAATGTGAAAAATAGTAAAAAAAAAAAAAAAGAAAAACGTGTTTGTCCAAACTTTTGACTGTTAGTGTATTTTTCATGGTGTTGTGACAAAGCTACTGCAGCTGCTGATTCTGATTTTACAATCCAATACATTCCAGCACCCAATTTATTCAGCAAAACCATTTTCTATCATAGATTAGCTGAGTTTCACAGTATACTTTCCTTTGACTTTTTTTCCGACAATATCTTTGTATGGAAAGTTCATCACCACAGTGTCCAGAGTAGAGAAAGAGAAAAGCTGCCTGGAGCATAGGCTGTAATTTGAAAACCTCAGCCACCCCTGTAGTTGTCTGCTGAAGTGTGTGTGTGTGTGTGTGTGTGTGCGTGCGTGCGTGCGTGCGTGCGTGCGTGGGTGTGTGTGTGTGTGTGTGTGTGTGTGTGTGTGTGTGTGCGTGTCTGCACCATTTTATCCATCACTCTCTCCCTCCTTCAACCCTTTTTTGTTTTCTCATCTCTCTCTTCTCTCTCTTCGCTTCAGTCAGTGAACTGATTATAGGAGTGTGTGCTCCTCCTCTTTAATCACTAACTCTCTCTTTCTGTCTCTCTGCTCCATCACCGTACTTCCTCTACTGCTGCTGTCCGAGTGTGTGGTCCACATATCCATACGCATGTCCTTAGGTCCTTTCCTTTAAAAAATGCTTTGAATCCTCTGCACTTTATATCACACATAAGGAAAGGGATACGCAGAAAATACCATATTTCATACAGTAAACTCTATGCAGAGAGTTACCTGTGTTAGTTCCAGCTCCACCCAGCCCCTCCCTGAGCATCTGATTCTTGTGGTAAGGATATTGTTGCAAGATGTTAGCTATTCTAGATAAAATTCCACTTTGGCTTTTCCTTACTTTGATTCTATGGTTTTCTATTCTGCATGAAACATAAACAATCCAGACACGGAGATTCTGTTTCAACTTGCAGTAACTTCACGCGATAGCATCATGTCGATGTAAGTGTCATCTGCTCTTTTCTGCACTTTCATGTTTTCTTGTCTTGTCCTATTCATAGCTATGATATGACATGATAACATCAGATACACTGTGGTATTTACACATTTCCATCTAAGCATACAACAGTTGATCAGATCTTGTTTCGGACCAATCTCTGTTCGTGTGTTCTCTTCCTTACCAGCTGGTTGGCAGGTGGACAGCCATCCCCGACATGAGGGGGATCTGCTCTACCCATAATCCTTAGCGCCTGCCTCTGCATCAGGGGGGGAAATATGAGACACCGCGATTGAAGCCAACCAGAAGACAACCAAGAGGCAGCCAATCAGAGCGGAGCACATCTGGAGGAATCTGTCTGCAGGCCCAGCTGGCAGCACCAGGGGACAGAGGCTGGAGGCAGCAGGGGAGAGGAGAGAGAAGTTAGATTCAAAATGGCCGAAGCCTAAAACAATATTCTTCATCTTGAGGTCCAAGGTAGAATAAATAAAATCTGGTTAGAATTGAAATAGCTGACTTTACCTCTACTCTTCACCATTAGATTAAAGGAACTATGAAATTTGAAGGAAAGGTTTTCTGCATTCATTACCTTTGATCAAAAGGTGAATGAGAGACTTACAACAGTGTGACTGGATGTAACCAACGCTTCTGCCATTATCATTTGCAAGTGTTTCCCAGGAATAAATGAAATAACTTCTGAATGGCGTAGGATGAAGTACTTGAATCCATGCACTCACATACTGTAGGTAAGGTGCAATCACAGTCAAAGAAAATCATATATGACAGATGGTTAGAGTTGTAGTTGCATCTAAATGAACTGGTGAGCAACAACCAGGAACCAGATCTGAGTCTGTTGCCGTGACTGATTGGAGTTTGAAGGTTGGACATCCTGTGCACAGCCTCGACTAGCTCACTGCTCCTGGTGATAAACTTCTTGACCCATAGGACAACCTCAGCATTCCTGTGCAAAAGGGCTAGTCCACCCAAACTGCCAATCAAAAGCTGCACAGGGAGTTACTGGAAAATGTATTATCAATAACATTGGGGTGGCTGCTTTGGATCATTTTAAAATCAAGTTGAAAATGGGGTTGTCATATCATAAGAACATAGTTTTGTCAATAAAATGTATTTACTCAAATCTTATTTGCTTTGTTTGTCAGTTGCCCTGTCCATGACCTTTTGCTTTTAGAGTTTACATGTATTTTGCCTATCTTATAATGTTACAATAAATGCTTTATAAATCGAATAATGTTTGTTCAATGTCACTGAAGAGTAACTGTTCACAGCAAAAATCAGTTTGAGTATGCATCAGTTTAATGTAGAATGCAGTTGAATGAAAGCAACAGAAGAAGGGTGATGATGTGGAGCCTTGCGGCCATCTTTGATTTCATACGCCGCCTGTCTGGTCTCTCCAGCTACTTCAAGGCTTCAGCTCCTCAGCAAACATGAGCATGTAACTATGCAGGCAGTGGGAGCTCTGCCATCTTTAAAACACATTTCATCTCACTCGCCCCTCCTCTACCTCCTCCACTATACCTCCTTCCCTCTCTCTCTCCCTCTCTCTTTCCCTCTTGCTCTCTCATTTGGGAGAAGAGGGAAGAGTTGAGTTGTCTGGATTGTCCAACGATGACTAACATTTTTTTTTTCTGGCACAGAGGGGAGGAGAGAGAGCAGGCCTGTCCATGGAGAGAAGGAAAAAGACGAGTTGTGCAGCCATTTGAAATGGTTAGACTCAGTATAAGAGAACAGATCCAGGATAAAGCCTTCAAAATGTCACTGTCTCTACATATTTTCTGAATGGCTTACATGACAAATGTAGCTCTCCTATGTTGCAAAGCAGCACCTCACAATAGAATAGAATCAAAAGGCAGCAAGCCTTTCATCATCATGTACCACACTGCATATAGCTTCCACTCTAGAGGCCCAATAAAGTGTGCAATGTTGATCTATTCATATATATATATATTTTTCCCCTATAATCGTTTGTTTGGCAGATGCATTAGCCTGCACATTCAGTGTTAAGAAGCGAATGCCATCTTCACTCCTCTCCCTACAGGAAGTAATTAAATAAAGACAACTGCACTCAGGGGGTTGATGATTTAAGTGGCAATGAGAGAACACAGCATTTCCCTTGTTAGCATAAACGTGTGGCACATGTAAAGTATTTAAGAGGCAATGAGGAAAACAATCTGCACTATTTCCCTGGTTAAATTTGACCAAATCATGAACTGACTGTACTGGTTTATTGTGTCAGCCAGCAACCTGCTCCCATCTGAGCCAGGCAGGACACACACTGCTCACTAGGCCAGAATGTAACAATGCTTATAACTTAATAAAAGCACACAGTTCCTGCATTGATCTTTATTCAATAGTCGCTGTCTATAAGTCATGAGGTTATTCTTTGTCTGTACAAATACCAAATACAGAATGCAGGAGTGGTATTTAAACCTTTAGGGCATCACTGCAGTTCCCTATAAAATGACTTATAGCAAAATGTTTACATAGTGTGCTATATGTTCACTGGAAGGGACAGTGGGTGTGTAATAATAATCAAATGTAAAGGTATGAGGGCCACGGTGAGTGTTGGTGTAGTGGTGCTAGACTAGATGACATGTCTGGTCATGTGGGCAGGTAAGAGCTGCTCAGGGGGAGAGAGAGAGAGAGCGAGAGAGAGAGAGAGAGAGAGAGAGAGAGAGAGAAAGAGAGAGAGAGAGAGGGTTGAAATTAGATCTCCCCTTCACTTGTCTTTTGTCAGTCCAAAGCACTCTCCAGCAGGATGAGTTAAGGTGTGCTGTATGTGCACCGTTGCATTCCATTGATAATTCACTGAATAAAGTCTTATGTGCTTTTTGCTTATACTAAATACAAATAAATCACTATTAAACAGTGCACAGCTGTTTGAGGGGGTGCTGATCTGTGACAGAGACATGATTTTATTTTCAGACACTGTGAAAGAAAGTTGGAAGTAATGCTTGGTGGTTATGGTTTGCACTTGAATGGATAAATGAAAATGTGAATATGGCACAAAATCTGACAAAAGCTGCTTGACCGCCTGAGGGATATTGATGACAATCACATACTACACAAAACAGCAATGTTGACACAAGTACGCATTCCATAGCAAGCAAAGAATAAGGTTGTGATATTGTCAAAAATCCGTGCGTAAAAACGGCGAACTGAAACTCAGCTGCAATAAGTCGACAGCAATTCAAATGACAACCCTGCATCCTGTCTTTAAGCAAACTGCTCCCTAAAAATAAAAAATCCGACGAGCTAGAGGAGAGCCAGGCCTTCTCGGTGCCCACCGATGCCCGTCGACGCGCCCCACACCGGGCACATTTTACGCACAGACCCGGGCTGCGCGCGAGCTTAAGTGCCCGGCGCCCGTATCTTGGTACTGACAGTCCGGATTCACCACTACAAGTCGTAAAAGAAGAAAAAACGTAGGCCTACATCTCCCTTTTAAACCTCGACGCTGTCCACGTCCTCAAAAAGAATGGATCTAATTAAAACGTTGCACTCGTCATCATCTCCAAAGCTTTGCCAAACGCTTTCTGGTGGAGAGGAGGCTGGGAGATGCAGGACCACATGACTGCCTCTGCGCTGCGGAGGGATGGGAGTCAGATAGGGTTTCTCTTCTCCCATTGGCCGGTGGGCTGACTTTTGACACGCAGACCAGGGAACCTCCTGCCGTATAAATAGGCCTGATAGGACTTTATTATTCTAGCATCACGGCAGCAGGTTTCTGCTAAGTTTGGAGTTACTCGCATCACCACAACTGTATGCCTGCTTGAAGGTGGTTTAAACAGGGGCACAGCAGCACAAGGAGTCTGCATGTCTGTTTAGACATGCTCAGCTTTGTGGATACCCGGATTCTGTTGCTGCTTGCAGTAACTTCATACCTAGCATCATGTCAATGTAAGTTTGAATATCTGCTCTTTTCTGTGATGGATATTTTTTTTCGGGTCCCACTGCTTGAGGATCTCGCAGCTGCGTTTTGCGCTTGGCTTTTGTCGGGGACTTACATCAAGGTCAACCTGAAGACAGCTCAAAGCCCTGCTGAATAAAACTCAACGGATTGAGCTCATTCAGAGGATTCTTCATTGTTTTCCAAGGATACAATAATTGTCATTTGATTAGTATCCGAGAGAGAGAAGCGCACTCCTGAAAAATGTTTCTGTCCTTTGAAAGAAACATCTAAAGTATTGTGCCTAGTCTCTTTTTAAAGCTTTTAGTGCATTTGGAGTTATCAAAATAGTGTAAAGCTGGATTTTCTTTTAGACACTAGGATAAAAAGTTTGGGGCGTTGTACATATTGTTCCATCCAGACGTCCAGGGAATGAAGCTTTATTATAGGGAACTGCAACGTCGCCCCCTGGTGGCCATGGCTGCAAGCATCTGTTTGGCACCAGTTAGATTTTCTCCTCCATGGAGAGAAAAACTGGTTATCAAAGATAAAATGGAAATGACACGCAATGCTAAAATATTCCAGTATTCTTGACATTAGTTATACTATATGTCCTTCTCCATGTATTTGTTGGGAGTTAATGTCTGCGTAGATTTACATCATTTAAGTGGCAACAAGACTTAAAGACTTAAAGTAATTTATATGTATTTAAAGTAGCTGTATAAAACTGGCGTTTCTAGACAACTTTTTCAAATAATGTCCTGCCTCAAAGGGGGGGAAATTAGGCTTCCATCATTTTGAACGTCCAAGTGCGCCACCCTGTGGTCTAGTCAGGGTGTGACGTATTGGAGTTCATGGGGAGGTCCCAATAGTGCCAAGCCCAGCCATGACTACCAGGTCCAAACTGATGCCCAGCTACACTAAGGGGCATAACCTGCAACAAGGGTTAGATGACAAGTACAGCTGTCAGCCACTAGTGAGGGATGCAATTATCAGATCAAAACTATTTTAAATAATTGTTCAATAGAAGTCAGTCTAATTAAGATAAAATCGACCCCCTTTTTCAATAGTCCCATCACAAAATTGACTTTTTAATGATATTGTAGCATAAGTCAGGCTTTTGAACAGCATCAGAAGAAGCTGTCATACATCCGTCATTACAGATGCTGTATTTCTTTTGTCGTTTGCGTCACTGAGCCAACTATTCCTGTCTCAAGGGCATGAGTACCTGTCTAGGCCTGTTGGCAGCTGGGGCCTTTTTAGAAGGCTGGAATGTTATACAGCATCCAGATTCACATTCATTTTTAAGTTAGGTTGTTGTTCGTTCGCAACATTTAGTACATACATCCTGCAAAGCTGGCCCACAGCCAAGCCTCTGCTGGGCTGAGACATGATATATAGCATGTGGGATGTTAGCAAACACACAATGTGGGCAAGATAATTGCTGTTAGACATGACTGAAGAACTGCCAAACATTGCCAGAGATAGGCGATAACTGCAATTATGGTCTAACAGCCCAAAGACGGATATGTTGTTTTTGCCTTGGATGAACGTTGAGGCCTTCAGAAAACAAGCAGGCCCTTAGGAACCAAAAACATTTTGGCCTCTTCTAGTTCACACAGAATATTCCATAAGTTGCATTTTTCTTTGGATATGACAGCATTCGACTTTTATACTGTATGGTTACCATGCTATCTGATTCCCTATATGAAGGAGCTCAAGCTCAGTCTTATTTCTATATATTCACTGTACAGTGGTTACACATTGCCCAGTGTGTATCATTTTCTAGATGAAAGAGAAGAAATATGACTATATCCACTGAACTATAATCAGGAAGAGTTTTACACAGTAAATAAGAACATAGATGGCTAGAAATTGTCTTGTTTCTTTTTCAGGTGACTGTTTTGCTCTAAAAATGCTTGTTATGTTCTAACAGAGTATTCCCTTTTCTCTCCCCACCCTCCTCCTCTCCCTCTTCCTCCTCCTCATCCTTGCAACGCCACAGCCTCGGTTAGTACATGTGCATGAAATCATTAAACCGATACGAATAGAAAATAGCTTTACCTTTTTGACGTTGTCTTTTTGGTTCCAAAACCTCAGAAACATTCCTTGAAAAGACACTTCCCGTATGTCCCATCTTGACAATTTGAGCAATCTCAGCGATGGCAGAGCATTTCATGTAGGAATTCCTACCCCAGAACCAAGTTATTTCTTCCAGTTTTCTCCCTTCCTGTCCATGGATAGGTGAGGGTCCTATTGGCTAAAGTTAATGTCAATGAAAGCTAAAACCGCACTGAGGCACCCATGGGGCCTGGTACAAAGGATCCTTTCTGAGGACAGCAGAGCGGGGCAGGGGGAGATCGCCCCTAACAGCTGGCTTTGGATCAGTTTTGCTTCTTCCTCTGCCCCTTGGTTTGGATTAAGATTTAGGAAAGGAAAGCTGGTCTCAAAGCAGCTTCTAAAGGGGGAAACCCTCAATTCAAATACCACTCAAAGTGGGGGAAAAGTCTTAAACTCAAATTAGTTTAGACATTCTGCATATCTCAGTTTGTTTTAGGAATGGATTGGATTTCTTCAGTTTCTTTTGATTTAGTGTAAGCTAAATGGCCTTCTTATGAACAACATAGTAATCAAAATATAACATGATTAGTGTTTGTTTGAAAGGTTCTGCTCATAATTGAGATTGCCTCAAAGGAAATACCTGATAGCATGGTGTTTGCCGTGTTAACAGCAGCATTTTGATGTGTTAACGGTGCAGTAAGCACTGTGTGGTTCTGGCTACATCTTGGAACTTTAAACATTTTTGTTCCATTGTGAACCAATGGACTAAGATGATTTTAGTGCTGAGAAGCTGCTGTGAAACCTGTGCCTGGGCACTTTCATGGGGCTTCTGGTTTTGGTCTTGGACCTCATCATGCTGCACCTTTAAACATCTCAATGCAAATGTGAATTTGATCATGTATATCATGTACACATTGCTGTGCTCTGTTTCCATTTTGATTCCTGTATTTGCATGAGCATGCTTTATGTATCCTTGGGATATCCAGACTATATCACCACAGTATCTGCATGCTGAGTTGTGTTTTGAAAAAGGGAACTCATCATGCTGATGCAGAAGAGAAGGGAGAGAACTGCTGAACGGTTGATATAGCCTACATGTTAAATGACCTAAGAAACACTGAACAGACGGAATAAATAAATCTTATATTTATTTATCTTCTTTTCTGTTTAGGGAAAAATCAAGGTGAGCAACCTAATGTTGGTCTTATGTGTCATTTAGCATCTAGAGTGTGGCATATCTGAAACCTGAAGCATAGCTTATTGTTGTGATGTCTAGTCTGATGGAGTTGATTTGAAATGTGTTTTGACTCGCTTGTCCTCTCACTGTAAGGTCAAGTTTGTTTACACTCACATTTAATTGACTGATTCATACCAGATCGTTTTACAACAATCAAGAAAATCAACTTGATTTAGTTAGTTTTTAGTTATATTTAATGTAGCTCAGAGGAGAGGCAGCAGCCTGCTTTGCTAGAGGCATGTAAGCTGTGAGCTGAGCGTCTGCGTTGTGTTTTGGTCTGACTGAGCGATGTTTCTGCCACAGGGTCCCAGAGGAGACAAAGGACCTCGAGGTGACAGGGTGAGTTGAAATCAAACTCCGTTGCCTTTGGTGAAAACTTTAAAACAAGTGATTCCAAATGTGTTGTTTGAGTGGTTATTGGCACTTTGATGTGGAATATACATGATGCATCTTTGGCATGGTATTTGGTGATGTCATGTGACCTACCAACCTCAATAGGCCACGCCCCTTTGTTTACATCACCCGTAGCCCTATATGTTCAGTGTTGATGGAAATAACAGTAATGGAGATTATAAACAATCTCTAACAAATTTTAAAATCACATACTATTTAAAATCTTGACCTGATATATTTTATGGCCAAATGCTATTTTTTATAGTTTTTATTCCCACTGTTGAAATGAAGGCCATGCATACTGTATGGCACATTAACACAGTCTGTTACCTATATTTTACTACAGTGGCTTAGCTTTATCTATTTATCTATGAAAAAGAAGCTGGAAAGTCACAGGAAATAAGCCTTTCAGTTCCTACACATTAACAGAATTCACTTCATGGTAGCATCTCTACCCACTCAATAGCTGTTCACTCAACAATAATGTTTATTGACGACATTATCCATGTTTTACAGGGTCCTCAGGGCCCAAATGGAAGAGACGGCAAACCCGGACTGCCTGGTCCCGCTGGCCCCCCTGGTCCCCCTGGACTCGGAGGAGTAAGTCCACTGTTTTTACTCACAAAATAACCAGCGTGGCTCCATCTTGTTTATCTTAAACTTGGTCCAAATGCAAATTTGACAAGTCGGGAGTATGATGTGTCATCGCTCCAATGTTGCAAATTAAACCAAGCTCAGAACAAGTGGTAATATATGTACATTTGAAGTGTGCGTTTGTGCATTTGACCCACATTTAACTTCATGGCAGTGTTCATACTCACCCCTGCAGCTGTGTCATACTGGCTGGTACCATAAAGCACATTCCTGTTTTATTCTATAACCCCTGTTGACCTCATTGCCTCCTTAATGCTGTCATTACCTTGTGACCTTTGACCTTTTGACCTGTACCCATTTGACCCTGTGACCTCCTGAAAGCTAAATCATTGCATTCAGGATGGTTGATACACAGCTATTTTAATTACTAGTGTTAACTCAAGCTCTTTGAAGTCTAGAAAGCCTAAAAAAGGCAGTATGCCCTGCTGCAGTTTAAGGCTTTGTAGGCCTTTCTCATGGCTGATTACTGTAGTCATGCACATAACCTAGGATGGGACCACTGTTGGCTATTTATTTGAATTGGGTCAATGCACATCCTGTCTAATTATACTGAAATATTCATAAGTTAATAAGTTCTAATGTTCTTTTTTGCTGTTTCACAGAACTTTGCTGCTCAGTATGATGGCGCTAAAGCTCCTGATCCCGGCCCTGGACCCATGGTGAGGGTCTCTCTCTTTCTCTAACACACACACACCCACACACAGCTACACTGGTCCATGTCAAACCACACCCCTTGGACAGGTGTGTTTCACAGCAGTATTCATCTACCACCAAATGGATTCTACCATTTACCTTTACATTCATGATGCTGCAAGAAGATGCTGACTCTACTGGACATGGGCTGTCAACCATTCTCTTTTTGCTTTGAATCCCTACCCTTACCCTACCTTGATCCCTGGCACTACATTAAAGTCCTTCACTTATGATGCACTGATCATTGATGATTGATAGCTGCTAACTCAGTGATTATTTCTCCTCTTCAGGGTATGATGGGAGCTAGAGGCCCACCCGGACCTCCTGGACCCCCTGTAAGTACACACACATTGCATATTTATCCTCCCATAAACTGTGAAATCAATATACTGTTATGGTGTAGTTGCTATGTTGTCTGTATCCTGACTGATTGCTGTGTGTTTTCTTCCTCAACAGGGACCTCAGGGACACACCGGACACGCTGGTGAGCCTGGAGAGCCTGGACAGACTGTAAGATTATCCTCCATAATGCTCATAATTATTGAAATCATTGTGCCTGAATAGAACTTGGGTTCTTTAGGAGCTGTAGTTGATTCAGACCATTCAGACCCACTCGGGTGATGCCGACTTGATGATTTGAATCATTTGTCATCTGTGAAATCTCTAAACGCTCTTAACTGGTTTTCTCCTCCAGGGCCCCGTTGGTGCTCGTGGACCCCCTGGACCCGCTGGCAAAGCTGGTGAGGATGTAAGTAAACATTTGCATTCCTAAAACACCTTTTCATGTCCCACTTTTCTCCAGTTATCTTAACAAGAAAATACACATCTTTTTCTTGCCATCTGCAAGAAAAATTGCAAATTCTAGACTATTCTCAGTCCTGTAACTGGGATTTATTGGAGTTGTGGTTATAGTTGATTGTAACTTGAATGTCAGATGCTAAAGCTGTCTTTGTTGACACACAGGGTAACAACGGCAGACCTGGCAAGCCCGGAGACAGAGGAACCCCTGGCTCTCAGGTGAGAGATAGCCACCAAAACACCAAGCACGAATTGACACACAAGCAAGAATTTACACATAATGTAAAGGGGGCATGTCTTAGTAATCGCGTGTCTTTGTGTTGACTTGCAGGGAGCTCGTGGATTCCCCGGAACCCCTGGACTTCCTGGAATGAAGGGACACAGAGTGAGTGTTGATGTTTTCCTGCTGCTTGACCTGAACAGACCACATGACCTGCTCTGTCCTGCACACACACCTGGGCCCCAGTGAAATGGAAGAAGAGATATAAAAAAAAAAACACCTGGACTAAAATGTTTTGGAACAGCGTGCCATAGTGAACACCGCTGGGAGCGATTTGTAGCAGCCACAATCTCCTGTGTATGGACTACACTTCCAGCACCTACTTCATGTTTCCTGAGGAGTGAACTAGGAATAAGGAAGTGGCCTAATGCCACTTTGTCCCTGTTCCCTTTGACAACTTATGAATCAAAGCACTGGAATCGACTCTTTAAAAGACTCAAAGCAATCGGTTCACATATCTGCACAGACAGATGGGAACATCCCTTACTGCTGGCACCTTTCATGCAGTTTCACACCCAAAGTAGAGGCATGGAGTGGCTGGTTTGGAATTTGGAAATGCCTTATTCTTGCTGTGAAACCACCTTTGGGGACAGAGAATCTTCCCTGGTGTGGCAGTAATGTGCCTCCCACATGACACTCTGGATCTCTCCTCATTCTTAATAGAAGTCAAACAAGTAAACTTCTTCCACATAATGCCCATGAGAGCATGGATCATCCAGCATGGATCCCTACTGCCTCGCTGTCCCTAATGTGTTCACTACTTAAGATGTACTTATCCCTGCAGGTTGTAGTCTAGTGGCTGTCATGTCATGTGATGTCTGTTGTCCTCTAATGTCTCTCTCTCTCTCTCACTCACTCTCTCTCTCTCTCTCTCTCTCTCTCTCTCTCTCTATCTATCTCTCTCTCTCTCTCTGTGTTTCAGGGTTACACTGGTCTGGATGGACGCAAGGGAGAGCCTGGTGTTGCTGGCCCTAAGGTAAGGTGGCACCATCCGCCCTCCTCATGACCGCAGCAAACAAATGTTTCCAACAAGTTGATTCATGTAGGATCCCAGTTTCCCCTAGTCACATGTCAATTTTTTTATCAATTCCTATTCACTAGAAATCATGGATGCACAGTGTTTTTTAGTCACTGACTTTGGGTTTGAGAACTGTTACTTAGAGTAACATAGTTTCTGCAAACATAGTTAACATAAGGAAAGTTTCTCTACTGTATTACCATAATTAAATGGAATAGTCCAACTGCTGTATTTTGGGTTTTAACTTCGGTCCTTTATCACAATCAAACTTCTTAGCCATGATGATATTGACCTATTAACCTCTCACCTTAAGCTGCTTCATCACCCTGACCCACTTTCTCCTGCCTCTCCTATAGGGTGAGACTGGTGCCCATGGAGCTGGTGGAAGTCCTGGACTGGCTGTAAGTTTTTGATCAAATTAAAACCATGCACAGTATTTCTAGGAGATTCACAAATGAAACACACTAGCTGAGAACTTGCTTAGACACTTGTGAGATTTATTCTATAGACATGCACAAAGACAAAACGAAGAAGCTTGTCTATAGTTTGCTATTTGCTGGATGGATTACAGGATGGATGCTGTGCTCTGATTATTTGTTCCTTTGCTGATCACTGTTGCTGTCTGTGTGCGTTCCCTGCAGGGATCTCGTGGTCTGCCTGGTGAGAGAGGTCGCGTTGGCCCTGCTGGCCCCTCTGGTGCTCGTGGTGCTGATGGCAACGTTGGACCCGCCGGCCCTGCTGTGAGTCCTGGCCCTTTAAACCCCTTTTTGACCTTTAAACTCAAAAGGCCCCTTGAATCTAAAGGCTGATCTACTGTTTGAGGCTCCTGTCTCATTCTCAAACACTGATTAGTGTGAAAAATGATCTGCAATTATTTCAATTTAATGTTTTTAGATTAGGAAGGTTCTTCAGGATAGGTATATCACAACATTTTGACTGTATATGTAGAATAGCAACTGGATCAGGACCCATGTTAGACAGACTTAGACTTTCAACCTTCATGTGACCCCTGTGATGTGTAGTCTGACATCATGTCTGCTGTTCCTCTTCCCAGGGTCCTCTTGGTGCTGCTGGTCCCCCAGGTTTCCCCGGTGCTCCTGGCCCCAAGGTAGGCGTGATGTCACTTCCTGCAGCTCTTCCTCTCCTTCAGCAACATTGCATTTTAGAGAGGTTTTATTTAGAGTCACAAAACAATTCTCATCACCATGTAGACAGAGCAATGTGCATCTTTCAGAGAGATGTATTATAAAATTAGCCAATCACCATCCATTCATCAGTCGTTATCCTCCAGTTGGATCATTGTATAATATCCCCAAGGGAATTGTTAACACATTTTACAATTGCTGTAACACGGGTCTGTTAATTTTTTATAGAAAAAGACCATATATCTGAACCACTCACCTATAAACTAATATTCGATCACTTCAATACATACCAAGACATCTCTATAATATACTGATATATCGTTTGCTTTGCCAATGCTTCTGCCATTGTACCACTGCTAGACAGCAGGTACTGATGATGATGATACAGTGTGTGACTGTGGATGTTTCTGGTCTGTGACAGGGAGAGATTGGAGCTGCTGGATCCAGCGGCCCATCTGGACCTCAGGGAGCTAGAGGAGAGCCCGGATCCAATGGCGCTGTTGGCCCCGTTGGTCCCCCTGTGAGTATACAAAGATTACACCAAACACCCTTCTGTTACTTGTGATCAGGCCTGGGACAATTATTAGTATTAGTTTATTATTATTATATTATTATTTCTATTAGTTACATTGAGTGTTTGATTTAGTCTGCCTGAATGGCAACATGAACAAGTTTCCTAGTTTTGAGGCAATCCAATTTGTTGTGTTGTTCGATCAATCGATCAATTCCAAAAGTGTAATTCCATTAAATAGGATTTTGACCCACTTTTTATTATTATTATGGCCCATATCATTTGGATGCCCTTGGAAGCTGTGCTGCAGAAAATCATGCCAAAGCAGTTAACATTGTTTTGGTGATATTGTCACACATGTCACATTATAATGTGTTATGACAGTTATGATATAAAAGCACAAATGGCCCAGAAATACATCTTTCTTGTGTAATTATATTTGATTTGTATTCAATTTTCTGTACACTTCTTTAATCTTCTACATAGGATTATTTGTAGTGATGCATACCTTTTTCAGTCTTCAATTTGTATTTTTTGTTTTGATAAGATTCCCTGTTTCCTTGTTCTTTCCCCTATAGGGCAACCCTGGTGCTAATGGCCTGAATGGAGCCAAGGGAGCTGCTGTAAGTATAAGGGTTACCAGACATGAGATGCATAGGTCAAAGGTCATTTAGGGTCACATAGAGGTTACAGTAATCAGGCCATTGGCCATCAACATTTAAACCCCATCCTACACACACATAGATCATATATAATGAGATATAATGAGAACAATAGAGCCTTACCCTTATTTCTTCCATTTATTTACATGTGAATATGATTTCTATCAAACAATAGGCCTACATGATCTTTATAAAAGCAAAAGACAGTGAATCAAGGCAGTCTCACACTGAACAAATGAAGTGAGGCTGTTGAGTGATGGTGACCTGTCTGCCTTTGTCTGACCTCTGTCCCGCCTGCCTGTGTCCTGCAGGGAACCCCCGGTGTTGCTGGAGGCCCCGGCTTCCCCGGACCCAGAGGAGGACCTGGACCCCAGGGCCCTCAGGGTTCTGCTGGACCCAGAGGCCTGTCTGTGAGTACACATGCAACTATACTTTGTACACCATACACACCTAAAACATGGACACACATTCAGAAGCACATCCACACGCGCATACACTCTCATGTAGGCAAGGATATACTCGTGTGGAACAAACCCATGTAAGTTACACACTCACATGCACATGAATTATACACAGACAGTTTGATTCATCGTCTGTTTACCTCTATCTGTTTTAGGGAGATCCTGGTGCCTCTGGTGTTAAGGGAGATGGTGGTCCCAAGGGAGAGCCTGTAAGTATTGATCATTAAAATATGATGCGCTGTGTGTGGTGTGATCGTATTATGCCGTATTACGTCATACGATGCCCTTCAACTTCTCTGTCGCCTCCCCCAGGGACACTCTGGACCTCAGGGATCCCCCGGACCTCAGGGTGAGGAGGGCAAGAGAGGACCCACTGGCGAGCTCGGTGCCACCGGCCCCGCTGGCAACCGTGGAGCTAGAGTGAGTACCAGCGCCGGCCCACCTGCGTCACACACATCCAGATCCACACACACACACAACCGTGTTGTTCAGATCATCCTCTAATGCAATATGTGTCTCCTATAGGGAGCTGCTGGCACCCGTGGTCTGCCTGGATCCGAGGGAAGAACTGGTCCCATTGTAAGTTTTCACAAAAAACTAATATGATATTTGTAATTACACTGAAAACATACGTAAAAGGAATGTTTACATGGGTCTCCTTTACTTACACATATAGTGAACAGTCACATGCTGATACTTCCTCCTCTTCTCCCTCCTCTTCCCCCTCTTCGTCTCTCTCTCTCTCAGGGCATGCCCGGTGCCCGCGGTGCCTCTGGCGCAATGGGAGCTCGTGGAGTCCCCGGAGATGCTGGCCGCGCTGGCGAGCCTGGTCTGACCGGCCCCAGAGTGAGTCTTTTGATCAGTTGTATCTTTTGAACCGTCGATGAGCGAATCATTAATATAGCTAGACCTCCTATAGAGAGATCTATTGAATCTTTGGTGTTGACTTGAAAAAGCTGAGTTAGGATAGCTAGGTAGCACAAACAGATGAATGACTGACCGGTATTGAATCTATTCAGGGTCTCCCAGGAAGCCCCGGAAGCTCTGGACCCCCAGGAAAGGAGGGAGCTGCTGTGAGTATACCTCAACTGTACTGAGATTAAGTATATAGTATTAATTATATTGCGTTAATTCATTATATTGTATTATATTGTACTAAACCTTTCAAAACTCATTATTCATCTTCTCACATTTGACTCAAAAGACAGTTGTGATCATGTGATGTAACGGGACATCCTGCTCTACTCCCTGTTTCCCCCTCCAGGGTCCCTCTGGACAAGATGGCCGCACCGGTCCTCCCGGCCCCACCGGACCCAGAGGCCAGCCCGGAAACATCGGCTTCCCCGGACCCAAGGGACCTGGAGTAAGTAGAAGCAAGACCAGGACTAGGAGAGATTAGCTCCTGGAACTTTACTTAGTCTTATCCTGGACTAAAGAGTAAAGGAAACCCGCATTTTTTTGTGTGCCTAACCCGTCTTCTCTCTTCTTCCTCTCTCTCTCCTTCAGGGTGAGCCTGGCAAGCCCGGAGACAAGGGAGCCACTGGCCCCACTGGACTGAGAGTAAGTCTCAAATGACACACAGCAAGTGTTTACACTGTATATTACAGCATAATAAAGCTCATTAAGGACATAGAAAACATCCTTTTGTCACTACTACATGTCATTGTGCCTGTCTCTCTGTGCAGGGAGCCCCTGGCGCTGATGGCAACAATGGAGCCACTGGCCCCGGCGGAGTTGTTGTAAGTATCCCTCTGTATATATGACCTTTGGAAGCCTGAATATCTCCCTCGGTTAATGGTAGCTCCCCTTTTACTGACTGCTACACGTCTGGTGAATCACATGGGAGACCTGCCGACGAATCCCGTTACACATACTGCATATTCTAGAGCAACTTTGGTTTGAACAATACTCCGTTGGGTCAATAACCAACAATATGCATGCTGTGATGCTCCATGTCAACAGTGATGATACCGAGTCTTCTCTCTGTCTCCCTACAGGGTGGTGCTGGTGAGAAGGGAGAGCAGGGATCTGCTGGAGCTCCTGGTTTCCAGGTTTGAATTTGCCATCTGTTACTATATACACAATTTAGAGCATTTTTAATCCAGGGAAATTTCATCCTCTGGTGTTGTTTTACCCTATTCTTGTTCACATGCAAATTTGACACATAATTTTACCATTCAGTGCAGTGTTGTGATGTTTGGTTGTTGTCAGAGGATTAAAAAGCCATTCACTGTAAGAAGTTAAAAACACACTAGCCCCAGCAAGAGAGGCATCAAAGCCAAATGGAGTGGGAAGATTTTAATTTGTCACTGCACTGCTCATCTTCTGCACCCAGCTTGTGCAGAGTGCTAAACCTGGCTGCTTGGTGAATTGAATTCAGTCAGTTACAGTTAGTGTCCAGCCTGCTCATTAGGGGAAGTGGCACAGCTAAGAAATGTTAAAAAAACATGATCCACAACTGCTGTGGTGAAAAAGGAAGTGCTCTAATCAGAACAATATCAGCTTATTCCGATTATTTTCTGTCAACACCAGGAAAACATTTGATATCTATTACCTGTAATTAGAGTATATGTTTCATGATAGTAGTACAATACATAGAAGTGGTATTGATGTCATTGTTGCTGATGTTACGGCTTGATATCCACAGGGTCTGCCTGGACCCGCTGGACCTGGTGGAGAGGGTGGCAAGCCCGGAGACAGAGTAAGTAACACACCGAGGTCTACAATGTTGTACAGTGAAAGCATTGTAGATTATCTTTATTATTTTTAATAGCATGAAATTGGAGGATTAACAGTGCATCTCTAACCAACCATTCATGTCTCTATAGGGTACCCCCGGAGACCAGGGAGTTTCTGGACCTGCTGGTGTCAAGGTACGTCCACCTGTCTATCCACATCCCTTCCTTTGCAGATATGGTGCTATTGCTAACCATACACCATATCCAGGCCCATAGCTGCCAATACTCCTTTATTTCCAAGGAGTCTCCCAGATTTTTGCATTCAATTTCAACAAGATGTCCAACCCAGTAGCCATAGACACTAACTGCCCCTGTGTGTGTTTGTGTGTGTGTGTTCCTCCAGGGAGAGCGTGGTAACCCCGGTGCTGCCGGATCTGCTGGAGCTCAGGGACCCATTGGAGCCCGTGGACCCGCTGGAACCCCCGGCCCCGATGGTGGCAAGGTAAGACGATGCTGCGACTGCACCCAATGGCAGATACAGTCAGAACTAAAAAATCAAATGTACCCACTCACATACAGAAGAAAATATCGTGTGCGTCAGAGTTTACTGACATCACATCTGTGCCAAATAAATTCTATACGTGTGTTATGTTGCTTGCAGTTTAGCACAAAGCGGAACCATTCTTTGTTGTGTGTGTTTCCAGGGAGAGCCTGGTACTGCTGGACCTGCCGGTGCTGCCGGACACCAGGGACCCGGTGGTATGCCCGGTGAGCGTGGAGCTGCTGGTACTCCTGGATCCAAGGGAGAGAAGGTATGTGCTCAAAATCTACTACCTGCAATATCAGCAGGAGTCTATCCCACAGACTTTCCTTATGGGAAGTGACATGCTGTCTGTCGATCTGTAGTCCATTTCTCTTGGAGATGTAGCTCTTTATTTGAATCTGTCAAAACCTTCCTATACCACCAATGAACTTTCCATTGATGAGAATGTCTCTCCCTGTCCCCCTCACTCTCCCTCCCTCTCTCTCCCACAGGGAGAGGGTGGACACAGAGGCCCCGACGGCAACGTTGGCAGAGATGGTGCCCGTGTAAGTGTCTCCTCTCCTTCTTTATGCACTTTATATACAAATTGTAGACATTCCAGCCAGTAGATTGACTGTCCCAATCAGAATCTTGCTCTAAATGTGATCTCCTGTGTGTTTCTAGGGAATGCCCGGACCTGGTGGACCCCCTGGACCCTCTGGTGCCAATGGTGACAAGGTAAGTCAATGTTACATACACGATTCACCACCAAAAACAAATAACCAGCAGGAACCACCAGAATGTAGGTTTTTAGGGTATAGGGGGTGACTAATGGCAAATGTCATGGGGTCATTGCTGTCTTAAAAATGGCTGCCACCTACGTTATCCAAGATGGCAGAGAGACTTCCGAGCCAGTGACCTACAATAGGAAACAATCAGCACATGTTTTCTTGTTTTTGTTTGAATTATTTTGAGGCCAAGCATTGCCATACATTCACTTCCTTGTTGATCAAGCCCACTGTGCTGGCCCTCCCATCCCCCTGTAGCGGAAATTACAATTCCCCCCCATCTACCATCGTATCTGTTATTGTATCTGAAGCTAGAACCTCAGCACCGCCACCTGCTGGCTATTTCATAGTACTACATCAACAGCTCAACTACAGCTTAGATTAAGTTAACAATGGTGATGGATAAACGCAGCAAACAAATGGACAACTTTAATACATGTTCAATATTTTTAGTCTTTTCTGTGAATAACGGACGCTAAACATTTTAATAGCATGTTGATCAATAGGGTTAGCTTCATAGCAGTAGATTCATTTTCCTGGCTGCTCGAGGAGAATGATGGAAGCAGAAAAACAACAATAACAGTAACACTAGTTTATATGACATGGCTGTTAATGATACAAGAGAATCAAAGGATTCTCATTTGAAATATTCACACCATACCACTGATGACGTTTTGAAACTGAATGTCGACTGAAATGGATTATCAATCGTCAACAAAATGTTAATATTTGTCGAGATTCTACTGACACTGACATTTTATACAGTGCTGACTTTGGATGGAAGGATGATAGATCAGTAAATGGATGGATGAATGGATGGAAGTCATGCATTCACATGATTGCTGCTCTCCATGTGAAGCCAGTGAAAGTGTCATGATTCAGTTCTGATGTCACACGCTCTGATGATACTCTATCATTGCTCCCTTCTGCAGGGAGAGAGTGGTGCTTTCGGACCTGCTGGTCCCGCTGGACCTCGTGGAGCCTCTGTAAGTAGACCGGACTCATTTCATACTAATGAATATCTCCCACTGTACCATTTTCACCCCAAAAGATCCACAGACTTTAATCTCAGAGGATGATCTTAACACCTGCTGCTTACTGTCCACAGGGAGAGCGTGGAGAGGTTGGACCCGCCGGTGCCCCCGGATTCGCTGGACCCCCTGTAAGCCCGCAGCCGATCACCTTACGATACAGTATACCATACACACATACTGACCAAGCACTAGGACATCAATAACACACACACACACACAGACAGGCCCAGGTACTGACCCAGCCCCATTGCTGTCCCTCCCTACAGGGTCCTGATGGTCAGGTTGGAGCAAGAGGAGAGCGTGGACCTGCCGGAGGAAAGGGAGATGTCGGCCCCTCTGGCCCTGCTGGACCCGCTGGACAGTCTGGACCCGCTGTTAGTACCCTTCACACTGGATACACACACACACTGGCATGGCCAGGTGGCAGATCTGCCCACACTGGGATAGGTTTGAGAGAATAGTGAGACTCACTGTTTGATTTAAGCAGCATTCACTTTGGAATGACATTGAAAGTGTTGGGAATAGTGTTAGCATTGCCTTGGGATAGCATTGGGATAACAGTGTAATACCACTGATGAGATATGAAATGAGGAAGAAATGAGGTACTATTTGAACTGGAATGTGTTATCATCAAGTTGCCTGATTTGAACCATCTTTCTCTGTTTACCTAGGGCGCTTCCGGTCCCTCTGGACCCTCTGGTGCTCGTGGTGACACCGGCCCCTCTGTAAGGACTGATCCATAATTCATTCACAATTACACTTATCCACAAACTGTGTAAAACTTGCCAGCATACATACACAGACATTTTCTCACACAAGTGGCATGGACAGGGAGAGGGGAGCATTACCTTTTTCCTTTTAGCTCTTCATGCCCAACTGTCCCTTTCACATCAAGTTAAAGCTACCAAAAGGACATCCAGTCATCGGAATTGAAAGCCTGGAGTTGTTGGAAACAATCAAATCAGTCTGAATTGGAAAAACTTTTTACATAAGGGTGAACCCTACAGAGACTTTTTCTGGAAGCCTGAGCCAACAAACTCACCTCTTTGGTTCTCATTTAGTCCTTAAATGGGTTTCTTGCCCTTATTACGAAGAGCGAGTGAGCTTTCAGAATGATGTAACAGACAGTTGCAGCAGTGTTCGTCACTGGACTCTTTAATCATTTAGTCCACTGGGCCATCTGTGGATATTGTCAAAATGTAAACTTCAACCTGTCATCAAGGTAGAGAAATTGTAGCCTTTCTCTATAAATCCAATTCAAAATACAATTCGAATTTACAAGCAGTTTAAAAAAAAAAGGGTTAACTCTGCACACCATGGTCAGGAACAGACACACACTCACATACACACACACACACACACACAGTCTTGATGACCTCCGTATAACCTTTGACTTTGTGTTTCTGACATCAGGGTTTGACTGGTTTCCCTGGTGCTGGTGGTAGAGTTGGTGCTGGTGGTCCCTCTGTGAGTATTGAATTCATATTTACGGTGATCAATAAACACACACACACACACACACACACACACACACACAGTCACACCCAAACACACACAGACACAGACACTGGACACATTGGATTACAGTATCATTAGTAACTTCATCATTTGTTCTTTAAGATGAACATTTCATCTTCTCATCATTCATTACTCACCATACTGCGCCTCATATCATTTGTCTTCAGATTGAGCAATAATGAAGCAGAACCATCTGATACTCTTGTTTCATACGTTCACACACACACGCACACACACACACACACACATACATACACACACGCAATCACACATGCACACAGGTTTCCCTCTCATGTTTGACATGAAGCCTCCTCTTCCTCTCACAGGGTATTGTCGGACCCCCCGGCCCCGCTGGTCCCGCTGGTAAGGACGGTCCTCGTGGTGGTCGTGGTGACGTTGGCCCCGCTGGCGTCTCTGGAGAGCAGGGTATGGTTGGACCACCTGGTCTGGCTGGAGACAAGGGACCTTCTGGAGAGGCCGGTCCTCCTGTAAGTCATGACAACAGCTAACAATTTCATAACAAAAGTTCAAAAAAAGTAAAAAGATTCAGTTGTGACTTCCAACAAGAGTTCATAAACACAACTGATCTTCTATCTGCACTGTGCTTGTATAGAGCCCTGGATCTCCGCCCCCAACTCATCGGTATGTGTTGTGTGTGTGTGTTTAGGGTGCTCCTGGTACCCCTGGACCTCAGGGTCAGCTCGGATCTCAGGGATTCGTTGGTCTGCCTGGATCTAGAGGCGATCGTGGTGTGCCTGGCGGTGCTGGTGGTTTGGTAAGTTCAGAGTAATACTGACATTCTGCACAGCACCTAATGGACCAGTAATGCACTTGCATGTTAACCTGTACTATGAGCACTCCACAACCAACTTTTGAATGTGTAGTAATCTGTCGAGGCTGTGAAAGCCTTCATCTGCAACATTAAGACATTGTTGCCCAAATAAGATACATACTTACATGAAACATATCCATAAAGTGCCAATACCAAATGTGTACTGGCAGTAGAATCTCACTAGTCCAGACAATGAACTGTGAAATGTTCAGAAACCTGAAATACATATGAAATTCTGGAACAAGGCTTATTCAAAATATCAAACATGCATGCACATGAATTCTGGAAAGTCCTTACCAGGCCTTTACTTGCCTGCATCAACAATAAATTCAAGATTACACACAATATAACAATATATTATCAATCATTGTCCCCATTTGATAGACTGGTCTGAATGAACATATGCAGTTCAGAGAATATCTTCCAGATTGACAACAATACAATAGATACATATGTTCATACACCATGCATGTCTAAATAAGTTACTTGGGCTTTAGTCAACTGGTCTACATATGAAGTCATTGTATCTGACCCAGTGATTCTCTGTGCCCCCCCACAGGGAGAGCCTGGTAGAGTTGGACCCTCTGGTGCCTCCGGACCCCGTGGTCCCGCTGGCAACATTGGCATGCCTGGTATGACCGGACCCCAGGGAGAGGCTGGACGTGAGGTAAGGATTGACCATGCCAACTGACAGTAGGTCAATGACCTGTAACTGTGACTCATGTTACCTGGAGGGAGCTCTAGACCCCAGGTGCTGTATCTGTCTAGGCAGTCTAGGTTAAGAAGACCTGTTCTGCTATGTAGCCTGGTATAAAGTTACAGTAGCAACCTTTATGCAATCTGTAACACTGTTTTCATCCACAGGGTAGCCCCGGTAACGATGGACCCCCTGGCCGTCCTGGTGCTGCTGGATTCAAGGTACTGTCCTCTCTTGCACCTTAAACCATCAAAAGAAATACATGTTTGTATACAGAACACACACACACACATTCTATGCTCTGACATGCACCCTTTGCCTCCATGCTCACAGGGAGACCGTGGTGAGCCTGGATCCCCTGGCGCCTTGGGACTGGCTGGAGCCCCTGGACCCGCTGGACCTGCCGGAGCTGTTGGCAGACCTGGAAACCGTGGAGAGTCTGTAAGTATCATCACCGACCAGGTGCAAGATGGACTGAGAATCAGTGAGATTTTCATCACTGCAATTATCATTTACGATGAGTAACATTTGCACTCATCTAGCATCATTCGCTCATTTCCTTCATCTGTTTCTTCTTGTCTCTCCTCTGTAGGGCCCCGGAGGTGCTGCTGGAGCCCTTGGACCCGCTGGAGCTAGAGGTGGCCCTGTAAGTATAGTATACAAGGGTGTAATCATTCAAATATAGCATTCTACTGTAGTGAAATGGTGTTCCTGACACTGTGTGTGTGTGTGTTGTAGGGACCCGCTGGACCCCGTGGTGAGAAGGGAGGTGCTGGAGAAAAGGGAGAGAGAGGCATGAAGGGTCTGCGTGGACACGCTGGTCTCCAGGGAATGCCCGGACCTTCTGTGAGTGGCTGCACTCATGATTTGCAATAGCACCATGCTGTAATCATTGTACAAGAGAGAACTTCTCTTATATGGACTACAGGGAAAATCCTATAAACTCTGTCACTTCTGTGTCAGAAAACCTCTGTTAGCGGTCTCGAAGTCATTTGTTGACGTGTTTCTCTCACCACAGGGAGCTTCTGGTGACACTGGATCTGCTGGACCATCTGGACCCTCTGGACCCAGAGTGAGTGGAAAACTTTCTTACCCACAATACACCAATCGCTTCCTGGTTGCGTCCCCCGTATCAAGAGAAGCTATCCTTTCCCCTATCCAAATCTTAACCAAAACTGATCCCAGGTCAGCAGGGCGATTCACACTACACCATAGCAGACAAAGTATCTAGGACTGTTCTACTGTTTTATGATGAAGCACAGTCAGTAATGCACTTATGTAACATATGTATAACTCCCCACATGTTCTCTGCTGTATTCTGTACTACCTGAAAGACCGTACATAGGACATAAGATGTTTCTAGTAGCCATGCATTTCCCTCGAAAGATGAATATTTGATAGTTTCCTGCTCATTGATCTTCTCTTTAGGGACCTGCTGGACCCCACGGACCCCCTGGTAAGGATGGCAGAGCTGGTTCCCATGGTACTATTGGTGCTCCTGGTGCTCGTGGACCCCCTGGATACGTTGGACCCTCTGTGAGTACATCCACAGTGTTTTCATCTCCTTACACACTCTGTTTGGTCCTTTTTGTCTCTGACATCAATGGATCTTCTGAAAAAAGATCCACCTGTAACAGTGATCTGCGTATGAGTCCACTCTCTTACCCGTCTCTGTGTCCATGACCTCAGGGTCCCCCCGGACCTCCCGGTCTTCCCGGACCTGCCGGCGCCGCTGGTGGTGGATACGACGTCTCCGGTGGATACGATGAGTACAGAGCTGACCAGCCCGCCCTGAGAGCCAAGGACTACGAGGTCGATGCCACCATCAAGTCCCTCAACACTCAGATTGAGAACCTGCTCACCCCCGAGGGATCCAGGAAGAACCCCGCCCGCACCTGCCGTGACATCAAGCTCAGCCACCCCGACTGGAGCAGCGGTAGGTTTACTATTTATTTACTTCTATTGATGGTTCTCATCTAGACTTCATGCAGGACCAAGAGAGTATCTCTATATAGATACTCTATTCTCGCCCGGTTTTGACCCTCTCTCCTCCTCCTCCCCTGTAGGATTCTACTGGATCGACCCCAACCAGGGCTGCAACAGCGACGCCATCAAGGCCTTCTGCGACTTCTCCACCCGCGAGACCTGCATCTACGCCCACCCCGAGAGCATCGCCCAGAAGAACTGGTTCAGAAGCACCCAGGCCAAGAAGCACGTCTGGTTCGGAGAGACCATCAACGGCGGTACTGAGGTGAGCCAACCACAGACAGGAAGCAGATTCTTAATCCAGTGGTACGATTGGTCGATCAAAAAAAGAGCGACGGCTGGTTTGATCAGCCAGCCAGTTAGATTCAGCTTTATTTGAATTAAGAGGGGATTTAATAGCCCATTACACTGTAAACAAATTGCTCAAGTGTAACTTCACAAGTAGACACCAGAACCAGACAAATAACAAACCCAATATCCTCTGCATGCCTCCCTCTCTTAATATTCAAAGTCCTGTTCTTCTCCGCCCCCCCGCAGTTCGCCTACAACGACGAGACCCTCAGCCCCCAGAGCATGGCCACCCAGCTGGCCTTCATGCGCCTGCTGTCCAACCAGGCTAGCCAGAACATCACCTACCACTGCAAGAACAGCGTGGCCTACATGGATGGCGAGAGCGGCAACCTGAAGAAGGCTGTGCTGCTCCAGGGCTCCAACGACGTGGAGCTGAGGGCCGAGGGCAACAGCCGCTTCACCTTCTCCGTGCTGGAGGATGGCTGCACTGTGAGTAGCTCCTTGACCTCTTTAACTGCCTTCTCTGGTCATGTCTCTGTTCCCTTCATCGCTCCGGTTTCATTCTCCCTCACGAGAGAGATGATTCTGTTGTCTGATCCAAGTTATATATCTGTTCTTTTTAACATGAGAACAGCAGTCTAGACATATAGCAGGTAGTTGTGGATAGTGATATTATGGCATTATTTGGGCGATACAGACATGTTGCGGCGATCACTCCATAGAATGTGTAAATATAGCCGATTTCTGTCCAGTGTAGGGGAGATATGAATGCCGTGGCAGATGCAGAAATTTATTTTATTGCTTATTTTTCTAAGCGTCTAGATTAAATGAAGTAACCCGTTTTTAGAGTGGGTTTTGCTGCTCACTTGGTCTTATCATAGATGGCTCATCTTGTGTTGTGTGATGTGTATTGATTTGCTACAGTGCAGTATTCTGAAATTTGGTCTCTCCCTTTCCTCCCCTACCACTGCAGAGACACACTGGCGAGTGGAGCAAGACAGTGATTGAGTACAGAACGAATAAACCATCTCGCCTGCCCATCCTCGACATTGCACCTTTGGACATTGGTGGAGCTGATCAGGAGTTTGGTTTGGACATTGGCCCAGTCTGTTTCAAATAAATAGACTCATGTTAAATTAACACCAAAAAGAGAGAAAGAAAGAAAAAAAGAAATCTCTGCCCTTCTTTCTGTGTTGTTTTTTTTATACTGAATGCTGATTTCTCTCTGCACATCCACTTGCTTAAGCTGGGCAACTATCGGAAAGGACTGAACGGACTGAACGTTGGAGCGTTTGTGCAATGCAAATTAATACAGCAACCCAAAGGGACGCGGGAAAACACCTTGTTGTGGGACATCATGTCATCCTTTTGTAAAAAATAAAAGAAGTGTAATAAAAACGCTGAAAGTATGCATCACTTTGTGGTCTTTGTATATCTTCGAAAGAGGAGGTTTAAAACCACAATTTCCATGAAAAAAGGTTTAAACTACCTCATGCCTGTACTTAAAGAAAATACTATTGACAAAACCTGGGTCCACAACCGAGATGTTATGAGTTCTAATGCTTCAAGCTCTGTCCCGTATCGGAAGGTGCTCAATTACTTGAAGCAGAGATCTATGGTGCTAATATGCAGCTGTGGAGCAAACCACTTTTTTACTGTATTACTTTGTATTGACCTTTGAGGAGTCTTGCATAGGTCCCCCCGATACTCCCCCACTTTAAGCAGGTGGAATGTTCCTAAATCTGATGTCTGTCTGGTTTTGTTTTGTTTTTTTTTGTTTTTTTTTCATTTTTGTTTTGTCTAGAAGGTTTTTTTTTTTGTTCAGGCTTTTTACTCTTCAATCCCACACCCAGTGTTCATACTGACAGCACATATTTCATCCAATTCTGAATGGTTTTTTTAGGCGGCCTCTCTCTCTCTCAAAAAAAACGACACCACAAAGTCTATTGTACCTATTTTGTATATGTGAGATGTTTAAATAAATTGTGAAAAGTTCTGAAATAAAGCATGTCCAATGTTCCAAAACACATTATTCAGTGACTTAAGTGCTTTCATGTTTTAATGACACCATTGAAGGTTGGAGTTTACCAGCTGTCACTGTATTTTGGTTATAGTCGTCAGTTTGGCTGATGATTTACTTATCATCTTTGAAACATCTTCCTATTGTGGAAGCACATCCATATCTTGATTTATCTCTCCCCTTTTTCTTGCTTTTGAACAGTACATCAAATATTGTGTACAGTACATTTCTGTTTACAGTGTCCATGCCAATGTCTGATTACTAACTTACATTGTTTCTTGTAAATATGCATCCTCTGATATTGTTTTTCCTTGCATAATACAGCTTTTGCATCCAAATAAATTGGTGTGATTTGGATCACGGCTTGAATTGCAGTGATGCATGCACCTAGTTATTTGTTAGCTCCATTATGGAAACATGGCTGGTGTTGAGAAATGACAATGTTATGGCAAGCAGCCTGTCAGTGGTGGAGAGTCGATGTGAATACAGTGTGTTGAAGGAACAAGGCCACACAATGTAGGGCTTAAGAGACATTGCAAGAAAATGGAGTGGAAAATGTATTGAGAGAATAAGAGGTTCCATTCAGGTGAATTGCAGCATAATTGGGCAACACAACATGAGAAAAAAGGAAAAATAAAGCAAGAGAACAACATGCACTAGAACCAAGAGAGGAGGCTGAAGTTTACCAAAAAACTGAAGAGCAAATTGTACACTATAAAAGCACCAATGATCTTTTCTTTTGTTGTAATGTTAAAAATAGCCATCTCATTGGAAGCGGTCCTCAAATTTGACACTGGGGGAGTAATTAGGATGTGGGCCAAAGACTATTTCAATTATAAAATGATGAAATGCTCTTCAATGCCCTCTTCAACATGATGCTGATGCATACATCAATAGTCAATAAGGCAATAATATCAGTGCATGTTTGACCCTACAAGACATTAACCAAGACAAAATAAAATTCTAGGCTGGAGGGAGTACAAATGGAGAGAGCATAAGAATATTGATATTTTAAGCTATGTTTGATTAGTCTTTTTCTCTTCATAGCTTTGTGTCAGACACTTTTTCCCCACAGAGCCCTTTTTGTTGCTCCATTCCCTTGTTTGTAGTTAGACCTAGATACAGAAAACCATTGCAAAAAGAAAAAACCTCAAATATTTCCTTCGTCTTGCTCCTCCAAAAATATTTATTGATCCTAAAGTCAACTCCAATACTCTCTAGAAACACTAGAGGGTGGTGTTGCATCTTCTTTTTCAGCAGTACTGCAGCCTTGACAGGAATGGACAGCGGTAACTCCTTCAATTTGCCCAGCCAGATTTTCCCAGTTAGCCCAGTGATTTAAACCAACGACCTTCCTTTCACAAGCCCACTGCTCTGTAACCTTCAAACCACTGCTGGTGACACAAACTGAGAGAAGATGCATGTCGAGCCCCACACAAGAAACTTTAAAGTTTTACTCTACAAGTGTCTACAGTATGTTTTATGCAAATAACTGATGACATAAAAAGTTCAGATCGTGGATTTAATGTTCTAGTCACGAGTGGCATCAGAATACACAGACTCTGTATTTTGTAGCCTACTCGCTAACGTGAGCCCTTAAAAAATCATGCATGGAAAAAAAATCTCCAGAAGGGCAATATGAATTCCTTTTCAAAAATATCATTTAACTCCATATGTGAGTGCCACCATGATGATTTATGAAAGCCTCTAGGGGAATAATTTCTGGTGAGAGGGTCAGTGTACAGTAATTTCTATTTGGCTCTAACATTACATTTGTGTATTTGGAAATCTAATGGAGGCCTTTGTCTATCCCATCACCTTACAGCAGGCTGTGCTATTTAATATTACATACACTAGTTACAGTTTGCTCTGGTATACACATACAGTACCATTTATACTTTTGGTATCTGACTGGCTGAGAGCAGACCATTAGAAAATCTAACTGGTATTGAGTGAATCAGTAAAGCGAAGTTAACTTTTACTGAAAATCATAAATGATCTATTTTTCTGAGGTAAGTGTGTGTGTGTGTGTGTGTGTGTGTGTGTGTGTGTGTGTGTGTGAAACTGCATACAGAGACCAGGTGTTTCACAATACATCCTCCATTAAAATCCAGCTTTTACAGCAGACAGAAATGAAGAATTCAGTCATAATATAAAATAGATATGTACAGGAAAGCAAAACACAAATGAACAGGATAAATACACAGTTACAGTTGAGAGTGTAAATAAGTAAGTGATAGACTGTGGCTGATCAAAGCTTGTCCAACAGTACAATGTGCAGTTGTCAGTTTACAGTATTTACCTTATGTCTTACATCTATAGTATGTAATAGCTGCATAGTCCAAAGCGCAAAGTCCAAAAGGTTTTGAGAGAGTTGTTCTGCAGGTTGGCAGCTGGTGAAGGCAATTGCCAACAGGAACAACAGGTTAGGCAGCAGGTACATTTTCGTCTTGATTGACCTAAGGCAGAAATGACACCATGAAATATTGGTAAAACAAGAACTTTGTCAAAAATAATAAACAAAAATAAAACTCTGATTTGAGATCCTGGTACATTATACATTGTACATTATTATATATATATATGCCTTCTCTCAGTGAACACCAAAAATTAGCAAAAAATGAAATGTTTGTTTCCTGTGTTCAAACCCCAACACGTGAGAATAGCCCTGATGCAGCTGACCTAGATAAGCAGGCTCTGATTGTTGATTTGATTGCATTGTCATACAGTGAACAAGTGTGACCGGTAGAGTTACTAGTGTGGGTGTTGGTAGACACATCCTCTCCCTCAGAGCTTCATACCAGAGTGGGGGTCATCCCTATGTGCTCCCCCAGGGTGCTGCCAATCATTCAATTAGCAGCATACCTCCCAGGTAGAAGCACGACCGGAATGCTCCCTCCTTGTTCCCTTGGTGTTGTGCTCTGATGCTCGAGCACATACCTCTCAATGAGGATCATCATTGAGAGATATGTTTTACTGTGTAGCCTGTTTCATTGTTTTTACACTGCTGTTTCAGAGGTTCCAGTACTGCTGCACTTGGCCTTCCACCATAGTGGCTCCCCAGTAGGCTGCTGGGAGATCCATGGTTGGTAGGAGACAGAAACTGTGGGAGTGTTTGTGTCCACTGACTCCACATTAGTGTCCCACTTCTCAGTGAGAGCAACTAACAAGCCGTTTGTATTTTGTAGGACGTCTGCCACTGCTGCTTTGCTTCATTTAGCTTGTTCTATTTTGATTTGTTGTTGTTTTTTTTATCAATTGTCTTAATAAACATTCATGTCTGTAAAGCGCGGTGATCACGAAGATTTCTGAGTGATCCCACGGCTCTGCTTCACTACCTCTAATAACAGTTGTAATTATTTGCTCCTTTAGTGAGTGGTTTTGGTCGCACTCACTCTGCGGTGGAGCTCAGTAATACGGCTCCTTCCTATTGCATGCTTTCCTGTAGTGCTAGTGTTGTTAATTTACCACTTTTTTCCTTTGCAGTGTGTGTGGTGTTAGCCAGAGTGCCATTTGATACGAGTGATACCCCCCCACCCCACCCTGTGTCCTCCACTGTTTTAAAAAAAAAATGTTTAAAGGTGGACTTGCAGATTTTGGCAGTGCCCCAAGCAGGTGTAGCCTACAGTATTGTCTTATCAATGACACTGTGTGTATTGGCAGTGAAATGACTTCAAAGGACACACCTTTAATGCAATAAAGCTGCAGTCTGAATACCTCCCAAAAGAACTGTTGTTGACTTGTTATACAGTAGGCCTAGGCTAAAATTATTTTCTCTGTTTTAGGGGAAGTTCTCAAATATCAGCCTTTACACAGGCATTTCAAAGAGTGACACATACCTGCAGTGACTTAGATCAAAGTAATGTAAGATCTCCACCTGCCCCAACCTCACAAAGTTCAGTGGAATGGGGGTGGGAATGCACAGGACACTCAGCTGGTACGCCTACTTTTGCCTTTGAACCAGCTGTGCGTATTACTGGAGGGTTGGATGTCCCAAATACTTGTTGAAGTCACAGGAGGTACAACTGAAGCTTTGTGTCTGCTCTGATAAATTACCTACGATGTCTGTTGTCACATACTTGGATTGAATATTACAAATTAAAACGTGATACATTTTGCATCTGCTCCTGCTCTGCCCTCACTTGTAGTAATAATGGAAGAAATAGTCACGACAGATAGAGCAGACGACGCACCAGGAGCGGCACTCAACCTCACAACTGCAGCGGCAGATAGCGGGGGCGTGGACGCGCGCTCGGAGTGCACAGCTCCAGACCCCTCCGCTGCATCCCGTACATCTGCTTGTTGTCATGGAGGAGCAAAGATGGCGGTCCTGGCCTATAGCCTAGGCAAACGGGAAATAAATCAGTATTTTACTATTAAAAATGCTAAATTAATATCTCTAGCTGTCGTCATCTTACTCCTCGTGTTTCACACAGCTTCGCGGCATTATGGGGGTAAGTGGTCTAACTTTAATAACAGTTAGCTACCGGCGATCAAGTCTGTGAAACACTTGACACAGCGATAGCTAACGTTAGCTAGCTAGCTGTTTGTATCTACGGCTACTTACCTTTGCGTTTTGCTATCTCGCTGTTATCTAACGTTACTCTAAAAAAAGAGTGAGACGTGCAGGTTACAAGCCTTACACATAAGGTAGATGCATATATCGGTTAGATAGACGTATGTTAGGTAACGTTAGTACTTGTAATGTTGGTTAGGTCGGCTTTGTCCAACTAGCTAGCTTACTTTAGCTAACGTTGCGTTTTTATGTTTACATGCTCCCATCAGCACGCGCTTGGTTCCTGGTGAAGCCGTGAGCAGGTTGATGCTAACATTGGGCAGACAGCGCTAGTTAGCGTTAGGATGCTATGTCAACTATGTTTGATATTCAGTACGCTAACTTGCCTGATAAATGCTATCAATATGGCTTGCTAGAAACTAGGAGTTTTTCCATATAATGCTGTTGAACGTTAATAGCAACACGCTCTCTGTGAATCTGTGTTGTGTTGTAGCTTGTGAGGCTAAGATTAAGTTAGCTGTGTGAAGAACACGCATATCATTTCCAAGGTGTGATAAAGAACCATCGTTTGACATATAACCGTGTTGTAACTCCTGCTTTTCCTTGTTGTCCCGCACTCCTGAGTCCAGACTGACCATGAAAGCGATGGCACAAAACCCACCGGCCAGCAATGTTCTAAAAAATTATATTACCATGGCATACATCCACGTCCCTGATGGGCTGCATACAGTGGATTTTGTTTATGAAAATGCGTAGGATACAGAGACCTCTGTGTACACAGTGAGAGCAGCTGCAACCGTCTGGCTTGCAATGACACTAGATGCCCCCATCCCTCACCAGCCAGCCTTCATCTTCGCCTGTTTGCATGGATTGATTCAATTGCAGATGGCTCTATTCATTTTGCACACAAATGAATAGCTGGAGAGATTTATACTTGAGCTGAAATGCTGAAGGCTTCGTTTTGTACTGTGGTCCCTAGCAGAGCCCTGCATTGTATACTAGTCCTTTGACAGTGCTGAATGAAAAGCCAGGGTACTATTGAGGCAGCAGGTTTCAGTCATAGACAGAAAGAAACCGCAAATGAGAGCAAGAGCAGTGGGTTTTTGTTTGGCCTTACTAGTAGGTTCTCTGTGTCTTGCCTCCAGGCGGAGACACATGTGAATGGCTGCTGTCCAGCGGACGCTACTTGGGGGAGAACGTATGGCAGCCGTATGGCTGCATGATGCACAAATACAAAAGCATGTGAGTCACACACACCCGTGGGGGTAATGTGAAGTGTGTCATATGTATGTGTGAGACAAAGAAGCAAGTGTGCATGAGAGATAGAGGAGTGTGTGTGTGTGTGTGTATGAGGGTGGTTAGGTAATGAGCCAAATAGCCTACTGAGAAGATAATATCACAGATGGACAGACAATGTGTAATAACATCTAAGTTTAATTATAGAATGAACCACCCCAGTACATGAATGTTTGCCATCTGCAGTTGTTGTTGGGATGATGAGTTATCAGATTCCTTACAGACATTTTTCTCCCACAGTGAAGCCAAGACCTGCCTTGCTGAAAAGCGGGTGGCCTTTGTCGGTGACTCCCGAATCAGGCAGCTATTCTACTCCTTCATCAAAATTATCGACCCTGAACGAAGAGAAGATGGAAACAAGGTATGGTAGGAAAGAACACCATGTAAATCTTTGGCGTTGGGAACGTTTTCTGCACCAGTAATCTAAGGTCATATCAAGTGAGTTGCATGACAACTCCTTGCCAACTCAAAAATGCAGTAGAAGAAATAGAATATGTTCTTGTTATGCAAACAGTCGTGACTTTATTGGTCTGATCAGGGGAAAAAGAGGAACACTGTCTGCCTGACAGACTTTCTCTCTCTCTCTTTCCCCATGTGATGTCTGCAGCATGAGGACATTCCCTTTGAAGATGAGAGCTCCTCAGTTAATGTGGTGAGCTATTTGTGGATGTCTTTTTCATTTCCTCCCGTCAGTCATCAGTCATTGTTTTCAAGCCCATATAATAAAATAAAGAAATAATGATGTTTCTTGGTCTTTCTGGATCCAAAACCTGTTTAGGAATGTTCTGAATTTATAAAAGTTGAAATCAACTACTTCCTGTTTGCTTGTAGGACTTCCTATGGTATCCAGAGGCAAATAACTCAATGAAGGAGCGCTTGATATCATGGACACAGGTGAGCAGAGATGTTAATTGAGTTTTGTTGTCAATGTGTGGGGAGCATGTGGTTTTGCTTTTCTAATTGCAACTTCTCTAATGTGTTGCAGGGGCCCTCAGCAAAACCAGATGTAGTCGTCCTTGGAGCTGCCACGGTAAGCTGTATAAGAGTGCTTAGCTGTGCTTGGCACGTCCCATGAAAGACAAAAACAAGGTGGTGGCTGAGTAATTTTGATTAATCCCATCTCTTTCCCACAGTGGTCCATCAAGTTGCACAGCGGCAGCAGCGAGACCCTGCAGCAGTACAAAGTCAATCTGACAGCCATCTCTGCCCCTCTGGAGAGGCTGGCTGAGGATGGAGAGGTCTACTGGGTCTTACAAGGTGAGCTCAGCTTCTAGTGGAAGACCCAACATAGGAGGTTTTTATTATTTTTCATATTAGTAGAGTCAGTACCTATCTTTCTCTGCCTTTGTCTTTCTCTGCCTTTTTCTTTCACCCCAATGATCAGTCTCTCTTTCCTCTTTTGTCCCCTCCCTGCATCCATGATCTTTTGCTGCATTCATGTCATATGGGAATAACTTTTGGAATGACTTGATGGTTCAAAGCAATGACTCAGAAGTGTTCACACGTTCAAACTCGTTTGAAGTTGTCAAACACCATGATTGAGGTTTTTGTAGACTTTGGTTGCTCCTATTTCATACTTAACAGTAGGGCTGTCCCCGACCAAAGATTTTCCTAGTCGACTAGTAGTCGTTAGTTCAAGCCATTAGTCGACTAGTCGTCGCACGTTTATGATATTAATTTAATTATTTAAATATATATTTTTTGAGAAAACACACCCAAGTCGCGGCTACTCGCGGTCAGAAACACCAGTGAAATACACTCTGGTTCACGGGAAAAAACATACCCAAGTCGCGGCTACTTGCGGTCAGAAACACCGGTGAAATACACTGTGGTTCACCCAAAAAAAACACACAATAGGCTATCAGTCACTTGCTTTGAGCCCCTGAGCGCTGTTCGCTTGTTTATTCAAAGTTTATTAATATTGAACGTGTCGCGTGTCCAAATTGCACCAAATCCGACACTGCACATCCTTGGGTCTCCAGCAATACACCCGCCAAGTGTGAAGTAGATCGGACGAACGGTTGTCGAGATATGCGAAGGACACACACACACACACATGCATACACACACACGTACATACAGACAGACAGACAGACAGAGATTCCTTGCTTTGTAGTTTGATGGCATCAAAATCTCACTCCAGCCAGGTACCCAAAGTTGGCAACCCTGGTCTAATAACTTTTTAACGACAAGGCGCAGCTCCCGAATGGAGTTTGAGGGTTTGTTTGCCATGAACTGTATTTTCAAGTAGGAAGGTTGTATCTACTGTCTTTCCCATGTGACGTGAATGCAGAATTGATCTGCCCAATTAATCATTTGGTCAACATGCATGCACTCTCTCAACTAAACACCTCCACCTGTTCCCACTCCATGACACCATCACGCCTCCTTCCTGCAGACCCAGTGAATGAGGAGGTGTTGAATGAGAACAGGAAGATGATCACCAACCAGCAGCTGGAGCTGTACAACGAAGCAGCGGTTGACGCACTCAACAGCAGCAAGCGCAACGGCAGGGCCCGGGTCAAGCTGTTGGCCGCCTCCCGCCAGGCTGCCATGGAGACCATCACCCAATCGGACGACGGCTTGCACCAGCCTGAGACTTCCAGGAATGTGGTAGGTTGGATCATTTGATGGCGATTCTATTGTATTTCAATTGTCAATTATATTATTCTGGCAGCATAAACATTCTTTGTGTACAATTTTGAATGTAACGTGCTTCATCCTGTTCACCACCATCTGTAATTCTCCTGTCAGGGAGCCATGATCCTCATGAACTCTGTGTGCAACAAGCTACTGAGGCCTATTGACGGCTCCTGCTGCCAGAAGTTGCCGCCCCCCAACCTCCTCCAGAAACTGTCAGCGTGCGTCTTCCTCGGCTCGGCCCTGGTCTTCCTGGTCCTCCACGGCCTCGGCTACGACCGCCACCGCCGACCCGTGCCCCCTGACGTGGAGAGCCTCGAGGAGAAGAAACCGGCGACAGCAGCCGCCCCCCTGGGTCCCAAGGCACCCTTCCAGGCGCTGTGCAGGATGGGCGTCATCATGGCCTATTTTTACCTTTGTGATCGGGCAGATGTGTTCATGAAAGAGCAGAAGTTCTACACACACTCCACCTTCTTCATCCCACTCATCTATATATTGGTCCTGGGGGTGTTCTACAGCGAGAACAGCAAGGAGGTGAGACAGGAAGTGCTGTCCAGTGCAATGTTTTTGACGTTAGGGAAGCATAAGTTAGTTACATCTGTATCAAACACAATCTCAGATTCCTGGTTTGGTCTCAGTTAATTCAACATAATAATAATAAATCGAATACAGTATAATTTAATTTACATCGACTGCACTGTGGGTAATAACGTACTCCTGATTTAGTTACTGACAATGAATTCATTTTCTTAAAACTATAAACGTTCTGTACATTCACAGCATTTATCTTTCTTCCGCACAGACCAAGTTACTCAACCGAGAGCAGACGGACGAGTGGAAGGGCTGGATGCAGCTTGTCATTCTCATCTATCACATATCTGGAGCCAGCGCTGTGAGTCCTCCCTCTTTCTCCCATTCGACACAATGATTAGTATTGGTCCTGTTGCCTGCCCCGCCACCCCCCACCCCCCCACCCCCACCCCCACCACACACTGGTTAAGTAATAAAAAAGAAGCAATGTTTATAATGGCATTACTATTGGGGTCAAAAGTATAGCAAAGCATCCTGAAAAGGGAATCTTTGTCTTTCAGTTCATTCCAGTGTACATGCACGTGCGGGTACTCGTGGCAGCATACCTTTTTCAGACTGGCTATGGGCACTTCTCCTTTTTCTGGCTCAAAGGAGACTTTGGACTCTACAGAGTGTGTCAGGTGAGTGTACAGTCGGTGATATTTTTACCAGGGCTTTGCAGTTACTCATTATCCTACTACACCAATATAAGAGACCTAAGGCAAACATGCAATTTTATTATTACCCTAGGGTAGTGTGTGACCACAGTGCATCTGTTAATATGTCCTGGTGAAAAAATAATAACCCTGGCAGGAATTACCATCACACTATTGATAGGCTTAAGTGGATAGATTAAATATGATTAAAGATGATCTGTGTGTGTGTGTGTGTGTGTGTGTGTGTGTGTGCATTCCCAGGTGCTTTTCCGTCTGAACTTCCTGGTCTTGGTGCTGTGTGTGGTGATGGACAGGCCCTACCAGTTTTATTACTTTGTCCCCTTGGTCACCTTCTGGTTTGTCATCATCTACGCCACGCTGGCCATGTGGCCTCAGATCCTCCAGAAGAAGGCCAACAGTGAGTGTCAGCAAACTAACTCAAGCTTAAGAAATGACTCCTTTATTCGTTCCACTCATGCATCATGCCCTTGAAATATATCCTGGACTATGTGAATCAATACACAATTAATTAAAGACATTTACGCAGCATTCACATGGGATATTTGGCATCTGTCAAATTCACAGACAAGTATGACAAGTATTGAAACCACCAAGGTGGGTGTCAAAACCTTTTGAAGCAGTCTACAAATTTTATGGGCTGATGAACTCCGTTAGCAGATGACATTTACACGCACTCCGAAAAAACGTTAAACTAGTTCAACTAGTTTCGATTTTTTTGACAGATTTGGTTGCAATATTTTCATGCACTGCACCTTGTCAACCTATGTCATCCGTCAACACATAGGTCTCATTGAAATACATGGGATATTTTCAGTTTTTTTGAACAGGGCCTAAATGTGATCCCTGTCCTAAATCAGCAGGGTTGTGTTTGCAGAAAGAAAACTATTTTCCCTAATGACTGTGCTCTGTTTTCTGAACAGGTAGTGGCATGTGGCACCTTGGGGTCTTGGCCAAATTACTGGGCTTGCTACTGTTCATCTGCTTCTTTGCCTACTCACAGGTGGGTGAGCTATGTCATGGGTCCCCAAATGTTTTCATGTGATGCACATGAACACAAATTATACACCCCCATCTGATTAACATTTTGTCCCAGGGACAAATTTATGTTGTTGATTTTAGTATTGACTTGTATAACTGTGTACATGGTATCTGGGACATTATAGTGGTGAGAGTGAAACCTATTATTAATATTGTCATTCTTGTATAGTGTCTCATTCGTCTAAATTATACATTTCTAGATAGTTACAGTGAACTTATACAGTTCCTCATTTTGCTGGGAACCCCCTGAAGGATCCAACTTTGAGAACCGCTGAGCTATGCTATCAGGATCATGTGTTCACTCAGGTCTGATATATGCCCTGTTCATGAATTGGTCCTTGTTTAAAACCCAGCCTATGTGGTGTGACATTCATGTTGGGTATTTGTGACTCCAGGGTTTCTTTGAGAGCATCTTCTCCGTGTGGCCCATCTCCAAGCTGTTTGAGCTGAACGGAAGCATCCACGAGTGGTGGTTCAGATGGAAGCTGGACCGATTTGTAAGTCAAATGTGACACTCGCCAAAGCACCCCAGTTGAATAGTCGGTCATCACATTAACACTGTCCTGGGTTCTTTGAGCTAAAAAAAAAACATAGACTTTGTGCAAAATGGAACTGAAAACTGGGAATATACATAGAGAATACAGCAATAGCTTTTTTTCAAATGGGATCAAATGTCATGCACGTGACTGAAATGTAATGATGCTGTGATCTCGTTCTCGCAGGCGGTGATCCATGGCATGCTGTTTGCCTTCATCTATCTGGTGCTTCAGAAGTGCCAGGTGCTGTCAGAGAGCAAAGGAGAGGCTCTCTTCTCCACCAAGATTTCCAACCTGCTCCTCTTCCTCTCTGTCGTCTCCTTCATGGTGAGACTATTCACACTCGGCTTTCTCCACCCTGGGGGTCTGAGATTTCAGTTTTATTTTAGGCTGATGTGTTCTACTCCATATTTTAGCTATATCCTTATAATAATAACTGCAAGAGAATATTAATTTGAAACCTGAAAGTGAATGCTGTATTTCCTTTCAGCTGCTACTCTTTTTAACCCTTATTTTAGTTGACTAAGAGCAAATTATCATTTGCAGCAGCAGCTTGGAGGGAGTAGTTGCACAGGGAGGGGTACATGCATACATGCTCACACCTGGTAGCTCACACCTGGTAGCTGCCTAGTGGAAACCAGTCTTCTGCTCTTGGCTACTGCCTGGCTCAAAGGCTAAGCAAATTAAGTCTAAGCAAACATCTTTTGTCCTCATTTAACACATCGTCTGAGCCTTAATTACCTGATACCTAACTGCTCCTTTCCCCCCATCGCTGTAGACTTATTCAATATGGGCCAGCAGCTGCAAAAACAAAACGGAGTGCAACGAGATGCATCCTTATATCTCTGTGGTCCAGGTACACACTTTATCTCTTTCTCTCACTCTGTCTCTCTCGGTCTCTTTTTCTCTCTTTACCTGTACTTTGTCCCTCATCCCTTTTCTCTCTCTCTCAATCTCTGTCTACTGTTATCTGATCGTATTGCGTTTTACAGCAAATGTTTACCCTCCAAGTCAGTTTGCAAAATATGTTGGAACTGTTGATTCTGGTACTTACGGCATAGCTCTTTGGCTTTGCTTAATATGATTTTGGAAATCATCTTGTGTGAATCGCTCAAAGCATTTATAATTCCTTGGGATTTGGCTGAAGATATCATTATCCTAATTATAGGACAGGGACATATGATGTAATAACAAGGAAGTTGCCCTCGTCCATGCCAGAGGATAATATCCTCTAGATTAAAGTCACCATTGGGAAACTGTTGTTTGAAGTATTGCAACAACACCCACGCTTCATTGACAAGGGAGGGTTGGGTTTTTCCTGGGTTGCCTAGATTTGGTTACTGATAAATGTTGACTCATCTTTTGGCCCTAATATGACTGAATGACTATATATGACTGTAACCCTAGTGCTTGCTACTGCTCTGCTTCTGAATTGCAACCTTTAAAGTGGAAGGATCATATGATGAGTTCAATGTGTCTCTGCATGCTCTGACTGGTGGAAATGCCTTTGCTTTCTCATCCACAGATTTTGGCCTTCATTCTAATCAGGAACATTCCCGGCTACGCCCGCTCTTTATATAGCTCATTCTTTGCCTGGTTTGGAAAGATCTCCCTGGAGGTAAAATAGGATTACAGAGTGAATGAATTGTTCCACCTATGATGGTTATTCAGTGTTGAGCATTTGTAGTCCCTTTGTCAGACCTTTTGTATGGCAGATGATGCAAATCCTGTGTCTTGAATACAATGCCTTGCAAGCTTTAATATGAACGTACACAAACAAAAAACACACTCTTTTACTACTGTTGTTTATCATCAGCACACACACTCTGAATTCCCTTCTTTACATCAAACCTGTCTAGGTCTGATACATACACACTGTCCAGTCTTTTAGTCTATTTTCTTCCAGTCAAGCACACACATTCACACTCAAATCTTTAGGGGCGACAGCGTGGCCTAGTGGTTGGAGACTGTCTCTCAACATAATGACCCAGCCTTCATGTGGGCAAGCATCCGCCCTGCTGAAGCAGAACGCTGAATCCCTACCAGCTCCAGGGTGGCTGTTCTCTAGCTGACCCTGACCTCTGACCTCTCTGTGACAGGGGCAAGCGAAAATAGAATTTCCCTACGCAGATCAATAAAGGACACATTACATTATTTACCATTCTGTGTTTCTGTCCCTGTCTCCCCCAGCTGTTCATTTGCCAGTACCACATCTGGCTGGCGGCGGACACCAAGGGCATTCTGGTCCTGATCCCAGGGAACCCTTCGATTAACATCATGGTCAGCAGCTTCATCTTTGTCTGCGTGGCCCACGAGATTTCCCTCATCACCAACGACCTGGCCCAGGTGGTCATCCCCAAAGACAGCGCAGCCCTGCTGAAGAGACTGGGGGGCATGGGACTGTTCAGTCTGGTTGTACTGCTGCTGGCCAGGGGCAGCCATCCCTCGCCCGGCGCCTGAAGGAACACCTCTTGGCAGGGGTGGAGCAGACTAGCCGAGCCCCTGTTGAGTCTGAAGTGGAGGCGCAGGTCCAAGCCGTGAGCAGGGCCGGTGTTTTAGGGCCACCGGTGGCCACAGGAGACGGCCTCTGTTGTGTTTGGTGACAGTAAGGAGGCCCCATGGAGTGACTGTGTGTCTCTGTCAGCCATGTTTGAGCAGAGTCTCTGCTCTCTGACTACTGTGGTGAAAAGTCGTACACTGAAGAGGAGAAAACTGCCCAAAATGTGGGCTCCCTCCTCGCTCATCCAGCAAAGTGCAAAAAGTGGAGAGAAGAAAAAAAAAAGAACAAAGCGCTCCAGACGTTTACAATATTTAGACTCGATAGAAGGGGGGGAGCGGTGAATTGGATGTGTGGAATTTTATAAAAAAAAAAAAGGTCCTCTCTTCAAGACCTAATGCTTGCTGTGTGAATTTTTGCAGCGTTGCTTCTACTTAGCCAAACCCCACTAACAAGAAGTTTCTCTCGTCACATACTTCCCATCATGTCACTCCGGAAAGGATCACTCAGCACACTCTCCGTCCACATGGCGGTAGCTGTTAAAGGTGTATTCCACCAATTCAGATTTTTTGCTCTCATATTTCACTCGGGTGGATCCATAATTTACATATTCAGATATCTAGTCATTTGTGACGAAATGTCCAATTGTGCTGCATTTGAATGCCGATTCGACATTACTCTGTAATTTCTGGTGATTGTCAAATAGTGTTAGATATCTAAATATGCAAAATATGCCCCAACAACTGGCTTGGATGATCAAATACAGTCAAGACTTGAGTGAAATTTGGGGTGCAATTGTTAAATTGTTGGAATATCCCTTTACATTTTTTACTAACGTTTTTGTGAGTAATTTTAGAAATGTTTGCCTTGTGCTGAAAGGTGCCACGGTCACCTACTGTAGCTCTGAAATTCTATGTGATATGTACAGTATTTAATGATTTAAATTAAGCTTATATTTTATACAGGTTTTTGGTTTGGCTTTGTCTTATTTTGTACCTTTGCGCCCATGACTGCTGTTTGTGAAGGAAGTATTATATAGGAACTCTTGTACCCATCCCAGCATCTCATAGATGATTTATTTGCCATCGGACAATGCGTCAGAGACACTTTGCAGAGGTAGAGCCTTTTCATTCGAAATCTAATGCCCGCCTATCCCATTAGGGGTAAGCTAACCCTCACTGTGTAAGAGTCTGTATGTATGTACGAGAGACTGTGAGACATTAGTTTATACAGCGATGTTTCAGCAGTGTTTTTTGTGCTTTTTCTTTCATTGCTGTTAAAGACAGGCCTCACAGAGTGTGGCAGAAAATGCACTGGGTTGTACATATTACTGTACGATAGGACTTCACCGCTAACACATACATCCTCCCTGTGCCCTTGCTGTCATAGGCAAACCACTTTTCGGTCTATGAGTGAGTGAATGGAAGCTACAGTTGAGTGAATAAGTGATTTCTCAACCTGACTCAATGCCTTTGAACTGTTCTCAGTGGCTTATACACACGTCTTCTGATGCACTTGGACACATCAGTGATGTAGCCTGGGGCCACATCAGAATAGAAAATCAGACAGTTGACTACTTGATGAGGCACTGAGGTGAGTGGACCTGTTACTGTTGCTTAAAGAAAATCTCTCTGTTCTAACTTTGTCAGCTGGCAAATGGGCAACATCTGGCAAAAGTCAAATCTCTCAGCCTATTTATCCTCAATTTCAGACATTTAACAGAAAGGTTGGCACTTCTTGTATTTTTAAAGACCTGCATTATTCATTATGTACCTCATCTGTGAGGTGAAATGCAATGGTCATAACCTGACAGATTGTGACATGGTATCACTTGGCAGATATAAAACTGTTCATTCAAACTACTGTAAAATGTATTATATATGAATTGGAATTGCATATTCCCTGTGCCATGGGATAATATCAGATTGGGGTGCTGTTCTTTTTCTACACATTTATGTAGCTACTCTTTAAAAAAAAAATTTACAAAACAAAAAAAAGTGGGTCCACAAAACAAGTTTTTACAGAGTTTGCTTTCCTTCACAGTGGAACAATTTGTCTACAGACTTAAATGCTTCTAGTGTCATTTGTCTGATGATGCACGGTTGGGGATGTGCTCCCAAACTGAATAAAAGCCAAGTTAATATATAACTTTTACTACGAGGCTTCACCTCACTGTATAGATGAGATTGGCATTTCCATGTTGCCATTTACTTCGATGTGAAAAGTTTACTGATCTGTTTTTTCTTTATTACTGATCAACAGCTATAAATCTGGTAATTATTTCAGGCCTTAATAGATATTTTTTGGTCATATGTAAAAGCAACAACTATTTATAACCCTACGCAGGGCCTCATTGAAAGATGTTATATGTAAAAAGTTTTGTGACGTCTTAAAATGTGAAATGTATTCATTTTATTTATAAATGCCTTTATTCTGTTGTACATTGTTAATAATACATACCTTCATAAAATGTGCTGTTTTGGCTTCTCTTTCTGGACAAAAACATATCTTTCATGTGACTTAGACATTACTGGTTTCTTGGCCTGTATTAGGACACAAGTACTTACAAAACAAATAATTTCAAAAGGTATTTACTGTTATCATGTGACAGTTACACATACTTAATCACACATGACAACTAAAGCACTTCTATGTCAAACTCCCTTTTCCTCAAAGAGGACCGTTGTGCAAGCCAAGGCAAGTAGAAATACAAACATATTAATCATATAATTTTTAACATTTACACAAAATATTCCAAAATATCCTAACAGCTTTGTAATCAATGAAGCTCTTTTGTTCTCTCTCACACTCTCACACACATGTATTTGTCCTAACTGCTCAACACAAATAAGTGCACATGGACACTAAATCTCTGTATATGAAGACGTCTGACGCATGCAGATTGGCACAAATGTTAAAAAAAAGTTATTGATATGGAAACAGACAAAATCAGCTCAAACACTGGTTTTCTGGTCACAAGTTCAGTGCTTCAGCCACCTTTCTCTCCTCAGGAATACCATTTACCTAAAATAAATGAGAAAGAATATGTAAAAATGTATCACCAAGAATTAGGATAAAAGTGTTGAAGTGCTATTAATTCCACTTCAGTTTAGGAGATGAGCTGAAATTACTCATAGTATTTACAAGAGGCTCTTCATTGAAGACAGTAATTTTCTGAAGTGAAGTGAAATTCTGTGAAACAGCTATTGCTATAGAATATCAAAATATGAAAAATATAATCTTCATATTAACTCCAAAAGCAGACCACACCTACCTCCAGCCTTCGAAATGTTGACATAACATAATTATCTCCTTTGTTAGCAGTGAACAGAAGAGAGCAGCAGGTTAGTGCTGGAACCCGCATGCAGTTGAACAGCATGCACACAGGAGGGCGCTCTAACACACTCGAAACAGATAAAGTAGTCCCTCTGGCTCACTAGCAAAATAAAGGTCTCATGTCTGATTCCTTGGTGGGCTCTATCAAAAATGCTCTGCTCCCTGTGATCTATGCCCCTTTGAATAAAGTCTGGATCCTGCAAGTGGGAACAGTTTTTACTTCTCTTTTTTCTAGTCAAAGTGATGGTAAAGACAAAACCATAACTGAAACTAAAAAAATATAGAGGTGACTGAACTATCATTATGTGCAACTCAAAGCTTGTGGCGCCGTCTTTATTTTAGTTTTCAGCACAGGAACTGTTTCACGTGCATGCACATACACACACACACACACAAACACACACAGACAGAGTAAAGCAGATTAATAGTCTCTATAATACAAACGCTTGAGGCAGCACTAACCTGATGGCCGTTGCTGTGGTATCGTAATCTGATTTTGCAGGTTCCTGAAATCGTAGATGATAATATTATGGTTAACAGCCTATAGGTCACATTCAAGAACCTCTGGCATCATGTGAAAGTATATTGCACTTATATTAACACATTTTTTCTGAGTTTCAAGCCCATTACTAAAAATCATGGGACAGCTTGAACCCCCTAAGCTCCGGGTCTTACTTCGAAAGGCTTGACTTATTTGCTAGTAGAGCAGTAAACATGGCGCAGCCGGAAGGTGCTGAAAACAACATTAAACAATAATGGTATTGTTGCGACTTACATTTCCCCATAACGACGCCTATAAGCCATACATGTGTGCGCCTGCTAATGAGCATGGGTGTATGTATGTGTTTATGTCCAGCCCTAAATCAAGAATGCGCACCATGCACGTGTGAATGTATCTGCTTATCCGTCATGTGTGTATTCCTCCACCCCAGCCCGGTAAGCCCTCCACTCACGTCTGTGTCTGCATGAGGGGCATGCTGGTGGTCTCGTAGTTGTCGGGGTGGATGGGCGGCACCACCTCTCCGCTGACCGGGTTGAAGACGGGCAGGGTGGAGAGCGGCCAGGAGATCTCCCGGTTCTTGGACATGCTCCTCAGCTCCTTGGTGGACTTCTGGATGGAGCTATGGTGAACCAGCTGGATGCTGGGGAAGGGAGAGGGAGTGGAGTTAAATGTAACGGGTTTTTGTCCTTGTTGCGGTCGGCGTACTTTTTACCAAAGCTGGTGGGTTTGAGAAATGAAACACCTTGATTTATCACATCCTACGTGCAATATTTGGATTTTATTGAAACACATCTTAGGTATTTAACTATGCAACTGACTTGTATCCACTGGAGTATATATACTATACTCATGCTATGCATAAACAACAGAGTTGTAACACCAACAACCTGCACCAATCGCTGTGATGTCTTAGTGTGTCTGGTTTATAGTCTAAGATAGGTTCTCCAGTCAATGAGGTAATACTAGATACTCCTAGATTGGTCATTCAGATGTGTAAGCAGTTTGCTGCTGCTAACATTAACTACCTACAGCTGATCATCAAATTTTTTGAGCAGCCCATTGGATGAATGGATGTCAACAAACAGATGAGAATATGAATGGATATGAAAATGCCATTAATGACAACGTAGAACAAAATAGCAAAACAAACAGAGGGGGGGTAAAAACAGACCCGAAAATAAGAGTTATCAAAACAAAAAGAAAAACACAGGAGAGGTAAAACACTTACTCTGGTGTTTGCATGTTTCTTTTTTCCCTAGAAACAAAACAAAATGGATGAATTAAATACTAATATTAATAGTTAAAAGAGACATCCACACAGAAGCGAATGGATTGTTGGATGGAGGAGGGTGTGGCACACTGAGTGGGTGGGTGGGTGTGGGTGGGGGGGCACGTCTCTCCCAGCCTGTAAATAATGGGGAATGTTGAAGGGATTGGGGTGTGATATCATGGATGATTGATCATCAATGTCATGGCTATGCTTAAAACCATCAAGATGTACATGAAAATAAAAAAAAACAACCTGTGACAGAACTTTATGGATAATGTAGCGTACATGGACCATACAATTGGATGGTAATGACAAGCTGCATTTCCAATCCAGGAGACTATCGCTCTTATCTAAATATCATGACCCTACTGCTAATTGTGGCCCTGCACCTCCATTCTATATCTGTTTTAAATGTCCTACACTTGGTTCTATCCAATGTATAAATAGCTTTACCCTTCAGCTCCTCTACTCTATTGGAGGAAACTTTATTAACACTGTCTGTGCTACACGCTTTCCTCAAATGTTGGGTGTTTTTTTGTGCAATATTTGTAAGAGGAAAAAAAAAAGACCGAGCACACTTACACCCCTTCCCGTCGGCAGCACATGGAGTAGCCGAGGATGAAGAAGAGAACTAGCGCCACGGCGGAGGGAACGGCCAGTGTGATGAGGAAGTCGGCAAAGTAGTCCCGGCCCTTCAGAGACTCGGAGGGGGGGTTGTACTCCCCGAACTCAGGCAGGACGCCGGTGCCTGGGTCGGGACGGTTGCTGTGGATCATGATGACTTTGGTGATATCAACCTAAAGAAAGAAATAAGTAAAAGTTTATTCAACATATCAATCCACATCCACCAGTGACTTAACACTGCAGACACTGATTGATAGCGCAGCTTGTATAAACTCTCTGGATAAACACAACGCAGAAACAAAAAGCTGTGTTAGAGATGTGATTTATCATTTGTTTATTAGGCAAAAGCCAGGACTGTGTACCGTTCCCCTCGTCATTCTTCTGAGAAGTGACATTTCATAAACAGCTCAGCTTGGCTCAGCACTGCAATTTTCAATTTCAATTTCCAAATGTGTAATAGAGGATCCTCACCAGAGAAATCTTACACCAGTCGATGTGGAACTGCGCTCTGAACTTCTTGTCACAGCTGATGACGGGCTCCATCTCCTGACTGCAGCGCAGCTGGTTATGAGGGCTTTCCACCTCCCGCAGGCACGAGGAGAAGGGGACGTCAGCACCCACCATCACATACACTCTAGGGACGGGAGAAGAGAGCGTTCAGTACTTAGGATGCAGGGAGGATGTTGATAAAACACCATACCAACAAGGGAACAGAGACACTCCCTTACTCATTGTCACCTTTCCAGTCGGATTCCCCCTTTGAACATAGAGGAATCCCTGTTTGAGCGTTACAGTGGGCCCCGTTTTACATATTTATGCTGAGGCTCATAACAGTCGAAGCATTCATCCCCAACTGAGTCCTCTTCTGGACCCCTTCATCTTCCAAAGCGTCAGCATGAATCTTTTATGAACAACTTATGGCAGTTCATGTGGGCTATTCCCCCCTGAACAAGACAAACTGCCAGTGTCTGTCAGCGATGACGGCCAAGTGAACTCATCTAATACACAGCGAACTGGGGATCCCCAAAGCCCCAATTAGATGAAACCTCAGTGTGGTGCGAGTGAACTGAGAATATATGAGATTTGTTTCGAGACAGGTGATGAGGTCACTCATGGAGAGAAAGTGTATAGTGTTAAAGCTCATGCTTGTTTACTACTGGTTTACTACTACTGGCACTGGTTCATTTAGAATGGGGTTATGCAGATTAAGTGCATAACCCCATGCATTGTTAATGCATTTAAAATAAGCATTAATCATCTAGTTGTAGACTTAATGCTATCAGAGGCAGATTACTTCTATCTCATTATTTAGCAAGTCTATGTTACATAACTTGCTTAGAGCATATTGTGACACAACAGAAACCATGAACAGATTGAAAGTGAGAATGCAACTAGAGCTAAATCAGGCTCCTCAAACAAAGTTGAAAAATGTTAGACTTAGCTAGGTCTGCTGTAACTCATGCTTGGATCCAGTTTCCCGCAGGCCTGAAAAGCACCCCAAGTATTTAGCACCGTTCTAATGGGATCCAAGTCTGGTACACCCTCTAAAATCCTCACCCCTCCTTGAGGTTGTTGATGGGCAGGGGCACGCGCCCGCCGCGGTCCAGCGCCGAGGTGATGTTGATGGCGTTGAGGCGCTCAGGCTGCCATACGTTCTTCACCGCCCCCAGGAAGTCCCCCAGCACCTCGCTGGCCAGCATCTCCTCCACGTTCATGTTCTTGATGTAAAACTCTGCCTGGTAGGGCAGGGGGAACTCTGAGTACAGGGATGAAGGGGGGAGAGGGAGAGGAGGGGAGAGGGTGAGGGTGAGGGGAGAGGAGGGTATGGTGAGATTTGAATGAGGAAAAAGAAGAGTGAGAGTTAGAAGAGATGGGGAAAAGTGAGAGATGTGAATGCTGAGCAATAGAGAGGGTGAAGAGCTAGGCCATTAGGATCCATAAACGTAGGAAATGAGTGATCATGCAGTGGCATTCTGCTGACTCAGGCATCATTACTACTGTATTATTGCTGCGTAGTTGACACCAATATGTAATCACAGCGTATTTTCTCGATAGTACAGTCTGCCCAGCAGACGCCGGTGTGTCTGCTTCGCTCTGTTACGACTTGGCCTCCTCTCTCCGAGGCCAGATGGCTGATGACATCACGCCATAGGGAGAGTGATGTCACGCCAGCGCCGGGAACATCTGCCGGGCTTTCACCCGACACGATCCATATTGTTCCGCATGTACCGTGACTGGTCAACAAGCCAGCGAACAAACATACAGATGCACAGAGGACGACAGATGTTAGGTGTAGTCCTAAAAATGAGAAGGAATGGCTGTTTGCTGTAGAAATACCAACCCAAGGGTATACTGTTCCCATACAGGACTGTGGCGTTTACAGAAGCCACCATATATCATACTGACTTATCATGGCCTACCTGAAGTGATAGGTTGTGAAGGATTAGTGCCTGATTGTATGTCAAATAAGACGTGGTTTTTTAGCTCATCCAAAAACTGACAAGAACCGATTTAGACACCCAAGACATTTGACACCCAATGTATGTCTTTACCAAAACTAGAAATATTATGATAAATTGGCTAGGTGCCAACTGATTATTTTAATATGAGATTGGTGACTGGCCTACTTGTAATCGGCCTATTCTAGATATTGATTTTGAAAAGAAGAAAATGTGCATCTTTTGCATTAAAATGTTAGCAACCACAGTGTGTTCCTTTGTATTCCATCTGCTACTAGCGCACATCACATTTACTATCATCTATCAATATTTACATGTACATACATGCTAAGTCAAAATAAGTGTTTTTGTAAAAAAAAAAAAGAAACTGGTAATACTGGTATTTATTGGTTATCCTGTTGGGATCCATATCAACAGATTTTTTTTTTATTTAAAAATTAATGATTGGTACTGTTTGAAAAAAACCCCGGTCAAAACCATCCTATTAATTCCAGGTTGCGGCAACATGATTCATTTCCTCTTTAGGAGCATACATTATCCTGTTCGACATTGGACGCGTCCTGAAGATTTAATCGGGGAAGTAGCACATTCTGATCTCCGTTCGCTCTAAGCTCTCTTCCTGGCGCCTCTTACCTTCGGTGGACATGATGTTTATGACCAAGTTGTGCCGCGCCGTCTCGAAAGTGCGTCTGTTATAGGCGGTAATCTGCAACACACAGGGGTGAAAGTTTAAGCTCAGATCAGTGCAGCTTATATGCCAGCGGCTCTCTGGACAAGGCTGAGCTAGATACGCCACATAGGCCCCGTACCCAACTGGGACACCGTATATAGTGGCACATGCCTGCTGCAGGGGACGTTAAGCCTTTTGGGAACAAAATAATTCTACAGTAGCTTAAGGGGGACAAAGACGGCGGAAAAAACATAATGGAATTTAAGTCTGGAGACTCAGAGCTTAACACTGTACCATACCAGTATGACTGAAGGAGGAAAAATCAGCTGAGCTCAGTGCTTCTCGCCTGACAAGCCCATGACATCGTAAAATCAATGTCAAATGTGTTACTATTATCTTTACATGTGCGCCCTGCCAAAGACTACAAAGTAAGGGATATTGGTTTTCATTTAAATGATTGACAATGACAGATACTGCTTCATAAGGCTTTCATTTTGGTCAATACTTGAAAGCAGCATTTTCCTTTCCTTCCTTGACATATTAACCGAAAGTGCAGACACTCTTCTCTCCATTCTCTTTGAAGCCTACATTCTGGTTTGGGACGGGTCCAAACACCCACCTCTATGATGGTGGGCTTGCCAACATGCGCTGCAGTGGGGGAGCCGTAGAGCACCCCGTCGCTGTGAGGAGTCCTCTGGATGTAGCGCAGCCAGCCCGGCCTGTCAGGGTAGCCCATCAGGTTGGTGTTGAAAGTGATGGGGTCGTTGCTGGCATCACCTGCAGGAAGAGCAGTTTTATGAGGGGGTGCCCCAAGACCCATTAGCTGAATTGTGGACTTGCTGCCAACAGTGGCTAAGCATTTTCTACTTGTGAAATATGATAAACTGACATAGCATTAAGTTAGAAGGCATTTATTTGACATTGAACGCACAAACAACTGCCTGAGGAAATAATTTAGTGCCATTTAGGCAATCAAATATTTCAACACAAGTAAGTCATCTTTAGCGACCGTTATTATAAAGTGCTGACAACGGGGATGAAATGATGCTGTACCTGACTTTGGGTAGGGAGGGAACTCTCCTTTGAAGTACTCTCTCTCCAGAACATGGACGAACAGCACACCTGCAGACGGGTAGACGTTACGGTCCGCATGCGACCTCGACAGGATGGTGACCACTGGAGCACAGAGAAAGGACACACAGGTAATTACCTCCTGATCGCAGAACGTTTCCTTGTGTGTGTGTGTGTGTGTGTGTGTGTGTGTGTGTTATTCTTCATCATTAATGCCCTGCCAGCACCACTGATTGGAAAAAGGAGAGAAAACGTTTCTAGAGGTGAAACCAAATATAGCTAACGTTCTGGTTATTGGTACCAGCTAACCTACTTAAAACTTTGAGGATCAATAGTGCTCACAGTGACAGATTCGTCTACTTATCTTGCCTGACTGCAAGTCTACAGCTTTCGTGTAAAGGTAACTGCATAGCTTCCCACTGCTGAGCGCGGAAACAGCCAAGCGTGAAGGCGAAAACTCAATTTCCCACTTATTAGCTTCTAGAAAGACTATGATTTACTGCAGAGAGCTGTTAACCCACAACAGTGAATGTGTTATCACCAGGGGCAGCAGCATTGAGAGGCGTTCAGGCTCTTAGCGAACCACGTACCAGAAGCCACCACTTGGCTCGCTGAGGTCTTTTCATCTCCCCCTCCAACTCTCTGTCTCCATTATGCTCTCTGTTTAGTCCCACTCCATTCCAAACACAAACACACACTTAGTCTTTATTCGCGTGGGGCATCGCTTTGGCAAATGGCAGCCCCTTAACAAAAGTTTACACAGCGTAAGACCGGAGGTGATTTGTGACATAACTCTCCCTTGCCCATCTCTCTCCCTCTTTTTCTTTTTGTGTCTTTCTTTCTCCTCCCTCGCTCCCTTGTCTTCTTTCAAGCTGTCAACGGTTTCGCACACAGCATTTTTCTTTTCTCGCTTTCTTTTCTCCCTTCTCTCTCCTTCGGTGGGTGGGCGCTCAATTTTTAATCACCATGGGAGACTGAGTGTACTAGGAAGGAGGGCGGGGGGGTGGGAGAGAGAGAGAGAGAGAGAGAGAGAGAGAGAAAGAATGAAGAAGGGAGGGAGAGCGAGGGAGGGAGGGAGAGCGAGGGAGGGAGGGAGGGAGGGAGAGAGGGAAAGGTGGAGATCTGTGCTATGAAGTGTCAGAAAGAGGGGGAGAGAAAGAGAGAGCTCAGACTGTTCTAGCCTGCAGACACGCAGCTCCAGCTGCATTAAGCAGCTAGCAGAAGGGCCTGGGAAAGCTGTGGGTGTGCGGGTGCCTCCCTACTGGCAAAATGTCATCGTTGGTTTTCGCCGTTTTCCCTCCAGCTCCATCCCTGCTTTCTTCTCCTCCTTCTCCTCCTCCTCCTCATCATCATCAGCAGCATCACTCCCACCATCATTATCATCATAATATCATGCGAAGCGGGTTTCTACTACATTGAACAGAAACTGCCTTCAGTGGAGACTTTCTACTGAGCAGTGGAACAGACCAGGATTTATGTTTTAATCAGCGTCCAGAAAAGAGGAAGTCAACATGTGATCTTTGGTTGTTAGGAGTTATCTATTACCAGGGCAAAGGGGTTAAAGAAGATTAGGCAACATGGTAAGCTATAGATTATTAAGGAAGGCCACACACTATCCTGCAGGCTCTACATCTACAAGGCCAAATTGCCTAAAATCCCAAATGCCCTCGAAATCCACTGATGGGTTGTTGAAAGTGGAAGATTATAAAACGGTCCCAGATGTATGCTAAACTGGGCTACATCTGTGGCCACTAAACACAAAACACTGGCCATATGTCCTTTGTCCCCAAGGGCTTGGTCACAGCTAGATACAATCAATACCATTTAGTGGCCAATAGATGTGGTGTTACTTATACCATACTGAGGTTATATCCACCACATCACCTTTCATGGAAACACTGTTGGGACCAGAGGAGCGTGACTAATCCATGGGATAGCTGTTCGTGCTGCTACTATTGCACCCATGACATCAGGATCTAGGTTATTCAGAGGCCAACAATAAAACCTCATTCAGTTTCGCCACGTTGGTGACGCCTTCAATGATGAGTTCAGTTGATCCGCAAATCCCACTCTGAATGCACACGCTCGGATTCTATTACCCGACCCGTTGGGCCTCATCAATTCTTCAGCACACAAAGGACTCCGGTCACACACTCCTGGTCAAGGTCAAGTATTGGCTGTTCTGTTCTACTCACAGACCCCCTTGATGTGGCGTTAGCAATTATGGCACGTCCACAGATGAGACAGGCAGGACAAGCCGGCGAGCCCAGATGGCCTGGTCTCCCCCAATGGTCTGAGGAATAAGCAATGACCTATGGGAGTTGAAATGTGTTTTAGCCTGCACCCTGCTCTCAACACTTAGAGGAGCTATCAAGCCTGCACCTATCTTGTCTAAAGCCTGTACAGATCAACAAACACTCAGGCAGAACACAGGCTACTGGTAACCTTAAATGTCTTGTTGGACTGAGTTTTACCCTCATCTTACGGTCCAACCCTTCACTTCCATTTAGAGTCAAGCCAAGGTAAGTAAAGATCACTGGCTAAGCTACAGTGAGGCTCTGCTAATAGCATCAGATCTGCTTAGTTGTGGCTGCTTGAATTGCTGCCAGGCCTTCTCGAGATGATGGACTGCAGGGCTCCTATCTAATACATCACCCATTAAAGGTTAATGCTAAACTGTTCACTGCAGACTAACCTGCATGTAGCTGCAGTGCGAATGTGCAGACGTACACAAGTGCATGCTCAACAACACACCGACACGCGCAGTAAGCTACACTTTCCAAAACACTGATGCATGCGTTCACATACACACTAGCACTCGCACATTCTCTATTTTTGCACATACTCGTACCAATAGCTTTTTTAATAAAATACACACATGGACACACCTGGGTGTGTATCGTGGCAGTAGATAACTATCAGGCCTGACAGGTGGTGGGAATGGCTAACCAGCTTTTATGCTTTTATGGGCTGACCTTGGACTGGCTGCAGTCTCAAGAGTGATGCCTTAGTTAATAATGCCATTGGCTACATAGAGAGAATAAGCTGCCCTTGTCCCTTCAATGGATAGCTAGCAGAGGTAGAGACAAGGGAGGGATGTTCTTTAGTTCTGTTGAATCAGCTATGTGCATGTCGTTCAGGTCAGGAGGAATGCATGTGCTTCTTTGGTTTTCAGCAGGGCAGCATAGACAACAAGGAATACTACTGTTTGGACTGAGGCTTTTGTATTCTACCCATGAGCTGGAGGCTCGTCATTTGAAACGCAGACCTGGAAGTGAAAGTACTTGGTGTCACAACAGGCAGAAGGCAATGGCTGAAGACAGGGGGGGACAGCAAACAGCCAGTGCAACTTTTTAGCGTTCTAACTTTCTCTCTAAAGGTAAGTCAAACCACTGATTTGCCTCAAACACTTGTCGAGAAGTACTGTCTCGCACACACTGTTAGAATCAATGGCATAAGGTATTGTATCATGTTTAAATAGAAGACAAGGGCCTGTGTCTCATAGTTAATGATTTGGGATACATTCTAATAGCAATTAGGGGTTAGACTAGACTAAAATTCAATAAGCTTGTGTTACAGCAAAAATAAGTGGGCCAAGGCTGTGGGATAGCAGGCCACTGAAAACAAACGATGCCAGTATTAATGGGGAACCAGTTGAGCGTGTCACTGTGTTATGACAGGGGGAGGGGACAGAGGGTCAACACATGATGTGCACCGCTGCACACACCCACTCACCATCTCTGTACAAGGCTGTTCTCTGCTTCAGGCCCATGGAACGCTCCATATGGCCATTTCTCTCAAGCAAATCCATGCGTTTGGCATCATAGGCATGCACAATGTAAACTACTGGATCAATGAATAAAAACATAGGTGGAACAATTGTGGCTTTAAAGGGAATATTCTGAGAAACATGAGCCTACTTGAAAGGTAAAATCTAATCCTGACAACAATAGATATTTTGCCTGCCTGAATACAATGGTGGGCCAAGTTTAACATGGCAAAAATAGGATGAATGTTGTTACTATGCATGCTACAGTGTAATGTTATCTTTGCATGTATTCTCATTGTAAGTATGAATGATTACTTGGACGTATGGTAAACTAACGTTAGGGTAACTAAGTATTCATAACACACCTGGCCTATATACTGTATAGCGTTACATTACTAATGTCATTAGGCCTGCGCCTTAAGAAAAAGGCTATTTTCGCAAAAGCAAAGCTGGACGATAAACAGGAAAACAAAACAACAATCCAATGGGCTGTTGTTCCACGTAGGAGATGTGAGGAACTGCATAATGTATAATTTGAGGTTGAATGTTTCAGCTACTCCACCCGAATAACGGTATAGCTGGCTAACATTACTGTTAGCCATTTTTTCCATGCCTCCCCAACCACTTGGAAAAAATGAGCTGAGCAGCAAAACAGTAGCAGGCTAGCTAGCTAACTAGCATGCCCACAGGAAGATACTGCATCAAAGGCAAACGCATCAACATTTCGGGATATTTCCAAGGTTAATCGATACGTACCCGTAGCCAGCCACCCCGCAACAGCTGCAGCGTACATGTTGCACCTGATTCCCGTCAATCTGACATGAAAAAGGCTGTTTTTCTAGTCGGCACTGGTTTGACAGCCATAACCAGCATCCCTGTCCAGCATTCCTTCCTCCGCCTCCTTCCTTCACTGGCAGCAGCTCGACTCCTCATTGGCTGAACATCTGGCTGGAAATAGATGGTTGTCACATAAAATGCATAAAAGCATGATCTGAATCAGAATAAGAGCGCCACGCCTTCGACAACCGTTTCTGTGTGATGTTATTCGGGTTTAACAAGGCAACAGAATCTTAATTTTGTCGCAGCTCTGTCAAGCTGGCAGTCTGCCTGCATATCAAACACAAGGAGTGGTTGGCTGAGTGTCTGTCTGCCTGTCTACCTACCTGCCTGTCTACTGTGATCCAGGACAGCATGCACATATTGTAGGTTTTATTATTTCATTGTCATTTACATATAAATAATACATTTTTCATGCACAGGAAAAAAAAACATCCTTTCAGCTACCATCTCGGCCAAAATGGTGCAAGGAACATGAATAGCCTATTTCATTGCTTTTTCATAGCTTGCGTGACTTCTTTATCATGCCCCCATGTAACCCCCGCAGCCTTTGGATCTGGACTTGTAAAAATAGACAGACACGCAGCCAGACCTCCTCCAAACACACAGCCACCCACACACACATACATACATGCACACACACGTGCACACAAACCGGGCTTGACCTCATAAGCCCAGCTGTACAGAGGGCAGTGAGAAGTCTGAGAAGTCTGCTAAAATCTGTCCAGGCCCCCTGCGGAGACAGTCCTAGCAGACAGATGGTCATGTTCTGGCCCTTTTGCTCCTAGGGCAAGTCAGCCCTGCTAAGGGGCCACAGAGGCCCTTAATTCACCCCTCCTGCTCCCTTGATGCTAAATACTCCTAAACACTGCAGATCGGCCTATAGCCTCTCATACAAAACTGAGCACTTTGATCCTGCAGAATTGACTGCCCACATAGTGACAGTGGTCAATGGCTCTTGTTTGATAAGTGCATGTTTGAAACTGGTTTCATGGCTTCCTATCTGGTGATAAACAACATGATGCCATCCGTCCTCTGTGCTCTGCAGTGCGTGGCTGTTCTGTTCTCGCACCCTCCCTTTTATCCCCTTAAGATTATTTTTAGGTTGCTTAGCAACATCTTCAGATGGCTGGTGTTGGGGCTGGGTATAGAGTGAGTGTATCACAACAGCCACTTTAGGCCTATGCATGCACGAAGATGCATAGTAAGGAAGCTTGGTGTACCCCAGTATTTGGAGCAGCAAGGGGCCTGGGTAACTGCAAAAGGTACTTGGATCAGTACTGGTTCGGTTGTGTCTCAATACCAGTATCTGCTTCAGTGCCTTTTGCATTTTAAAAGTTCCAATTTACTCTGTAATTGTCTTGAATTTGTTTCTTTTGAGTATTGAGGCAAGATGCTAAATTCTCACTCTCACATTTTTCTGGCAGAGGTGGCAGTTTCCCAGCAGTGGGGGCTGTTGCTGAATGAATGTAAGGGACAAACTGTAACTCCTGTATTACAGGGGCTAGACCGCACTCTCTGGCAGGGAACCCAAGCCTAACGCTATCTGACTCATTGTAAATTCAGGATAGACACACAACCCCTCCAGACCACTGGGGTAGTAGTAAATAAGAAAGGTAATAAGTAATAGGGGTAAAAACAACAGTGCTGTGTCTGCTCATCATAAGAACATGGATGCAAACCACCTCTGCTTCAAGTGCATGGTTGCACAATAGTGTATATGGGTATATTGGTAGATTATATGACAATACACATCTATACATATGGGATTTATTTGAGAAGAAAGCAAATCAAACAAATTCATAACTCAAGCCATACAAATGCCTTTCAGTTTTATGCAGCACAAGCACATGCTCAAAAATCTGCTGATTAACATTTTCTACACAGAGAAGCCTTTGATTGCCAATCCACAAGAAATGATTTTATTTAATATTGGGCATTACATGTTGTTTTGTCAAACTCGCTTGCCATTTTAAGCTTTATTTATAATCAACATTTTTGCTTACCAAGTAGAAACATAGCAACAATAGCACAGATTATATAACATAAATAAATGTAGATCAATTATATAACACATTTGTTGAAATGGTCATATTCATGAAATATGTTGGGATGTTGACAAAGCTCCCTTTCTAGTGCTTTATCACATGAAGCCAGTCCCATGCTTGAGGCGGTGTCTGTTGACTCCTGTGTGACCTAGCCAACCAGAATTTTTATACTCTCTGATCTTCCTTATAATAAGAGTGTTTAAAAATTAATGCCCACAGATTAATTGCAGATGAGACTGCAAACTTTAGAAACCATTCTGTGAATATGAATTTAGTCATGTTTTAGGTCTAGAATGAAGTACAGTGAAGTCCTTGGCACCTATATGATATTGTATATAGTTTGTAGTTTTGCTGTGATATTTGTATAGTGTCCTTCTAAAACTTATCATAATGGCCAATAGTGCAATAAAGGCCAGTCATCGTAATGACATTAACCACTGTCTGTTTAGCTTTTCCAAACATTTGCATACCAAGAACCCGAAATAGACACACAGTAAACCACAGACCTCCATTTGATAGTCTGTCCTAAGGTACCCTCCATCTGAGGAGATGTTTGTCCTTAGATACAAAGGCAAATTACATTACCAGCTATACTACTGTATATAAGCGGTGATAACCAGGGTGGGGGTCTATAATCAAAACAGCCATCCTTCATTCTCTGATTAGGCTAACTTCTAATGAGTGAAATAACAGTGAAATTAAATGATACCTCATTTTACTGGGGGACCCCTTGCAAGGATTCTTTCCTCAGACCCCACTTCAGGAGCCACTGTTTTAAACATCCTGCACATTCCCCACCCCTCACCCCCACCCTTTATTATGAACAATAACAGAGCCATGGAAGTTACAGTTACTGTGTGCTGGTATTTATGCCAGACTGCAGCTCGAGCTCGCTGGAACCCCCTCGCGCAGCAGATTATCGGACCGAACCATTGCAGCAGCTAAGGTTTTAACACCTGTCACATGAGGGTTACATTTGCAAATCACCGGATATCATAACAGCCGAGTATGTTTACTTTACTACATGGCTGAATTATATCGGACGCCGTCGTCCTGGAAATGTTGCCACAGTGCAGCTCTCAATGAGATGGGCTGCCAAATCGCACCGACACCCCCATTGTGCGACTGGCAGCATCACCCACTGCCTGCAATGGCGTTGTAGCGGCTCTAGTATGTCCAAATGTTTCAATAGTGGCGATTCTGTCCCGGACTATTTACCAGCGTGGGATAGAAATGTTATTTTCGCATGGATTTACAGCAAATGCGTTCATATTTTCTTTGAGTTTATCCCCAGGAATACAGTTTATTTATGCCGCTCGTCAAACGAAGCCGAAGCCATGAATGTAAGTCAGACTCTTTTGTTTTTGTAACATTGTAGCAACATCGTTGTGGTTGATGGATAACAGTTAACTTCTGCTTTTTTTCCCTAATTTTAGAAAAAGCTCAACGTTGCTTATATTTAGCCCACTGTGGAAGTCTATCCACGAGGCAATGTGTAAATAAATAAATGTTTCACAGTGTCAGAGGGGGGAAAACCTGAGCTGTCATGTTGTGTGCGGTGTGGCTGATGTGCGGCTCTGCCTGTTTGTCCGATCCCGTTGACACAATGTTACAGCTCCAGTTTCATCTTTCACCTCTAACTTTATTTCCTCCATGTAACGTCCTCTAAAATAACACGGATGCTCTCAAGTGCAAACGCGTGCATTTTGCAAAAGGATTTGATATTGGTCCTATATCGTTACGAGGGTCCAGCCCAGTGGATAATGAATATTGAACCAGGACATTTAGGTTTCAACCATTGCTGCTGCTGATGCATCCATATACCAGGCTATAGGTTTTTAGCTCAATATAGATTAATGGATTCTCGGTGGCCCAGATGGATGTGTTTTACCTCTGCTCTATTTTACCATAACTCATCTCCTCCTATTTGGGATGCATTTCCAAATGGGATTAAAAATTAATGGCTATAGGTATAGAATATTTTATTAGGCTAGGCTATGCTGTAGCCTACTGACCGGCTCTATCATATATATATATATTTTTTATACAATGTTGTGATATTTTTTTAGGCACAGTTGCACCATCTGAACTGCAACTCAACTCAATTCATGAAATGTTTTGTATTTTTGTCTGGGGGTTTTATCAACACACATCTGTTCTGGCATTCAACAGTATTCTGTCTGTGCAGTGAACAGTTTCACTACCATGTATTGCCTTGTTTGAGAGCTGGCGTTTAGGCTCCACTATAATGTCAATGATGGTGCAGAAAGCCATGGGATGGGGCGGTGGTGAAGGGTCACAGAAAACAAACAGCGAGAGAGAGAGGGAGGGAGGGAGGGAGAGAGAGAGAGAGAGAGAGGGGAACAGACAGAGAAACAGACAGAGAGAGAAACAGAGATATTCTATCTAAGAGTTCATGTTTCATTGTGTTTAATAACAATGTTGTGTTGCCACAAAGGATTTTGGCATCTGTAAAATAAAATCCTCAATGTTTACTTAACCCTATGGTTCACCACACAGTCATCAATATTTCATACAAATACAGTACAGCACCATAAAGTGTAAACATAATGCATATAAAGGGACATGCTTTGCGCTGATGTCTAAGTATTGATTTTAGATGGTAAACAGCACACTACTTGCTGAATAGACACATCATCATCAGAGAGTGCTTTTAGAGTCCAATAGGCTTTCATAACTAGTTCTCTCTCGCTAAGAGCTTTTATGTCATACATCAGCCTCTGATTGCTTTGCCCTTCATGATTCTGAATGGTGTTATTGGTGGAAAGTGAAAATTGTTATCTCTTTTCAAGCTGTGTAATCATCACTACGATACGATAGTAGCACTTTCAGCCTTCATGATCTCCTGCTTTTCATTTTTTGTCATGATGTTACTGTTGGAATGTCAAAATAGTTATCTCTCTTGAACTCATGTGATCATCGGCATGTTATTGGACAGTGTTTCTGTATCGCTTTATCAGGTGTGTCTATCTTGCTAACATCTCTCTTTATCTCCCTCAGGTGTGAATGGGCCCGAAGGAACTATAACATCAGCTGGATCAGATTAGGCAGCGCTGCAGTAGGTCAAACTAGACACTATACTCCCCACGTTCTAATGAGGCCACGGCGATGCTGACGTCCCTTCTGAATCCAAAGACGCCATCATGCTGAAGACGGAGGCCTCGGGGGAGAGGACCACCCTCCGGAGTGCCTCCCCCCACCGCAACGCCTACCGGGCTGAGTTTCAGGCACTCAAGAGGGCCTTTGACCAGCCTCGGATCGATGGCAACCCCAAGCCCAAAGACCCAGAACGGGTGAAGCAGCCAAGGGGACGCCAGTACGGCAGCCATGTCAGCCGCATCAAGGACATGTTCATGCAGATGGGCACCGAAAGTACCACAGCGAAGACCAGGGGTCGTGAGGACTCCTCGCCACAAAAGATGGTCAAGCCCACCAACTTCATCAACAAGGCAGATGGATCAGTGATCAAGCTCCAGCATTCCTCATCAGCTGAGAGGGTTGGAGGTGCTGGAGCAAAGTTCTCTGAAACCAGGAAGCTATTTGAGCAGCAGTCACGTGACCAGTCCCAATCGCCAGTCTATCCCCACGGACGCGACAAAAGGGGTTCCCATGAGCACCTAGATGATTGGCGAGGTGCAAGGTCCAATCGAGGCAGTACAGACTCCTTGGACTCGCTTTGCTCCAGAACAGAGGCGTCCTCGCCTACTGTCAGTCAGCTCAGTGCTGTTTTTGAAAATGCAGACCACCACAGCCAGGGTGCGCCCTACAAGGGAGTCAGCAGACGGGCCCTATACTCCCCAGACGGGTTCCACCGCCATGGAGGTGATCTCAGCGAGGATGATTCTCGCCACTCTCCGGTTCGTGGGAGCCACCGGAACCGGGTTGGGGGCAAGTTCCCCGCGTCCTCGTCCTCTGAGGACCTCCTGAGCCCCAGTCCTCTGGCAGAGACTGAGGAGCTCCAACTGGGCCCACAAGAGGAAGAACCCCAAGACAAAGCAGACAGGGCCGACGAGGCTGTGGAGGGCGACAGACGGCGCTTGGCCGGGCCCACCACCAATGGAGGCCAGGTCAATGGATCCTGTGAAGAGGAGGAGAAACCAGAAAGGAAAGACTCCATTGAGGAACTAGGAGTGTCCAAAGCTTCAAAACCTGTAGATGATGCTGTGATTGGTGATCAAGCTTTCGAGGACACCACCCCTGAGCCACTGCCGACCCCGACTGTGGAAAGCCAGGAGGAGGGGGATGATGCTGAGGAAGAGAAGCCCTCTGAATCTCCCAAGGACCAGGTAGAAGAACCCGATGAGGAATACACTGGGCATGAACGGGTGATTTTTAATGCAGACGGGGACGCCTGCTACCAGGGCTGGGGGGAAAGCTGTACAGACCCCGAGGACGACCTCTACGGAGACGATGAGGATATTGTCTACGACCCTGGCTCAGAGCTCACAGAGATCCCTGGTCTTCCAGAAGAACACAAAGAGGACATCCCTCCAAAGAGGAAGATTCGCTTCAGCACTTCACCCATGACAGTAAGTTGGATGCTGTACAAAATTGTTAGCTGCCTAAATTGTCTAAACATGCTGAACACAATCCGACATAAAAGCCTTCATGCAGCTCTTATCAAAAGTAGGTTAGAACAACACAGAGCTGATATTGCATCCAAAGCTTCCTTTTTATGGCCTTGTATTTATAGTTACTGTTGAACTACTCATTATAGCTATAGCTTTGTTGTTTTCACATTAATTTGAATGCGATAGTATGATCATAGCATGATGAAATGACATGACTCAAGGAAATCCTTATCCTTCTGTGTCCTTGCAAACCCTTTGCACTCAATACTTAATATTTTTCTCTAGGATCTTTTGCTATTCCTCTACGGTAGATACCATAGCAACCAATCATATATTATAGTTGTTGCTCTCTGATGACAGCAGTTGTAGCTATTTTGCGATGCAGAGCTTGAGGTCACAGCATTGCCCTCTGGGAAATTGACGTGTGCATGAGCAGAACATCTGTGCATGTGTTAGTCATGCTGGTTCTGCACCCACACAATTTTCACACAGGATACTTGGATTGTTTTTCTCAAGTGCTTCTCCATCCTCTCATCACTGGATTTCAAATCATGAAGGTGTTTGTGGAACCATTTCGAGAGGATGTGGATGTTTTGTATGTTGTTACAATGGCAAATGTCACAAATTGAGCTGAGATGATTGTTTGAATATATATGCCACTGAATCTAGTGTGTCTGTAGTTTGACACAGCTTACAGCATTGTAATCTTTTCTCTTGTTCCCTTGTTTTGTGCTCTGTGTTGAGAGATATGGATGGACGTCTGGGTATAGATGACATGCATTTCTTTTCTACTGTCCATCCCTTAGAGTTTTCACAGGGGAGGGAGAGGTAATTACAACACAATGAGGTTTTTACGTATGAAACAAGGTCATTGTTTCTGGTCATAATGCACCCACAATGCCCACACAATTCCCACAGAGTCTGATCTCTCTTGTAACAGGTCAGTTCTTCTTTGAGAATCAAAGTGGTATTCAGTAGACAGAAATGTCTAGAGATTACCCAGCTTGATGCTGTTTATTGCATCATCTGCCTTGGAATAACATACTGTGTGAAGCATTTTAAAATTGTTTTCAGTTGTGAGTTATTTGAGGATTGGGGAGATGGATTGGGAAGATTATGGGAAATATTTTTCAGTCTTTATCCTAAAGCTTTTTGAATCAATAAGCTTAACATTTTTAGTGGTAAACAACATGCTTTAGGCTATTCTATTAGGTTTCTATCTAGGTTTTTGTGTGTTATCAGTGAAATGATCTATTATTATTATTATTGTTATTATTTTTCAGATTGTGGGTGTGCTGTGCAAGTGATGGGTGTGCTAATGTGTGTGTGTGTGTGTGTGTGTGTGTGTGTACGTATATGTGAGGGGAGCGTGTAAGTAAGAGTGAAGTATAAGTATGAAGGATTTGGAGCTAACACAAACATTCCACAGGTTGAGGATCGATCCTATTAGCATGCTGTAATGAACCAGAACAATTAGCCCAGTTATTCTTGAGGAGAAAATGTGACGTTGGCTCACTAATAACCCCTCACTCTCACTGCAATATGTGCATGTGTGTGTCCTTCTCCTTCTCTTTCTTTCTCTTCTACTCTCTTAATACACATAAACACACACACGCACACAAACACACGCACACACACACACGTTTCCTTTAAACAAAGATAAGAAGCCTTCAAAAAGAAATAACCCTTTTTTATGTTATCACCATGTTCATCATATTCTTAGAAGTCGGTGATCATACCTAATCTCTAATTCTCAGATTATCCGGCTCATATTAAAGATGATATACATTTAGCTACACTTTGAACAATACTTCAATCTTTAAACAATACTGTTTTATTATAATAAAAGATATCTCGAAAAAAAATGTTTTTGACAATGTGACAAATGGGCTTCCTTGAGAGCAATTTTGTGGAAAGTGTCTTCCTAATACTTTCATTATGCAGTGAATATGGGACACAAAGCACAAAGCTTGTTGTCCAATTATAGGTCGAACAGGCAGGGAATATGCTCCTCTTTTTTGTGTCTGTCGTTTGAGGGCTCCAGACTTCTGTTTTCTATGAAAAGGACCGATGCTCGTTTATCATATGGAATATTCAAGAGAGGCAGCGCTGCCCCCCTTTACACACACACACACACACACACACACACAATTAGACATGCACCCCTCCCACCTCTCAAACACACGCCCCTCCTCTCACCACACGAGGAACAAACAGGGTTCTGTCTTTTGTTCGCCTATATACTGAAAGAGACAAAGCTGTTTTCTCAGTCGAGCTAACCCCGCACGAGACCAGCTTGACCCCTGTGGGAGGAGACTGCAAAGAAGACCTTGGAAAAAAAAGAAGCCGTCTTTTAATCTTATACTCAACGTTCCCTCCTCTTCGTGTAATATTTCTTAGTCCTGCCCCTTAAAGCGGATAAATCATTTCAACATCCCAGCTTTGAAACCTTAATTAATTTAGAAATCATCATGGCGGCCACAGGGGAAAGATGGCACGCAACCAGCGTTCGGCAACATATTGTAAACACACACGCTTTCTTTTTTTTCTGCAGAGGAACAATTACAGATGATCAGTGGACAATATTTATTCCACACAAAGAAACACCTTATTGTCTTTACCTCACTGGTGTTGAGTTTACAAATCTAATGAATTTAATACAACACCGACAAGTTACAGACGATGAACGAATTCTTAAAAAATATTTTTAGCAGTGATTATATCCACATCACTCAGTAGGATCCTGACCTAGTGAGAAGTGACTGTAGTGGGCAAGCCTGAGGCTAAGGCAGCCTCCATTCCCAAAAGCGCTGACCTACAGAAAATAATCAGATTCCATGTTCATTCAAGCAACTGGTTTTTATCCTTGGCATTACTACCTCCGGTCTGGTTTCACTCTGAGGCGTAGAGTTACAATTGATGTAGTAGTCTTCTATCACAGTTTTGATTCACCGTTGTCATGTTATGATGCTCTGCGCCTGATTCTGTTATTGATATGACATTGAGAATAGGATGTTTGATCTGCAAGTATTGCCCACATCTTCGGTTCCCTTGTCAAGCTCTCAGATTTTGTGTCGACTGATCTTTTATGCCACCGATCCCCAGCCGACATGATCGGACATGCGTCCTAAAAAAAATGAAACATCTCACACTCCTTGGCGATTGCAGTGTGTTGGGATTAGGCTTTCTCCCTTTGTGGAACGTCACCCCAGGACTCACAGAAGAAGAAGAAGCCTACTCCCTCGCCAGGCAATCTCCTGTGTCAGTCTGTTCTCGTTTTCTTCCTTTGCTCTCTACGTGAATGGCATTTATACTGTCTTTAATGATACATTTTGTGCCTGCAGAGAAATTGCACTTTCCTCAGCTGAGACATTGTGATATCTTAATGGAATTAAGCAGATGTGAGGAGTGAATGGCCATTGAAGTGGCTCTGTAATCACCCCCTCCACTCTCCGCACTGTCTGTTACCGGATCAAAGAGACTGGGGCTTTGTCCATTGCATTCTGTTGCACTGTTAGTGGAATGCTGAGTAGCAAGGATCAGAGCTCAGAACCGTAATTTATATGATAGATGTATGCTGCTACTCGTGGTTTTGTAGGCACAAGTTTTTGTATACTTCTACAAATGGCTTTTGGACTGCTAGATATTTTGATTGTTGTGTTTTCCTTTGAAGTGACGGTGGTTCTCTTTTATTTTCAGTGGTGCATAAACTGAATCGTCCCTTTTTTTTTTGTAAATTGGTGAATATTTGCGTCTTGTTGATTTAGTTCGCTGTAATGACAAAGATGTGAGGTCGACATAAGAGGATATGAGGTCACTTATCTGAATCACTTGGCTAGGACTGATATCATCTTGGTGCTTGCAGATTAGGTCCCGCTATAAGCTTTTGGTTGCAAAAGCAGCATATGCACACTTGCAGTGTTGCATCTCAGGCTGCAGTACATCAAACCCATTTACAGATACATCTTGTACTTTACTGAAGCATGAAAGAACATAAAGTAAAGACCAAATCGCTGATGCTTAAAACTGAGAAAATTCCACCTAATACCCTCCGTGCGCCTCTCCACAGACTTGTCAGGCATTAAGAGACAAATATATCTCTCAGAGAATTGGGAGCTCATTTGGCTGCTCTTAATAAATGACAACAGCGGCTGACAGCTTTTTGCCAGGCTGCAACTACTAGCCTACTCTGCCTATGTGACAGCTTAAATCCGACAATGTTGCTAATGTTTGTTATCTACATCGGTTTTCAACATCTGTGTGCTTCAAATAACATCCTAATCTGGAGCGACACCTAACATTTTGATTCCCAAGCTCAAATGAGATGGCCTCTAGCCAGGAACGTTGCTTTCTGACTGTGTTTTCTGATGGAAAGGATTACTCTACTTTTGGGCAGTCCATCCCTCTGGCTGATAATATATGTGCAACAGCACTACTCAAATTTTGGACCCAATGTTGACATGTATTTTGGCAATGTTATGTGTGACTAGTATTTAGGTCTGCAGCAGCATTGCTACGGCTTAGCCTCCTTCAATATACAGTACTGTAGTGTTGCAGTGGATACCGTTTCTGTTGAAACTCCATTTCATAGATCCATAAGCAATGTTCTCTATCGCAAACATACCGCAGTATATGAAAACTCACTCATAACAAATAGCTACACTGAAAAACTATAGCTAAATGGTACTACGCCACATTATTTTTTACTTAAGCACCACAGAACTTTCCTAACAACACTTTCTGTTGCTAACTTCCTCAATGCCTTATTCCTCTCCTTTTTCCAGTGTTTTCCTTCTGTGTGCTCAGTGAAGCTGGCCGAGAGGCTGTCAACTTCCTAATTATGCAATCTGTGGCTGGGCATAATGGGAGAGAACAGGGTTTGATGGGAGAGAGTTTAATGATGAAGCCACTGCACAATGGAGCTGAACCAACACTCTACGACAGCAGCTATATAACAGCTGACATTTTGGTTAGACCAGCAAAAACAGCGGGCTCAGCTCAGTCAGAACGACAGTGGGGTATTTTGGTTAAGCTTCTTTTGGGGCGGCTAAATCTAGGATTCTAGGATGGGGCGGGAATGAAATCTTGACTAACAACTAGGCTCCTCACAAATCATCTGGAAGTGTAGGAAGATGTGTGATGGCTTTATGCATTATTAGGTAGACGTTTGTCACCAAAGGGGCGGCAAAAACATTGCTGTAGTGTTTTGGGCATCATAAATGAAAATTCAACCCTAACCATCATGTGAGATGTCTGTGTTTTGTGTAATAGTCAAGCTGTGAACGGAAATGGAAATCCCCATGACACCAAGGATTTTTCCCTTCCTTCTTATCTCTGACAGGAACAACTACTCCAAACTCCAGCGTTGAGCATGTGCGTGTTTGTGCGTGCATGCAGCGTAGTCTCTCCATTATTAATGCAGTGGTGTTTTTGTTTGCTTGTTTCGGTGCCACCCGATCCTCCCTGGGGGATGCATTTTTAACAACCTGGGAAAGGCGAGACGGGCCCCGCGGTTTCCGAGGCTGGTCAGTTGCCACACAGTAGACCGTGTCATCAGCCATCGTCCAACCCCCCAATCTGGTCCCTTGCTAATGAAATCATCATTGTGCTGCCAGTTGTTGTTGCGGTACAAACATTTTTTACAGAACACAGGGTCTTCTACAATGACACAATGTTCTGTGTTTTGCTGAGCCAATGCTGAGGAAAGCTTAGGCTGCTGCACTGTCACCATGTCCTTGTTTACAGTGAGCCAGGAGCATGATTGATCCAAGGTACTTAAAGGTGAACCGGTGAATTTAGCTGAGACGGAAACTGACACTGAAATGTCAGTTCATGGAATTATTTCTGTCCTGTCCGATGTGAAGACATTTCTAAACACATTATCAACCACAGCTTACACTTTGTCACCTTTGTGGTGATTTTTGCCACATGCACAATAGCCTTTTTGACAGTCCATGCACAGTGGTTATTAGGCTGCATAAAGAAACAATAACAAGATGGAGTGTGGTCCCAAATTCTGCCAAGTCATTGTAGCAGCCTAATGAATTACATAGCATAGCAAGTGGGCATTAAAGAGCCACGCTGCAGTGCTGCAACAAGCAACAAGTCATTGTCAGCAATACCAGTGTTATTCCCAGTGTCTGATTCCACCCTCCCACTATTGTAAATGACCAAGACATGACATAAAGGAGGGCATTGTTGGCAATCATTGAGTTGAAGTTGTTTACTACTCTCTGTCCCCCTGTTTTGAGCTGGCCCCTTTCTCTCTCTCTCTCTCTCTCTCTCTCTCTCTCTCTCTCTCCCCCTCTCTCTCCCTCCCTCTCACTCTCGCCCTCTCTCCCTCTGGTTGGCCCACGGCTTGGTTTGCTGGCGGGAGTCATGGCACCCATTGGTATTGGTGCCATAAACAGCGGATTGAAATGCATTCTTGGGAATGATAAGCAGTTTGTGGAGACAGCAATTAAAAAATAAAAGTTAAGCTAAACTTAGTTTGCTCATTTGCTAAGAAAACACAATGCTGAAATTGAATAGTCATTACTTGGAAGCTAGCATATCCTGGCAATGTGTTTTTTTTAAAAGATGTCTTCTTGTATGAACAGTGTGTGTATGTACTTTGTATGCAGATGGCATACAGACCCTGCATCTGAAGTAAAAAAAAAAGAAGAATGCTGACTCATTAGATTGTGGCAAGTCCCCGGCATGCCAAAGGTCAATGTCACTTCCTCAGACGCTGGGTGTTGTCTGTCAAGATGACTGAGAAAGTTTGGCCTGGCACTGTGCTGCACATCTCAGTATCTCTCATATCTTTACGTAACTATATAGCCTGATCTGTCTGTCTGCTTCTCTCTTTCTCTCCTTCTCACTCTCTCTTTCCCCCCCATCTCCTTCTGTTCATATCTGTCAATCTTTTTTGCAAGACACAAATTCATTTCCATCATCAGCAACCGTCTCATCCCCTCAGCACCCAGACACTCTCCTCAGCACCTGTCAGCTCTCCAGCATGGTGTTGTGTGTGTGGGTGTGTGGCCACAGGTAGATGTAATGGAATGTAAATGTGCTGAGCTGTCGCCGCAAAGCAGACTGCCTGTGTGTGTGTGTGTGTGTGCCAGGCTGTAGTTAATCCACTGCAGGGTTTGCTGGGCTTGTGCCACAGTGGTAGGAACCTTTCTCCTGGGTTTCCAGCCTCTCTCTGCCCTGGGCAGCGTCCACTGTCTGGAAGGCACAGGGCGGGCGCTGGCGCTGGCACTGGCAGACCGACGGCCCGGTTTAATACCATCAGAGGCGGTTGGCCGGGCACGGGCGCCATGCCGTGACATCTTGGGCAGGGACTCAAACAGCCCTGGAGCAAGCTCACCCCTCCACACACACACACACACACACACACACACACACACCGCTACTCTCTTTTCCTTTTCTTTCCCCCCCCCCCCCCACTTTCTTTTCTTTATTTCCCTCTCATTGCCTGTTTCACTCTTCAATAGCTCCACTGTCTACCGTTGCTCTAACTCATGAATCATGTGAGTCACCCTGTTTCTCTCGGTGGCTACCGCCCGCCATCCTCTGCTCATTCTGCTCTCCCTTTTCATTTACTTCTTCTTCCATTTTCTCATCATCTCCTCCTCCCTCCCCCCTTGTCCCCTTCTCTTCTATCCCCTCTTCTGTCCTTTCCTTTGTCTGTCCCTCACTCCCAGTGTCCCTCCCTCCTTCTATTGCTGCCTCCTCTTCCCCTCCCCCTCAAAATGTTCCTTTTTTACCTTTTCCCTTCCTTTTACCCTCCAGTCTTTCCCTCCCATATTCTGTTGCCCCTTCCTCCCTTCCTCCCCCTTACCCTCCCTGTGGTTTAGCAGGCCCTCGGCTAATCCCAGCTCCTCTGTCCCGGAGAGGAGCCAGACAGACAGACAGACAGACAGACAGACAGTTAGACAGTTAGACAGACAGACAGACAGACAGTTAGACAGACAGTTAGACAGACAGACAGACAGACAGACAGACAGACAGTTAGACAGTTAGACAGACAGACAGACAGACAGTTAGACAGTTAGACAGACAGACAGACAGACAGACAGACAGACAGTTAGACAGTTAGACAGACAGACAGACAGACAGTTAGACAGACAGACAGACAGTTAGACAGACAGACAGACAGACAGACAGACAGTTAGACAGACAGACAGACAGACAGACAGACAGTTAGACAGACAGACAGACAGACAGACAGACAGTTAGACAGACAGTTAGACAGACAGACAGACAGTTAGACAGACAGACAGACAGACAGACAGACAGTTAGACAGACAGACAGACAGACAGACAGACAGACAGACAGACAGACAGTTAGACAGACAGACAGACAGACAGTTAGACAGACAGACAGACAGACAGACAGACAGACAGTTAGACAGACAGACAGACAGACAGACACTTAGACAGACAGACAGACAGACAGTTAGACAGACAGACAGACAGACAGACAGTTAGACAGACAGACAGACAGACAGTTAGACAGACAGACAGACAGACAGACAGTTAGACAGACAGACAGACAGACAGACAGACAGACAGTTAGACAGACAGACAGACAGACAGACAGTTAGACAGACAGACAGACAGACAGTTAGACAGACAGACAGACAGACAGACAGACAGACAGTTAGACAGACAGACAGACAGTTAGACAGACAGACAGTTAGACAGACAGACAGACAGTTAGACAGACAGACAGTTAGACAGACAGACAGACAGTTAGACAGACAGACAGACAGACAGTTAGACAGACAGACAGTTAGACAGTTAGACAGACAGACAGACAGACAGACAGTTAGACAGACAGACAAACAGACATGATTTGGCTGAGGGGCTGTCAGCCAGCAGCGTAGCCAGCAAGATGAATACTGATTCAGCACACCAGTCTGGCACGCACGCATGTACAGACACGCACATGTTGTGTTATCACTCACATACCTGATGTGCATTTTCTGCATATGTGTATCCACATTCAAACACACATACAGAGAGAAAGAGAGAGAGGCAGTTATACTGAGAAGGGAGGCTCAGCTTTATTGAAGTCAGTGGCTGAGGGCGTCCAGGCATCCGCAGTAGCACAGCGGCATCCACAGAATAAAACTGTATTTCAGGAGTTTCTCTACGTCAAACCACCCTCTCCCCACCCTCTGCCAGGCTCGGAGATAACAAGACTGCCAGGCTGTGGACACCCAAGCAGAACTACTATATGCACTTAAGTGCCAACAGCCAGTAGCTCCATTCTAACAGTTTTGATGGCTGGCAAAACACAAAAATGTGTGTGTACGTTCATGTGTGTGTGTGTGTGTGTGGTGTCAGTGGCATCGATCAGAGCGCTCCATGGATCAGGGATGGATATCAGCAGAGGAAGAGCAGGAGGACTGGCTGATAGAGCGAGGGATGATAAAAAGAGCTATGGAGAGGGAGAGGAGGGGAAGTCATTATCAGCCTTGACGTTTTTCCAGTTTGTACAGATCTCGGAGAAGTGGGTGTAAGTGTATGTGTGTGTGTGTGTGGGGGGGGTTATATAGCAAGGAAATCAAAGCAAAATCAAAACCAAAAGAGTGAAGAAATTCAACTGGCTTCTGTTGTGAAGTTGTGATTCTTTTGACAGTCTGGAAACTGGAAGTGCACCACACTCAAACTCCAAAATGAATGTTTCTGTACCTGGTTTACATACCAGGTACAGAAACATTCATTTTGGAGTTTGATTTTTTTTTTTTATTAAAATTGAATAGTTACATGTGCTCAGCAAGCTTCATGAATGCTACAGCCCACAAAACTAATTCATCCCCCACTATATGATTTCAAATACATGTGGCCATCCATCTGAAAATAAGGCTGTTTTTTTGTTAAATCCTAAAAAGCTGACTTTTTGGAGGTACACGGTTTTTCAGTCGAAAGTAGCGTTAAGCTTGAAAGTTGTTTTAGAAACTCCAGGCAGTGCAGAAGAATATATTTACATGTAAATTGTTGTGGTTAATCCTGCAAAAGACTATTCCAGTTCAATTCCAGAGGGGCAACACATGCCGAGGCAGGCCATTATACTCCATTTTAATTCCATTTTTAATGGTTGTCTTTGTGTGCTGGCTCTTCAATAAAAATGGAATTACAGTTGAGCATAATAATGACCTGCGTCAGCATACTGTGCTTGAAAGTAGAACATTTTAGTTGTTTACCAGTTTGACTTGATGAGGATATGGATTTCACACAGTTATCAAAGCAGATAAGGATCGAATGCTATGACATAATGAGATTGACATTGCTATGTCCATGGATCAGTTTATTGGGTTGCATTGGTCATCATATTGATGTGCGAAATATTACTTTTATGGGAGCTGTTGAGTTTTGTAGGCCTATCTCTTGAGTCTGTCTTCGTCCTTAAATGCAGACAGTGTTGGGATGTGTTGGTGCTACAAGATTTGAACCATACTGTATTTGGCTCCAAATTGTCTGTCCCATGAAATGCCTATGACTTAATACCTGAAATAGAGTAAATTCCAGCAACACTTGCAGTACTGAGAACAAATATTTACTAGTAAAACCAACGTGTTTCGGCATGTGGCTTTCATCAGGATTTGTAAAAAGTATGACTTAACACTTTTCATATCCTTTCTCGGAACAACCTGCTCCTGAAAACTTGTCTGGGAAAGGCAGACATGGTTGGTATATAGCCTATAACATTTTTTAGTGTCTTTTTATCCATATTGTCACAGTTTGAGTACAGCCACTGTCCATGAGTGGTCAGCGGTGGCCATAACTGTCAGCTCCCCAGCTGTCAGTGTTATGGCTGCCAACAGCAGGCCTGGTGCTGTTGTTTGGCCATGTTTCAGCTCCCTATAGTAATACAAGCGGCCCAGGCAGGCAGTATCCTACCACACTGCCAAGGTTAAACACAGTCACATGCCACGCTGTACCTTCTATCTCACATTCTCTCTATCTCTCTATCTCTTTCTATCTCTTCCTCTCTCTCTAACTCTCTTATCTCTCTGTCTCGCTGCTCTCTCAATTCAGTTTCAAAATGTGTTTTATTGGCATGGTAAAATGCATTCACATTGCCAAAGCATGAAGAAGACAATATACGTATATAATTTATCTAAGGAGACGGATGTGAACATTATGCACAACTCATAGTAAACAATTAACAACTGACTGAAAGAGACTTCAGTTTGATCGGTCTTAGTCTGCACTGGTCGTCCTTTAGGTTTTAGCAAGCTGTTTTGAATTTTGCTGCTATTATACCTCATTTTAGCATGGTATGGTAATTTTTGGGTTATGGTCTTGCTTTGGAATTCTTGATATATCTGGGTAATCTTTGGCAAGGAATTTTCTCTTAAATTATATTACTTGTAATTGTGTTTCCACCCAATTTAGCGGACAAAGTGAACATAGCCTGTGTGTGTGGTGGTCAGATAAAGCGCCAATGTGTAGTTTCTGTTTAGGGCCAGATAGCACTCCAATTTACTTTGTCTGTGGGTAGATTCATTCCAATAGGTGATGCAGTCTCTCTCTCGCTCTCCGTCTCTATCTTTCTCACATACACACGCTGATGCTGTTCTTCCTATTTCCCTTGTGCATGCTCTTTCATTTTTCTTGCTGTCCCTCTCTCTCCCTTGCTCCTGCTTTCTTGCTCATCCGTCTCTTTTTCAGTCTCTCTGTCTCTCTGATGTTTTTGAACTCCATCTCCTGCCCTTTTCTTATCTCTCTCCATCACTGCGCCTCCTCCATCTCTTCTCCACTCGCCCTCCCTCTCACCTCCTCCCTCGCTGCCCTCATCTCTCCTCATCTCTTTCTCTCTCTTCATGACCTCTCTCTCTCTCTCTCTCTCTCTCTCTTCATGACCTCTCTCTCTCTCTCTTTCTGTCTATGGCAAGCTCCTGGCCACATGCTAATGTGTTTGTATGGATATGTTTGTAGATAGCGCAGAGTGATGGAGAGAAGCCATTAGACTGTGTAGTGGCTGCCAATAGTAGCATCCAGGACGTCCGGGACAGTGCGAGTGCTGCTGTTAGCATTCGTCAGCAGTGTGTGTTTGTGCCTGGGCTTGTATGTGGGGGGTTATGTGTGTGTGTGTGTGTGTGTGGGTGTGGGCATGTTTGTGTGTGTATGGTGTCAGGCTGTCGTTAATCTAGTGTTGGGTCTGCTGCGTGTGTGTGTGTGTGTTTGCTTTTACCTTGCTGAAATGCTATGTACTACAGTATGTATATGTGTGGGTATGTGCATGTATGTGCGTGCGTATGTGTGTGTGTGCATGTGAGTGTTAATAATGCAGGGCTGTTGATCACACTGAATGATTGATGACACGGAGGTCATGGATAGAACACACACACACACACACAGAAGAGCAGAGTGTAGCAGCGTCACGCTATAGTATCAATGTGCCCATGCTGCGTGAACAACTAGCAATACACTCTCTTTGAAACAGAGCACCGTTTACAATCCCTTATTTATTTCCTCGGGTCTTTATCATGTGGTCACTGATCAGTCAATCCCACACCACATGCTAGTACAACATGAAACACTCGTGTAGAAAGAATTGTGCAATTTTGTGCAGTTAAATGCACAAATCTCTCTACTGATGTTTTTCCTGAATTTTTTATGATTTGAACTCGTTTTGGCTCATTATCATTATCTTCCAATGCTCCAAACATATTGAAATATTGATAAGTTATGCCCACTGCCTCATCGTGCACAAGCATTGTGTTCATCATGATGACCTTGGATTGGTGAGACCTCTTTCCATTTGTGCACACACATTTTTGAGTGAGCTGCAACCAGTGTGGGGTAGAGGCCATCTGGCTTTAGTTAATACATGTGATGTGATGTGCTACTTTATTGATCCCCGTAGGGCCATTTTTTTCCCTTTTCTCCTCTCCCGGGAGGTCAGAGCATCTGGGAGCTGGCAGGGATTCAGTGTCTTGCTCAAAGACACTTCAGCAGGCCGGTTGCTTGCTGACACACGGTCTTGAAAGCCACGTTGCCCGTCAAGCGTTAGAAGTACAATTCTATGGTATTGACATGTCATCTGCGTCCTTATTGCAGCGAGTGACTGCTTACTCTCCTCATCTAGCACTGATGAATGTGATCTTCACAGATGAGTAGCAGGAAGCATTGTGAATAACACGAAGCATGATAATGATTGACGTCATTAAGCCAAATGTGTGATATCTCTCTCCCGAAATCCTTGGTTATAGGGGACGTAATGATGCTAACACTGCCATGTGGCAAATGTCACTTGTTTGTCATGCAAAAAAAAGATGGCTATTAATAACAACAGCTGCGGTCGGTAGGGGGTGTGCAGGTGTGTGTATGTCTGTGTCTGCGAGAAACAGACTGAGAGAGAGACGGACAGCTGGGGCGATGCTAGTGTCGTGCAGTGTCATGCAGGAATGCTTAATGCACTTGCCGGTGTGTTTACGCGTGCGCATAAACGTGCACACGTTATGCGAGCCCGTGCAACCCCGTGCATCGGACATGTATGCAGCGCCAGCCTCCAGCCTTCTGCAGAACGCCGCACAAGAGACGTGACAAGAGCGTGCACGTAGGAATCAGCTCGTGCACGGCTGCCTCCCCTCCCCACCCTCCCCTCGCTCCCCAGTGCAGCGAGCGGTGAGAGCGGTTGGCTGTGATGAGATGTGAAGTGACGGCTGACTCTTGCAGTGGATGAGCGGTTCCTACGAGGGGCCCGTCCCACGCAGCCATATCAGGGGAGGCGCTAGGCAGCTCCCCCCCCCCCCCCAATCACCACACTGACCTTATGTTTCTCTACATTACGTTGTTGGTTAGTGGGATGTATGGCGCAATGATTTGTGGCAGCAGTTTTGGCCTTCTAAAAACAGCCGTTTACCCCGGTGTTGTGAGCTGTAGTCATTGTGTGGATTGTGCGTAAAAGAAAATGTAGTCTTTACCATCAACTGGTTGGGCACATAAAAGCCCTTATTTCCCATTATTCATATTCTCAAGCTTGCACTGTACTTACCACCATTACTCATCCAGAAGAGCCACTGGTGTTTGCTTGAAAGACTGCAGGTGTTCTGTCCTCTTTTTGTGAGTTGTAATTGTTGCCAGGTTTAGCTTTCTGAACAAAAGTCTTTGTTAGGCGCCACACTCTCTCTCCTTTAGAAAATGTCAGGAAACATCCGAAACCATACTGCTGTGATCATGGAACCTTAGTCCTTACCGTTTTCTATCTCAGTTTTTTGATCTAACTGCTGTAACTTCTTGTGCTTCCTCTCCAGGTGTTCAACACCTACTCCAATGAGGACTATGACCGTCGCAACGAGGAGGTGGATCCTGTGGCCTCCTCAGCAGAGTACGAGCTGGAGAAGAGAGTGGAAAAGCTGGAGCTCTTCCCCGTGGAACTGGAGAAAGGTGGGGAGGAAAATACAAGAACATACCTCAGTAGATAAAGAACCACCTGCATATGGGATCTGCCCTTTTTTATGAAATATTTGAGCATTCTTTGTGTTTGTGTTTTCTTCTTTCTTTCTTTCTTTCTTCCTTCCTTCCGACCTTCTTTTAGCCATCAGTTCAAAATGTTTTAAAAGTTTTGATGTCTGGCTATGATAGGATGGTAAAATTGTATGGATGGTGACACTACTAACTATTCATTTTAAGGCTGGCTTTCTTGAAGATCCCTAAGAAGGTGATTTTTGCTGCTTTTCAACACCCTGTTGCTATGCAGCAATTCACAGCAAATCTCCTTAGATTATGTTGAAAGGCATGGATGCTAGCACACAGTTTGCAGTTCTACTTCCCCATGAGCTTCAAGGAGCCGATATTGAGCCTCCCCCACTTATCTTGTCCTATTGAGAAGGTTTTTCTACTTAGAAGTCCAGTATTTCCGAGGACCTAAAATAGAATGACTTTACATTGTAGGGTTTCACCATCAACTCCCTTGTTATGTAACACTAGAACGACTTGTGAATGATTAATGCAGGATGGAGAGAGGCGAATTCTACACTGGAAGGGAATTTCCCACCCACCGCACGTTTCCTATTTCTGTGCAGCCCAGCCGTGCGGTTAGTGAATCGGTCTCTGCCCCCTCCCCATTAATAAATCAATTGTTCTGCTATCTATTTGTCTGACCCTATCCGTCCATCCATTTATCCACGTGTCCCTCGCTCTACCCGAGAGCCATTTTGGGTTGGGTGCTGTTGTATTGATTGGATCCCATTCAGAGCGTGCAGGCAAGCAAGCAAATGGAGGCCCTTAACCTTGCACATAGAATATGAGTACTCAGTCACACACATGCATCATTTACAACTATGTAAAGGCACACACACTCACACACACTTGTCTGACTGTGTGTCCTGTGTGTTTCCAGATGAGGACGGCCTGGGTATCAGTATCATAGGGATGGGGGTGGGGGCCGACGCCGGCCTGGAGAAACTGGGCATCTTCGTCAAGACCGTCATCGAGGGCGGAGCCGCCGAGAGAGACGGCAGGTGAGAGCTTCTCTCTTATTGGATATCACACATATTGCTGCGTGATAACTCAGTCTAGGGACACGCGAGAGCAAGACGAGAGTGTGTGAAAACTCCCAATTTGACACACGCAGGCGCAAAGATGCACTTATCACTCATTGTACAAGTATGCACACACCAAGTAATCTCTCTCTCTCTCTCTCTCTCTCTCTCTCTCTCTCTCTCTCTCTCTCCCTCTCTCTCACACACACACGCACACGTTGGCTCACACCCTGTCCTTGTCAGATTTAGCAACAGGGGTTAGGATTAGATCAACAGGGAGAGGCACAGCCTGGGACATAAAAGGAAGGCTCACACAGGACAGGGTGCTTGTGTGTGTGCATGCGTGCGTGTGTGAGATAGAGACTCTGTATGTTTTGTATCTGTGTCAGATTGCAAGTGCGTGTGTACAGTAAATGAGAGAGATGGCTTTGTGTATGCCTCCATATTTCTGTCTCTCTCTTTGTCTCTGGCTGTGTGTGCGTGTTTGTCTACGCGTGTGTTGGTGTAGGTGAGGGAGAGAGCATGTGTATGTGTGCGCGCTCGTGTGTGTGTGTGTGTGCATTGTAAAGCACGAACAACGCAGCGTAAGCACTCAGCCAAGGGTAGAGGAGGCGATGACAGCTCCCCGGCAGCCAAGCTTTGGTTAGCTGCCTCCGAACCGTCAGCTTCTACCTATTTTTCTCTCTCTCTGTCTGTGTAGCTCAGGTTCCCCCATAAACAGATTAAAAAAGTGATAAGTAGTTCTACTCAGTGCAGCGTTGTTCAGAGAGCTCTCTGTACGCACGGGGAACCTTAATGCACTGGAGTTGTTTCCGGTGGGAGTGTTTTTTTTTAATGCCGCAGCTCTCATACAGTAGATTATGGAAACAGGATCTTCCTCCGTTGTAAATCTGCAACTCCCCTCGATGGATTTCACAGTGAACCTCGTCCACTTCATGAGAGGAATGAACTCCAAATGTCAAGACTCGAGATATTAGTGTCGTGATAGTAATAAATATTGGGTAACGCGTGCACGTTTATTCGCCCTCTGAGCGCTATCACACTCAGACACACACACACATACACACACACACACACACACACACACACACACACAGAGGCGGTGAAGGGGAGGTGTAGCTAGCCAGAATGTAATTTCCTTCCGTCATTACCTCTCTGGCTATAGGGCTCTCTCTCTATCTTGCTGAGTCGGCTGTAATGGTCTGCCACACACGCACACATAGGCAGACAGATAGATAAGATGGGCTTGGCTTTGGCTCATTGTTATGTCTGGTGCGGATGACCGTGTGTGTGTGTGTGTGTGAGTGTTTCCGGGGTGGGGTGGGGAGGGGAGGGGTGAGGGGTGGAGGTGGTCGGGGGGTCGTAGAGGGTTGTGTGTGTGTGTGTGTGTGTGTCTGCAAGTCACAACTGCAAGTCACATGCAGTATCATCTTCATCTGTGTCCATTTGTGTTTTTCTCAGCCTCGGCCACACAGAGCGAGATTAAGACGTAGCTGGAGAGTCGGAGCCTGTGAAGGTCAGGGAGCAATTGAGCCGCTGCCAGTTCTGATAGACAGACAACCAGCTCGCTCTCTGTCTACCTGTCAGACCGATGCGTCTCTATATGTCCACATGACAGCTGCAGTTGATGTGCTGGATGTGGAGGGGCAGATTGAGTCTGCTGCGTGTTGTGGCGGTGCGGTGACGGGCTCCGGGTGGCTCAAAGGACACCGGGTACTGGGGCTGCGGATGTAGCCATCAGAAAACAGTACTTGATTTTGCAATAAAAATGGGGGAATTGGTAAAAATTTCAAGTCAAGGAAAAATGGTGCTCAAGTCACGCTTGAAATGGGATATTTATAGCTACCTATAGGCCTCCTGCATATCCCAGAAACTACTGGAAATAATTAGTTTCTCATTCTTTTTTAGTTCCTGAGCAGAAAAAAACATGGGCTCAAAGATACAACAAAAGAAAATATGATGCTTGACCTCCAGTCTTAATAAACATATCTTCAATTCAGCATCAGCACAGTAAGCACCAAATAAAATCAGTCAGACTTTGTGTTCTTCTGACTAACAGCATGAAAACCAAAGGTTCAGGATAAATGGAGGCTATAATAGTACAGGTTAAGTGAAAACAAACTGCACTCAACTTCTTATACCTGTAGGAGAGAATAAAACTCTTATGAAACAATAACTCATTATCCTCTGAATCATCCTCCATCTCCCCTCTCTCCAATGCAGAGTTGTTGGTTGTGGTATAAAAAGACCAGGTACACAAAGTTTGTTTATGTATGGTTTGATTGGACCATTTTATGTGGAAAATGTGTGGTAAAAATGGCCTAAAGTGGCCAAAATTATAAGTGGTTTGTTGTCACGCGGAAAAGCTGCAGCAGTTTTGCTAGTAAATATCGCAGGGATTGGTTGAATTTACAGTCGTTATTGTGATTGTAAAATCCTGCAGAGACTGGTAGAGAAATCCCAGGCTTTTCTTTCTCGCTGCTCTTCTGCTCCCCTGTTGCTCCACCGGCAAGAGGAATTACTTGGAAAGATCCTGCAGCACTAATGCCGGATGGATGCGGGACTTCTACCATGGAGACCAAAGTAATTGGTCGTAGAAGGGAAATGACTCCTGCTGTGAGCTGAAGAGGCTCATAATATGCCTTCAAGCAGTGAAATACTAAAACCATATCCTGTTTTCCTGCAAAATAATGATAGCTTGGCTTTGTTTTATTCATATGTAGAAAGAAATTATTCCAAAACCCAGATTCAGAATCAGTCTGAGTCTGTTTTTTATGCAGATTTTAAGGTGGATTTAAGCTGTTTGATTTAATTTAATCCAAATAGCAAGGAGCTCTATTTTAAGTGATAGATTCACAGTTCTCCTGTCGTAAGTAGTGGATCATCAGCGGCTTAATTTCAGGTCAGGAACTCAGATGACCTCACATCCTGTCCAGAGCAGAGCAGAGATCCCGGCTGTGTTGATAGGCCCGGGGCAATAGGCTAGCTACACTTCCTGTCCTCGTTAGCCCTCCTAGTTTGTTTTGAGCCTTATCTCTTCTGTCTCTTGGTTAGGCAATAGTCTAGCACCATCATAATGGAAATTTGTGACCGCAAGATAGTCTGCCGCTGTTGTAATTTTGAGAATAATGCAAATAATACGCATGATAGGCCGGTTCATTTGTCGCTTGCACCTCTCGCAGTGGTTTTCTCGCTTCAGAGCCATGAATAGTTATGAAAAATGTCTGAGAATATTCTCACACACTCTAAAACTTGTTTTTTGCATTGTTGAAGTTTTATTTTTGTAGAATACACAGTAATCATCAAGCAGTACATTAGTCATGAGCTGCAATATCAGTCACTTTCAGTTCACTTGGAGACACACAGACAGCCCAATGCACCATATAATATAACACACAAGAAAGAAAGAAAGAAAGAAAAAAAGAAAGATTTTCCTCCATTAGATAGTTTAGTGTTTGTTTGGGTTGATTAACAGATTTTGGAACATTTCACTCCAAAACGATAAATCCATCCTTTGAAAAAATTCCTGACAATTTCCTCACAACATTATTGCTGGCATGAAATTAAAACTCAATATGACAAATTGTTGCTTTGTCCCTTTGTCTGTCTGTGCATCAGGATCAAGGTGAACGACCAGATTGTGGAGGTGGATGGGACCAGTCTGGTGGGCGTCACCCAGAGCTTTGCTGCCTCCGTCCTCAGGAACACATCAGGAGTGGTCCGGTAAGGTCACACACACTCACACACACACACACACACACACACACACACACACACACTACAAAACAATTCCACAACAAATCGTTTAGTCTCATATTTAGTCTTAAGATCTTATTTTTCTTAAACCAAGCAAGATAATTCATTGGGGTGAGATAATTCCACTTGTTTCCAATGCAGTTTTAGTTGTTTCAGCTGGTTTTTACTAGAAACAAGAGTCAATATCCTGAAAAACGAGACAGAATAAGGCAGATCACTCCATTAATATCAAGAAAGTGACACGTCAGGTTATAAGATCACTCAGTCTAAATCATCAATACTTTTTCTCAATGAACAAGAAAGAAATAATCCAACAATCCAGCACCCGTTTACAGTATCTAGAGATGGGCTGAAGTATTTAGGGATTACTATTACTCCTCAAATCAAAAACATGATACCATGTAATTATGACCCCATTGTAGCTCAGGTAAATGACAGCTTGGATAGATGGATGACTCTTCCCCTCACATTAATTGGCAGAATCAATATTATTAAAATGAATATTCTCCCCAAATTTTTATATTTATTTAAATCAATTCCGCTTACACCCCCGCCAGCCTTTTTCTCCAGCATGAAGAAAGCATTCACAAACTTTATCTGGAATAAAAGACGATCAAGACTTCGCTTAACACTACTATACCTACCATATGATAGAGGTGGGCTCCAGCTACCCAACCTTTTATGGTATTTTAGGGCAGCTCAGCTTAGAGCGGCCTTTTTCTGGTTCTCTGACCCTTCCAATCTACCATGGGTCCAGATAGAGAAAGATAGTGCCAGAGGACTAACTCTGGATACATATCTCTACTCTGACTCTCTCAGAAGGCTTAAGCAGAACACAGCTAATCCATTTGTTAAATCCACAATTACAGCTTGGTATGAAACACAAGACATGTTTAGGGAACCAACAGGGTTATCACAATTTCCCCCCATCTGGGGTAATACATTATTTACACCAGGTAAATCAGATCCAGATTCAGGCTCTGGGCTCAGAGGGGATTACAGAAGATCTCAGACCTTTATAGAGATAACACCCTTATGTCCTTTGAAAATGTTAAAGAAAAATTTGGGATCCCTCAAACTCACTTGTTCAAATATTTTATAGTTTCATTCACTCTAGGACTCAATCATATCAATGCCCTCCTTTAAGTGTCATTGAAGAACTGGCAACATCAGACCCCTATGCTAAAGGAAAAATCTCAATAATATATAGGAAATTGGTAAGGGCGTCTACAGAATCCTCAAACTATAAAAGAAAGGCGTGGATAGAGGATCTTCAGACAGATATTACAGAGCAGGAATGGGAAAAGGTTTGTTATCATTCACAAACGATATCTATTAACAGGAGATTTAAATTGATCCAATATAATTGGCTTATGAGAACGTATGTAACTCCTGAAAAACTCAATAAATTCAATCCTAATATCCCAGACAGTTGTATAATATGTAGAACAGAGAAAGGAACCCTATTTCATTGCATATGGAAGTGTAAGCACATACAAGACTTTTGGAAAGGAATAATCGACACAATTTCCACCATCATTCACAAAGAAATCCCTGTACGCCCAGAGATTTGTATTCTTGGTCTTATTCCAGAAGCATTGGCCCTAAGAACTCATGAAAGTAAGTTGGTTAACCTTTGCTTAATACAAGCGAAACGTCTTATTGCCAGACACTGGAAAAGTGTTTGCTGTCCATCTTTGAACCTATGGATTAATGAGCTTTCTTCTTGCATAGCGATTGAAAGGCTTACTTACACAATCAAACAAAAAAGTCATATTTTTCATAAAATATGGGATTCATTTCTTACATTTTTGGAATCAAGACCTGATATCCTAACTTCGTAAATTTGACATTTACCAAGTGAGACTGTACACCCTTTTTTCTTCCCTTTTTTAAAATTTATTATTATTATTTTTTTATTTTTTTTTATTTATCTATTATCTATTATCATTGTTTTTATCTATACCGATGGCTCAGAGTTCATGGGGGGGCGGGTGGGAGGGAGGGAAGTTGTTTTCGAGGGAGACTTGAATGATGCAACCAATTCATTTTGGAAAGATGATGTACCATGTTCAAAATCAATAAAGATATGTGATACAAAAAAAAAAGAAAGTGACACGTGATTCGAGAAAATTCCCGAAATGAGGTGAATTGCATTGGATGCAAATGAAATTATCCGACCACTAGCAGATTTGTTTATCACTTGTTTTAAGAAAAATAAGATTTTAGGGCTCAACACTGGATTAAATGATATTTTTGCGTTGCGTACACTAAATCACTTGCACATGTTTTCATCCAGCGAGAAAGATATTTGGATTGCCACAAGATTATAGGAAAGTATGTCAAGCGGCTCTCAGCCCAAAAGGCAGACTTCTGTCATAAAGTTTCAGACAGAATTACTCTCCACGATAGACTGAAGCCACTGAAAAACCTCCTTTACACACAAGAACGATCAGTGAGCAGCAGAAGACAAAGGACAGTCCTCACTATTTTAGCTGCTGCTGTCCTCATGTATGGAATAATACTTGCTTGAGCAGCTGCATAAAGAGGCCGTGCCGAGCTGCAGCGGAGAGCCAGCAGGATCTGGCAGACCCTTTAGCTTCATTACCATACTGTATCTGAAATGAGTGAAGATACGGGCACAGAGTACGGTTGTGACCAAAAGGCTTGTGTGTGTTTGTGAGAGTCGTTCGGCAGGGGCCCTCTCAAAGCAGAGCGGTGGGGAGGCGCACAATGGACAGACACAGCGTGGCAGGAAGGCTTTGATTTGGAAAGCCAACGCTACGCTGTGCGACTCTGTGGGCTCGCCGTCTCTCACGTTCAATTGTTTCTTGCTCTTTTCTTTCTTTTTCGGTAGCGTATAGAGTTGAGTTTCTTTCTGGCCAGCGCTCCTCTCAGACTGTTTTTCCCAGCTATTGTGCGCCCCTCCCACCCGTCTGAGTCCTCTGTTTACTCCTCCTCTCGGTCACTATCCTACTCCCATTCTTCTCTCTGTGTCTCTCTCACCTCTTAACATTTCTGTTTAGCCGTTTATTGTTTCTCCTGCTACTATCCGACCATCCCCTTGTTTCTGCTTTATTATCCATTCATCATATTGCTTCCACATCCATCCGTCCATCCGCCCGCCCTCTACAGAGTGGTGAGACCGCCGTTATGCTGCTATTAAATAATCCAAAGGGCACAGTGTGGTTTTTAACCCTGAAACCTACTGAGCGCTGCCACAGCCAGATGACAGATGGCGTTGTGAAGGACATCTATCGATCCTGTTCCGGCCAGCACATTCTCTCTGGGACTCAGACGCTTGATCCGAGCTGTGGAAAGATGGGTGTGTGAGTGTGTGTGTGTGTGTGTGTGTGTGTGTGTGTGTGTGATGTGTGTGGTGAGTACAGTGCTCGGGGGAAAGCCTGTGGCTGAAGAAAGTATCAGAACAGAATGTTTGCTGGACAGATGCTGTTTGTTGAGCTAATATTGACAGTAAGGGTTTTCCACATAGCAGGATGTGGCTATATATGCTAGGCAGCCTCATCTATCTATCTATCTATCTATCTATCTATCTATTTTATCGTCTACTCTGCCAGTTATTGATGTAGAACTATTACTTATATATCATGTATTAGACTCTATATGATATATCATGAAGTTTTAGATGCAGAATATGGAAGTTAAAATACTGTGACTGTGTTTTAGCAAGTTGTCATAACTGTTGCTCCTTACTATTCAGAGCGCTCCCTCTCATAGAGTATGTCATCAAACCCTTTTCGCTCCTCTCTCCCTTTCTTCTTCCTCTTCTTCTTCTTCTCATTATACATTTCTATCTCCCTCTATCATGTCTCACGCGTTCGCTCCTCCTCCTCGTTGTTCTTCCCGGTAAATCCTTCTCTCTCTCGTCTGATCACTAGAGGTTTTACGGCCGGCTGTCCTAGATTTGCCATTTCAGCTATATTTAACCCTGAGTTCCAACAGCAAATCATCCCGGTCCCTATTCGGCCTAGTCAGAGCTCAGCCCCTCCCTTCTCTCGCTGTAAAAACCACAATGTTTTAGAGGCCCTGTCACATAGATCACCTGGAGGGAAGCACAAGAGGAAAATGCATTTCTTAATATCATATCGAGCATAGAAACAAAATGGGCTGCATAACTTGGTAAATGGTTGAACGTTGTTGCTGAATTTACAACTAACTTGACACCCAACATGACTTGATGCAACTGTGTAGGCTACAAACATTATATGAATACACTCAAATGAATGGTGTGAGGTGCATTCATACAGTGTATAGTCACATCTAATATAAAAAGATTTTTAAAGATTTAACACTAGAAAGGCCAAGCTGCCGTCAGTCGACCGCTGTAGTGAAATTTGAAAGTTTTCAAAATGTCCCTCCACAACTTTTCCAAGCCCCATTTTCTGTACAAACCAGTGCTGTTAGATTTTCAGAATAACACAAGGAAATACTACTATAATACTTGTTGGCCTTCTCTTCGACCCCCAAAATCCACTGGCCTTTCTAGTGTTAATATGAAATGAGACACCTCTGTTTGACCTAAAATATAATAGACAGCACATCTCCACCTCGGTCGACTAGCCATATCCGTTGTGCGTGAACCTGTGCTGACATCCTCAATAACTTGTCAACTCAGCGCTACCTAATGGAGCAGACGCGTTTCCTATACCACTTCTAAATTTGTCACTTTCTTCGTACTTGATCTCTCTTTTGCGCACATCAAGCGGCAAAGAGCAGTTTAGTGCCTCGGGGTTCCCTCAAGTTCCTCCGCCATATATTTAACACCAGTCATTTCTGCATTAATCGGAGTAATCAAGTTGACCGGCGGTGAAGGTTTCTGCGGTTGGAAATGAAGCAGCGCTGCGTGTGGCGGCCCCAGAACAGCGGGAGGCAGGGAGGGAACAAGACAGGCTCCCCATGCGTGAGCAGAAAGGCTGTTTCCAGGTCAGCTGCTCCTCAGACCTCCCTGCTGTCCGATGGATAGTTGCAGTACAGTAGTTAGCTTAGTACAGGTCTCTCTCTCTCTCTCTCTCCCTCTCTCTCTCTCTGCCCTCAGTTGTTCCTTCACATGTAGATCAAAGACGCCTCTCTGCTGGAGCGGAAGGCATTTTCTACATCGCCTTCAGAAATATCTGAAAGAGCTCTCGGGAGCTGAATTCACTTGATTAGGCCCTCTCTGAAATCCTCCCTCTCTCTCTCTATCTATCTCTCGGTCTGTCTCTCACTCTCTCACAGACACACACACACACACACACACACACACAGAGTTAGAGGGCTCCCGCTGGGTTGGAGACAGATTTCCTGGAATAGGTCAGAGAAATTCGTATTTATCGTGACTTGTTTTGTCGGCGTTATGAGGAGAGTAAATTGGAAATGATGTTATGAATTTTCCTCTGGATAGCGGGGCCATTATTTGCTGTAAAGTTATAAGGTTTGGGAATTGGGTTTAATAGGGTATGACTTTGTTATCTTTTGCCATCGTTTTCTTTAGGTAGAGGCATGGAAAGGCACATCATATTGTCTTGTTTTTTTTATTTATGATCATGCAAACTATCAGCTCTTGATTCTAGGATGACACCTCTCCCTCTCTCTCTCATACAGACACACATGCAGGGATGCAGATTGTTTTTTTTGGGATGAATCACAATTCACGGACGTTTTGTCAGGTTATGAGCAGAGATGATATTGGAGCTGTTTTGGTTTTGATTGCTTTTTTCTGTATGGCAGGGTTAGGAATAGTTTTAGTTTTAAGAATAGCTTCATACTCTTTTACTGTCATTGTTGTTCTTAGAGAAAAAGTAGAGAAAAGTCAAAAGAGGGGCACATCCAGCCATATTTTTCAGTTTTCTGGAATAGCATCTCGCTCTCAGCGCATCTCTTTTCTACCATATATAACTTTTTTCTCTCTCTCTCTCCCCGTTCTCTGTCTCCCTTTGTCTTCTCTGTATTTTCAGATTTGTTCCTCCCTGTCTCTTCCTTCCCCACATCAGACAGCTTTTATGTTACTCTCAGTGTGTATGTAGGTAGGCCCTATGTGTAGCTACAGTAGTAAGCCTTGTCGGGACTATAGCTTGGAGGCACTGCCTGCTGTGAAATTGCCTATGGGCGCTCTCCATTTACTTCCATTCCAGGCTAACGGCAGGCTGCCTGGGCTGACTGTCCTGTCACATTACAGTGTGTGTCCTGACTGCCCCCCCACACCCCCACCCCCACTGCCCTGATACTCATTCAGATATCGCTGTCATTGGTACGTGGCTGTGGGCCTCTGCCAGTCTCACACACTGACTGCTGTGGTCATGTCTCTCTATACAAATACACACAACTACGATAAGAAGATGTAAGAACTTGAAGTACAGGTGTAATACTTATACGTCTTAATAAGGGGTATGACTGTCAGGTATGATGTCCGCTGTATGTCTCAGTGGAAAATCAATGAAAAGATTGTGATGATGACGACCTGGTGGCACACAGTGTAAAATGCAGTGTGGAGGGTGATGATGGTCTCATTTGTTTACAGCAATTATACTAATGTCTCAGATTTAATGTGATTTATTGATGCCCAAACCCATGTTTAAATGTTTGTATGACATTATATATAATAATATGTAACTGACAGGCTGGTTGACTCATTGCGCGTTTGGGTTAGGGTTATGGGTTACGAGCAATGACTAAGACGACAGAATGAGGAGTTGCTGATTGGCCGGTTGCGTGTCGTCACAGGTTTGTGATTGGCCGAGAGCGCCCGGGCCAGCAGAGCGAGGTGGCCACACTCATCCAGCAGACCCTGGAGCAGGAGAGGAGGCAGAGAGAGCTGCTGGAGCAGCAGTACGCTCAGTATGACGCTGACGACGACGAGGTAACCACCACACACACAATCCTGGACACTTCCCGGGACACACGCATCCCTCAGCGTTTCCCTCTCTGATGCTGCTGCTTACTTATAGAGCGGCTAATCCACCAGCCACTGAGCTCAGGGCCCTGTAACTCATGCTATTTGTGTGTGTGTGTGTGTGTGTGTGTGTGTGTGAGAGAGAGAGAGAGTTTGTGCGTGCGTACCCTCAGGTGCCCTGGTAGACACGCACTTGTGTGCACACATGCATGAATGCATACAGCATACAGACGCACACATACATACGCACGCACACGTGCATATAATCATATAGTAACATGAATGAATGCATACCGTACACACACAGACACACACAGGAACAAATGCACTCATGCGTGGATGTACACATGCAAACACACACACTCACACTCACACACTCAAGCTCCTCCGTGCGCTGTCCTCATCACCATTGTTAGAAGTCCCTCATTTCCTGGTGGATGGTGGATTGAGGGTCCTCATGCATAAGCGACCCTACTCCACGCCTTGGAAGCCAATCACAACACTACCGTAATCACGGCCCCATACACATGTAACACTGTCAGCGCTTGGAAAGTCAAGGCAGGAATTCAGCCGTTGGGAAAGACCTCACCGTGCTTTGAGGATTTATACATGCAAGAAACCTTCCTTCTTCTTCTCTTCTTCCCCATCTCTGTCATCGTCTCAGATCTGCATGGTGAAAATCAAAACAAACCTTTAGACGTGCTATGTGATCTTGTAAGTGAAGGAGTAGCCTCTCCCACAGATCCCCACAGGACACATAGAAACGAGGATGGTGATTGTATTAAAATTGCTAATCCATAAATGGATTACCAAACCTACGCTATAAAAACACACTCAAAATCTGCCACCATAGCACACCAAGGCATCCATAACTCCCTACACAACTGCCGATAGGGTAAACAATTAGGAAGCCATTAGTGTGATCTATGGGGCAATAAAAGGGCCTCATCAATATTAATATCTCTATAAATATTAGAACAAGTTCTCACCAGGGGGGTGTGAGTGGGGGGGGGGGGGTATTTCTCACAATGAGTGCTGCCTGGCTAGATGTGGCAGACAGCTCTTTATCTGGAGCTGGGGCTCGGGTCCCAAGAGGGGAGGTGCTCCTTTAGTTAGGAACAGACAGGCACACACACACACACACACACACACACACACATACGAGCCCGCTTGTGTGTGTGGTTTCATTTATGCATAATCAAACACAGATGCACACGTGCCCATCTGTCAGAAGGTGACGAATGTGCACACACACACACACAAAAATGTTTCCATCATTTTATCATCAAGTCATTTAGTCCCATATTCAGTCTTGAAAATACTTTTTTCATAAAACAAGCGAGAAGCTCTGCCAGTGGAGTGAGATTAATTCCACTTGGTTTCAAAACAGTTTCACTTGTTTCATTTTTGTAGAAACAACAAGGGTGAATATCCTGAGAAACAAGGCAGATCACTCCACCAGCATCAAGAAAGCAGATTTGCATTAGATACAAGTGAAATTATCAGACCCAACTGGCAGATTTAGAGACACACACACACACACTCACACATATACACTCCCCCTGCAATCAAAAGCCCTATCACAGCTGTCTCCTCTAGCAGGCAGTGACAGACATTATGCATATATCACACTCATATTAGATATTCATAGTGCAGATCATCGCACACTGAGCACCCACTAAACAACAGCGGGGAAATTTTCTCCCCGCACCGTCCCTTCCTCTCCTGATCATCATGCATGCAGTAGCAGGTGATGCATTTATCATATGCAAATTGGTGTTTCATTGCCCCTCCCATGTATACAATGGTTAACGCCACCTTCGGTAAATGGGACCTTAATGTAGGATGTTGGTACCATGGCAACAGGGAAGCCTATTATGGAAATGGGACTCTCTATCGGCCATGCAGGCAAACAAATCAGGCCTGAATATCGCTATCTGGCAGGGAGATGGATGGAGGGAAGTGGAGGAGGAGAGATGGGGATAGGATATAGACCAAGAGGATGAGAGAGAAAGTGAGACTGAGCGAGCGTGTGTGTGTGTGTGTGTGTGTGTGTGAGACAGATAGAAGCAGACAGACAAGAAACTACAGAAAGATAGATTGTACAGAGAGCAAATGAGATATAGAAATATAGAGAGACAGAGCAAGATGTGTGGTCAAGAAAGAGGGGAAACAAAGAGTGCTGGACAGAAAGGGAAAGAGAGAAAGAGAGAGAGAAAGAGAGAGAGAGAGAGAGACAGTCCATTCATTTTCCACTCAGGGAAACAGTTCATCTCCATTCATCCTCTGTGAATAAATAATTACTTAACAATCATAAAAAATATGGAGATCCACATGGTTACACAGTGCAGGAAAATGACACAGACAGATGGATTGATGAATAGAGAGAGAGATAGTTAATGGGAGATGAGAGATGTTTACAGCCGAGCTACACTGAAGCTTTCAGGGGTTGCTGTTGGGCGTCAGCCATCAAGTGAACACTCCCAAAATCCACCTAGATCCAAAGCCTGATGCCAACATTAATTTTATTTTGTGAATGGGAGAAATGAAAAACAGCCTAGCAAGCATTTGTTCCAGTAGCCTATAAAAACAGGAGCCTATAGCCTACATTGATACCAAGCCACAAAAATGTAGTTCAACTCAAATCCTTTTGATTTTTTTTAAAGCAATAATAATGATAAGGTTTTCTTGATTCAATGATAACACTTAGTTGATAGGCTCTATTACAGGCTCTAATTTAGTTTACAGGCTCTAAACACACTATGCGTTCTATTTTTTGACCTGTAAACTAATTGCGCATGGGAAGGTGGGAGACAAACAGTTAATAATCAAAGTTAAAAAGTACAGATTTGGCCAGCATAAGTTATCTCGTGTCTTATTTTTATAGCAATGACAATTACGGCTCGTCAGGCTGTCAACGCAATGCATTTTTGACAAAGTTTTGGGTAACTAAGTAGGTTAACTAAATGTTATATAACCTGTCGCGCTAAAATAGTATTACTTATGCAAAATAGATAGTGAAGAGTGGATAGCATGAGGATTTTCTGCTAGTGCTTAGACACGCGATGTGCAGCATTTAGAGCAACGTGATGCGCTCTGACTGGCGGAGCTTTAAGGATAGATGGCGGATAGAAAGGCGACAGAAGGACAAAGAGAGAGAGACATCGGAGAAACGGACGCTGCAGTTGGACAACTGGATGTCTTGTCTCTGTTTTGCAGGCTGCTGACCCCTTAATGAAGGGTGAATGCTAATAGCTTTTACTGGATAACAGAGCAGAGCCTGGCAGTCACTGTACTGTACAATAGCACACTGTCTAATTACAGGTCCAGCCCATATTGACTGTGAATGTTGTACAGACATAAACAAACACAAACAGACACACCCACAATACGTTGATATACACACACAGATACATGCACAGTTCTCTTTGTCTTCCACCAAGGACTGAAGGCGGGTAATGTGGGAAAGCCGATATTACACACATCTCTATAGTGTACTGCATCTGTGAAGTGTAAAAAATGTCCGGGGAAAGTTTCGACCCCACGTTACTGACTGCTGTGTTCCCTCTCAAAGCAGACAGGGGAGTACGCCACAGATGAGGAGGAGGCGGGGCCGACGGTGGCGGGCGAGGAGAAGAGCATCGAGGTGTTTGACTTGCCGGAGACGGAGGACATCTTGTCTCCCTCGGAGTTAGATGCCACCAAACTCTACCAGAAGTTCAGAGAGGTAACGCGTCCAGTCTGCAAAACTCTGTTTCAACCCCGACTCCTGAATATCAGAGTAAAGAATACTGATGTGGGACCAGTGCAAGCCCAACATATTTCACTCTTTCTCATCAGTGCCTGGCGTTTTAGTTAAAGGAGAGACTTGAAGAATAAATAACAAATTTACCCACACAGACTCTAGAATATAACTTAGTCACAGAAAGTGAGGAAATTATATAAATAGTAAAAGAAACCTACACAATGGAATCTAATGCCCCTGATTTACTTGGCAGAGTTTGATTCTTTTGTCACAATCTAAGATCCGCTTACCCTCCCTAATTCCTAATCTGGATGATTAGAGGCCTGAATACAAAACCGATGTAAGACCTACAGTATGCTCATTACATCCCCAATTACCCATGTTTAGTTAAAATCCACCAAAGCGGAGAAAGAGCCAACACTTCAAGCCCGTGTTTCGATCCGATCTGTATCCCGGTCTTGGCAGCTCTTCACCCAACTGGCCTCCAAAAAAACAATAACCTTCGTTCAACTTTCGGTGCCGCGCTTCTAACAATGATCTCACCTCAAGGCCGCAGCTACAAAACAGCAGATTGTATTCATCGACAGTTAACTCGTTTTTATGCTTTTTTAGGTGGCTGAGCAGCTGGTAATATTGATCGAGCTCTCCGGCACTGCTTTTGGCACCGTATCGCTTCAGCCTGTCCCCCGACTGCCACAATAGCTGTATGACACATTTAACAAATGGCTTCAGCTGCACTGCGGGCACTGCTGGGGATATTGAGTGAAACAATAATGTAATCTCCGGTCCCAAGCCCTATGCACTTCTTTTGCGCTCTCCCATTTTCTCCTCTTCTCTATATCACGCCCCCCTCTCTAGATACACTAAGTATCTTTTACTTTTTTTCTTCTCACCGTTTCTTCCTTTTCTCTCTTTCCTTTCTAACACACGCCATCAAAAGGGAAAAGGAGCCAGCCAGTTAGCGCATCAAGCCTCAAAAAAGGACATTAAGAAGAAGATGAGATGGTAAAAAAAAAAAGAAAAGGTTCTTTTAATTTGACATGGAGCAAAAGGGCTCAGAAAGTGCAAAAAAATGAGAAGTGAAGATAATAATTTAAGCATATGTTTCAGCCCATCAGGCTATCATTAGTACTCATTTCTTCCACTTTTTGTACCATGTCAAATTAAAAGAATCTCTTTTGAACTATTTCAGCTTTTTAATGTTCTTTTTTGAGGCTTGTGCCCTAATTGGCTGGGATGCGGGCTCCTTTTCCTTTTTGATGGTGTTTTGAACTCTGTTTTGGAGCCAACAGAGTAATCATTAGTGCCTTAGTCAACACAGGCGCAGTATCGCAGGTCTTTATTCACATTTTCTAATGCACACATGCACACACACACAGTTTCCACTTAATGCTCTTTTTGTGTTTCAAATCTCTGCCTCTCTTCAGGCAGACAAGAGAATCCAGCGCACATCAAAGTAGCGATTGTTTGAATGCTCCACAAAGCTTAGTGTAATCATATCAGAAGGGATAAAAGATGCAGAGAGCTGCCTGATACGGTCCATATGGCATTAAATCAGCTTCATGAAGTATAATGACTTTAGTGTGATATTTTGGATTGGGATTAATTGTGATCAAATTCTCAATGTTCACTGACAGATTGGTTAAACCGCTAATCTGGCTCACTATTTCTTACACTTTGCCCTCTCATTGTGTCGTTTGACCGAGGACAAGTGGCTCAAGTTAAACTCTCCCACAGCTCCCTCTATCACTCTTTCCTTCTTTCTCCCTTCCTCACTCGCTCATGCTCTGCTTTTCCTTCATTTCTGTTTCTGCATCTCTTGCTCTGCATCCAGTTCTCTCTCCATCTCTTCCTCTCCTTTTCACTTCTGCTCTTTCACCATCTCTCTCTCTCTCTCCCGTGCCTCTGCATGACCATCCATCTCCCTCTCCATCCTTACCTCCCTTGTCATCGCTCTCTCTCACTCTCTATCTATCTAGCACTCTACACTTCAAAAGATATCCATCTTAACAAGCCATTTAGACTCATATTCAGTGCTAAAATCTTAATTTAATAAATTAACTTAATAAACCTTAATTTTCTTAAAACAAGTGAAGTGGGTTGAGACGATTACACTTGTTTCCAATGCAGTCTCTGTTTTTAGAAACAAGTGTCATTATCTTGAAACAGGGCAGAATAAGGCATCAATTCAAGAAAATAGATTTGCATTGGAAACAATTGAAATCTACAGCTATCTATATCTATCCATCCATCCATCCAGGGATGTAGTGGAGGCTAACCCCACCTAAACTCAGTTAAACGCCTTTTTATTTGAGGAATACATTTTTCACACCTTTTATAGGCTGACATAAATTGTTATGATGTAAATTCATAGTGCGCATCATAGGAAAAGAAAAAGCATAAGTTAATGTTTTTCTGAAAATGTAATTGATTCTTGTGTATCTGTGGTTGTTGGCCTCATGATGAGTTCATAGCTTTCCCACCTTTTTAACTTCCACTACATGGCTGTATCCATCTACTGTATCTGTCTGTCGCTGTCTCTTGCCTTTCCCTGCCTCTCTGGCTCCCCTGTGAGAGAGTGTGTCAGTGCTGGAGCAGCGATGCTGTCAGGGGAGGACAGGGTCGGCTGCCTCCGTCCGTCACACTGTATCGACAGCAGAGAGCCTGCGCAGCCATGCATTTGATCATCTGACCGCCTTGCCTTCTCTCTCCCGTCTCCTCTCCTCCCAACAGCTCCAGATCAAACACACAGTGACCGAGGCCGAGATCCAGAAGCTTAAAAACAAGGTAAGAGATTCAAAGTGTCAGTGGGCCGACCGGTTGTAGGTACAAATGATGGAAGTTTGTCAGAGTTCAAAAAATGTGTAAATGGATGTGTAACTTGCCAGATGTAACAGAAACAGGGAAGTTTGGGAACAGGAGTTCAGGCTTGTTGGGAAAGTTTTGGGGATAGATTTTGCTGGTTAGGAAGGGATAGGTAACATCATTTTACGAAGACCTTGGCTAGTAAGCATTCTGCTTGTGCTGTAAAATGGCTTGCAGTATCTATAAATGTCAGATATCTTAAAAAAAAATGTAGCATCCCGCAATAGACTGCAATAGTTGGTGTTTCAGGTGTACCTTACGTAAAGGGTCTGCTATTGCATGTATATTTCAGCAGTTTGCCTTTCACTGTTCTGCAAAAATTCCCCTCCCCCTCAGCTCTCAATGTCACAAGTGTCTCTTAAGGAAGCAAGAAAGTGAGAACAGCGAGCACCCGGAGAGTTTCTGTTTTATTCCTCTTTCTGCACTCTGAAAGCCATGTGTGTGCATGTGTGTATGTGTGCATGTAGGTGTGTGTGTGTGTAGGTGTGTGTGCGTGCATGTGTGTGTGTGTGTGTGTGTGTGTGTGTGTGTGTGTGTGTATATATGCAAGCATCTGTACCATCTACAGTGTATAATTTATATGCTCAGTCAAATTTAATGGCCTAATTTGATTAATTCCCAAATTAATGTGCTGTGAGTCGATATGCTGAAACACATTAGAGAAGTGGTGCCTAAAAAGCTTTATAGAGGGGAGGGATAGACCCACTTTTATGGGGGAACAAAGTACTGCAATTTGTGCTCTGTATGCAGACTGTGTTGCACCTAAGGAACTGTTGAATACAGTTAAATAGAACTCAGTGAGGGGTTTTACTTTGAGTAGCTGGTGTGTGACATCAGCCCCCATTTGGGCGGAGGTTATCACATAACCCTTCAGACAGTGATCTGCCTAAATACGACATCTGGATTTGTCGTGTTTCATGTCTCTTTGTCAGCTCTGATGTTATTTGATTTGATTTGGTTGTGCCCAGTTTAATGTTTTGAAGTGCTGTCGTGGTTGTTTAGACAGACAACAGAAATCCCTCTACTTCTGCTTTGGTGTGAGGGACCAGCTGTAGAGCATGGTAAAATATGAAAGGATTTATTTCAAAACACTGTATCCATTTTCAGAGAAAAAAAAAAATCATTGCTCAATATTAAAAAAAACACACAGATGATAACATCCTCTAAGTTGTAGAGGGCTCAAGATAGCTAATAACTTCAATTACATTCAAGAGTGAGCTTTTATAGCAGCATGTGTTTTGTTAGAGTAGTTGTCATATTTTTCAGATAATGAATATCTCATTTTGGAATTAATCTCTTCCTGTCCTGTTCAAGTCCTTCATCGAGGCACTGAACCCCTACCTACTCAATCTAAATCGCTCTAAATAAGTGTCAGCTAAATGGCTAAAATGGAACTGTAAAATGTTCCCCCCTCCCAGCTGGCGTCGGTGGAGAGGGAGAAGCAGCGCTGGGAGAAGGAGAAGAGCCAGCTGAAGGCCAGCATCGAGGAGAACAAGGAGAGGATGCTGAAGCTGGAGAGCTACTGGATCGAGGCCCAGACCCTCTGCCACACCGTCAACGAACACCTGAAGGAGGCCCAGGCCCAGTACCAGGCACTGGAGAAGAAGTACAACAAAGCCAAGAAACTCATCAAGGACTTCCAGCAGAAGTGAGTTAAGTCCAGGTTAAGCTAGTGAGCCTGGATTATGATTAGGGTGTGAGGCAGAAATGTTTTCTGACCTTGTTCTTGAGCCTAGAGCAAGGCGTCTCAAAGTTTTTCTTGTTAAGGATCCCCAATCAGACGCAGATTAGGCCATGGACCCCCATTGATAATAATTCATTGATCAGATTTTGTCTCAGGAACCCCCATATTGGCAGATTTTAGTTGCTGATTTAGTATAGAATTGTATGACTGTCTACACTGTAGAGAGAGAGATAATAGAGGTGAGAGTGAAACCAATGATTAGAATATCCAATCATACACATTCTCTCATTGGGGTCATTTCTAGTAAATTATAATGAAATAAACTATTCCTCATTTTGCTGGGCCCCCCTGGAAACTCCTCAAGGACCACTGGGGGGCCCCGGACCCCACTTTGAGAACCACTGGCCCAGAGCAACACCAAGCACGTTTAGCAGAAGTAATTCAAGGCAATGTAGGCCCAGAATCATAGGCTTCAGCAAGCTGTATTTTCATGTATTTCAGAGTAAATTTAACCTAAAAAGGCTGCTGAAGCTCATTAATGCCTTATAGAAGAATTGAATTCAGGACACTAGGCTGAAGCTTGTTTAATCGTGTCTTGTCTATGCCATGGACTCATCTAATGTCTTCCTGTCCAGGCCACTATGTTGCTCTGGTTGATGTAGTTGAGTGTAGCCTAGTGCAGTCAGCACCTTCTACTTAACTGACTGAACTGAATGAATCTCCTTGCCTTGCTGAGACAGGCACATAACCTGAAACGAAATATTATTTACATGGCAGTTATATCTACAACATATTTACCACTTCCTAAAATTCCTGGCATTGAACTTATACTGTGGTAAATAATTTCAGATGAATTCCTCTGTTATTCCTTCTAGAGCCACTCTCACTAGCCTTAGTAACCAGAACACAGAAGGAGAATATCTCCTACATTTCCCTCTGTGAGTCCCTTCCCATTTCAACAGTAAGAGCCGAGTTTCCATTCTCATGCAGTGTGCCTCTCCTCCCCTTCAGTGCGCTGATCTCTTTGGTCAGTCCCATCACAGCCTCTCCTGCTCCCCTCCAGTCTGACTGCCTCTAATTGGCTCCGGCCCTGCAGGCCAATGCAGGCTAACTGTGGAAACAAACTCTCCATGCTGATGTCTAGCAGAGGACCGAGCTAAACAGGCTGCAGAGGAGAGACAGCGAGCTCCCCGACCAAGGGCAAAGCAGGCCCGGGAAACGGCTATGTTTATTATTCTTGCAAGGGATGTGTGTGTGTGTGTGTGTGTGTGTGTGTGTGTGTGTGTGTGTGTGTGTGTGTGTGTGTGTGTGTCCACTATGAGCAGCGGGGTCAGAGTGAAGTGAGTCACAGTGACAGTCTGAAACAGCCGCGGCTCCCCTAACGCCACAGCTGAGCGAGAGGCAGGCACTATGGCACGCAACGACACACACACACACACACCCACCCACACACACGTCTCTCTCCCTTTTTCTCTCTTAACACACACCCACTCAGCACATTAACATCTCCCCTCCCTCCTGTCCCTCCAGAGAGGTGGAGTTTGTCCAGAAGGAGGATGCGGAGAGGAGGAGGCTGGAAGAGGCTGAGAAAGCTCACCTGGCTGAGATCCAGGGGCTGCAAGTCAGGGTAAACCAGCAGCTCTTGTTTTTTCTCTCTCACTCTGTCCATCTCTCATTTCCACTTTTCTCTGTTTACCTCCCTGTCTCTCAGTCTGTCTATCTGTGTCTGCAAACAGCAAACTCATTGGCTTGCAAACAAAACAGAGCTCACAGGAGTTAAAATAAGCAATAATGAACATTGCGCTCCTTCCTAGTGCTTAAAATGCTGTAAAAAGTAACTGATAAATGTTGAAGAACCTGCAAAAATGGATCGTTTGGTTGCAGCGTGATCAACTTCAATAATGTTGGGTTGTACATATCCCGAATATTTATACTGTTTCTTTTATAGCACAAGCTGTAAATGTGATTTGCAGTGAGAAGATGAGCTGTAGGCAAGCCAACTCCTTCCAAGGACCATCTCTCTCTCTCTCTCTCTCTCTCTCTCTCTCTGTCTCTCTCTCTCTCTCTCTCTCTCTCTCTTACACTCTATACCTGTTCAAGCATATTATGTGTATTGTGGTGTACATGTAGTAAAGGTAAGTATAGGTATTTGCATGTGAACAATCAACAAGATCAAAAAGACTGGTGTGACAGTAGTCCATCACTAGACCACTGTTTTCCCTCCGGAGGGTTTAGAGAATATCTGTGCCCATGTCTGCCCATGTATAAAATGAACCTGAGTTTTTCTCCTCACTGGACAGGGGGCACAGCAGATTTGCTTTGTGTGCAGGGGACCGTGGCAGGAGCTTTTGTCATACTCTGCATTGATTTTCTACTTTCCTGGTCTTGTAACTTGACAGTTGCTGTGGTTTTCTGCTCAAGTCTTTGCCCATGCTTCATAGCAGACTGGGCAGTCCACCCTACTGTCCTCTACTGTTATTCTGCACACTGAACACTCATTTTACTACTGCATGGCTTTGTAAAGAGGGAATGGTGAAGTGTGGCACAGGAAACAGTGGTGAAAAAACAAGTATAACCTGAATCCAACAAGGCAGGAGTTTTATCCTCAAACTAAGGTTATAGCCATACTGGTGCAAATTTACATTCAAATGTTGAAGTACTTCAGTTGAGCTTGGATTCACTTGCACTTGGCCATCCCCAGTTGCACTTGGCCATCCCCACTTGCACTTGGCTATCCCCAGTAAGTGATTCAGCATTTCCAAAGTAAATTAATAGAAGATATATTGTGCACTCCCAATTTTGCCCTTCATTTCAGTATTTTAAAGCAAATGTTTTCAGCAGGTAAATGCCCACGGCCGATTAACATCGATCGGCCCTCTCTCTCTCTCTCTCCAGATTGCAGCGTTGGAGTCGGAGCTAATGCAGCTGATGAAGCAGAACGGCATCCAGGTCAACAACAACAACAGCAACAGCGCTGAGAGGCTCGGCGCCCAGCAACACAGCCCTGCCAGGGCCGCCGCACAAGCCAGAGGTCTGTTTATACGGGGATTGGTCTTTATCAGGATGACTGTGATGGCATTTCTGCTTTATTGGATAGTGAAAGTAAAGATAGGAGAGTCAACATGAACAGGGCATCTACAGGTCCTCATGTGCTCGTCTTAAAAGTTAAATTAAGTCTTAAATATAGTTCTAAAGTTTTCTCAGTGTGCTACTTGTCCAGTGCCAGATCATCCCAGATTCTGTTAGGTCTACTTTTTCAGTTTTCAATATTTTTTGTGGCCAAATTGGTAGAAAATTTTAAACCTTAAATTTACTGTCAAATGTATGTATGTGCCTTGACCCACAATACCATGATATTGTCTCAGTTATGTGAACTGACACAGTGAATAACAAACATTTAGAGCTATGCCTTCAGAAACGATGGGTGTCTATAATGTAAAATTAAGCAAAGTAAGCTAATGAGGACTGGGCACCTTTAGTGTGTGACATGGAAGTAAAATCAATCAGTAGCTGTTGCTATAGCCAGGTCTGGACAAAATAGTAGCTAATGCATTTTGAATTCTTGAAAATGACACAAGGAAAGCTTGAGTTATGTCATTCTGCAGATGATGTGCCCACATTTCAGGCTGTTAGTGGTCTGGTAAGATAAACCAAGCATTCATCTTATTGCTCAAATATGTAAAACCACATTCACTCTTTATAATAGGAGCAAAGTATGATATACAGTATATAGCTCCCTTGTGATACTGTTTAAGTTTCAGAGCATAGGAAGGTTTCTTAGGAAGGATCAAGTTGTCTGACCCTAAGATGACCCATGATGCACCTCTCAACCAGCCATGACCTTTTAAGCCCCTGGAGAGTTTATTCACTATCAGTTTCCTGTGAAGGACATTGAAGGGATTCAAGGATTGTCTTGTTGCCTGCTGTAAACATTCACTTGTAGACTCACTCTCTCTCTCTCACACACACACACACACACACACACACACACACACACACACAGACATAGAGCAATGCCTAGATCTGTCCTTGGATTAAGCACATGTTACACTATTCCTCTTGTCACAAATCCCCTCTCTTCTCCTTTACTTCCCTTAACCTCCACATACTCTTTCACCTCTGACCCCGGTTTCACGTTGGACCTCAACAAACAAAAACAAACAAGTAATCCCTTTTGAACACATCTGTCTAGCTTTGTTCTCCTCTAGTCTTTTTAAAATCCGCTGACTTTAGTTCAGTGGCTGCATCTGTCTGAACGGAGCGCGCGCGGAGAAGCGTCGTATCTGATACTGTACAGCGCAGACAGGAGCGCAGAGTGATTTGATCTGCACTGATCTGGATGAGGCAGCCCATTACTCAGTATTAGAAAGGGGGGTTTGAGGGAGACGGGTAGAACAGGATAGAAAGGAGAGAGAGAGAGAGGGTGGGAGGAGAAGAGAGAATCCGCTGAAATGATCTCTTCCTCACAATTTTAAGTGATTCAGTCTTTGTCTTCTCTGACAGTGTCTCCCTGTAGAGATGGGGAATGATTAGATAAATGATAATGACTTGCCTAATTAGTAGTGTTACTTTTGGGGGAATGGAGACTTGATATTTTAACTGAGTTGATTGTTTTTTAATAGACTTATTCAGTTGGGGTATTAACGCTGGACCCAGGCCAAATTAAGTGCATGTTAATACGACAGAAATGAAAGAAAACGTGCAGCTAATTGAGGGACAAATGCTTTTGATGAACAACTTTATTATACAGCGGTATATTTTTTTATCCTGTCACGCTAAATCAGGATTGTTATTTCTCTCTGCGGTATGTGTGTATGTGCGTGTTTGTGTTTATATGTGTGTGTGTGTGTGTGTTTGTGTGTGTGTGTAGCTCCAGACCTGAGGGAGGGCTCTCCCCACTCACCCAGCAAAAAGAAGGGCTATAGAGGACTAGCCCGAGACAGCATCAGCTCCACAGAGGGAGAGGTTCGTATGAACACACACACACACACACACGCACCTGATTTTCGATGCAAATTTAGATGAAACACACACTTTTATTTGCAACAACAGACTTTCATATTACCAGCATCTGTTAAAAGTAGCAGCAGGATGTGACACGGACAGATGTGATCATCCTTTATCAAACAAGCCCCATTATTCTCAATGTGTTTCCCTAAAGTTGATTACTTTCATGTTTAATGCTTTCCTCTAATCACACTACAGCATGTGTAATTAGTGTGTGTGTGTGTGTCTTTAACCCCTTCCCGTTCCTTTAATGTGTAATGGATTAATTGCTGGGCGTTGCTCTGCGGCTGTCATTGAGTCTGTGGCGCTGTCACAACCTATTGTCTCTCCCAGTGTGATAATAACAGCCACAGCCTCCTTATGGATGAAAGGCTCTGGTCAGGCTAATGCTGTCACTTAGTGGGCCAGAGTAGGAAGGACTGAGATCAGATTGGATAAACGGCTCAAGGAATGAATCGGAATTGGCAGGAATACAGAAGCCAGACAGCGTGACACTTCCCGTGGAATATTGTAGAAAGAGGTTCCTCAAAGTGATGGAAAAGAGGGCAGGTTTCATCCATCACAATCAGAACTTGGAGGCAGTGAAAGTATGTCAAGCGACTTCTTTCAGTTTAGTCTCTGCGGCATTGGTGGATGTTCAAATCGCTTCTCCCTTGATCACGCTTTATCCGTCCTTCCTCCGATCACTCTGTCTTCTCTGTGACCACACCTTGTGTCTCCCCTTTCCTCTCCCCTTTCAATTTTTTCATTTGTATTCTGTATGTCACATGTCTCTCTCTCTTTCTCTGCACTCTCTCTCTCTGTCACATTTCTCTCTCCTCTCTCCATTCTCTCTCCGTTTGCTCTCTCTCTCTCTGTCATTCTCTGTCTCTGTCCCCCCTCCCCTGTTTCCTCCTTCCATCTTGCCTCCTTCCTAATCCTCTCCTCCCTCATTTTCCTCTCTCCCACTCTACCCTTTGTCTTCCTCCCCTCCCTTCATCTCTCTCTCTCTCTCTCTCTCTGTCTGTCCTCAGGTCTCAGAGGGCCACGGCAGTCCGGCCCACAGTCGCAGCGGTTCGGTGCGCAGCGCAGCCTCGTGTGACGGAGGGCCGGCGGTCCTCAGGGCCCCGGGCAGCACCGAGGGCTCGCCCAGGCGAGCGCTGCACCCGCTGGCCTCCGCAGGGGCGCACCAGGAGGGTTAGTACTCCCCCACCCCGCCCAACCTCAACTGATGTCACGTAATGCAGGATCAAATGGTGTCTCTTCAAAGGCATACTGTTGAATTCAAATGTGTGTTTGTTTGTGTTTTTGAGACGAAGCAAGCAGTCATCAAAAAGATAGAAAAAAAAGAGTTCAGACGCCAGAAGGGCAAAGCGTTGACTGATTGCCTTGAATTTGAGATGAGATAGACAACAATGTGATAGTGTGATAATGAAAACAGACAACAATGTCACTGCTTTTGTACATTTGTTGCCTCCAACTGGGGTTTTTGATGGGTTGTACAGCTCGTAATGCACATATCCAAATCATGCGTGCATGTTCTCTGCATGCCTAGACACTTTCTGTACTCATTAATGGCCTTATGTAATGCCCCTGCTAATGTGAATGTGATGCATGATTTTGTCCATTGTGTATAAGCTGTAATTTCACATATTTGTCTTCATATTCCTGTATTCTCTCTCATTAGTACACACTGCATATATCTATATATCTATATATTTTTAAAATTTCTCACTTATTTCATACTGAATATATATATATATATATATTTTTTTTTTTCAGTCGTCTTTATCTCAGTATGTTTGATGTAGTATGTCTGTTAGTTTGCACACACATAATGCTGCAACTGGTTTTTCATACTTTTCAGTCATACATGTGCAGTTCATTGGAATTGTTGACTGTGTAATACCCCTCATTTGCTTGTATCCTATTATAATTTTAGACTAGCTGATGGTATTTAGCATCAGCTAATGGGGCTCCTAATAAACAATAATCAATATTTACCAAATTGCATGAAATGAAGATGTGTTTGAATTGGGACCCGTGTGAGTGGGGGTGTGTTTGTGTCCCCAGGCTCTCAGTCTCCTGTGGTGTCCAGCCCCTCTCTCAGCCTGGAGGAGAACAGCTGTCGACAAGCTCTGGACCCTGGGTAAGAGCGTGAGGAGGGGACTGTCATAGTCTTCTCTGGTTTTGTACTCATACCAGCTGTTGATGCATTCCAGATGACTAATTCATTCATCGTGTGCCTATTTGGTTTAGTTTTTTTCTGAAAAGCAATTACAAACAATTTGAGGTATTTTGCCTTTGGCAGTGTCAAATGCTTTTGCGATCAGAAAATTGTTACCGCCCCCAAGTAGAGATGGGTGATCCGTTATCACAGACGCACAAAGAGTAGTCAAAGTGATCGACTGAATGAGGATGGAAAGTGAAAGTGACAGTAGTGATGGTGATTATGTTAAGTATGGCACCGGTGATGGTAAAGATGGAGGAGAAGGGTAGAATATTCTCGTCTTTTACTCTGTGAAGCTGCTTTTTCTCACTCTACCTTTGTTGCTCTCAGGTCCTCCCTCAGGAAAAGCAAAATGAAGGACAAAGACCCCAGAGCCTCCCCTGGAAACAGGTAGATGATCATTGCATCAGTCTTACAGTGTTTTCTTGCTGCTAGTCTGGCTCCAACTCGTTTAGTCACTGGGCACAGTGGGACGGTTTCCAGCAGCACGCCCCCAGAAAGAGAGAGAGGCATCAGTTGTCTAGCACAGCAGACAGGGACTCAGTGGTCTCACACAAGGGTCACACACACACACACGCACACACGCACGCACGCACGCACACACACACACACACACACACACACTGTTTTACAGATTTGGGAATATGCCCAATTCTCCATGAGTGCTTATGAGAATCAGAGAATGTTCCAGAAACTGTTTGAGTCTGTGGTAAATCTCACCATTAACCTCCATTTAATTTCTCTCTCTCTCTCTCTTTCTCTCCCTCTCTCTCTCTCTCTCCCTCTCTCTCTCTCTCTCTCTCTCTCTCTCTCTCTCTCCCTCTCTCTCTTTCTCTCTCAGTTCCACAGAGCCGTCAGTAGAGGACAGTCCAGAGAAGCTCAAGGCCAAGGTACATGAGGTTAGACTACTGGTACATTAGGCAAATTATGATTCACTGGATACTTTACAGTGGGGACTTTTAAGGACACTTTGCTTTGCCCTCAGTAATTAATTATAAGTCCAGTCAAAGCAGACATCTAGCCAGACTTACTGGCACCATCACTGTCACTGCTTCATAATCACTGTATCTCTGTTCATGACAGTAGGAATAATCAGTAGTGCTCATGTATGTGCAGGTCATGCTTAGCTGTGCTGTAACAGTATGTTAGATACCATTCTGTAGGTTTTATTGACAGTGTTTCTTATGGTATGCTATCTAGGTTTTATGTATTGTTGTCATATGTTTCTGTTGAACAGAACTCTCTTACATGGCCCCACTTCTTCTCCTATTCATATTACGTGGTATTGTATTCCTTTTTGTTTTATCCAATCATACCTCAATCCAAAAGGCAAATGACTTGGTACTGTGAGAGGTAAATGGGGTTTAGTAGCAAAGGAAATTACCACAATCATAGAAACGCATAATTGCATTTTTAATTGCAAAAAAATCACTAATCTGTACAAAGTGGTACATTTGATTAGCTAACATTAATTTTTAAATGAGAAGGCCTACGTAATCTTAAAAGTCTTTTCATCTTTTTCCATGTCTTCAGCTACACTGCAAGAAATATCCATCTTAGCAAGTCATCTAGTTTTGAAACAAGTTCTTAAAACAAGTGAGAAAATCTGCCAATGGGGTGAGAGAATTTCACTTCCAGTGCAAATCAACTTTTTTCATGGATTTTCATGTCAAGTGCCATCTTGATACTAGTGAAATCATCTGCTTTATTTCAGATATTGTCATTTGTTTCAGAAAATTCTTGCATTAGAAACCAGTGGAATTATCCTAAACCCCAATTTTTTTACTTTTTTTTAAAGGATTTTAATATGAGATTAAACTAGTTAATATGGAAATTGTTTTGCAGTGTAGGAACTAGCATGACTGAAAACTATTTCTAACACTATGTAATGAAATATGTGATATGCTGAAAAGATCAGATGTGGTTTCCATAGGATTAAAAAGCAGATTATTTTGGATCCTGCAAAAATCCAGCCCTCTCCAAGGACACATTCTCAGCTTAAGACGAGTGCACATCAAAATTTAGATCAATGCAGAATTTATGCGCATTAATAGTTATGTGGAGCTCTCAAGTCGGGATTCAGCCCTGAAAGCTCAAAGCTTAAACCTGTAAGAATAATCTCTCAGTTTTTACTTCAGACAGTGGTGAGAGTCAAAGAACTGCTTCAAGCAACAGTGTACAGCTGCAGTAGATGTGAGGCAAAGCTCTCGACTGATCCAGTACAAAATCTCACATTAAAAACAGTCTAACAGGAGTTTAGTGCTGGGTTTTACTTTTAGTGTTTGACACCGCTGACATGATGTGTATCCATTACTGCCTTTGTTCGTCTGTTTTTTATTCAGAGGACTGCTGGGAATAGTTAAATTCCCTGAATATCCACACTTGGACACTTCATCTCTTTCTCTCTTTCTCTTTCCCGCTCTCTCTCTTTCTCTATCTTTCTCAATTCAATTCAATTTGCTTTACTGGCATGAAAGTTTACAAACAATGTTGACAGAGCATCAAGATAAATATCTCTGTCTATCCATCTATTATCTATCTACACACACATAGGACAGCGAGAGAGAAAGAGAGAGATAAATCTAGAGATGGACCCATACTCATATTTCTGGAGTTAGATTGCCTACAGCTCCACTACATAATTTCTGACCACTAATCACATTTACGGTTTGTGCTATAAAAGAACATTATTAAAATGAGGGATGTGTACGACCCCACCTTCTCGCAGTCAATCAAACAGCAACCAAGTGATGTATTATTGCAGGTTCTTTAAACTTATCAGTCTACTTTTCATTGTATTTCTAGCAGTAGCAAAAAGCAACTTATTGCTTAGTTTGACTTCTGTGCACTCTGTTGTTTTGATGCCAGTCCAGTTGCATTAATAACTGGGGAACACTGGAATATTCTTTATTTTACTCCAGTAAAACACATTAGAAAGTTGATTATGAAGCTGTTGAATAATTTCTTTCAATAATAAATCATTCTGGCACATCCTTAGTAGAAATGCCTTTTTTCTTTCTGATTCATTCACTCATGTTTGATTAAATACACAACATCAGCTTACTAATGCAGCATCACGTCACTTTTAATTAATAACACTCCACAGGAAAATAAATCAGACTGAAGCGCTCTCCAAGTTAGTCTCAGACCCAGTTGGCTGTCACTGATAGCCTCATGAATGTGTTTTTTATGCCTCAGGGTCCTGCTTTGAATGATGATCTGAGTGCCAGCAGCACCAGCTCAGTGGAGATCAGTGGCCTGCTGACTGAGGCCAAGATGTCCGGACGCTCACACACCCTGGTGCTCTCCTCAGATGAGGTACACTTACAGCCATGTACCTTCATTTATCTGCTAGAAGAGATGGAGAGAATTTACTCCCTGTAGGCCCAAGGGTTTACTGTGAGGGATGTAAATAAGGACGATGTATGGGGATGCACTGATGCGGGGAATAAAAAGGCTAATTTGTGACCCAGCATGGAAGAACAGGCACATTGTAGGAGTGTTATTTTTGTTTTTCATAGATTATTCTTTGCATTCAGAGGAGTAAAATGTTTATTTTGCGTAGTAGGGGAATTATTAACTAAATCAGGCTGGGTTAGTGGCATTTGGTCACATTAGGAAGTGTTAAAATATCCCATTTCCCATAGTTCCATATAATTTGTGCTTGTACATAAGGTGCATCTCTGATGCGGTGAAATCTTATGTACCATATTTTAATTAAGCTTTTTGATGCAGCGTTTCATCTTGTCAGCCATGTACCATAATCAGCTTCCCAAATAGTGAACTTCATTATATAAACTAAGAAACTGAACAAACTAAAGATGCTGGCATGGAACAAAATGGAAGCCATTTTGTTTCTGCTCCATGTGTTGTTCTGCTAACAACCCAGTCATCTTCTGTTGTCCTCTATGCTGCCACATTCAGAGTCTGGATATGATAGATGATGAGGTGAGACTGAGGCAGCAGGCCTACACAGCAGATGTGTTTTACTGCATGCGTGTCTGTACTCGTCTACTGAGTGTATGCTGTTTGTCTGTGGTTCATTTCCATGCATTCACAGCCTAGAGTGAGTTTTCTGTGCATGTCTCTCTCCTGAACAGAGTTGTCACTCTGGAAACTTTCTTTCATGGTGCTGTTGATTCCATCTGAACTCATTATTCATCCAGTGTACTGTAGCAGATGCACATTTTTAGATGCATGGACAATTATGTTAGAATTGGAAAAGTTGGAGTTGTCTCTATCTTTCTCTCTGCTGCTTGTGTGTGTGTGTGTAGATCCTAGACGAGGGTCAGTTCCCTAAGCAGCACCAGTGGCAGAACCGCAGCATTACAGAGTGGACCTCCCAGCAAGTGGCCCGCTGGCTCATGGGCCTCAACCTGGAACACCATATCCCAGAATTCACTGCCAAAAACATAGATGGAGAACAGTTGCTGCAGCTGGACAGCACTGAGCTCAAGGCGAGTTAAACCTACGTGTTTTTAATACATATACATGGGTAGAGCTATGGCAGACGGATGCTTATGTGTGTCCATTTGTTGCAGGCCCTTGGTGTCACTTCTTCCCAGGACCGCGCCCTGATCAAGAAGAAGATCAAGGACCTTAAGGTTCTGATGGAGAAGGCCAAGAGGAACCGTGAGAAGATGGAGAAGCAGCGCGAGAAGCTACGGAAGAGAGAGCTGGAACAGCAGCAGAAACAGGGCCGCAAAGAAGAGGCGGCAGAGTGAACCGACTCCGTAGACCAAGTCCTCCCTCTTTACTGTAGCACCACTTCCACACCAAGTAGCATCTCGGGGAACAGAACGTCAGTAGGGCCCACAGTGGAGCCCTGGGGGACGCCTACTCAATCGTTCCAAATAGCTCAGTGGTGGAGCTCCACGCCCAACTGTTGGAGACTGTCGAGTGACTTTTTCACCAAGCAAATGAAACCAAAATGAGCATACAGTTGGATAATAGGATGCTGCCCCTTCATTCACCTGATCTACACCCATACTGTCCTTTTAACCATTTTGAAACCTGCTCGATTCTATTTATTTTGCTGTTCATTGCTGTAAATTGGGTTTATTTATTCATATCCAGAGTAGGTTTGTGAGAAATCCACCTCATCCTCATCCCAAACATATCATCTTCAGAGCCGTCTGTGTTACCCATCTTTGTAGATGTGTATCATAGCACCTTTAGACATAATGACCATGTACATATACAGTGATAAATATAGATACAAATATGTCTAATGTGCCATTTTTGATAGAATTATGTATATCCTGTTCAGATACATAGATCAATGGAATCTCCTTATAGCTTTGATGAAGCACATACAGGTAAGGCCTGTGTGGTGGAAAAATATGGGGCAATACTCATGTCCCGCCACAAGGTGTCCCCATGCTGCTTCCTTTCACTGCTGAAGAATGCAACACTGGAACTTTTCAATAGGACTTCAAGCAGGAACCAAGTTTTATTGGGAGAAACGAGCTCTCTCAGTACTTTCAAGAACACTGGAATGCAAACACTGGAAGTTAAACTACTGCACTGGCTTGTCCAATCTTCCTTACAGTATATATGTACCATACTAAAGCAATTCTCAAGATATGAATGATAACAAGGACATGTTCACTGGACTGACTTGGCTCTAATGGAGACTCCGGGTACAATGTAACCATGGCTTTGTAACATACCAGACCATACCACAAAAAACAGGATGACAAAATTAAACCTCCTGCTTATATGCATAATGTTGCTTTGACTCCGCCTGTAACCTGCTTTTGACCTCTTTTTATATTCTCTCAATAACAAAGTAATACCCAACCGCTGCCTTTAGAAACTCTAGAGTAGACTTTTTCTGAACTCTACCCGCTTCTGTGTGAGTGTTAAAACACAGTGACTGATCTTCTGAGTCATCCATTTCTATTTGTTTGGGGGTTTTTTTAGAGCAAAATCAAAGTTCACCCATGCAAATCGACCATGTAACAATTCATTTTGATTTGATTTAGCTCTTATGATTTCTGGAATATTCTGGTGAATATTTAGGGATGCTACCTTACAGATAGTTTGCCTCTGTGGCCAGAAAGACATAAGAAAGCAGAGTAGACAGGTGCAAGTTGAGAAGACACTATCTTAAAGATAATTGCAATTGAAACTGGACTTGTTGCAGGACTTTGACCTTACAGGTTACAGCAGGAAAACAATACAAATGATGGAAATCTTAGAAATTGCACTAGATACATGCAATATAGTCTGTTTTAATTTTGTTATGAACTTGGTTCAGTAAGGCTCAAAACATTTTGATTTACTTGTTAGAGAAAAAAATACCTTTGAAATGATTTTGACATGTGTACTTGGTTTATGCAATACTTGTCTTATGATTATGAAGCTCACTCAAGACCTGTTCCCTCTATTACATTGTTTTTTCTCTGAGAATCATTCCATATGTTTACATTAAATGTAGAGACGGCAGTGTCACCGTGACGGTAATGAAGGCAGCTTTGGATATGATTCCCATTTGTCTTAAAGGCGCTGCCTGGTTTAATGCTGAAGGGTTAAGAACAGGAACAATGTGGATTACAAATGTGTAAATTCTGACGTGATACCTCCATGCAATGCCACAATGATACAGGTATCATTAATCTGTTAATGTTATTATTTATTTATTTCTGTATTTAATGAAGCATCTGACTATTGTTTATGATAACTTATACATTAGAGTATTATTAACACCTAATAATGATTTATGCAGAACTGTATGATTACTTCTTTTTGCCAAAAAAAAAAAAAATCATTAAAAATGTTCATTAAAAGTGATTTTAGATTTAAATGGTTATCATCAAATGAAGTGATTAGCGATGAGGATTTAAAGTTTGTATGTCATTTGGAATTTGCAAAACGAGAACAAAAGTTCCATCCTTTCCCCTTGTGCTTGTGGTTTTAGACTTCCTCTCAAACTACCGAAGTACTGCTTAAGTGCTGCTCCAATAATGTAACCTGATCATGATGTATTCTTATGAAATATTTTGTAACACTTGAACCTTTCTGTGAATACCCCACCCTGTCAGTCAGTCGACGGACAGCACTCTTATCACTTTTGTATGTACAGTAAAACACTGAAAGCAATATGCTGTATGAATCCTAAAGAAGCCTTGTTTTCTATTGTGTCAGTGTGTGGTGTACAGTTTGTGGGAAGGCTGAGGAGGGTAAAGGTCAGACCTGGCCCAAAATGTGATCTCAAATGTTTGTGCTTGACTGAGCTTGCCTGTCACCATGAAACCAATCTATGGACGAGACCCTGGTGCTCCTGGCAGGCGAAAACGAACGTTTGAGTCGTGTCCGGAAGGGTTCATTGGATGTTTGTCTTTCGTGTGCATAGGAATGTGTAGAGAGCGAAAGATAATCACCACAAATTGCTAGCCATGCTTTCACTATTTTAAAAGCTGCGCTTTCTCCTCCTCCTCCTTTTTTGTCATTACCTTGCTCTCTTTTTTGCATTCTGAAAAGTTGAAAGGGCAGCTACCTGTCACACTGAATAAAATGTGCAGTCACTGTCAGTGGTTTGCTTTTGTTTCTTCTTTTTTTCACCATTTGTCTGTCTTGCTCTGTGTAGTTTTGGTGTTCATTTGGTACCCATCTGGAATTTCATGAGGGGCTCTTAAAAACACAAATGTCACAAGACAACACTGTCCACAGAGAGGTAGACAACAGATGTATGTATGTATGTATGTATGTATGTATGTATGTATGTATGTATGTATGTCCCATGCACCAAAACAGACCAACAGGTACAGAACAATCAGAGACATGAGAGAGAAAAATCATGTTATGGCAAATTGTTCTTTTTTCTTCTACTCCATCTTGAACATTGCTCATGGTAAAACTCAACAGCTTGCATTGATACTTTGCACTGTAGAGTCAAAAGAGTCAGTCATTTTAAGAATGGTGCAGAATGAATGGGACAGCCAGCTTCCTCTCTGAAACCCCTGCCACACTCCTCTCATGCTCACATGGCCCTATATTTGCAAACCTTTCTGTCATGTGACCATCCGCTGTTATTCCCCATGATGCCTTTCTGTCAGTGGACATCTCAGCGGACTATGGGAGATAAACATTTGACTGGCCCAGAGTCAACCACAGTCAGTCCCTCCCTCTCTCCATTCTATTTATATCCAGCCTAATTTTACTCCGGGGCTATTCTATTTCCCTCCAACCAACTTTCTCCTGTCACTTGCTCCCCCTCTTCCTCTATTCCACTTCCTTCTTCCTTCCTTCCTTCCAGACTTCCTATATCCTATGGCTGGGGTTACACAAGCCCTCCACAGTGGGTATGCTCGCCACATTCATCATCACTATTTGTGAGTTCATCTCCAATCTTCTCCATGCTGTGTTGAGAGCGTTAGAGCCAGTGGCAGGTCCGGCCGGGTTGGCGGGGGCGGTCATGGAGGAGTTCAGCCCCAGACAGCTGGCTGCCAAGCAGCTGAAGGAGCGCTTCCTGAAGGCCCTGCAGAGGAACGACACCCAGGAGGTCCTGCAGATCCTCCACACCACCAACCTAGACATAAACACCGTCCTGGAGGTGGAGGACCGCAGCATGGTCCTGGCCTCATACAAACAAGGTAGGAGAGGAGGTACACATTTAGTCTGGGCATCCACACCTCACCAACACCAACACCAACACCAACAAAATGACTGTTGGTATGATTGCGTTTAACATGTACTAAGTGTTCAGACACAGTTCAGATAGGTACCGTAATCATATTCTAGTAAATGAAAATTAGAGGACTATCCACAGTGAAATACAAGACTATATATGATTATACATTAAGACAAAGCATTAGTTAAGAAACATAGATACCTATTTGTTTGGATGATTCAATTCCACACTTCCTGAATAGCATAGATACAGGATTAGTTCTGCAGTTTATCCACTGAGTGGTGCCAAACCTCCACTGAATCTAAAGCTGGATCTTGACAGGAACCGTGAGCTACACTGGGTGAATCTCAATGACATACAACCTGTGGCCAACTAGAATGGAGTAGACATACTGCAATGCAGCATCCTGATTTATCATTTATTTTATCTTCAACATTATCCCTGTACTGTATCTTTTTCTAATAATCATCTGAGCTGTAAATCTAAGTCAGAAAACCATAAGTGTCCTTGGCCTTTGCTGTAATTACGAAACTCTTTTTGTCCCTCCGATCTCCTACAGGTTACTGGCTGCCAGGCTACAAACTGGAGAAGTCCTGGGCGATGGGGCTCCATGTGTGTGTGATGTACAATGCCGTAGAAACAGCGCTGGTGCTCCTTCAGGAAGGGGCGGCGGTCAACCGGATGCCCAATGGGAAGACGCCGCTGCACGTGGCCTGCGAGGTCTCCAACGCCGACTGTGCGGCCTTGCTATTGGCCCACGGGGCCAGGGTCAACGGCCTATCGCTGAGCGGACACACACCCCTCCACTACTGTATCACCAGGGAGTCTGTGGACTGTGCCAAGCAGCTCATCCTCAAAGGTCAGGAGGGCAGGGAGGGAAGGATGGAGAGAGGGAATCCTTGGTTGGATAGATCAGTAAATTGATTAGTAGATGGGTGAAAGTGCAAAGGAACGACAAGCTACAGAGAGCATAAAAACATCCAAAACAAAAACATAATCAGTCTTGTTTTCCCTTTCAGGTGGAAAAGTGAACATGCCCAGCCAGAACAACGATGAGGACACACCCTTACACACAGCAGCCAGATTCGGCATCCCAGAGCTGGTGGCTCTGTACTTGACCCACGGCGCTTCTGTGGACGCATTCAACTCTCGCCAGGAGACGCCCCTGATCACTGCAGCCTTCTGGACTCTAGACACCAAAGAGCAAATCTACAGCCAAGATCACCACCTTGTCTGTCGCATCCTGCTGGACCACAAAGCAGGTGAGGGTCCTGAGGCTCAACTCATGACATGCAGTTTTGGTTCCAACAACATTTTGCCGTACCTAAGCCCTCTGTTCCAGACCCCAACCTCCAAGAAGAGGACAATAAAACCGCTCTCCACAAGGCGGCGTGGAACTGCGACCACGTCCTGATGCAGATGCTGCTGGAGGCCGGAGCGGACACGCGGGCCATGGACATCAACGGCTGCGCCCCCATCCAGTATCTCCTCAAAGTGACGGACGTCAGGGCCATGGCCATCCCCGAGCTCTGCTACCAGCTGCTGCTCAACCACAACGCAGCACGCATCTACCCGCCCCAGTTCCACAAGGTACAGTAGCACAGTAGGTGGGTGAGGATTGCACAGCTCTGGTCAAGTTGGGCTTCTTGCAACTCTTCAGTCATTTCAGAATATGCTTGTCTTTTGTGTATTTGAACTACTGTGTTGTGTTGTACAGGTGTTGCAGACCTGCTATGACTTCCCCAAAGCCGTAGAAATCATGGTCAACTCTTACGAACGTTTAAAACCCACGAAGAAGTGGAGAGCTGCCATTCCTGACGACTGCTACAAGGTAGACAAGTACTCTGCAAGTATGTTATGAAGTGTTTTGCCAGTGCACACTCCTGTTAATGGGTATCTAAAAAGCATTCCTGCTCTCTTCTTGTCTGCTCTTAGCCCTTGATTGCATATCAAGAGTAAGAACACTATAGCAGTTCAATTCAAAACGTTGTTGACCTGTTGTAATGGATATTTGGTTCACTTACAATAGGTTTAAATAAAAAACTGAAAATGAAAGCACAATAAAAGAACATTACATTGGCCTTCCTCACCACATGCCTCTCAGTTATATGAAAATGCTGAATGTGAATGGTAAAACTCTATTGTGTCTTCTATTTAAGTTAGTCTAAAATGTTGTCTTTGATTCTTTCTTTTCTCCCTGCAGCGTCATGAAGAATTCTACGACTCTTTGTTTGCTGTTTGCACCAACACCCCTCGCACCCTGCTACACCTGGCCAGGTGTGCCATCAGAGCCAAGCTGGGCAGGCGCTGCCACACCGACATCGGACAGCTGCCCCTGCCACCCTCCATCCAGAAATATTTATTACTGGAACCTGAGGGCATACTGTACTGACAGAGAGACTTCACTCCATCAAATATTATAGGGATGATGCTGTTTTGAAATGTAGCTGTTTGCACACTGTGGAAGTGGAAAAGCCTCCCAGGTTGACTTGGTATTCCCTTCATCTTTTTGCCTTGCACAGCATTCCCAGATGCTTCGCTACAGAGTGTAAATAACATCCTGGGTTGCAAGAATATTTTGATTTTGAAAAACTGCGTCAATAATGTCACTGAAAGACTGAGATCCCTCCTCAATGGATGACAGAAAAAGAAGCTACATGCAGGCTATCATTGCTAGAGCAGGACTCCATTCACAATGCTTTGTGCAAAACTGCACCAGCAGGGGGCGCTGTGAGGAGGGATTCCAGAGAGGATGCACCCAACTTGTTATCACAGATTATAAAACACATGACCCTTCATCCACAACAAAGTGTAGGGCACAGTTGAGGAAAAATGCCTTGTGAATCTAAGCACAGTTATTCCTATGGCAGAGCTGATGAATCTTACTACATGCGATGAAGACACATCAGCATCACAATAAGGGCAAAGGTCACTGAATAATTTGAAGGACATGCACGTACACATCTGTTCATGGCAGACAGTGTTGTGCCTGGCCAAAGGTTTAAGTCAATCATTTATGGTGAATGATGAGCGAGGATATTTGCCTGCTGGGGTTTACACAGCAGTACGGAGCTGAACCGGATCTACTAGCCTCTGGCCTCACTTGTTGTATGGGGTCATAGCCCCACATCAGACCAAGTGACAACCATCTCATCCCATATACAGACTCTCTATCTCTTTCTTTCTTCCCTATGTTCTACAAATCTGTCTAACACTTCTACAGCCTCTTTGTCTGTAGAACTTCTCTTTTGATCTGTCTCACTTTCATTTCTGTTGCTATTTTCCCACTCATTCTCATTATGTCCTGTCATCCAACCTCTCTCCCTGTCTATTTTTTCTCCCTGCCCTTCCCTTCCCCTCTCCAACTGTGAGTCATCAATGCAGACTCTCTGGCCGACTCTACTTCAGAGGATCCAAATCTACCCGGCAACCAACCTGCATGCTCATTCTCAAGCTCATGCTCTGATGCTCCGCTATCTGCAGAACAAACACTTGACAAGCCACTCCACAACAAGTGCTCTGCTTTCCAGCGGACTGCTAATGTAACAGCATTGTCTGTCCACGGACTGGAGGCACGGCTGTGGTTGGTACAACAAAAGAAATATGCGTTTTTATTAAATTAAGCTTTTCAGTGAAGTGGATATTTATATTTTGTTAAAAAGACACTTTATATTCCTCAAATTTATATTTGTTAAACAATAAAATACAACAGCATTCACTGCGGAAGGCAAGCATGAAAAATGTTTGAAGCTGCGTTTGGACACAACACTGAGTGGCTGGTCACTCTGTATAATAGTGATATTATTTACTTAATATCTTCATCAAGCTTTGCATACTTCACTGAGAATGTCTTGAGTGCCATTTGCAATGCAGCTAATCCACATTGGTCATCGATAGCAACAAAACACAAATTCGATACACCTTAACTCCACCAAATGTGATCTTTGAATTGCTTTTCCCCTTGTACTTCTACTTTCAAAAGTACTTTAAAAAGTAAATGCACTCTCCAAACCACTCATTCTCACTTAAAGGAAGATTGACATACTTAAACCACCTTCAAACGTCTCAAATGGGCCTTTAATTCTGTACAGCGAATGTGACCCGGGCCATTCATCCCCGTCACGACAGTGTGCTGTAATGGTGTGAGTGTCTGAGTCTATTTTATCCAGCCGTTAGGTCTAATTTAACATGGGGAGATAATATCAGCGTGCTATTGAGAGAAGCACTCTAGAGACCAAGGCTGACTGGAGAGAGAGGTGCTATTGAGATATTAGTCCTTTTGTTGAAGGAGCCACCAAAGAGGAGAAAATGAAGTGTCAGCCTCAGGAAACATTAAGAATAAGGGTTCTCAACTCTCCATAATAAGGGCTGAATCAGAATGGGAGAAAGGAAATGGGGTTTACTGCCTGGCTCTTTTTCCTCATCTCCAGTCAGATGGCGCATTATGTGAATGTCACAAATCATTTTGAAAATCATACTAAAAGGTACGAATAAAGAGAAAAGGTAGCAGTTTTATCAAGCATATAGGTTTCAAAGAATGATTTATAATATGTTTCCTTGTGTTTTGAAAATTTATACGGTTTCCATTTTTTAAAGGGCCTCTAGGCCACTCTGATGTCCCACTACAGATGCCATGGCAACGTTTTAGATAGTGATCCCATACTGTACGTAGGATCAGCATTGTTCTAAATGCAGCGTCATCTATTCACACCAATGCTTTTGATGCCTCTTGCCACATGGACTGGTGCTCAGTGCCCTCATTGTGTAACAATAGATTCATGCAGCAGTTGTTTGTGACAGTGGGTGTTGGTGTCATGTGTAGTCGTTATGAAGCTGATGCTAGAGGTAGATGATGTGTGTGTGGGAGTCAGCTTCCATTCTTAAGCCCTAATCTAAGAAGGTTTTTTATACATTATGTGTAGGTACATATAGACTGTTGATGGAAGGGACTATATCTTTTTGAAACTTTCAGATCCCAATGCTAAACAAAATGTTTAAACCATCTACAGCTTTGAAATACATTTGAAAGTTGTTTTTAGCTTGCACATATATACTGTCAAATCATTTCGAAAGCAAACATCTAATAAAGAAACACACTGTCAGTAGTAAGGTGATGTTGATCCTGGCATCATAGGTGGTTCTACACTATAATATTTGGGGACTTTAAACATACATGAACTCCTCTGTGATCTTGCTATGTCTGAGATGGGAGGGAGACACTATTAAATTGTCACGCCCACATGTACACACACATGTGCGCACACACACACACTCAGCCTGTTTTTCCCACCGACAGTGGTGTGGTGTCATGTGGAAGCAGTTATTCTCTGGTCAAGGGTTGACGTCCTTATATGCTATCAGGCCCTGGAGGGGTTACTGAGTACATGACTCTACTACTCACAAGCAAACAGCTAACACACAGCAATTACACAGCCTGAGTGCTGCTGTATCCTACAAGATACAGAAGTCAGCCTGAAGCAACTTTCCCCTCAGGTGTGTGTTTGAGACTTTACTTTTAGTGAAGTTGACATTTGTCCAAGTTCTGGCTTAAGGGATGTTTGGATAGATTCAGTGTCGATGGCTTTAACCTAAAATGTGCAGTAGACATTTACATAAACAAAAGCTTAAAACAGAGTAAAGAGAAGTATATGAATTTCTCAGGACAGCTGTGTAAGTCTGCATGTGTACCAGACATCTTCTCCAGAGGAGGGAGGAGGGAACATTGTGTGAATGATTGAAGGGTCAGACCACTCACTCCCTCGGCTCTTAAAATAGAGCACAGAGAGAGAGAGAGAGAGAGAGAGAGAGAGAGAGAGAGAGAGAGAGAGAGAGAGAGAGAGAGAGAGAGAGAGAGAGAGAGAGAGAGAGAGAGAGAGAGAGAGCTCAGGTGTCAAACGCGGCTCGTGAGGAAAGGGCAGCGCTCCAACAGAACATCATCACATTCCAATGAAGGGACCGGAGCGCTAAAGCAAAGCAAAGCAAAGCAGAACAGGACGGCTTGTTCTCAGCCTCTATTGGCAGCCGGCCACAAACAGCCACCGGGCTGCGCCTGTTACTGTGCCAGAGAGACCAAGCAGAGTTTCAGACAACAAGTTGTGGAGAGACAGAAGGGAGTCAAGGGGTGGAGGCAGCAAGTGAGAGAGACAGTAGAGAGAGAACAGTGGGCATGGGGTGATTTTACTTTAATGACAATGTACTGTATGTTGCTGTAGCATATGTGCACACATCAAATATATATGGTAATGTTTTAAAAAACACATGCAGCCATTTACATGACAAAGATAAATAAGTGAAGCATAAGACATTCTACTTGTATATCTCTTCCTTCTTTTTGTCTTCCACACACATACAATGAACGAGAAATATTAGGTAAATTTACTATGGGAATTTATTGTAGTAGGTTTAAAGAAAACCCCTCAAAGAGACTGTGTTGAGTCACATGTGGTTGAATTTCCTACCATGGATCTTACTGGCCCTGATTTGTCCGACCTAACCATGCAACTTGAATGCTTCCACCTTGTATATATGATTTTGTCATACAATACCGGTTAACACATTTATGAGAAACACCCAAATGTGCTGCAAGACAAAGGATAGTTCTAGGGTAAAGTTTACCAACGTACCAAGAGCTGCAAAAAGCAGAAGAAACGACATATGAGGAAGTGGGCCTATTCAAAGTGTTGTTTTACATTCGCAGGTCCCTTGAATGGTAAACTACACCTCAAGTACAGTAATACTTGGCCTTTAAAAAAACAAAAACAAAAACAATTTGCAAATCACTAAAACATAAAATGAATGACTTAATATTTGAGTTAATACACACAAGTTCTTAAGGCTTAACCACATGCAAAGGCAGCTTTGACAAACAGGCACACGAGATTGTTTGGAAGTGAAACGGGGACATGGAATATATGAATAAATTATTAGAGATAAGACAGTGATCAGATCAATAACTTGGACATGGCATCAACTAGCCTGTTGTTTAAGCCCATAGTAAAGGAGGATGTATGTTGTGGTTCCAGTGTGTCTACACTGTAGTCAGTCAGTGCATCACCCCACCAGGTAGAGATGACATGATGCTATATAAATATTAGCATCTTATATCATGTAGCGAAAAGCTGAGGTACATATTGCAGCTGTTAATACAATTCTGGGTTTTACCCAGGTATTCAACCTCTACGGTTAGGTCTTTTAAATATACAGCACATGTTGGATTACAAAACAGAACACTTACGGTGATATTATCAAATTATCTTCCACATGCTGAGATCCACTGTACAATTCTAGACCATTACTCCTAGAGAACACTGAAAACTTTCTTGCCAATAATAAAAAAGTTGGCAAAAGTTGGAAATGTACAATGGTTTATACACTATATTTTTCAATTTCAACAGAGAGAAATGGTTATGAATGTCTAGGGTAACTTGGAAATGTTTACAACTAATAAACAACTCAATGATAAATCATTCTATCAATTTTTCACAGTTTAACCATACATACATACATACATACATAGTAACTTGAAATAATACCAAGTTTGTGCAATTCTGGTGCTCCCAACAGAAAGGCACATCTCATTTTGCCCCTTGGCACTCAACATCCATCAGGCTTATTTACCATTAGAACACCAGACTGGCAACATTAGATCATCTGAGTTATAAGTTAAAACAGAGGAGTGTCAACTTGACTTAAAAATACTACCAAACCTTGAGGAACATTTTCTCTCAATGTTCACACTTCAACTTTGACCGATCACATTCTGATTTCATCTTCTGTTGAACTAGCTAAAGAGACTAAAAATGGCGCAACTGATTTTGAGTTGATGTGATCATCATCAAGAAATAATTTTAGGCCTAATCATTTTTACACTACATAAAAGTGTTACAACTTAATATACTTAAAGGGTCTATGAAAAGTTCAGGTGGGGTAAGAACCGACAGTGTAATGCTGATTAGGTGCGACTGAAGGATTATTGCAAGATATTTGTAAATATAAAAGACTGAGAATGTCTAGATGAAAAAAGTGGAAGACCACACTGACACACCTTTGAGTTTATGCTGTGCCCGTCACCCTGAGTGAACCACTGCTGTTGGCCTTGACTGCACTGTTACAGACATGCATTGCATACATATAGTATGTTAATGTTTACAATACGTGCCATTATAGCCTTACACAGCTATTTTATTTACCAAAGAACATTTCCAAGTCTTATGAGAGAAAAGAATATGATATAAAAAGAAACGGCTAGCTTGCTTGTCTGTTTCACAGTGTAATCATGTTATTAAACCTACAATAAAAAATAACTGCAAGGTGTGTGTGTGAGGCAAAGGAGATATATGCTTGTGAGATGCTGTATGACCCTGTCTAGCCTGTAACATTCATGGACTGAAATTAATTGACATTCAAATCGCTTTCAAATGTGGTTTGCTTCAGTTAGGTGAAATTGCCTAGAGGCTGGTCTAAAGTCAGTTTTCCATTTTAGTTTTTTTTTTTTCTTTTTGGTGGGGTGATCTGATTCCTGACCAGCATCAACGGGAAACTTCACCTCTGAGAATTTCTGCCTCCGGGCTTCTCTCTTGAGAAAGGGGAATCCACATTGCACATACACAAGTCCAGGTCTGGCAACCTGCTGAAGGCACTCGGTATCTTCTGTCAGTTACAATACAAGTTCATCCATTTCTCCCATCATGGACCTTACCCCTCTTCTTCTTCTTAATCCCATCTCTTCTTCATTTGTTCCGACTGTTTTTTTCCAGCCTGCTCCGTCAGTCCACATCATTGGTGACTCCTCTCGTACTTGCCCAGCTTCTTCGGCTCCTTGCTGGGCATGCACCAGTCATCCGCCTCTGTGCTCGTCTGGTAATGCCTTAGGGCAGACTTGTTGAAAACAGGAAGTCTCTCCACTGACTCTGAGGACAAGGCCTGGTGATATAGAGTATAGAGTGGAACTATTTACTCTGGATCCTTTTCCCACAGACATGCATGCCTAAACTGTGCTAGTCAGATCCAGGTTTATTTCTCATCGGGCTTTGCTACTCAGTTCCAGCTGTGCTTGATGAAGACACCGTACAGCTTGGCTCAGTAGTGCAAAAGGGTAAAGGAAAACAAAAAACTCTCTGTTTTCTAACACAGATCACATGATAAGTTACCACTTACAACACGACACGGATCGGTTATGCCATTTGTGCTACATAATTACTTTACATCCGCCACCATTTAGTCAATCCAGCATGTTTAGTTGACAGTATGTTTTAAAGTGAAACTCTACACCAAATTGGCCTTCACGGCTATTTTTGACATAGCCAGTGTAAGGAGGCAGTGTTGTTCTCACCTTCAAGTATATGACAGCTGAGGTGCCATGGCCCTCCATGGAGTAGAGCTGCAGGTCTCCCTGGAAGTACCTGGCATACAGACGGGAGATGGGCAGGCCATAGCCAAAACCAGCCTGAAGGAAGGAGGGAGGGAGGGGAGGACAGAAAAACAGGGTCACAGCAGTATTACAGATTAGACTGTCTGGGCAAGTTGCTAAAACATAACCATGTAAAACATCAACTGAAAACACAGAACAGAAATATCTATGGTTTGGTTTAAAAACAGATAACCTTCACTTTCTCTCTCATAGTTAGAGTTTAACCCAAAGAAATGTGGCTAACTACAGTCCAGTTTGTAATTCAGCTAATTTACAACCATGTTCAGCTGTGTGTGGCTCTGTTTAACAGAGGTAGAATTAGATTACAGTTTAGATTTCATCTCAGATTCAAGACAGCATTGATTTTTACTGAACTTCATCTCATGTTTCAACTGCAAAAGCAAACATGACATATTTTTATCTTCAGGATATTTTTTTTCCATTTCTGTGATATGTTGGCTGTTCCCTGCTAGCACACTGACTGTAAGAGAATCATCAAGACTAATAAGTTACATAAGAAACCGTAGTGCAGTGAGAGTGCCAGGTTGGTCTCACCAGAGGAGCGTTGCGGGAGTTGTCCACATGGACGGGACTGGGGGCCGTGGAGTACATGTAGCTGAACAGACGCTCAATCTTCCTCAGAGGGACTCCACCTCCTCTGTCAGACATCTACAGACAAGAACGAAAACACGGGTCCTCTCACTGTTATGCCAACAGGCTCACGGCCTACATAGTTTGTCTTCATCATTTGGCATTTCAACCGAATCTCAACAATCTCATCAGGGTTCATCATACTTACAGAATATAAGGTCTTTCCCATTCAACCGTTTAGACCTGGACCCGCACACATAACGGCTGAGGTATGATGCTTAGCACAGAGTGTGTTGTGTACTTCAGGTATGTGTACTATGTATACAAAGGCACAACAGCATGTGCTTCTTTGTTGCTATAAACTTAGAACATTGGTTGTGTGCCATCTTAACCCTTGATGTACCTTGATGGTGAGGTCCTCAGTGCCCAGTGAGACTCGCACTTTGATGGGCGGCAGAGTCAGGCTCGACTCATGGGTCTCTACTGTGGCTCGCATGGCGTTCTGACAGAAAACATGCACAGAACATTACATTACTGACTGAGCAGACACACCGTCCACCTCTGAAGTCGATAACACTGGCTTTCATAATACAATCACTAAAGATGTTGAGAATCACTCTGGGTAAAGAGTAATATTCTTTATATGAATTAGGTTGAGATGGTATGTGGGGTGCTGCATATTAAACAGCATACCAAGCAAAACAGTATCATAACAGTAATTTGAGATGTTACTCTGTAAGCATTACTAGTTTAGGTTTGTTAGTTACTGTACCTTGAAGAGCTCAAACAGCATGTGGTAGAGGTGGGATGGCACATAGACAATGTGGAGGGGCTGGCCAGGGGTTTTGGCTGTGAAACATTTGGTACTGTTGATCACTTGGAAAAACACACTTTTCCTTAATGTGTAAATGTGTCACTCACAACCATGACAAATTGATAACCATGACACCCTGGGTGAAAGGTAAACCAGTGAGTGTGCAATGCAGGCTTGTTAGAAAACGGTGTGTTTTGTGGGAAAAGTCTACACTGTAACTCTGGCAGAGACGAGACAGAGTTTGAAAAGAGAAAGAGATAAGAGACCATGCCAAACTAAGCAAGGAAAATAACAATGTCATTCATCATTTTGTTTTATTCTCTCTAGCCTTTATTTGCAAAAACACTGGCCGATAATATATACAGTTTAATCATATCTCTAGTATACAGTATGTTCCAACATAATATACTGTAGGAATTGCGAATCTGGATTTCATCTAAGCACATATTGTAACAATAACTGGCACATTTGAAAAATTTAGTCTTCCCTTAATTTACATATTCCACACATAGGGATGGTCTTTTTTTATGCTGTGTAATCATGTAGCCAACTGTTTCCATGTTATCCAATCCTACGCATATTAGCATGGCGAAATAAAACAGGTCTACTTCTCTTTGCGCTGGAGAGAATTCTGTCGGTATGAGCTATGTGGATCAAAGAGAGGGATGTATAATGCTGAGGCTGGCTCCTGACAGGCCCAGCTGACAGGAAACAGACACACAAGGCCTCAGCTAAACTAACAGAGGTATGCACTGGAAGGCTCAGTTGGACTTCAGGGAACTCTAGACTCTCACACAGATATTGTGTACAGGAAAAAGGGAAACTACAAAGATATAGACTAGAATAACAGTTAACATCTTAGCACACGGACTAGCACACTAAATCTTAACATACTGACAAAAATAGCTTTCATATGTAAATAAGAACTTTAAGGTTGCATTTTTAAGACTTACAGTTGACTTGTGTGATCTCCATATCAGGAGATGTCAGGTAATACTGCTCACAGAGCATCTTGGAAGTCTCATAGGCATCTGCAGAGTGAAACAAAAAATAATCTATGGTTGCCATCTAAATTGCAATATAGCAGTCTAACAAAAGAGAATGATGATTCATGCTAAAATGGAGAACAACACCAGAAGACATTTCGTTGGCCAAAAGGTTCTCTAAGCTTTCAGTTACAGCAATTTACATTTCACTGGCATTCACAAGAGGGTCTATCACTCCAATAAAACTCATCATGACTTGCTTTCACTCCTTACACTGACAAATATCAGATGATAAAAGGTCAAACTATTATGAATCTGTACAAACAGTGAGCGGTGGAAAACAGATATCACATCCAGTGTGTGTATAGTTCCTTATCTAATGAGATGTCTGTATAGAAGGCAGTATTGGAGCTGAGGAGGATCATTACCTTTTACTACCTCCACCACGTCACAGCTGGGGTCGATGCTGCCAATATGTTTGGGATGGGCTGGGTTGACGCTGCCGTCGAAGATTAACGCTACAAGAACAGTGGAAGAAACACGCACAACTGTGTGTGACTCAAACACGTACACACATGGGTGGCACATACACACGATGCACCATCCATAAAGGCCACACATTCCTTTCCAGTGGGAAATGTTAGCACTAGCTGAACACTTTTTATTGACATAGTCAGACATGTGCTCTTGTACTGCCGGAAATAATGTCTAATGCATTAATCATTCAGTGCAGTGGCAGAGCAGCACTGCTGTAAAAGGCTGTCAACGTGGGGCGTGTGGTGATTATGTGGCACTGTCTTACAGCAGCCAAATCTTAAACATGTCTGAGATCAGCACTTTGTCCTTAATCAGATAAAAAAAAAAAACATAGTGTGATCCAATCATGATTTCAAGAAACCAATTAATACAGTGCCCCTTCTCAGAGGGTCAACACTTCAATGCTTGCTCTCTCAAGCATAATCAGTAACATAATCACTGAGTACAGTTTAATGAAATGGGCTTTTACCAAGTACTCACTGACAAGTTTCGAGTGCTAGCGACTGTTGATTCATGAGCTTAACTCACTGATAATCACCGAGTGCTATACTGACTGTGCTGGTTCATGAGCATGCGTGTGGAGATGCGGCTCATGTAGAAGCGGTCCAAGAAGTACTGGACGTTCTGGTTGGTGACGGGGTCCACGCCGAAGGCCTCCTTGTACTCCACCACGCCCTGGGCCATGGTGGGCACCACGTTGTTGTGCCGGTTACGGACGTTCACCAGAGTCTCTGTGAACCTGGGGGCGAAGAGATGATGCGTGAGGTACTATGTGAAGGTAGCCAGTGAGTCACATGTGTAAGATATGCAGTCTGTGCATCAACATAAGCGCGCACGGGCACACATACAGTACATGTTTATTTAATTTCCCAACATGCATCGTCCACCACTTACGGCAGCGTGGTGCATGGTTAGAAAGCACCAAGGTAGCAGTCAAGTCAGCAGAGAATTACTTAAAACTGGAGACCAAAAGAAGTCAAACAGCTAATTATAATCTTGAAAATCAAGAGTTTCGCAGGGTGGCAGGAGCAGAGCTAATTACAATACTGCTAATTTCATCAGGCACTTAAAGAAAAACCATTTGAAGCAGTACAACAAGTTCTCAAAGGTAGTAGCTCAGAAGAAGTCTGCGCCCACGCAGCAAACATTAGAGGATGTGCTAAAAAAAACAAGCAAAAAAGGCAAAAAAAACCACAAAACATAAATAACAGAGGATTATTGAGTTTACTGCACTGGATGAGCAGCCCCTCTTGGTGGTGGAACATGTAGGCTTTCACCATTTAATGGATTATTTGGAGTCACGCTATAGTTTGCCCTCTATCTTTCAGACACTGCCCCCCAGAAACTGTACAACAAGATATGTGAGCAGCTCTTGGATTGGATGAAAGGTGTGACAATAATTGTTTCCATACAGACATTTGGTATTCAGACGTCTGCCCCAAGTCACTCCTGAGTTTGACTTGCACTGGATTAATTCGAGCTTTACCTTACAAAGTGCAGTGTTGAAAAATAAACAATTTTCAATTAATTACAAAACCATTTGGATCGGTACTCAGTACCGGCAGATACTCAATAATAACCCGGATTTGAGACAAAAAAACATGAGATGCTTACTTGTCTCCTTTTGCCCAACTGCGTAGGAAGTAACTATTTAAATTTATTCTCTTATTTATTTTTTGTTTTATCTCTTTTAACAGTTCTCTTTGAGGCTACATTGCCATGTTTTAAAATATAGTCTGTGCTCCAGTTATTCTTAGTAACTCTGTATGTACAAATACTTTTACTTTTTCTCTCTTTTACCTTGTCTTGTTTTACGTGTACAAATGTGTTCTTTCTATGTTTTATGATCTTAATGCTTTTGATGTAAAATTCTGCATTGTTTTCAATATACCTTACTGCAAGCATGAATTAATAAAGTCAAGTCAAGTCAACCCAACCCCGAGGCCTACACAAGCAATCCATGTGTACTGAAATGTCTGTAAATTACTTACTTGGTCAGGACCTGTTTATCCTCTGGATCTTTCTCTAAAAACTCCACAATCTCCAACAGACTCTGTGAATACCTGGTGGACATAAAAAGGATTAATTTAATGAGAGAATATGGAAAAATCCTCAACTCATTCATTTACTGTATGAGTCAGTATCTGTTTTGGAACAGCATTCCTGGTTATAACATACCATGCAAAGCACAGGGGTGTATTTATATACAACAATGTCTATTTCAGTCTTATCAATACAGTGCACTTAATGCATCAATCTCTCCATATCTCTTGAAACCACATTTGAGCAGTGATTCACCCTTTCAAAATTGAAATACTGTGTGAGTAGCTAAGTGGTGTTTGGAAATTCTTGTGCAATTTAAAAGCTGTGTAATTAGCCATAATGCATTAATACATGATTCAGTTTCACAGTCTGAACTTTATACAATGTTCGCTTGTTAATCACTGCTAGTCCATATACATTATGTTTAGACCAGCGGGAGGAGATTCTGTGTCTTGAGTGCTGAGCTCTCAGACTCTCCCTCTCTCTCTGTAGAAAACTAGGTGAAGGGTGACAGGCAGAGCGGCTGTGTTTTCAACGCACTGACTTTGTCCCTCAACTGACCTTCAACACTCTACCCCTGGTTTGAATGAAGACCTATCATGCAAACAGACAGACATCTTGAAACAGTCTGTTATACAACTGATAATTTCACAAACTTTTATTGCCAGGAAATATCAAGGCTTGATTCCTCTCCCCATGTCAACAAAATAGTTGTGAGAGATCAACTTCTTTGTTGGCAACGCAAAGAGCGTTGCTGCAGTAGGAAGAGAAAGCCCGAGTGAGGGACGTAGATAACCAAATATAGACAAGATGGATCATAAGAGAAGGGTGGGGGAAGGCCGGTGACCTTTGCTGTCAACATTTGTTGTCTAGCGTACAGTGGAGACTAATGCATTCAATATGGCAGGGCAAAGGCTGTATTAGAACACTGTGTTTTAGCAGAATGTTGGGAAGCAACAAGTCGGCTGGAAAAACCTACTAGAAAAATGACTGGGCAATAGGACTGTGTTTTTGCCTTTGTCAAACATAAGGCTGACAGACAAAAGTTGTGACTCAGTCAAGTAAACAAACTACTGTAGATTATATTTGGGAGCTCTCATGAAAAGCCTGTATCTCTGCCACCTTTGCTTTACTGCACACAGCATGAAGTGGAGGTGAAAGACAGGAGAGTGGGGGTGGATGCAACACTGGTAATGAGTTCAGCTCAAACTCACAACATTGTAAGTGCATAGTGTGTGAAACCTATTCCCTTCATCCAGGGAGTGTCCCACAGCCTTTCATCATGACAAGTGAAAATGATTGCAGCTACTCAGCTAAGCGGCGCCTGCCTAGAACAGAACTATCATGCGTCCTGATGTCTGGGACATAATCTCAGTCTTTACAGCCTTTCACCTTGTCTCTACCCCACCCTTTATACCATGGTACACAGTGCAACTTTATATGTATGTGTGTGTGTGTGTGTGTGTGTGTGTGTGTGTGTGTGTGTGTGTGTGTGTGTGTGCATAGACAGATACTGGGATAGCTGGCATAAAGCCATACCTGTGGGTGGTTTGACTTGGGGTAGTAACTACTAACAAAATGAGGAGGCAGAGGTGTAACACTGGCCTGGGCTCAAATTGTATCAGGATATTTCTCTGTGTACCCTATAGCCTTCTGATAACTTTATACCGACATGCATTCTTCAACCAACTTGGAATAGGCAACATTATAGGTCTATACTGCACTTATGGGAGCACATGAAGGTAAATACTTTACTTTGACCCATTAAGTTATAAAGGCTTATCACATAAGGAGGAAGATGGCACAACAACATAAAAAAAACAGGGCTGTCCAGCCCTTTAGCCTTATCTACTTCAAACAAACATCATAAGGCATATTCCCAGTTCAATGGCATCAAGCCAGGTAGCTTAGTGAGCAGCAACAGGGAGAAGGGGAGTTGATGCATCTTTAAACAGAATAGACCGTCACTGCACCTCACACAACCACCGACAACATCAACAGCAATCCTGTGATGGCAATCGCCAGCCTGCCACTAGCTGAACAACTGGAGAGTGGAATATGGGGGAAGCCTACTTTCTGGGATTGGGTGGTATCATGAGGTGTAAGGTAGAATGTCAAAAAGCAAAAGTGAGGCCTTCAGTGGCCCAAGATAATGCTAAGTCATGACGTCCTATGCTAAAATAGGCATAACTATAATAGCTTAGCCTACTGCAAGGAAATCAGTGGTTTAAAGAAGCTTAGTGTGTAAGGCTGCAGTTGATTGTAAAGCAACGTGGGGTGTATTACTGGATGTAGTGACTACTTTGACATAGCACATTTAGGGATTTGAAAAAGTATAGTATAGCCTGGTATAAGGAGTATAGGTGTATCCTACTAGCTGTAATGAGCAAAGGTACAGCTATGAATTCTAGGACCCCTGACAAGAAGCGACAGCAGACATGGGAAAACCCAATTATTCCAGACTTTTTGGGGCCCTAATTTACCGTTCCTTCCACTTGCTGCAACCCTGGAGGTGCAAAGACAATTCAGTAGAGTGTTCACGCAGTAGAGAGGGAGTGATCACAAGGACAGATTATATAAGGGGGTCTGGAGATAGGCCTACCAGCTAGTGAGGAGCTGTAGGGATGGAGTGCTGAGGAGCTTGTCGGGGAGAAAGTCAATTTCCTTCATGATGTTGGCCAATCTGACCGGAAGCTCCTGGCGCAGGAACACAAAAGAGGTCTTCTCACATGCATTGGCTGAGCCTGCAGTCACATGACGGAGAGAGAGTGAGAAAAAAATCCCTGGGCAGGCGTTCAACTTTGACCCCATCCTGAGAAAAAAAAACTGCCACTTTTCCTACACAGCTTGCACTATCTGTTGAAGGAAAGACTCTGTCCAGGGTTGATTCTGGACAGGGTCTTGACCATAGACCGTAAAAAAAGACTTGACCTATGAGATATTGTGCAAATGCAATGGAAAAACATGATGAAATCATCTGTTTTTTTGTTTGTTTGTTTTTTTTTGCTGAGGCAGGACTGGAGTATCATGAGAGCTTGCTTGAGTGTATGCCAATGAAGAGATCAACTAAATTAACTTATTTTGCTCATGCTTTAAACAGTTTAAAGGATTCAACTGTAGCCATTACAGCATATTTCAGTCTTTTGTATCCAGTCATTCATAAGACCTAACAGTTGAAGGCACTAATTTGATAACGACTTTTCATATACTGAACTGAAATGACACAATAAATAATCGACAGCAACAACAGCAACGTCGACACTAACTCCTGTTACTATGCAATCATGTATTTAACGGAATTAGCCTAGTTGTAGTAGATGCTGTCAACCAAATTTAATGACTATCAGTGTATATATTGAACAATGACAGCTGTCACATACAAACAATAACGACTGACTCAGTATTTGGCATGCATACAGATTAATGTTGTGCCAATGCACAAACTAATTCAAATTTGCCTTCAAAATTGCCTGGCAAAATTAGGGCATGTCAGCATTTATATACAAAGTCTGAAAAACTTACCAAAGTCAATGAACTGCTTCATAGACAAGGGCGAAGGGGAGAACTTGGAAAACCTCTCCACTTGTTTTGGTATCCCAGCTATTGAGCTGCTTTTCAACAAAAACTGAGCGAACTTCATGTTTCCTCTGGCTCTGCTCTTCAGATCACTTCTTTGTGAGGACAGGCTGCCCTCTCTTCAGTACGCTCCAGTTTTGCTACCTTTGGCTAGCTGGGCTAAAGCTGGCTAGCATACAAAAACCCCTCGTTAAATTGACATCATTAGTGGATGCCGGTTGTCACAGCTCCATTATCGTTTTTACTCGAGCAGTTTCCTCGCATCTTGGCAAGTTTTACCGTTATGACTTCCAAAATGCAACCCCCAAGTCTGTGCAGCAGTGTTGTTGAATGGGAAGCAGTGAGATTGACATTAAATTCAACCAATGAGCACCGAGATTCGCTGACTTTATGGGAGGGGGTTGAGTGTTTTCGTCACGTCGCTGGAGCCTTAACAAAACATTGTGAAAGGACCTCATTTTATCAAAGCATCCTTTGCCGAAATAGGAACACTTGTTTATTTTACAGTTTTCAACCCTTGTCAAATCATTGTTAAAATAGTGCGCTAATAAACGGATAGTTCTGACCCTCGGGTCTGACCGAGACACGAAGCCGTTGTAAAATACCCGATGAACCCGATGAACGCACACCTGTCACCGCATCACAGCAAATTTAAATATTAATGCGCCAACCGAAAATCACCAATCACTGCAACCACGTTGTTTAGTTGCGCGTCGTAGTTGGTCTAACTGTAGCAGACGGTCTCTTGTGGGTCGTTGACAGTGCCAGCATCCATTGCCAACGCTTCAAAATATTAATACTTTATTATTTACAAGTTTTGGATGGCCCTATGCACTTCTTCAAATGGCCAGAAGATGGTGGCGTTGCAATAGTCATGAGACGCTGACAGTGCGTGTGAAAGGAGGAGGGATTTCCTCTCCTCCCTCTCATCATCATCCTACTGCTAGTGATGTATCGGCGTGCAATGCACCTGTTTTATGTTTTATTTGGGTCATCGACCGCCGAAATGCTCTATTTTAACCGGTGTCATCAATAGCCTCACGAAAAGGTTCAAACCACCCATTCATATATATTCCAGCGGCCTCGATTCGGTGCGAGTTAAAGAGAGGATGTGGTGATTTTTTCGGGGTGCAGCGTGAGACAGCATCTTTGCCGGTGACACATCATTATCAATACGAGTGGACAAGGTATGCTGCGAAACAATAACAATTTGCTATTCTATTGTTTGCGAGACAATTTCCTTCTGTGTTGTTATATACTGCAAATGCTGTATAGTATATCTTGCAAGGCCTAAAAGCGCATTAAAGCAGCCTATTTGACGTAAATGCAAATGATGTCAATTTTGGGATTAGCTGCGAATGCTTTTATGTCCTGTAAGCGAAAAGTCAAGCATAGGCAACTTCTGTCGCTATTCATTTCTAAATACTTTGGCTTTTGTAGCCTGCATGGTCATACTGTGTATCAGGTGTGCTAGTAAAGACTGTACCAGTTTCGTCCTCCACTTTTCCTGTCTACTTCTATTTATAGACAAGAGGTTCTGCATACCTTCAGTCATTTTTCATTGATGTCTGTTCCAATAAGGTTTGTCAGACCCACCATTGAACCTGAACTAGCCTAAATGTTTTCTAATTTACAGTGCTAGGCTACTTTATATTTTGAGTATTGTGAGGACGCTCTCCTTTTGGTACCCACACCTGAGTGATGGACATTTAACCTGTGACATTGGCCCATTACCCAGCAAACCTCTGGTTAGCACTCAGACAGCCTTAATGGGCAGCCCACACAAAACCAACACAGACCCATTGTGAGCCTATGCAGGATCCCAACTGTAAGACTGATTTAACTCTGGCTCATCCATTTAGGTTTAACTTAATTAGCTTCTTAATTAAGTGACTTAGTGCTTTACTGAGCCAAATGTATATGTTCACTTGTCCTGGAAATTGGAATGCAATAGAAGTGATGTGCTGTTAAAGGGCATGTTTAATGTATTCTTCCTGAGAAAACATCTAATTGGGGTCTTGTAGCCTACCTCATATACTAAGATTTGTTTAAGTTTTCTGCTAGCATTATTAATTGGATTGAGGGATTGAACAGCAGAAATGTGAAAAAAGGCAATGCTCTATTTGGCCCTATCAGGAATATTTCTGGGCCGCCTAAAGACTGCACACACTGGACCAGTGCTACTGGGCCGAGTACCGCACCAATGTGGAAACCCCATTGGGGCCCAGTGTCGGCTAGTATTTGGGCCACTATTTTTGCCTGCATCAAGTCCTTATTGGCTGCTGGGCCTGCAAGGTTATGGATCTATAAATGGCACACCCAGTTGGTATTCTGAAGCCTGTTGTGCAGACAAATATTCATACATATCATCTTGTAATGAAACCAGATCATATTGTGACCTTGCCCCTTTCTTTCCTGCAGCCTCATAGGAGACCATGTCGGACAAAAGTGACCTAAAAGCTGAGCTGGAGCGCAAGAAGCAGCGCCTAGCCCAGATCAGGGAGGAGAAAAAACGAAAGGAGGAAGAGAGGAAGAAGAAAGAGGTAAGAAAAAAAGTGAGTAAATCCACACAACTGGCACTCATTATATTCCACTGTGAACTGTATTGCTTGTGTGTTCGGTTGGTTCTGTCTGGCCGTGACACAGATAAGGCTGTGATTGTGTTTGTGTGTTTCCACGCATGCATACATACATCTGTGTGTGTGCATAATGATGGGGCTGGGCTTTGATCAAAATGCATGTGTGTGCATGTATGTGTGTGTTTGAACCTATTAATGCACCCATGATGGATAACTTGACATTTGTCTGTGCATGCTGTGCAGTCAGAGAGCCAGCAGAAGACAGAGGCTGCCCCAGAGGATTCAGACCTGGACCGTAAGCGCAGGGAGACCGAGGCCCTGCTACAGAGCATCGGCATCTCACCGGAGCCTCCACTAGGTACACATTATACCCTTAAAAATAAAAGGTTCTTTGGCCCTATTAAATCAGAACTGTTTTTAGCACTATATCCTGTAGAACCTTTTGTAAATTCTTCGCATACCTACAGTAAAAATTACCAAAAAGTTATAGACATGGTACCAAGCAGAGGTTCCTTAATAATTACAGCCAAATAACCTCTGAGGAACTAGTTATTCAGCATATACACACCATACAGTGGACTAGGGATACACACAACAACCTACAGTTTGTGTAATCTGCGGAAAATGATCAGTCCAATCCAGCCTCGCTGATTCCTAACATGAATCGATTGGAGAACTAAAGCACATTGTTTGCTATGTTGCCAGGTCTGTACATAATGTATTGTTACATTTTCCACAACAGTAGTAATTGTTTAATTTGTGAGGCAGAAGTCTGCATGCTGTATCCAGTAGATTGCTGTTGGGACATGCCTGCTGTGGGGGTTATGTTTGCATGCAATAGTAAATGGCAAAAATCTGAATATGAATAGCTTTCATATGATTGTGACGTTGACCAACGGACACAACGTCATAATTTCTTAGTTGTGTGCATTTTTTTTTTCCATTTCCTTATTTTACTTTAATTGTATTTTCTCTGATTTTGTAAAAGTTTGATGTAGAAAAAAATAACTTCCATTTTATAGATTTCATCAAGTATTAAAAACATCCCATGATTTGTTAGGCACATTGTCCTTTGACAATGATGAACGTTTTTCATAATTACATTTGGTGTGTCATCTTTATAGCATATTTTCTCATCTTTTATTTGATTTTGTTCCATTGGTTTCCTTGTGTGTACAGTACCTTGTAATAGTGTCTTTGGACAAAAAGATTCATTCTAAACTAAACTAAATCAAACTAAACTAAATTGTATCAAACCACATGAATATAGAAATACATGCCACTTATTTTTAAGATATCCTCTTAAGATATCTTCCCTCTACATGTTCCAAATCTGATCGATTGACTTCAATTCCCAGGATCCCTGTCACCTCCAGCAGGCTTTTGGAAAAGCCTGTTCGTCAGCACTGTTCTCTAGTGGTCTGAAATTGTAACAACACCCCAACACCTCAGAATTAGGTCACTGCTATGCCTATTATTAGCTTTAATCATTTTTTGATATATCCCAGAATAAAGCCGCGTAGTGCAAAATAAACTTCTAATGCAAAACCAAAAACCAGTTTGACGTTCTGTCCCCCTTTTGTTTGTTTTGTTTTTTTAATTTAAACCTTTATGCTTTTTCCACTTGATTTGCTTTCCCATCATTTCATCCATCCTGTTCTTTTGGCTTTGCGGACACCCTTTTTCTTCTCATTGTCATTGCTTGGGTTGAGCAGTCCATCCGCTGCAGCCTTTAATGTTAGATACGTGTTATTTTCATTATTTAGTCCCGACCCCCATGTCCCCCTCCAAATCAGTGAGCACGCCCAGTGAGACGGGGAGCCAGGACTCAGCTGATGGGGGAGCAGCGGGCAGGTAGGCCAAAGTCTTGGATGTCACTTCCTACCAAGGTTGAATGTCAGAAGTCATTCCCAATGAGTCTTCCTCATTTTGTCTTATATAACTCTGAAAAAAAGAGGACTTTTGAAATTCAAATGCTGAAAATACCGCATTCATTCCTCACATTCTTCAGTAAAGCTAAAAGAGGCTCTAGACGCTCATGTGGAAGAGAGAGGATAAATGGAAATGGTGTACAGAAGTAGGTTTTGCTCAGTCGTATGCACCAGGGATGCTCTTTGAGAGGTTACCAATGCACTGCAGAAACTGGAGAGCACTTGAAGCCGTCTCATGGCCTCGCAACGTTGGTGAAGTTACTTTGGCCTGTAACTATTCCTTTGGCATTTTTTCATTTTTGACAAATATTCTGTCTCTTTCTCTTGTCACTGGAGCAACAGGTATAGGTAAGGATGAGTGTCAGTAAGTGTTGGTGGTGTTGTGGTGCCTTGTTAGGTTTTGAATGTGGTATCTGTCATTTGTCATGGCATCCTGTGTTTTGATGACCACAGTACAGCTTGTTGCTGCTCATCGCTAGAACAGAGAATTAAGTTTGACCTCAAGGTAAGTCAGAGCTATAGTCAGACTTGTTGAGTAGTTGTTGTTCATTTGAAAACATGGAGGGATGCAGATTGCTATTCCCAGATATTACGGTGCAAGTAGGTACCATATTGATAAACTTTCAGAAAGCATCCTTGGTGAGCCACTTAATAGAATAAGTTTGGAATCTGGAATAGGACTAACCCATACATTTGCAGTAAAGGCAAGTAGCTGACGTGAGCACGTGACATGATGTAACCTTTGTTCTGTCACTGTTTGGCAGGGTGCTCTGCATTCACAGTGCATTCACAGCTGGCTCATGTGTCATACCCGCTTCTGCCACTGCAGCATCTGTTTATTGAACACACCAGACCAGTACAACAGCGACTGCACCACACTGCTCTGGTGAATTAAACCTGAAGTTGAGAACAAAGTGGTCATCAACAACCAAGCGCTTTCCATTTGCTACCCAGTGGCAGCTCACTGTGGAGGTCGATGTGTGAGCGATGCCCACAGGGGTCATTAGTGATGTGTTGTTCTGGTACGGCCAGGGGTGGAATTGGGGCAGAAGGACATGTGGGAACTGAGCTAAGTTCCCACAATGCAGTTCTCTTACGTAAGATTTGGATTTTGTATTTCCTTGTAGCTTTTACCAATTGGATTTTACAAATTGGTGAGTTAGTCCCAATGCCTGGAATGAAAAATTTCCCCCCCAAATCCACCCTGGATTATGGCATGCCATTTTGAGCTTCTCCATCTGTGGCTGTGTGTATGTGTGTGTCCCTTCTTAGGTCAGGTTTCTCTAAAAACAAGTCACAAGCACAGAGCAACAGGTAAGCATTTTCACCTCAAACCCAGGAATGTGTCCCCCCCCCCCCCCCCCCCCCCCCCCTCCCCCCGCTTAGCTGAGTTTACCCTCATGTGAACACAAACAGAGAGACACCCACAGTGTTGTCGGTGGTGTTCCTGATGTGTTCCCATCGTGCTTTATAAGAGCGAAACAGCGCAGTGCCCTTCCGTCCGTCCCCTCCCTCCCTCCTTCCCTCCTTCCTTCCTTCCTCTCTCCTCGGGCGACTACCTGTCCGAAGCCCCCGCTGTCTCCCTTAACACCGGCTCGAAAGATTTCCGCTCGCATGGTTTGAGCCACGGAAGTCATTTCGGCCTTGACGGGGGTTGACAATCCGCTGCTTAAAGTGTCATCGCTGTTACCGTAAAACAGCCAGTCTGTCAGGGTAAAGAAATGCTTTGCCACTCTCGCCTGGCACTGTGTGGCACAAGCTGAAGGTCTAATGGGCATGTTCACTGGTCCTAAAAGGTATTATCAAAAAGCGTAGCGGGGTTGGAAGCGTTATCCTGTCACAGCTGTTAAGTTTCAGCACCGGCTCGCCTTAAAGCTCTCTGGAGTTGAGTTTGTTTATGAGTTCCCCCCGAAATGAGTGATCCCTCCCCCCCCCTCCCCAAGCTAGAGCGGCTCAAGTACTATGCAAATGTACTGAAGGAGCTCAGGGATTTCCTCATGGTTTGTCAAACTCATTCTTCATGCATGGCAAATATATTGTCATGTATGTTGAGCAGGCCACAGCTTTTGTTATATGGGTTTTATTTGGATTTTCATGTGCTGAATGTGATTATGTGATTATGTTATGCTATGGGTGTGAGATGTAAGTCATGTTGCTGGATACATTGTTCATTGTTTCAATGTATTATTTGGCACAAATTGGCATATGAAACATCAAAACATAGAAGTCACTATTTTTTTTTTCACATTTTTCTAACATCGCACAACTATAAATCATGCAAGTTATATCAAATAAAAGTAGGATTAATTTCTTACATTTTGCTAAAATTGGGTTGCGTAGATAATCTTGAACAATGGCCAGACAAACATTTTTGCATAACTTCCCATAATCATATATGATCTTATACATTTAAAAGTCATCAGGTCAAATACAATTTTTCCACTGACAGCAGTCAAACCATTTTGACATTCTTCTGCACAAGCGTTTTACATTTTCCTCCCATGACTTGTCAATATTTTCATGTTCCTGTAATAGATTCCTGGCAGGAGATCAAGAAATCTATTACAAGAGATGAATAGTCTTTCAATAAATACAGTACATTAAAGTATAATGAAATATAATGTCTCCCTCATGTATAGCCCTCCTATGCTACAGTATATCCACTTGTCTAAACATTTTTCCACTGACAGCGCCAGTCTGTGCATGTAATTCAATGGGACTTCCTGTGTGAAGCCATTCTCTAGATAAGTGGTGTGTGGGTGTGTGAGCGCGCATACATGTGTTCATGTGTGTGTGCCTATATTATATGTGTGCCAATGCATAATTTGTGTATATGTTCTAATGTGTCGGTATGTAACCATGCATGTCCTGTCCTCCCTCCCTTGCCCCCCCCCTGCTGGTGCTGTCAGGACGCTGCAGTGGGACACTGACCCCTCTGTGCTGCAGCTGCAGGCCGACTCTGAGCTCGGGTACATCCTCCTCCTCTCCTCTTCCTCTTCTCTCTTCCAATATCTGACACCACAGAACACCTGATTAATGGCAAAAAGAGCATACGAGACAAAAAATAAAGTTTGCACTTGCCTCTAAATAAAGAAATTCATCGCCAGCTGATTTGATCTTATTGAGTAATCCATGAATAGATGAACGCAGGTTACAGTTACTTTTAGCTGATGTACCAAGCAGTAATCCTCTCAAAATTGCAAAGGGTATCGTTATGCATTCTTTAAAAAAAAGAAAAACATGAAAGAATCAAAACTATTTTATTTTTAAACCTATATTTATTCAGGGAAATTCGACTGAGCGTGCTTGCTCTTTTCTAGCAAAACCTTGCTACACATTCATACAAGTCATTCCATTCACATTCACAGCTGGGAGCTTCCCAGTACAACCACAGTCTTCTACTGTTGGCCACTGAGCAGCTCCACTGGAGCAGTTGGTGGGTAAAGTGCCTTGCTCAAGGGCAGCTCAACTGTAGTTGTGGAGGCAGGGCGAGAGTGTTACTCATTCACTTTGCCCAACCACAGTTTCCCAACCTTTTGGCTGCAAACCAACTTCTCTAATCTCTAGGCAAAAAAACCCCCAGAAGAATCCATGATGTTGCACCCTTCAAAATATTGAGCGAGTTACAGACACTCAACTCTGCATGTTATTTCATCGACTTCATCGTTTGACCAGTGGTACAGACTGTAATATACTGGACCATATACAGGAGAGTTTGTGATTATGCAGAGAATAGCCAGGCTCATGCTAACATCCTGTCTCTGTTGCCCAGGCGTAGGATGCACCGGCTGGGAGCCTCCAAGATCACACAGGTAGACTTCCTCCCCAGAGAGGTGGTCTCCTACTGCAAGGAGACGCAGACGCCGCTCACCGCCCACCTGTCTGAAGGTGAGTGTGTGTGCTTGTGTGTGTGCATGCATGTTCGTGTGTGTGTGTGCATGAGTGAGACTCTTTAAAATCATTTTATACTGTATCATGCATAGTCTCCGTTTAATTCCCTGCAATTCAGATGCTACTTAGGATCCACAGGGCACCAAAGGTCATAAGAGGCAACAAATGATTTCACATTGCACTGATTTTCATTGTTGTGTGGTTGAATGCGATATCCCTTGGTTACCCAATCCACAGCCTGTAAACCTGGAGTGATTTAAAGCCTTTGGGGGGGGAGAGTGAGAGAGAGAGAGAGAGAGAGAGAGACACTGTGTCTGCCTGTCAGTAACTGTGTCTTCAATCACAGAACATCATAGTTTTGACTCCTGGACATAAGTGGAAACAGATTGACGGATGAAAGATACTCAAGATGTTTCCTGACTGACATTGGAGCGTTACTATGTGTGTGTGATGTGTCATGCATACAGAATCTGTACATTTGTGTGTGTGTGTGTGTGGTGGTGGGGGAGTGGCGAGAGATGTTAGTTTCTCACACTGACATTATGGTTTGTTATATTTCGATTCATTAATAGTCTGGTCGTCGCACACAAATCCTGTTATTATTATGAGTGTTAAACCTATTCAAGTTAAACCCGCTGCATATTTATTTTTAAGCTAAAAAAATTGCCTAGAGTAAGAACAACTGGGGCATGTCGTTTTTAAATGAGTTATATTTAAAACACATTTCAGTTTCAGTTACTATGTTGGAAATTTATGACCTTATTAAATATATATATATGGGGCAAAAAAAAGTCTAGTTTCTTTACATCCTCCAAATTTGGTGTGGGAAAAAATGTTATAACAAGGTGAAGCACGGAGAGGGAAAAAAATTGTGTGAGTGCATGTGCGTGTGCGTGTGGGTGGGTGCACGTATGTTTTTAGGGGTGTGAGGTTATGTGTGCGTGCATGCGCAAGTGTATACGTGCATATTTGTGTGTGTACGTGTGCGCAAGTGGGCGTGCTCATGTGTGCCGAGCTGCAGTGACTAAACACATCCATATGGTCAGAATTGAGGTTAGTCCTGCGCTGGATTTGGCATAACATTGGTGGTAGCTGATTCAAGGCATAGGTTTCAGTTTACTGTCAGCCTTGTTCCACTGGAGGAGAGAGGCGGTGGATATATGGATGGGTGACAGTTACTGGAAATGTAGCGTTGTTCCACTAAACGGAACCGCATGCCGTCGACGCTGATAGTGATATATGGATCGAATATTTATTTACCCCTCCGTTTGCTCTTATCTTAAGTCCAGACATTCAGAAGTTTCATCTTCTCATTCAGACATGCACAGATACACACATTACTCCACCTACACCCTCTTCTCTCTTCCTCTTCACACACACACACACACACACACACACACACACACACACACACACACACTCCCTATCATCTTCTCTATCCCAGTCCTCTTATGCTAGCCCAGACAGCTGGCAGCCATGTGACTGTGAAGGGGGTTGTACTTCCTGCTTCCTGTCATTATAATAGATGGCCTGGTGTGGATTCCGCTTACTTCCCCCCCACCCACCCCTCCCCCTCCCCCTCCCTCTCCATACACACACACACACACACACAGGTCCTGATCAGAATCCAAATGTCCCGCCTCACCCCCGCATCCTTCTTCCTCGACAGGCCCAGGAATAGATCATTTATTCAGCAAGTGCACAGAGACCAACACATGCATACACTAGCAGGGCATGTATATGTGTGGAGAGGGACATACACATGTATGTAAAGACACACACACACATACACTTACACACACATGCAGACACACACTTTGATTGGTCATTGCCCCTAGCGATCCGTTTAGGTTTGTTTGTTTTCAACTTCTTGACTGGTATTCAGGAGGTGTGTGTGTGTGTGTGTGTGTGAACATCTGTGAGCCAGAGCAGAGCTGTGGTGGTCTATGGGGAGGTGACCCTGGCCTTAGGAGACCCTTTCCTTTGCAGACTACTTCTCCATAAAGCTTGTGTGTGTGTGTGTGTGTGTAGAGGCTGATGATAGCACCTGCTGGGGCTTCTGGCTGTGTGTTTGTTCAGGCCAGTCCACGAGTTCCTCTCGTTGATTGGTGAACCTAAACACACGCACACACACACACACACACATGCACACAACACACATATATGGTGCACAAATAGTTAAAAAAGTTACTGTAGGTTTGGACACCTGGGGACCCTCAGACCTAAGTATAACAAACAGCTTCTTTGAGCTTAAAAAGCAGGCACATGTTCAGTGTGTGTGTGTGTGTGTGTGTGTGTGTGTGTGTGTGTGCGCGCTACATATGTACATCTGCGTAGGCCTACAGTGTCTATGTTGCTCTGAGCTATGAGAGCCAGTGAGCTGACCCTGTAATTCCTGGTGGTTTTCATGCCGCTGCACAGGCAGATGCAGACAGCGGGGCTGCTGGGAAGTGTTTGGTCCATAGGCTCTAGTGTACTCTAATCTGTCTTCCCTTCCTTCCATCCTTCCATCCCTTCCATCCCTTCCTCGCTTCCTTCCTTCCCTCTCTGCCTCCAGGCCTTCTGACCCAGGCCAGAGTGTTCTGTGTAATTTACCTCTGGTGCTCTCTCTGTGTCATGTTAAAATGGACATTTCCTTAAGTAGAAAGAGAATAATTGAGAGAGAGAGAGAGAGAGAGAGAGAGAGAGAGAGAGAGAGAGAGAGAGAGAGAGAGAGAGAGAGAGAGAGAGAGAGAGAGAGAGAGAGAGAGAGAGAGAGAGAGAGAGAGAGAGAGAGAGAGAGAGAGAGAGAGAAAGCCAGCTGGGGTGTGGAGGGATGAACAGAGAAGAGATTCTGTCGTTTTAATGATGGTGGTGTGTCCCAGGGGCGTGCAAAGCTCTATGGAGGGACCTCTAGTTGTTTGGATGTGTGTGTGTGTGTGTGTGTGTGTGTTTGGAAACCTGTGTGTGCATGTTTGTGTATGTTGTCACATATGTGTAGGTGTACATGTGTATGTGTTTAATACTGTTGGTTTGCTGCTGCTTCCCTTAGGATACTTGGAACACAGATATTGAATGTTCTATATGTTCTATATGTTCTATAACTAACTACTGCAGCAAATGTTTTAAAGGTCACATGCAGTCGATCAGTTGTGTATCAGTGGTTTTCATTACAGAAAAATGAATCTGATTGCAGAGCTTTTAGGCTCTAACTAGATTAATTAATGTCATTTCTATCAAGCATCATTAAGGGCCGATTTCACTACATGGCGTCCTTAATGTGGAAGGAAGTTTCACATTAAACTGGCGATATTGACATTGGGTGCAGCGGTGTGTGTGAAAGGAAGCACAACTGTAGTCTCATCGTAATCACTTTAAATCACTGATGGATGACTCAGGGATTCTCTCATGGTTTGTTGTCCTCGTGAACTCCTGACCTCCCCCAGTTCTCACACTGGCCCCTTTGCCCCGGGAGCGGGCGGCTGTATGTGTGTGTGTGTGAGGCGTGAACACGCTCTATAGGCATGTGTGTTTGAGCCTGAATGCAGCTTTATCGAATTGGATTGATTCGATTTGATCTGACTTTTGTGTCTTTCTCTCTGTGTGCATGTGTGTTCATCTTTTACATAAGAGTTTGTGTTTTAAAACTCCCATGAAGTGTGTGTGTGTGACTCTCATTTAAACCAGTTAATGATATGACTTTTCATTTCCGTAACCAATTTTCCGCCTTATAATCGTCATGTGTAGCCGTCTATGTAGGTTCCTTTTCCCATTGACTGCTCGGAGATCTGTCTGTCCTAAGTGTCCATTGTGTCAGTCAATCAGATTAGTCCCAGTCACGGTTGGCTCCAACTATTTACTGCTGTCCTAATGGGTATGAATGGACAGGCTTGTGTAGTTAGGGACGAACGCTTTGTCTAATGACATAGCAGGGGAATAGAGTAAGGTCTAATGCAGCGTGTGATAGTAACATATCCTACTGAGGTCAAACATAGTGTGTGTATGTATGGGTATGTAGGACGCATGCCTGTGTATGGTTTTGGTGACACAGGTGACAGGTTGGTACCAGGGTGGCTTGATGGTTCAAGCCCAACGACAGCTATTGTCTTTGCTATATGGTGATCTTGTGGTCTAAAATTACCAAAACATCATTATATTTTCACACTGTTGAACAGAGGCAGTGCTGGAGTTTCACCAGTCTCGTTCGGGCCGTGAACCCTCCGCGCACGTCTACAACGTAACCGCAGGAGTTGAAATGTTCCACTTCCATTCTCCGGGAGCCCGACAGTGAAAAGATACAAGTTGGTCGAGCCAAGTCCCAACCACGTTGCACACATGCACAAGCAATGGTTATGCCTGGAAGGAAGGGGTGAGATTCCACATAGCTTCGGTAAAACGTAGGCATTTTTCTCTTTCTCTTTCTCTCTCTCTCTCTCTCTCTCTCTCTCTCTCTCTCTCTCCCCCCCCCCCCCCCTCTCCCCTGTTCCCGTCTCTTGACCAGCCAAACCCACATGGCCATGAACGGAGGGAAGGGCAGAACTCTGACAACCGCACTCTTTTACTTTACTGATCCCAATCAGAAGATAACTATCAGCTTCGGTTATTAAAAATGAACTCTGTGTGTGTGTGTGTGTGTGTGTGTGTGATGTTGGCGAGAGAGGGAAAGGGTGAGGGGATCGCAGGCATTTGTGCGTGTGTTTGTGCACGTATACATGTGTGTAGGTTGGCATGGGTGTAGCATGAGCCTGGCCCAGTCCACAGTAAATTGGTTTCGCTCAGTGGAGCCTTAAAAGACCCATAATAGGCCACGGCGGAGAGGTGGCCAAAGAAATGGAGAGAAAGAGAGCGGAAGGGGGAGAGAAAGAGCGAACGTCAGAGGTGAAAAGATGACTGTGGTCACTAGAGATTGAAGACAAACAGAGGGATGGAAGAGAAGCGAAAGAGGAAGAGCAAGAGAGAAAGGAATGGAGGAGAAGCAGCGGAGGCCACTGAGGCCTTTGCAGCAGTTATGATATTACAGCAGTAATTGTAAGCAGTGAACCACAAGCAGGCCTCCAGAAATACAATTTTGTATGTGTGCGTGTGTGTGTGTGTGTGTGTGTGTGTCTATGTGTTTGTTTATGCTTGGGTTGCCATTCTGGAAAACCCCCTTCTCAGGGTTAAAAGTTCACAGGGTCAAGAGTTTGTGTGTGTTAATGTTTGTGCATCTATGTATTTTCTGTAAGCAAAAGTGTGTGCGCAAGAGTGTCTCTCTCTCTCTCTCCCTCTCTCTCTCTCTCTCTCTCTCTCTCTCTCTGTCTCTCTCTCTAGTATTTTCTGGCCCATTAGTTTTCAGGGTCTGTACAGGCCAGGGTGAGTATATAGTAGTTCAGTAATTCACTCCTTAAGTATATTTACTGCAATGAGAGGCTTTCTTTTGACGTGTGGTGGACTGGTAATGGCCCCTAATTGCAAGAAAAAAACCATTTCCAAGAACCAATCTGAAAAGACACGCTCACAACACACACAAGCATACACACTCATAAATGTAAACACACATGCGCACGCTAACATACAAATGAATAAACAAGCATACACACTCAGAATTGTACACGCAAGCATACATGTGCACACTCGCAAAGTGACCACACTCACATGCACATACGTCATTTGAGCGCTGCATAATCCCATAATGGAGCCGTTAAGAAACCAAACTGCAAATTTGTGAAATGATCCTGACCATTGGCAGCACATTGGATCAATTAGAATGTTTACTTTTGCACTTTTTTACTAACTCCTAAATATATCAAATATGGCTCAAGAGGTCCTGAACTGGTAGGTATTTCAGAGATCATACCCAAAATGCCCTTTAGGATTTAATCCAATAGGACTGGATTTCAAATTGGCACCAACACCCCATTGGAATCCATGTCTGAATCTCATTACGACTTTAAAAATTAGACCTCCTGCAGATCCTAAAGGATTTTTAGCATGTTCTGTGGTATTTTTGGGTTCCTACGTACTATCACTAAATTGGCTTTTAAGTCGGTAGATCAGTGGCCACACACACGCTCAAAAAATGCAATTATAAAATGTGATCGAGAGAATAATGCGAGTCAGGACCCATAAACACCATACTCTGATTATGTTATATGTCGATGGTGACGATTTTGTCAGGGGTGCATAACTCAAAAAGACAATACTAACCACATGTCACATGTAAACCAGGTAATTAGGGGAAGTGTCACTTTATAGAATCATCACACTATTATCTTATTGGCAGTATTTATATTATTATGCGCATAAAGTCGCCAGTGTTGATTTAAACATTTATAAGACATTTGTAATGACTATTAAATGGAAGAATGGATTGCTTTGTCCACTTTCTCTTACAATGGAGAGTATTGGGAGTATTGGGAGAGGAGTATTACTGTGTTGGACAGCACACCATGCACTCACAGCTTGTGAGTTCAAGGTCTTCTCTCAGCCTGTGTTTAAATGTCCTCGCCCCTCTATCCCATGTCTTTCTTGGCACTTCCTACAATCCAGTGAAGCTATTGTGCATTCAGATAAAAGGAGTGAATACAGCATAGTCCATAAGCCAGTGTCAACCTTATGGGCCTGGAAACAGTAATTTGGTTCTGTGTGTGTGTGTGTGTGCGTGTGTGTGTGTTTTGCATGAGGAGATACTTGTGCATACGTGCATGCATGCATATGTGTTTCTGTATGCATGGATGTGTGTGTGCATGTATGTGTATGCACCCACATATGGAAGTGCTTGTCTCAGACATCGTTGTTGTTCCAGCCAGGCTGCTATAACAGGCTGAGCAGACCAGAAGGTGTGTGTGTGTGTGTGTGTGTGTGTGTGTTTTCTCAAGGCAAAGTTCAGCTACAGAACCACAATGGGCGTCCGCAGAGGGCCGTGCACAAAATGTATCATGTTCAGTTGTTTTACTTTAATTTTGTTCTACTTTTCTTTTTTCTTTCTTGCATTTTTTTTCATAGCAGAATAGTGTGTTTATGTTTTGTGGATTTTGGACTCCTGGATGACTAATTGTCATTGAGATAGCAGCTTTTAGGGATACTATTTAAACTAAGTGCACATGTGCCGTACGTGCACACACACACATGCACACACACTAAGATCAGGTTTGCTTCTCTCTATTTTGATCTCCCCCCGTCTTTTCCCTGCAGTCAGACATAATCGGCCAATATTTCTCCTTTTCTCTCTCCATAAGACAAGTCTGAGTTTGGCTTTCATCGTCATTGCCCTCAAAAGGGCACAGCCTCAACTCCTGTTTCACTCCCCAAATTGATGCAGGGTCCCAAGCGGTCTTTGCCAAAATGGCCACAGCAAGTCAAAACCCAGAGAAAGTCCTGATATCAGAGAAAAATAATGTCTTTCACAGTGCGTACGCTATTTCAAGTGAGTCACAGATGATTGCAATTTTCCCCCATGACCACCGTATAATAAGATACATGAAACCCCCCCTCCCTCCCTCCCTCCCTCTCTCTTTCTTTCTCTCTCTCTGGCAAAAATGGCCATCATCCAAAATAATATTTGCCATCTGATGAGTGCTTGAGAGGAGTAGGAATACGGTTTCATGTGTTTCTTTTTTCTCTCTTCAATAGTTTTCTATTCCCTTCTGCTCTTGTATTTTGTTGAACTTGACTTTTTGACATGTGCCCCTCACCCTCCCTCTCTTGTTGCATTTTTATACGTGTGTAAAACAACAGTGGGTCTTGAGCGTTTGCCTGGGTGGTCTCCCTTGTACTCCGAGATCCCTTCTGAAACTCCCCAGGGGGGTTTCGTTGGAGCGGGTAGCGGTTCACTGCCATAGCTCACTTGTGTTTTCTAGCCTGCAGTTTGTAGGGGGGGGTTGCTTGTTTTCAAATACTTCAGTTAGTTGCTTATTTTTTTTAACCCCTTATATGTCAAGTTTGTATCTTTTGACTGTTATTTTTAAGCTTGCAGTTTTAAAAAAAATGACAAGAAGAAGATGTATTTAGCCTTTGTTTAACACAGGCAGTCTAATTTTAACACAAAACTTCCACAACCTGTTGAGGAAAAATAAATCTTCACTTCTAACAAGGTTTAAACTACTTTGTTTTGAATTGTTCTTCAGCCAACCATGGCACTTGAATTGAACAGACTTTTAAATCAACTCCAGTTGCAATCAATTCAAAACCTATTTCGAGATCATTATCACGGTTTATAGCTTGACAGTTGATTGAAATGAAATGTGATAACCGTGTTGCTTTTCTGTTTGGCTGGAGTGTGCTGTGTCATTCTGCAGCCGTCCAGCAGGGAGCACTCTTGGCACATAAAATTCAGCGCTCCTTCCGAGCTCTCACCAACCGAAAGTGTCAGATTTTTATTAGGAACAAGTATCAAATTAAAGTTGAATTATGGTAATTTGAACTAACAATTTTACAATTAATCTCAAACATGTGTTTGCGTTACAAGACGACATCTTGAGTCCTAATTTGATTGACTTAATTCCGCTGGCTTGAAGGGCAGCGCTTTCTGTGCTTCAGAAAGGTATTGAGCTCATTCTCCTAAATATGAGCGTTAGATTTGGTGTTTGTTTGTTTTTTTATTTCAGTCTTCGTGCCATGAATATTGTTGTCTATTTTTAGTGCGACCCAGTCTTTGAATCCCAGAAGGATTCAACCCCAAGCATCCAAAATGCAGCAGGCCTATAAAAGCTGTTTGTATGTCAGTCCTACCCATCTGTCTGTCCGTCCCTCATTAAAACAAAATGAAACACCATCATCAAGTGGCGTCATCCAAGTGGCAAACACAGACCACCAACCACCATCTGAGCCACACACACACACACACACACACACACACACACTGTACATGCCCACACCCCTTCTTCTGAGTGACACAAATCCCTGCTCAGATGACGTGTTGAAAAGTGAGTCGATGCCACAGCAGTGATTTCTTTAAGACTCTCTCTCTCTCGCTCTCTCTCTCTCCCTCTGTCTCTTCCCCTCTGTCTCTCTGTGTCTCTCTCTCTGTCGGTCTGTCGGTCTCTCTCTCTCTGTCTCCCTCTCTCTCTCACTGACTGGGTTTTTGACAGTTTGGAAAGTTTGAAGTCATGAGTTTTAATCAGGGCCCTGCGGCCGGGCGCGGAGCATGGCGTGGCGTGGCATGATGGCTCAGTTTAAAGATGTGGGTCTGGGTCGGTGCCAAGCTTGGCTGGCACTGCTAGAAAGAGAGGGGGGAGAGAGAGACACAGAGACAGAGAGAGAGAGGGAGAAACAGAGAGAGAGAGAGAGAGAGAGAGAGGTCTACTAGGACTGTGCCCACAGCACAGAGCAGAACCGGCCGCAGACCCCCAAAGGCCTGAATGGGCTGCATTAATGACAGTTGATTATGTGTGGGCATGCATGTGTGCATACGGTGTACGCTCAGATGTACGCAGACTTGCGCACGCGCACACACACTCACACACACACATACACAATGTTTGATCAGTGTGGGGAAGTGTGGTGGAGAGACAAATTAATCTAAATCATCCTGTGGGTATTAGCCTTGCCAGTTTTACATCAGATGCTGCTGCTAATGTGTGTGTGTGTGTGTATGTGTGGGTAATACTTTTTCCCCCACTGTGGCAATCATGACTTGATGAACCATGATGGATTTTAAGCTTTATACTTTACTAAAAACAAATAGAAAGGCAAAAACCCAGAACAAAATTAACAAACTTACACAGGAGAAAAGGGACTTATGGAGGATTATCAGTGCCGGATTTTAAACAATATCTTAATGCAATTACACTTTGTTCTGGTTTATTCCAGATGTTGATACTCTCTGGGTCACTATAGAAAAAAATAGCACTTTATAAGCAATTACTAAACATTTGACAGACTTTGTAAGAGGCTCAAGTGATGTGGTGCTCTTTGTATACCACTTCCTTGCAAGAAGCTGCGGCTGTGTGGATCTGAATCACATTCAGCTCATGCCATGCTGTTGCACTTCTCTCTACATCTGTCCTGTCTGTCTTCACTGTGCCATGTCTCTTCACTGTCTAGAAGTCAGTGAAACACTTGGAAAAGAGGAAAAGATCTCTGTGACTTTACTGTACAACTGTTCTCTCATCCATCGGTTTGCTGTCCCACCCGACTAGCACTTGTTATGTGAGAGAATTCCCTAAAAAGTTGGCAGTGCTTATCTGTGTTCAAAGAGAAGGAACATACTGTAGTTTTATGTGAGTCCTGCTGAATAGTGCCAGATCTTTCTCAATCTCACGTTTCCCAGAAAGAGTTGACTGAGATACTTATAATGGGTAAAAGGCTAAAAGCATGACTGGTCTGACTGTCAAAATTATAACAATGTAGAGCCGCATTTATTTTAAACTATGGGTCAACTCCCAAAATGGGCCATGGGCTTGTTCCTGGTGGCTGCATACATGAAAACATAATGTTTATGCTTTAATGAGCCTGGGTCCCAGGGCAAGAGTCTACATTTATTCAGTTTTACTCACAGGTTGAAAAGGTTTAACCCCTGAGGTTTGAGAAGAGCTGAAGTACTGTAGTTCCAGTGTGTGTGTGTGTGTGTTTACAGTTGCATTATTTAGCATAGAGATGTTACTGTTTTGTAGATAATCTTTAAAGCATGAGCCTATGAAAACGTATTGTGTTCAGAATTTTTCAGGGTTGATGAAATGATATCCAGTTGTGGCAAAATAAATTTCCTTCATGCCTCTCATATAACATTTTATTTATCGTAGGATTGCGTCATTTTATATCCAACCTGTATCATTATTTCAGTCCTATAAAATCTGTGTGGTTTTATAAATCTTTTCTGCTGCTTGGATAACAAAGATTATGTTACTGTAGGTGGGACAAATAAAAGTGAGAGAATTCCCCTAAGACGCCTCAGGTCATTTGTAATATCTGCTGAGATGAAGTGGATGTGGGTAAGTGGGTGCGTGTGTGTGTGTGTGTGTGTGTTGTGTCTTTCTCTAACAGCAAGCATTGGTCTCAGTGAAGTCAATGCACATATGTGTATGTGTGTGTGTGTGTGTGTGTGTGTGTCGTGCCAGGGCCACATTAGAGGAGTCTTTCAAGTCGTGTTGGCCTCCTCCTACTCCTCTGCATAAGGCCTGTGTTGTGGTCTGCACATTGCTCAACAGCCAACCTCCCAGAACCCCTGCGAACTCTGTGTGTGTGTGTGTGTGTGAGTGTGTGTATCTGATTTTATAGGGTTATTCCCAGCGCGTGGGATCCCCAAAGTCCTATTGGAATTCTCTCGGAAGTACTTTTGTGTCCCCCCCCTCTCCTTCTTCCTCCGCCTCCACTCTCTGGTATCTACACCTCTCCCTCTTTGTGTTTGATACAATAGAGATCTATAGGAATTACGAGTACTATCAACTTTGTTTGTGTGCGTGTGACTCAGTCCTGTAATCACCTCCGCTCTGCCAGGATCGGCCTCAAGCTCGGCAGCTCTGCCTCCATAATATACTGGGTGACAAACTTGGACCTGGTCTCATCCTCCCCTCAGTAGTGTCATCCTCCTCTGCACACACACACACACACACACACACAGCCAGCTCTTTGATAACCGTGCCAATCGCTCCAAGCGTGCGCTAACACATTTCAGCACACTACCACTTACCGTGGATTGGGTTCAGAATAAAAGGTTAGCTAGCTCTTTGATCCTTACTAAACAGAACACATGCTAACACATTAATGCCATGACACCCCACGCCATTGTACTGAACTGTATGTGCTAACCGAAGGGGAGCAAAACACGGTGTACATCTGCAGGCATTGTCGGTATCTTTTAAGCTGCTCTCTCCACATGCGAGCCAGCAGCTACCTACTGTGAAATAATACAAGCTAATGAAATTCTCAGCGGTGCGTCTAGCTTCATCAGCACCGCGTGTCTTCTTTATCCCGCTAAAAGCTAGGCCAGTTTCTCTCAGCTGAGGTAATTCACTCACCTGTTGGTCTGTAATGGCTCAAATGACTCCTACTGGCTAACTCAGGCCTCATGCACTGCGAACGCAACATTAAGCCGTTAATTAGCCCGGATACAGCAGCTAGTAGCATTCCCGCTACTGGCTAATCTCTGGTTCTCTGTCTGAGAAGAGGGGGCTGAGAGAGAGTAATCTGTCTTTGGAGGAACTCTGTGTAGGTGTGTGCAAGGATGGAAACACATACATGTACCAAAGGAAAATTACTGGTGTAAAAATGTACTAAAGTAAGTGAAAGTTTTTTCACATTTTTAACATAATGCTTATGGAAAGCCTATAGTATTTGTACTTTGTAACGGATGTGATTTAAAATGTAGTGAAGTGCAATACGTCAGTCAAAACATACTTAAGCAAAAGTAAAATTACAGATTTCTCAAATACTAAAAAAAAGGGCAAGTACACAAAAAGCTACTCTATTACAGTAATGAGAGTAATTGTAATTTGTTACTTCCACCCTTAGGGGTGTTTATGTGTGTGTGTGTGTGCTCGTGTGTGTGCGGTGTGCATGCGTAATTCTGTACATTTCCCAATACCTTCACACTTTCTTGTGTGTGTATGTGTGTGCATATGCATTTACACAAACCTTTACACATTTGTGTGCGTGTGTGTGTGTATGCGTATGCGTCTGTGTGTGTGCGTGCGTGTGTGTGTGTGTGTGTGTGTGTGTACTTATATTTGTATCTCCGCACTATGAATGTGTGTGTCTACATACCCGCTGGGCTGTGCTGAATTGACTGGGCCCGGCCAGCGTGAGTAAGCAGCCAGGGGAAGATTGAGGCAGCCAGATGCGGCGGGCCCCGGGCTAGCGAGGATATCATTACCCCGGGGGTGTAGCCAGCCAAAACAGGAGCCCCCAAGCGGAGTTTCATCAAGGTGGACCCCCGCCAGCGGCGAGGGGGTGGATACCGGTTAACCTGTTGTCCCGCGGCGAGGCGCGGTATTAAGCGGCAGGTGGAAAGAGAAAGCATCCCGTGACTGGAATGAGGTGGAAACAAGAAAGTGTGGAGATACTTACAGGGTAGCAGGCACACACACACACACACACACACACACACTGACAGGTAGACACGCACACATACTTACAAGGAGAGGGAGATTGTCTCTTTTTATTTACCATCCCCGCTTTTGTTGCACATCTCAAGATTCTTGATTATGCAGGAACCCCTGCAGCGCCTTTGTGTGTGTACATGCGTGTGTGCTTGTTTGTTTGCATGTACATTTTACATAAAGTTTTATATTACCTTCTCTAGCCCGTGAATCCTATTTTCCAGCGTCATTTACCACAATATAGCTATCCCTTTACTTGGAGTGCATGCAGAAAAGTATCTCTGAAAAATTTCCATTCAAAGGAAATAGCCGGGATATTTTTGGTGCCGGACTGTGACAGAACAACATGATACATGGCCACTGGCAACAACATCAGCAGTATCTTCATACGGGATTTGGACCGTCTCCCCTCAGTGAGGTAACCCATAGGCCATGAATCACGCTGCCTTGCTCCGGAGTCCTGTGGTCCGGGGGTTGACGGTCTGACCGCTCCTCAATGTGGTCTCTCTCCTCTCCTCACGCTCCTCCCATCCCCATCACCACACATTCCAACCACCGGACCGGTCACGTAAGGTCAAGAGAATAGAACGGAATAGAATAAAATAGAGTAGAACAGGGTAGAGAGTTTTGTGTAAGCGTCTTCCCATTGTTATTATGTCTAGATGCGGTAGGTTTGCAGGATGGAGGAGGTTTGCTGGTCCGCATCCCGAGGCGCTGGAGTTTGTGGACGAGTCACCACCGTTTGCGGAGGGGACGGAATGACAGATACATGGGAAAGAGAGAGAGAGAGAGAGAAACACAGCTATAAAAGTTGAGGCAGGGAGAGAGAGAAACGGGGAGCGACAAAGGGATTGAGAGAAGGGTATTCCTGTGCCTCTCTGTGTGTAGCTAGTCTGTTTTGGCAGCTCGGAGACGGAGCTAGTCTGGCAGTCTGCCTGTCTGCTCCTCTCTGGTCTCCCCTCCATACTGTTGGGTCACTGGTGTTTGGATCACTACAGCTGGCTGTTAACCGCCGACTTGGACACGGCCTCGCCGCCATGTGTTTGATTTACATAGTTTGTTCATTTATTATATACACACGCAGTATGAAAATTAAAATCCATACATCAGAGATTCTGCTTAAAGTGAAAAAGGAAAGAAAATACAAGGAAGAGGTTGAGAGAAGGGAGGCTGAAATAATAACAATCAAAAAACAGGCCTGGAAATTAGTGCCACAACTAGAATTTCTCTTCATATTGAGTAGCAGTTAGTTCATGAAGAGCTTAGGAGAGTCCAAGTGATAAATGGACAGTTCATCCGGTGCCAAGAGCGGTCCTTGAGCCAGTGGTTTTAACAATGCCCCAGGGCATACTCCGACTGAGTTAAACACACCCTGACGTGTGTGTGTGTGTGTGTGTGTGTGTGTGTTCGTCTGTGTCAGTGTGTGTGAGACATGACATGTCTGAGGGTGTGATGTAGTCACTTCCTCCCGCTAAACTGAGCGACTGTTGTCAGCTTGACCCTGCGCCAGTTAACCCCTCGCCACCCCTGGCACTGCGGGGTAGGGCCCCGTATGTGTGTGTGTGTGTGAAAGAGAGAGAGAGATTATGTGTGTGTTGGCAGACCACAGGTGTCTGGTCGCGGTGTCATGGTGTTAAGAGGTCTTCAGAGAGGCCCCCTTCTCTCAGCATCTGTGTCGGAGGGAGGGAGCGGGAGCAAGGGGGAGAGGTTGGTGAGGGTTACCAACACAGCCTGAGGGGAGAGAGAGAGAGAGAGAGAGAGAGAGAGGGGCAGCAAGTAGCTGACAAGCAGGTGCCTATGTTGACAGTAACCCTTCTTACTTGAACACCCCCCCTCCCACACACACACACACACACACACGCAAAATCCTTGCTCTCTGGGGGAGAGTCGAGGGTAATTGCAGAGTCTGATTGGACGGAATGTAGAGGGAATCCCCCTTTATACACACACACACACACACGGATTGGATCTCTTTGCTTGGGGTCAAAGGTGAGGGAAAGAGCGGAGTGTGCACACAACTCGGAGACACTTCCTGCTGTGTGTGTGTGTGTCAGGGAGCATGTGCGTATTAATTTCCTGCACGATGAGCAATATGGCTCCACACATGCGGACCATGTGAGTACTTCGGCTTCAGCATCGACACGGAAATGGGCGTGGGCTTGTTTCCTCTCAAGCCATATGTATGTATGTTTGTATGGTACAGTGGGCTGAAGCTGTATACAGTAGTCATGGAAATGCTGCAATGTTTTCTGCTGCACGTTTTGTGTGTTTGTCTGTAATCACGCAGCCGTGTGCGTCTGTGTTTGTGAGTGAAACCCATTTGCGGCTGAATGTCAGTTAGACAGGTGTACCGTTGCATGTCTGGGAGTGATTATTTTGGTAAGGGCGGAGGGGGTGAGAGGGTTGCGACACAGGGGGAGGTAGAGGAAAATTGGAACAGCTGTTGATTAACATGGCTGCTCTCTCTCTCTCTCTCTCTCTCTCTCTCTCCCTCTCTCTCAGTAGAGGAGGAAGAGGAAGATGAGGAGCTGACGGAGGTGAAGCCAGGCCCAGAGTCGGAGCAGCAGGACGACGACGACAACAAGGAAGCCAAGGAAGGTACGGAGGATGGATGGAGAGATGGATGGATGATGGAAAGTGAAGCACTCGTTTGACAAGTTGCAGTGAGGAGTATTTAGTATCCTCACTTCTCTACAATGCAGAATTCAAGTGCAACATTTTCTCCTTGGTGTACAAGCAGTACACAAATGTAACAGTCAACTACTATCATTTTAGGGATACATCCTCAAGCCTTTATCAGGGTTACGGCAGCCTGCCTGTCAAAATAATGGATATAAATTACAAGCGTGTGGCTATACTTCAGGTCTTGTACTACCCCATTAATCCAGGTGTACTTTTTCCCCAACCTTTCTCAATGATATATCCTCACCTATAAACTAAGATGCACTTTAGCCCGCTATTGCCACTCACACACACAACTTCCCATTCTTCCTCCTTCGCTCCTCTCCTTTCCTCATCTTCTCACATGTTGCTAGTCAGACTGTCACGAAACACGGTCACTTGCGTGTGACCCCGCCCACCCCACCCTCGCCAGTCAGTGGCTGTATCAGATGGAGGGGTGGGGGTGGGTTAGGGCGGGGGTTAGGGCGGGTCCAGCTTATCAGCTCCGTGGCATTCAGGGGTCAGCACTGATTAAAAACCTGTCACTTGACCCCCCCTCCATCAACCACACTTCAAAGTGGAGAGGAATGGAGATGGGTGTGTGTGTGTGTGTGTGTGTGTGTGTGTAGGGGGTCATGTAGTAAATAATGGAGAAAGGGCGGTTTTGTAAAGGCGAGGGGCCCTGGGCGGGTTAAAACACAACACATGATAGACAGACAGATGGAGATAGACATATTCATATACAGTCGCACACACACATAAACACTGATTCAAAGGAACAGATAGACTCAAACACACACCGATGCATGCGCGCGCACACACACACACACACACACACAGTCATCCGTCTCCTCTTCATCCTGGCCTATTAGAAGGTCTGGCCTTTGATCTTTGCCACTTGATTCACTGGGCCTTTTCTGACAACTCATAAGAAATACAAAGGGCTGTGGAGGGGGGATCAAAGTCAAGGGCTGGGGTAAAGGTCCAAATATGTGTGTGCTGTGTGTGAGATCGCATGTGTGCTTGGGGACAGTGACTTCAAAAACCGGACGCCGTGCTGTGCTGCCATTACGTTCAAAGGGAGGCGGGCCGCTCAGAAGGCTTTGTTTGTCTCGTGTTTATGAAGTTCCTTACTGTAGGGTTTTATTAGAAAAGATGCATTAGGAGCTGTTTGTAGTTTATTATGTCCTGGATTTGACTCTGGCTTTGATAGAGGTGAAGTCAGCAGTGATCTGACATCGCAAACACATGATGTACCGCTGTGGCTTTTAGGACTAGCAAAGGTAGTAGCGTGAGTCTGTTTGTGCTTAGGAATGGAGGATTTTTCAGTATGATAATATAGAAATAACTATAATATAGAAATCTCGATAGCATTAGAGTTAAACAGACATCTCCTATCAATGTATTCCTCAGTTTTGGGATTTCAAACTGTAACTGTAGAAAACAAAGATTTATTTGTTTTAGTGCACATAATTATCAAAGTGAACATCATCTTATCAATTAGTGTAAAGGTGACATATGCCTCCCCTTTTTGAAATGAAAGCAAGTGGTATAAGTTGTGTTTTTTTTTACACAAACAAAAATTTTAACACACAACTTAGCAACAAAGATTATCATTTTCAAAGATGTCTCTTATCCAGCTGGAATAACATTTTTATGGGTGATCCAAAGCCACATCGTAGGGATCTATCAAAACTATTTACTCTCTAACTTTTAAGGCTAAGCATCAAACATAAACATGCAATTATTTGATATGTTATTATTTATAAGGACTTTTTTGTCGTCAGAAATGAGGTGCTATCATTGCACTTTAGTGCCGTTGGTATTCTGGACATGATGTATGTACATGTGTCTCTCCCACACGCCTGTCAGGCTCGTTCCCGGTGCTGCGGGAGCTGACGGAGGAGGAGAGGCAGCAGATCCTGCACTCCTCCGAGTTCCAGAGTTTCTTCGACTGCAGCATCCGGGTGATGGAGCGAGCGCTGGCCGAGGACAGCGACATCTTCTTCGACTACAGCGGCCGAGACCTGGAGGACAAAGAGGGGTGAGGAGGGAGGGGGAGAGGAAGGAGCGTGGAGGAGAGAGGGGGCGGGAGTGAAGGGAAGGGAGTGCGGGGGGGAGGGAGGCGGGGGAGGAGAGAGCGTGTGTTCGGACGTGAGCGCACATGTGCGTGTTTACTTGCGTGCCGAGGACTACGAAATGCGCCGAGACTGAGTCATGCCCACGGTGTCATTCCAGGGCCTGGGAGCTACTTTGTTCTTCACAACACATGTCTTCCCGGTGATGTCACACGCCCAGGCCGGGATAGGGGGTGAAAAACTCTTAAAGAGCATTGTCTTGTCGTCTGAGAGGCTGCCTCCAAATGAGAGAGGTTATCAAAGTGTTGGTTGAAGTTAAAAGAGTCATTAGCGCTCGGCTGTTGTAGAAGAATGCTGCCTTTGCCCACTCACTTCAACTTTGACCACTGAGAAGCATCAAGCCTGTAGTCAAATATAGTTTTTGTCTAAACCAGGAAGATTTCAGTCCCCTTATTTTTAAGTAGATGAGGTTTTTTTTGTGCTTCGCTACTATTAATCACTCACTTAGCATTGTATCCAAACTGTATACACTGGATATCACTCACACATACTTTATTAGTTCTCACAATTCTCAAATGTAAACCAGTTGCCTTCTAGTTTGACCAGGAAGTAATCTTTGACCCTATCTGTCTCTACTGGCTGCTTGCAGGGACTTGGCCAGCGGCTCCAGTCTGTCCTTCAGCAGGCTCTTCTATGATGAACACTGGTCCAAACACCGTGTCATCACCTGCCTGGACTGGTCGCCTCAGGTAAGACTTGCAGCCTTCTGTGTGCCAGGGATCGGTCAATTCACTTTCAATGCAAACACTTCAGGAAGTGGATTTTCTTCAGTGTTTCAAAACTTACAGTTAGTTTCAATTTAGATTTTGAATTGAGTGCGATGTTTACTGTTTGTGTTGTTTCCCCAACTTTAGAATGTGTGTCTGTCGATTGGGTTGTGTGTCAGTGTGTGTGTGTGTGTGTGAAGGGAGAGGGATTCGCTCCATTATGAACTTTCACAGGGCTCTTCCTCTTCCTTGACATTTCTTCTTTATTTCCTTCATTTATCTCCCTCTCCTCCTCCTCCTCCTGCTCCTCCTCCTCTTCTTCCTCCTCCTCCTCCTCCTTCCCCATCTCTCTCAGTATCCTGAGTTGCTGGTTGCCTCCTATAACAATAATGAAGACGCTCCCCATGAACCGGATGGCGTTGCCCTGGTCTGGAACATCAAGTTTAAGAAGTCCACACCAGAGTACATCTTTCACTGTCAGGTACTCACCAGCTGTTAGATGACTGTGTATATCATACTTATCAAACCTCAAATATATGTCAAAATTATGGTTCGATTTTCCTACAGCAGAGTGTTACAGTTCATAGTGCGGCAGAAATTAAAATTGAGTTTGTTGGATTTTTTTTTTTCTATTTTGTGGGTGGCGAGTTGCAAGTAAGAGCTTCCAGTTATTAAGTTCCCTTTGTTAAAGTGTCACAGAGCTAAATGCAGAATAAAAAAACATCTTCCGCGTTCCTCTCATCTCCCACTCAGCTGCTCAGAATTTCACAATCAAAAGCTCCCTCCTTCTCCTTTATTATTATAATTGCTTAACTGGCAACCCTCAATCTGGCAGTGCCATAACTGGCAACCCTAAAACGAGGTCCATGGATGTGGCTGCAGCATTCTAAGACGAGCAGCTAACGTCTGTGGCACATTCCCCTTTGCCAGCCTGCGATGACGACACCTTTGTGGGATTAAAAAAAACAAAACAGAGTAAGGCAGGACGGATCCTCATGCCTCGGTTTGACCCTCTTGGCTGGATCACAATTGAATTCTGGCACTGAAGGCCAGTTTTAATAGAAGAAACCGAGGTTTTGATGGGGAAAAAAGTCATTGACGGGTGTGATGCTAATTACAAATGACGTCGGGAACGGGGTTGAAGGAGGGATGGAGGGATTGGGTGTGAGGGCTTCACTGCTCCCAGGAGGCAGCGAGGGCACATAGAGACGTCTCGGTAATAAAAAGATGTGGCCTACCACTTCCTAATCCGACGCTGCCACATGTGTGTGTGTCGGCCCACCCACATCGACGCCGCATCTGATGTTGCTTGTGCTGCTTCATACACATCACTGTAAATATGGAAATATACCTGTACTTACTCGGTTTACGTGCCGCACACGCTCGCTTCAGCACGTCAAAATAAAGTTGGAAATGCACACGCGCTTACATTCTCACATACAAGCTTCATTGAAACAGGAGAAACATAGTGACAGATTTTCTCTCTCTCTCTCTCTCTCTCTCTTTCTCTCTCTCTTTCTCTCAAACACACACACACATAACCACATATTCCTGCAGACCGCACGCTGCGTGCAAATATTTCAATATAAATGGTGCCATATAAGTCTAGCTCCGTAATGGATTTTTAAAGCACACCATTCTTTCACTCCACCATAATTTATGCTCATGCTGAAATCCATGCGGTCTTATGGATAGATTACAGCCATGCATCTTGTAGCTGTAGGATTCAGTAGTTTTTCCATGTGGTTCTCTGACATAATATGTCCGTTTGACTTTATTAACAACGCGGTTTCTAAGCACGGTGATCTGCGAATTGTCAGTTTTAAAGCGTAGACGTTCGGGAACAAGGGCATGTGTGTGTTAGCAGCTGATAAAATGCTCAGCGTATCGGTGCTGTCAGCTGCAAATCTGCGCAACAGAAGTGAACCGTTTTCTGAGTGGCTACAGACAAATGTTTGTGTGAGTTGGAAATGCGATCATAACAACAAGAGCTGGCAGCAGGTTGGAGTGAGAAATTGAGAAATTTGTGAGCAGCTTTCAGTCGATAACACAACATAACGTCGCCGTCATTTCTCTTGTGAGTTTTTTATCCTCTGACACATACGCACATACACACACACACACACACACACACGCACACACACACAGCCGACTTGCACACACAGAGATTTGTTTTAGGTGAGTGTCTGCTGGAAAGATGTGCGCTAGATGAACTGATATCAGAAGGGGGGGAAAGACAGAAGAAAGATTGAGAGAGAAGAGAAACTCCCAAATGCCCCCCCCCCCCCCATGTCAGTCAGTGAGTTAGTGTGGCCTGGGGCCGTGCCATGCTCTTTCATGAGGGGAGGAAGAAAAGTGAGGGAGCGAAAAAGAGAGCGAGAGAGAAAGAGAGAGAGAGAGAGAAAGGAAATGAACAGGGAGTAAGGGAATGGGGGAGCTGAGAGAGAAACAGAAGAAAGATAGAATGGGAAAGTGAAAAGAAAGAGGGAGGGGGGGAGGGAAGGGGTCTCAAGTCATTTGGCATCGGCCCTGGCTCCTTCACTCGCCGCTGGATTGGGATGAAAGGAACGCAGGAGCGGTTAGGGGAGAGGAGAGAAGAGGAGGGATTGTGTTTTTTCTTGCTCTCTCTCCGCGGGGTCTATATTGCAAACAGAGACGCAGCTCTCTAGTTAGCCGCGGATCAGATGGCTCTTAATGTGCGAGCATGTTCTGCCGTTTAACCCCCTTAAACCACAGGGCTGCTTCTTCCTCTCTCTCTCTCTCTCTTTTTTTTTTCGCCTTCCATCTCCCCTTCCTGAGGTAGAGGAGGGAGGGAGGCTTGCCACTGCCGCCTCGCGCGCTCCGCTCTCTGCATCTCTTTAATCACACACACTCTGAATTTACTGTACACATATAGTACACACACACACACACACACACACACACATATATATAAGGGTTGGGTTGGCAGGCGCCCAATGCTGCTGTTGGCAGGCCCCAGGAGATGGGTTTGTAGCATTCCAGCATTTCAGCCATTTTTATTTTTCCAGACCTGCCCACAGTGGCAGCTTTCATCTGGTGGATGGATGGATGGATAGGTAGATGGGTGGATGAATAGACAGATGGATGGATCTGTGAGTGTGTGTGCGCTTGTTTGTGTGTGTGTGTGTGTGTGTGTGTGTGTAGGGGGGGGTTATAGATACAAAAGGATGACAGTGCTGGGTTGGGAGTGGAGGGTTGGGGTTTGTGGTTGAGGTCTAGTGCAGGGGAGGGCTATACTGTACAGTATAAGGCTATGGCTTATAGATGGGCGTCATGTTTCAGCTGGGGTTTTGGTGAGGTCAGGCTGCTATATTTCTGGCGGGGGTTGTGCGCAGTTCCGGTGAATGGGCTTAACACTGCAAAAAAAGGAGATAATCCCACTTGTTTCCACTGCAGCTTCTTCTGTTTCAGGATTCTTTTTTAGGAACAAGTGAAGGGATAATAAGGCAGATCACTCCACTAGTATCATGAAAATGACACTTGATTCAAGAAAATTATTGAAACAAGTTCATTTGCATTGGAAACAGGTAAAATTATCTCACCCTAGTGGCAGATTTTTCACTTGTTTTAAGAAAAGTACGATTTTAGGATTCAATACTACGTAGATGAAATGACGTTAAGATGTTTTGCAGTGCAGCCGCGATACAGTCAGCATGTGTGGGTGTGTTGGTGGGTTTTATGTTCTGGTGGAGTTGGTGTGGTGGAAAGTAAATCAAGTGAAAGGTGATGTTGGTATGGTTTGGGTTTGGGAGGAGTCTAGACGTGGCAGACTGTGCAATATGGGGATTGTGTGTGAAAGATTTGGCAATACGCAATAGGTGACAACTATCAGGATTTGGCTAAGCGTTGTAATTAGATTCTGTTGCAGTAGTTAGGGAGGCTGCTCCCATGTGGACTAAACAGTGCAGCTTATGGTGACACCAGACGGATGTCATAGAAATCTCACAATAATGCATCAGTGTATTGGTGAAACAACCTTCTCACTCCGGTCAGGACAGCAGTGTCACTCCCTAGCTTGTAAAGAAGGTAATGTAGGACTCTGAGGTTTTTCTGTCACTCTGGATAAAGAGCATCAGCTAAATCACTAAAATGTAAAAAAAAAAAAAAAAGGCATAGTGGGCATGAAGAGGATGGCAAATTTCAGTATGTTTTGATTGTGTGTATTCATCACAGACAGATTACAGACTCCCACTTGATACGTTTTTGTCATAGGAATACTATTTGAGAACATTTTTGTTGTTGATACAGTACGATATGACTGACTATGAAATTATATAACTCTTTATCCTGTAAATGGGACTTAACCACAGTAGAGATAGTGAAACCTATGATCAAAACAGCTGTTATACAGTTACACACTTTCATTCTCATACATTTGGAACTGTATTTCACTCCTCTTTCAAAAAAGCCCTAAAAACTCACTTGTTTGAAATTGCTTTCAATTGTAATTCATTTCCTCTCTTTATCTTTCCTTATTTATGGCTGTTTTTATTATCTTATTTTGCATTTTCATTTTTAAGTAGCGTTAAGTCTTTGTGATGTTTTACATTTTTTTCTGTCTCCCTCTGGTTTATGTAAAGTGCCTTTGTATCGGCATAAATAAAGTGTAATATTATTATTTTTCTCTAATTCTGCCAACTTTTAGGCAGCGAAATAACAGTGAAATTAAACTATTCCTCATTTTGCTGGGAGCCCTTTGCGAACCCCCTCAAGAACCCCTGGTAGTCCCAGGACCCCACTTTGGGAACCATTGATCTACAATATAGGAGAGGAAGTGTGCGATCCATCGGTATATTTTAGCGGTGTGTGCGGGTTGGGTGTGTATTCTGGGAAAGGGGGGCTGTTGCTGCTGTGGATTCTGGTACCAGTTGAGCATGCCTGTCCTCATCTCGGCCGTCCCAGCAGAGCTCAGTTGGACCCGTCATCGCCCCGTCCCCGAATCTGCTCCAATCTGGTAACTTCACACCAGCGTCTCAAGTGGGCAAAGTCACACCACATTAAAGGCCCATTCCCCTCAAAACCTCTGCCGAACCCCAAACCACATGCCCCCCTCCCCACCTCCACCCCTCACAGCCCCTGCCGCTACTGTCATATCCCATTGGACTCAGTCATATTTTTATTAATATCTTGCTGCCTCGCATCGCTCCCTAGGTCTTTGGCGCTTCCAGAAAGGTTGAGTAAGAGAAGTGAAGCAAGCAAGCAAGCCCCCCCAGGGTGGGAGGGAAGGCAAGGATGGAGAGAGAGAGAGAGAGAGAGAGAAACAGTGCAGCAGACTCAGAGAGAATAGTCAGGCATTATTCATAGGCCTTGTCTGGATAGAAGCCCATGTGAAATTACACCGGAGGATGGAGTTGCATTGTGTTCATAAAGCTTAGCGGAGAAATCCTATAAATGCCTGGTGGAGGGGAGGGGTGGAGACCTGTGTGTCTGTGTTTGCTTTGTGACACACTAAACAGACGGAGCTTCTTTACTTGTGGTAAAGACAATTGAGAGCGCTTCATTTCTGGGTAAATGAGATTATTTCTGCAACCGTGGCTTCCCTGATTGGAAGTTGTTTTATTTGGTATTGAGACATGATTCTTCTGAATACATAAACCTACTGTACCAATGAGTCCCAACAGGTTATTAGTCCACTTTAATGCATCTGGGCCTAGATCCTACATGTGTCTGTCACTCTATTCTTCCATGAGAAATTCCACCATGTGGCATTTTGCTGGTGTTGGTGCAAAACAGTCTCAGGTGCCGCCCCAGAATCTCCCATTAGTATTCAACAGGGGTTTTGATTTCTGGTGCTGAGACAGTTACAGTATGGCATACAGTTACATCATTTTCATTCAGTTACCACTCGGTGGATGAAGCAACACCATCCTGTAAAATGGCAAGAATCCATAACTTTGTAATGACAACAACAGGCATAAGTGCTGACTGGTAGCATCTACCACACAAGGACCAAGATGATCAATACTGATCTATAGCTGTTGTAGTAGCCTAACATCAGCGCAGAATAGAGTGGAATATAGTAGAGTAGAAAAGGCATTATTTTTAGAACACAAAACCAACTGTAAAGCGACTGCCAGTGAAAACGTACGTCAAGCAAGCGCACAAGAGAATGAAAATAAAGGGAAAGAAGCTCTAGGAGGGAGAGAAAGGCCTGCTTGTCTTCCCCGAGCCTCCTCCTCATTCTTTCGCTCCGTGAAGCCCTCATTCTTTGCTCGGTGAAATGGAGACTCGGCTTGGTATTTCTCTCCCTCTGCCAGCAACCGCAGAGTGACAAAATCCGTGGGGTGTCATAAACGAGTGAAGCCGGGGGGAGAGAGAGAGAGAGAGAGTGGGGGGGGGGGGGGGGGGGTGAAGGAGGAGGGATGAGAGGTGGGGATGCCAAGGGAAGACAGTTGGATCCATCTGGTCCTGATAAGGCGTAGTGGAAAACAGATGAGTGCGGTGAGCGAGAGGAGGAGAGGCGGGAGGAGAGGAAGGATGGAGGAGCGTGGATCTGTTTGGGAGGATATACTGCCTATCGTGCCCTATCAGCCCCCCCCCCCCCCCCCCCCCCCCCCCGCTGCTTCTTCCCATCATTCCACTCTCCCTCCGCTTCTGCCTTCCCAAGCCAACTTTAGCAACAGTTTTTTTGCCCTCAGGAAAGAAAGAAAGAAAGAAAGGAAGAAAGAGTGGAGGCAACAAAGGAGGGAGTGTTCCCCTCTCTCACTCTCTCTCTCTCTCTCTCTCTCTCTCTCTCTCTTTATCTCTCTGTCATTCCTCCTAACCTCCCTAATCCCTCGCTGGGTGCCATCTTTCATCACAGCCTACCATGTGTGTATTATCCTCTACAGAACACTTCCCATTAATATAATAAGGGCTGCCAGAAGCACTTAGCCTTGTGAGCCTATGTGAGATATGGTAGATGATACTTGTGTGTGAGAGATTGTGTGTGTTTGTAAGCGTGCGAGAAACACACACACTCTCTCACACACAAGCACACACGCAGACACACACACTGCGCGCCTCGCCTCAGGAAAGAAACGAAACCCACTGCTCTGACTGCGTGAGTCCGCGCCTGTAAAACTTCCACAATTCACCTCATGCCCAATATACAAAAAGTGACTCTCACGCTTGTGTTTTTTTTCCCTTCCCTCTTCCGGGAGCTGTCACTCTCCACATCCTCTCTGTCTGGGCTGGCAGGAGGTGACTTAGCAGGTGTCTGACCCATGCTGCACGCACAGATGAGAACCGTCCGCACAGCCGCTCGCCGTTCTGGAAATGAAATGTCAGGCTCGGTATCGAGTCGGCCCCGATATTGAGACGTAATCATAGCGGCGGTGTTGCCGGCAGACGGCAGAGAGTTGTCGAGGTGTTATTTAAACAGATGTGGCGCTCGTATACGACTGGCATGTCCAGACTCATGAATCTCAAGTGAGGCTGAAGAGGAGGTGGAGAGCAGCAGCGAGGGCGCATTCAGTTCTCTTTTCAGAAAGTGTACCTATCGAGTCTACCTTTACACATTTTTTTTTTACATAGTTATGTTTACACACTGTGAAATAAATTCATGGATACCACAAAAATGCAGTACTCCAGTCAGCGCTGACAAATGCCCATGAATACATAAGAAGTAAATGGAAAGACTTGTAGCATCCAGCCTAAACATAACCCAGTTCCCAATAATACAGTGCTAAACTCGGTCATTAATTTCCTACAGCATGACATCTGAATCGGGAAGCCGCTTTAAAGTGTCAACCAATTCCCCTCGGGGCTTAAATCATAAAGTTCCTTATGGCACGGGACAAATTGATCTTATTTCAGTGGCTAATGACATACAGTACGTTTAAATAGCATATAACTCAGAACCATATGTGTTGATGTGACATATGATTAGAAGCGTTTAGAGAGAATGGCTTTTATGCGAAGTCCAACTCGCTGTTGGCAGGCGCCTCAAAGCGCACTATCGGGACCAAGTCGGGCTAATTTTCAGTAGCTCTCTCAGTAAGCCTGACAGTATATGTGGGTAATGATGGCATAACGTGTGGTTTTTCAAAGAGGGGACTCAGAGTTTAGTCAAGGGATTTTTCCTCTTAAGATGGGGACACTGATAGGACTTAGGAGTTAAACTAACATATGGAGCAAATAGAGGGAGCGCTTTTCATTTGATTTGGCTTCTCTCCTGTCGTTACTCATGTGGGGTATAGATGTTTATTTGGGGTGATAACTAGTGGAAGAACAGGAGAGAGATGTTTTCTGTTTGTGTGTGTGCTTGTGTTTGTGCGTGTGTGTTTGTGTTAATATCAATCAATAAAATATAAGGGGTAGGGACATCTTTGTCTTTATTGGACAGAACAAACAGATAAAAGTTTCTGTAGTGAGTTTGAAGATCAGAGTATCAATCACAACATACTTGATAGATAGTGTACAGATTTTGTTCTGTTCCAGATTGTCCCAATTTAACAATATTTCAAACTCAAACGAGAACGACAGTTTTATGGCAGTCTTATGGTTACAATCACCCTAGTCATATAGATAAGCTTCTTACAAAGACAGAAAAGTCAGAGAGGGAGAGGCACAGACAGAGAGGAAGGGATGATGAAGGAAAACTCCAGTGTATAAAAGAGGAAGAGAGGAAATAAGAATATTCTCACAATGAAAAAGTGGAAAAGAATCAAGAAATGTTGGTTATGTAATCGTTCGCTCTGCTTTCCTATCTCCTCCAGAGTCTTAGCATGGTTTAGAGTTTCTTCATGAAAACTGATAAATGGTCACGGTGGTGGAGTCGTCTTGGGCTGGACGGGTTAGGACTTGGGTTTATTAACCCACTGATGGAGCGCTGTGTCTGGGGGAGCGGGCCTCTGACGGAAGCCTGCCAGACGACCGCAGAGGGATCAAGGTCAACCTGAAACTCTTGGATATTAGCGGTGATCGAGTTGAAAGGCAGATTCTTCCATCTGTGTATGAGTATGAGCGTTGTTGTCTTGCCATTTGGCTCGGAGTAGCTGACTTACTGTCATAAAAACTTTTCTGAAGACTTCTCAAAGTTGCAGTCACTCTGCTGATTGGTTAGGATAGGAATTATGATTCAGAAATCTGTTATAGATTTAGAGAATAGAGGTACACCAATTGCAATGTTGCTAGCTTACCATACAGGAACATTTAAGACAGTTATACATGGTAATGAAATTGTAGACGACTTGTATTGCACCTTTATTGTACATAAACACATTAAAATCCATATAAAATTTACCTTACACCCTATTCTATATGGAATAACAGCCTATGACATGCCATAAATCGCACTATTCCAGATATTCCTGGTCAGACCATCAAACACCGTGCGCTAATGCGTGCTAATAAACCTTAAACCCAGATCCCTCTGTGTCTGACTGTGTAAATAAACTTCTCGGAGAGTTCCTCTTTGCTGGCCGACAAGGGACTTTTATTTTTACCGCCGAAGTTCAGTTTATTTTGAGTCCGCACATCTGAAGCGACTCCCGAGCCGCTCCTCTGGAAGCCGTGACTCCTCAGAAGGAACGAAAAAGAGACAGAGAGAAAGAAAGAAAGAGAGTGTGCGGTGTTTTCTTTCCCTCTGGTTTGTTTTCCAGTCCCCTTTAAAAATGAACTCGGGGTTGGAGTTGGCTGCTGCGCACATGGTGTGGTGGCAGGGAGGGAGATAGAGAGGGAGCGAGAGGGAGAGAAATACAAAAAGAGAGAAAAAAAGAACAACAAATGTTATACTCTTACAGATTCTCAGATTCAGTAGGGTCTTCCTACGAATTTAAACAAGGACAGGTCTTATAAGTGAACAGTGGCTGCTTGGTTCAAGTACCAATTGATCAAGTGAAAACACTAATATACCTACATTATTGTTGTCAGTTCATCACACATATTGTATCACTATGCTTGTATTTGCATCTATTTGCTGGATGGTTATCCCTAGCAATTAGGAGATAAATGCCTTGGTTTGTGTGTAAGTATTTTTAAGGCACTTTCCAACCCATATAAGCTCTTCATTCATTCAGTCAAACCATGGACAGATCCTATCTGAGATCTTGTCTTTTATACAAAATTCCTTATACAAAGACTGGACTTGGGAAGCATGCATTAATACTAGTAATAATGCTAGACCAGTGGATTTAGGGGAAGAGAAGGCCTCAAAGCTGTCAATTTAAGTGGCTAAATATAATTATAACTGCTATTTTCTTGCATGATTTTGAAAATCTAGCAACACTTTTAGAACAGAGAACACGGAAATTCGGTCTAAGAAAACTCATGGGGCACATTTTGGATGCTGACATATTCCAAGTCTAAAATTCAACACAGCAAGTGAATTGATGGTGGCTTGGCATTTCTAGTGTTAAGCTACCGTTGCCCATGTTCTTGAAAGGCATTGTAATTTCACTGGTGTTGACCAGTTTAGATCTCCAAGTCTCCAGTTTCTGTTGTGTTGAATTGTGAAGTCTGTCTGTGGACTCCTTATTTACTGCCTTCTTGGCCTGGTCTCACCTGAAAATGAGCTTTCTTCCTCAGTGTGACTAGCCTGGTTAACTAGAAGGGGGATGGATGGATGTATTTGTCAATGTGTAATTCCACTTGCCCCTCTGTATCACTACAACGTTCAAAACATTTTCTCATAATCAGCTCCGGTGGCTCTGGGTCAGGGAAGGCTCGCCGTTGCACGCAGAAGCCCATATGGTACGAGCACTGAAGAGGAACCAAAACTCAATAAACACGGCATCGGGGGGGGGGGGGGGGGGGGGGGGGGGGGGGGGGGGGGGAGTTCAAGGGTGCGCTTGTCATGATGGAGGCTACAGTGTGCGCTCCAGTGGCTGCTGGGGTTTTGATGCTGTAATGTGAAACGGCTGGGGGAGAGAGGACTACAATTCCCCTCTTTGTCTGGCCTGCACCCCAGCGTCACCCCACGCTCCTCTCCTCGGCGGACCCTCACCGTCGCCAAGCTCATCATCTCTCCCTCCATCTATCTCTCCACGTCTGCCACCCATCACGCCGCCTCGATCGCTCCCTCCTCTCCCGCCACTCACGCTCCGTCTAGCGTTACCGGCTCTCTTCGTATCTGTTTATATCTTTCTTTTTTTCACTGTTTGTTTGATCTGTATTTTCTCACTGTCTGCCTTTTCATCTTCTCTGCTCGTTTGACCGTTCCATTTCTCTTCTCATCGCCTTCCCCTCTCTGTTTTCTGAACTTTTCCCCCAGAATAACCTCACAACACTCATTCCCTGTACTCTGCATCACTTTCCCCTCAATTGTACCTGAATAATATGTAGTGATTCCTTTTTCTCATCCCCTCTCTCTCTCTCTGTGTCCCCAGTCTCCGGTGGTGTCCGTGGGCTTCGCTAGGTTCCATCCCAACCTGGTGGTGGGGGGGACTTACTCGGGACAGATCGTCCTGTGGGACAACCGCAGTCACCGCCGGACCCCCGTCCAGAGGACCCCCCTGTCTGCTGCCGCGCACACTGTAAGGCCGGGTCCCAATATGAACATGAGATATATGTCCAATACAACACAATGTAAGGCCGGGTCCCAATATGAACATGAGATATATGTCCAATACAACACACTGTAAGGCCGGGTCCCAATATGAACATGAGATATATGTCCAATACAACACACTGTAAGGCCGGGTCCCAATATGAGCATGAGATATATGTCCAGTAAAACGGAATATAAGGCAGGGTCCCACCTTGTGCATTCTGTTAGTTGGTTTGGAGGTCTGGAATAAGCAAATATAATATAGACAATGATAAAGTAGCAGCATTGCAAAGGAGTTAAACAGTTGTAACAGTTAAATAGTTTGATAGGTAGTCAGACATACAGATTAACACAGCAATTTAGTTTTCATATGATAATGGAATGGGAGTTATATACAGAGAGGGAACTGCACTGCATGTATTTATGAAATGGGAAGCCTCCAGCTTGGAGACTAATTGTTCTCACATACAATAGACACACACACACACTCACACACACACACACACACGACCGGAGCAGTCAAATTCTAGACATAACTCAAAGGACAGCTCAACTGTGAGTTCATACGCTCCAGTGAACTCACTGACCCTCAACAAATTACTGGCCAATATACACTAGCAATATCATAAGAACTGTGAGTGGGGGCCATTTGTCGTCATAGCTATTTGCCACACACACACACACACACACACACACCACTACGTGCCATCCATGCTGTAGGTTTAAAGTGGCTGTGGACTCCAGTAATGAGGCTGTCTCTGGTCCCCTCCAGCCAGTGAGTCCGGCCGGCTAGCCCGGCGCTGAATGGAGCCTTTGTGGGGCCCAGTACACAAATCAATTACTGCACAGTAATGACATAATGGTTTCACACACTCCTCTGGATTTGCACTGCAGCTCATGTCCCAAATGTAGAGCCGTTTGAAAGGTCCACTGCACACTGGCATCTGGTGAACTTACTGGAAGCCGGCTGTATCTGTTGGCCCAGTTCACAATACTGTCTAATGGCATTATGTGTGGAGGGGTGAAACTGAGTGATCAGTACAATATCAAATTCATTCATCTTTCGTTATTATCCCAAGTGATTCATCTAACCCAAACCACATGAATAACTAGGGCTGCCCAAATAATTATGTATAATTGTATGTCGCACATTGGCTAATTTTACTTTCCACAGGTAACAATTGGAGAGTACTGGCATATTGAAACATTTAATTTCACTGTCAGATCCCACTGTAGTTACAAATAGTCAAGATGTTAATATATGATGCCAGAAGTGCAATAAAATAATTTTGCTCCTCAAATCATTGAGACTAATATCTGTGATATATGATCGTGATCACAATATCTAACAAAATAATCCAAATTATCATTTTAGACCTTATTGTATGGTTGAAATGAGTTATAAAATATTGAAAACAATCATCTCAACTATCTCCAAGTGTGTAGCTCTCCCCATGATTGTCTACATGTGCTCTTATGTCTCTTGCATCCATGTGTGTATCTCCCTGTGTGTCTGTATGTGTGTGTATCTGTGTCTCTTTTTGCGTGTGTGTGTGTGTGTGTGTGTGTGTGTGTATAGCACCCGGTGTACTGTGTGAACGTGGTGGGCACCCAGAACGCCAACAACCTGATCACTGTGTCTACAGACGGCAGGATGTGCTCCTGGAGTCTGGACATGCTCTCCCAGCCACAGGTACACAACACACACACATCACACACACACACATCACACAGTCCAGGCAGACTGCAGGCAGCTCCATGTGTTAGGGTGGTGGTGAATTAGTGCCAACATGGCTATAGTGTCAAGTATTGTCTGTGCACTGCAAAATATATCCATCTTCATTCAATTAGTATGTGTATGTGTTAAAATCTTGTTTTCTTTAAAAACAGCAGAACAAAAAATATGCTAATGAGGTGAGATAATTTCAGTTGTTTCCAATATAATTTTTATAGAATTTTCTCTCTAGAAGTATCTCTCTCTGTCAAAAATACCAAGAAAAATACACTTTTAAGACTCAGTATTAAATGACTTGTGAAGATGGATATTTTTTGCAGTGTGCTCCTTCAACTGGGGTTCAGTATATTGTGTTTACTGTAACTGTGTGTGTGTGTGTGTGTGTGTGCGTACGGTCACATATTTACCTGTGTCTGTGCTTGTATGTGTGTGTTTGGTGACATATGGGCATATGTCTACGCTTGTGTGTGTGTGTGTGTGTGTGTGTGTGTGTAGGAGAGCATGGAACTGGTGTACAATAAATCCAAACCGGTGGCGGTGACAGGCATGGCCTTCCCCACGGGAGACGTCAATAACTATGTGGTGGGGAGCGAGGAGGGCACCGTGTACACCGCATCCAGACACGGCAGGTTGGTGGACACACACACACACACACACACACACACACACACACACAAGATCACAAACACACACATGATTATAGTCTTCTTGACTGATGCTTTTAGTCAAATTTTAATGCAAAACAATGGTCCCCTTGCCCTCTAATATGCTCTTCTGGGATACAGGGCTTGTAAACCTTATAGTTAAACACAGACTGTAGAATATATCAATTTTAACAAGTCATTGAATGTTGAGGTTTAAAATTTTCAATAATTTTCTTGAATTAAGTTTTATTTTCAGCAGTGGAGTTTCTCTTTTTTAATAGCGCTGTCTACTGCATTACAGAGGCCATTTAGTGTAGACTTTTATTCCAAGCCCCCCCCCTTAATGTACCATCAGTTTATCTTTAGCATGGGTAACTGTGCACTTCACCTGTTCTTTACTACACAAGAGCCCCAAATGCCACAGTGCTGAATACTGTAGTTGTGAACCTCACACTGCTGCCATCCCTCTGCAGTAAGGCGGGTATCTGCGAGATGTTCGAGGGCCACCAGGGGCCGGTGACGGGCATCAGCTGCCACAACGCCGTGGGCTCCGTCGACTTCTCCCACCTCTTCATTACATCCTCCTTCGACTGGACCGTCAAACTCTGGAGCACCAAGGTAGGGCGTGTGTGTGTGTGTGTGTGAGTGTGTGTGTGTGTGAAGAGGTTGGCTTAGGGTGTGGGGGGTTGATTGTGTGCTGTGGGTGGCGGAAATGTGTGTGTGTAATAAGGCTATTCAGTGTATGGATGTGTGGTGTGTGTGTGTGTGTGTGTGTGTGTGTGTGTGTGTGTGTGTGTGTGAGCGCGAGTGAGTGAGGGGGAGAGGTGAGTGAATGGGTGAGTAGATGGGGATTTTATGAGTGTAGAATCAGGCTATTCAGGATCTGTCTTTCTCCTACTGTGTGTGTGTGTGTGTGTGTGTGTGTGTGTGTGTGTGTGTGTGTGTGTGTGTGTGTGTGAGAGTGGGGAGAAGTGGGTAGGTGGGTATTGTAAGGGTGTGGAGTTTATTCAGTATTAAAGGTGTACCGATAGTATTTGTAGTGTCTGTTGTGCTTTGGTGCAGTAAAATACTTTTCTGGTAGGAGGAAAAATGTCTGAAAACCAACAATTACATTTTCATTCACTATTAAGTCCTCTTAAATATATTCACTATATTCACTAGGCACTTCATATTACTCTGTTAAACTGTTCAACACATTTTCATCAAAATGGGGTTTATTCTGAAATTTTGACCGGAGGGCATTATTTTATTTTTTTTATTTATTTATTTTTTTTGGTTGGCTTGACACTTGTAGGCAAACTAACATGAAAATGCTGAAATATGGCTGTTTGTGAAAAGAACATTCTGCTCCTTTTCTATTTTATTATAATTTCTTTTGTTTGATTGAGGATTGTTACACAATTTGCAGTGTTGTTCCTGTAATTGTTTTATAATAGGCCAACGCTAGGCAGCGTGAGTGAATGTTAATTGAGTGGTACTCAGATCGGTACTTGTATCGGCCGATCTATTTAACAAAGTGCTCGGTGCTCGTTCTGAAAAACTGGTATCAGTGCACCTTAACTCTGTCTTTCTCTGTGTGTGCGTGTGTGTGTGTGTGTGTCCCCGCATGTGTGACCAAAGTGTGCATTTGCAACAGGTATTGTTCTGTTCTGTGTACGTTTGTGCATTTGTGTGTCCAGGTGTGCACGTGAGAGTGCCTGTGAGCGCGCACGTGTGTGTCGCCGTCACTCACTCATCACCGAGAAACAGGAATCCATGGAGGCCGCGGCGCAGCCTGCCGTCTGCGGGCGTGCTCACTGAATCAAAAGCTCGGCGAGTCAAAAACACACTTTTAGCGCGGGCGCTCCTCCTCTCTCTGGTTTTGAGTGGCCTCATCCACTCTGGGCATTTTGTTCGCCCGGTTCAAACCGATGTGATGAATTCCATTTGGGGAGTATTTCAGCGGCAGTAAAAAGCAAACAGTCACTGTATCTGTCAAAGTGTCTGTCGGAGAGGAGAGAAGATAGCTAATACATTCTTAAGGTCGCTGTTGTTGTGGTGAGACACAGCGGAGTGAGCTCAGGTCTCTGAGATACTGCACAAAACAGAGAAAATCAACATCAAACACTTACTCCAGTTATTACCTTTACTGTATATTTACACTTATTACATTTACCTCACTAACACTTGGCTGCTGTTGAGGCCAATGGATTTTGGAGGTTTAAGAGAAGGCCAACAAGCTGTCAGTCTATCTAACAGTAAATCTAACAACAACCTATAAGCTGAGATATTTCAATTATTAAATAGAAAACAGCAGTTGTTTGACCACGGCACGGCTTGGCTTGAGTTAAAGAAAGCTCAACTCTAATGGTTTTATATTCAAACGTTTGGGATTATTGGGATTGCTGCTAGCCCTCTTGTATGATCACACAAGGCTTTCTGTGACATTTTCAACCGATTCTTGAGTATTTTGTTTAGCTGAAGTACAGCTCAGCACCAGAGAGATTGACAACCTAACAAAGCTGGCGGCTGACTTGGACAGTGTGAGGGTTGACATGGCTCCATAGCGGTTGGGTGTTTATGACAGTCGGTCCAGTTGGACTGTTCTGTTGGCCCAGAGTTTTGAAGAAGGGATGAGGGAAAAGGAGAGAGGGAAAGTGCTGTACGGACTGGAAATGAGGAAGGGTGAATGAAGAAGGAAACGAGCGAAGGAGGCAGGGAAGTTTAGACGGACGATGAGGGAGGGTGAAGCCGCTCTAAGGCAGGAAAGAAAAAAGGGTTGATAGAATAGAGTGGAGAGGTAAAAAAGACAAAGGAGACGGGGATGACAGGAAGGACAACAGAGGCATATTGGGTAACAGGGAGACATTAAAACCACAGCTGGAGCAGCAGCAGAAGCAGTAGTACTGTAGACAGACTCTAGCTGTCTGCTCTCCCAGTGCGGAGACATTAGACTGACCACAAACAGAGAGAGAGAGAAGGAAAGAAGGGAGGAAGGAAGGGGATAGAAAAGAGCTAAGGCGAGAGAGTGAGAGGGAAAAGGGCCAGGGAGGCATGAGAGAAGAAAGAATGGCGAGGTTAGGAGTAGAAAGTGATGCTAACCTTGAGGGACAGAGGGATCAACATGAGCAGGGCATCGAACTGCACACACGGGCAAAATCAAAGGCAAAAGATATGCAGTATGAGCAAAATGCATAATGCATATTGCATAATATCTTCCACTTTCTGCGAGATACAGTTACAGTTTTCATGCTTTGCCGTGACAGGCAGTTAAGCACTCTGATGAATTTTAGCTCATATTTGCATGCAGCCGGTCCATAAGTCATACGCGAAGAGTCCCGTGACAGATATTAAAACATTCCGCCGATTTTCATCAGGAGAGTGTGTTATTTTTCGGGATTTGGGAATTCCCTTTCCTTTGAGGGGCACCGCAGGAATGCGTGTCTGTCTCCCATCCCACATAACCCGTATGTGTGTGTGGGCAGGCGGAATACCTGAATGTGTGAGTGTGTGTCTGCGTGTGTCTGTGTGTGTGTGTGTGTGCGCGCGACACAGCACACACACACACGCACGTACACCTTAAAGCAAGCTGCCTTTGCTTACCTAAAATTCCCTTGAGGTTTGCTTTCAACCCACCAATCACCGCCATCACAAACTGTTGTAACACACACGCTCACACACACACACACACACACACACACACCGCGATTTCTCCTTCGCATTCAGAAGGTTTCCCCCCACCAGTTCAAAAAGGCCAGCGTGCCGAAGTCTGCTGATGTTTTTACACTCAGCGGTGCAAATATTGTGGTTAGTGAAAACATTCTGAGTGGGCCAGAGTCTGAAGACGTCGCGGCAGCTGGGAGCGGGGTTATGATTGTGCATAACTTGAACCGTCTTGCTCTCTTGACCCCAAAAACGGCGTCTACCCAGTGATTGGATGGAGCGTAAACATTCTACTTCTTTCTCTCACTTCATTAAAGGCCCGCGTCACCGTCACAGTCAGTTCGGCTGATTGTTAATGAGTGTTAATGACAATATTGAGACGAGTGTCTCTCTATGTGCTGATTTGGGGATCTGCAAAGAGAGAAAAGATTGAGACCGTAGTCCCGATCTTCACTTGAGGATTTTGTCCCGGTGCGCCCTCATGGCCCCGCTTGTAAAACGTTCCGCAACTAATTCTAATTTGATGACAGCTTTTCAGTCCCGTCAGTGCGGCGGTTGTTAAATCTGGTGTGAAGCGAGCGAGCGAGCTAGTGTGATGTCTTGTGATGCAGACGCAGCCAGGATGGAACCAGTGGAATTACATGACTGGCTGCTGCTGAGACTCTCTGGTGGGGAGACGGTTTGGATCCTTCTGGACGGCCCAGTGATGTAGACGGGTATTTTATAAGACCAGCAGGCTCTCAAACTTTTGGAGTTTTGAGCCAGCAAACCCAAAATGTGTCAAGGATTGGTAGTAATTGTAATCCCTTGAAAGAAGTTTTAGTTTGTATAATTTCAGTGGGATATCATCAAGGTGCATCATTAAAGCCAAGGTTTCTGTTGGGAAAACCAAGGCCAGAAGACGGAGGCTGGCATGAGCTTGCAGACAGACGGTTCTTAGCATTAATATTTTAGGTACCATCTGTCATTGTTACAGCTTTGGCAGTTAAACTTTATGCCAATAAATTGGCACTGCAGTGTGTCAACCTCCAGTATACCAGTGATGGATTTCCAGTCCGAGCCTGCTAGAAGCTCCCCAGCTTCTTAGGACAGGGAGGATAATGACAAGGAGTTACTTCACGTTTGGCGCCGCAAGGATTAAACTCAATTTTAAGATTAGTTTTAAGACTTGATGCTGCAGATTATTTACCAAAATCACCTTAGTTTAGAGACTGGTAGATTATGGACAGACTACAGCAAAATAGTAGTTTACATTTGGAATAGTTGGAAAGATACAAGGAGGACGTGATTCATCTCATCTCATTCAAACATATCTTTGACCTAGGGCTGATTATCAAAATACAATGGAATCTTAAATGCAACTCAGCATTAAGAAATACTGTAGAGTGAGACGGTGAGAAAAAGAGTGAGTGAGAAAGTCAGGGGGACGTGGACTAAAAGGAGAGGGAGAGAGAGAGAGAGAAAGAAAACAGAGGGATGACTCAGCTGATCGAATGCTGAAACTGTGGGATGGAGAAAAGTGACCTTTACTGTCACCTTACTGGCTGGAAAACAGGTTCAATCGAGGCTTGAAATTAGTTCTGCGCTGTGTGTGTGTGTGTGTGTGTGTGTGTGTGTGTGTGTGTGTGTGTGTGTGTGCTTACTGTATGTGTGCAAGCGTGCATCGCTCCCAGTCTGCAGGTCTCACAGCCTTTCAGAACAACTGTTGAATCGGAGTATGAGAGAAGCAGTGATGGGGAAAAGGAGAGACAGAAAGAAAGAGAGAGAATGAGAGAGAGAGAGAGAGACTACATTCCTTCACTCGCTCTCCCAGTCTACCTGTCTCCTGTCTCCCACTCTACCTGTCAGGAATGCAGTTCGTAAGCCTCTGGAATCCTAACAGCAGGCCTGAGAGAGGGGGACTCTCCTTCACACACGCACACACACACACACACACACGCACACACACGCATTTGTATTACTATACTTGTGAGGACCCACTACCCCTTAACCCTAACCTTAACTAAATCCAATCCTAATCCTAATTTTAACCCTAAACATAAGGCCTAACCCCTTAATGCACAATACTGTATCCTCACTTTGGAGGATATTCCTCATCTTTCTATGCTTGTGAGGACATTTGGTCTCCATAACTATAGAAATACAAGAACACACACACACACACACACACACACACACACACACACACACACCCCTCCCCTTTCCAGCCCCTTCCTCTCTCGCTATTGTCCTTCCCCTACCATTTTCTCCCATTTCCCATCTCTTCCTCCTTCCTCTCTCTCTCTCTCTCTCTCTCTCTCTCTCTCTCTCTCTCTCTCTCCCTCTCTCCCTCCCTCCCTCTCTCTCTCTCAGACAGCTGTTGTGTTGAGGTTACAGTACACCTTGTGGAGGGGCCCTCTCTTTCATCTCTCCCAGCGGTTTTATGGCGCTGTGTGAATGTGCAAGGCTTTTTAATTAGGCTCTGCACCCAGACAGGCCCCAAGGCTGAGGCAGCGCCACTCTGTCTGAAGCTCCCTGACTCCCTCACTCCACTCCTTCTTTCTGTCTCTCTCTCTCTCTCTCTGTCTCTCTCTTCTCTTTCTGTCTATCCCTCTGGTGTGTCATCTAACTTAATCCCTTGCTCTCTCTCTCTCCAGCTCTGTTTCACACCACAGTCAAACACATTTACTTATACCTCTCTCTCTTTCTATCTCTCTCTCTGTCCCTCTCTCTCTCTTTCTCTCTCTCTCTCAGCATAACAAGCCTCTGTACTCCTTTGAGGACAACGCTGACTATGTGTATGACGTCATGTGGTCGCCTGTGCACCCTGCGCTCTTCGCCGCCGTGGACGGCATGGGCCGCCTGGACCTGTGGAATCTCAACAACGACACCGAGGTGTGTGTGTGTGTGTGTGTGTGTGTGTGTGTGTGTGTGTGTGTGTGTGTGTGTGTGTGTCTGTATATGCGTATGCACGTGCATTGGTGGGTGGATACCGGTCAATGGGTGGGCGAGATGGGTGTGTTGTCTGTGTCATCTCTTTGTGCGTTCATGTTGGTGTGCATGTCTGTGTGTCATGTGTGTGTACGTGTGTGTGTGTGTGTCCTCAGGGCCTGTTGTTGGACCCCAGCCCGAACCGCACAACCAAACAACCGAGCACTTCCATCCCTACACACACATATATACACACACACACACACACACAGAAGATTCCCCTGTGGGCGTTTCCCACAGAACCTCGCTTTAAATCAGCCGGGGGTGACATCTCCTCACCCCAGCTCCCACCCCGGCCGTCCCGCCAGCGTTCCAGCAACCTCCACCCAACGTTCAGGCAACGTTCTTCCGTTCATTCCCCCCCCCTCCACCCTCCTCCCAACCCCCACCCACCCCCACTCCCGTCACCTCTCCCTCCCCGGCCTCTGTCCCGTCAGCGAAGTACGCAGATGTGCAGGAGACCGCGAACCGAGAGCCCCAACCCTCAGTCCGCAGTCCCATGCTGGAGACGAAAATAATGATAGAAAAAAAAAAAACACTTCAGGCCAGGGGTTGGGGTTGAGTTTCCCAACGCTTTGGAGCAATGAGATTTACTTTAGAGACGAGTGCATCTCAGGCCAACGCATGATGGATCTTTGTATTCAGCGCAGCTCGAATCATTTTGTGGACCCCGGGAAGACTGTAGCCGTCATCCGAAAGCTAATGGGGATCCGAATAAAGAATAAATCAGACAGCTTGATTTTTTTTCTGTAATGAACTCAAATTTGGGATGCAAGGCTTTTGGTAAGACGGTGGGCTTTCTAGCTGAATTATTAATGCTTGACAATTTTACACAAAAGCAAATTCAGGCCACTTCACTCCTCTATGCCTGTGCACTATGAAACTTTCGGTTTGAGAAAATATGTTTTTCTTTATTCTTAAGCAGCATTAAAAAAAAAGGAAGTTGTAGAAAAGAAAGATGTATTATTGTGAAAATATAACATCAATTATGAATCTGAACACTTTAGCTGCACATTTTCACACAACTCTTCTCATATTCTCAAAGAACTATACACCAATCAACTGCTTTTCTTGGGTAGAGGCACTTATGATGACAATTATGATGATGACTATGATGGGTATTTTTACATTAGAAATTACACAATGTATATAGTAGATATTAGAATAATAATTTCTACATTTTCTATGTGCCGGAGGTTGTAAATGTAAGCTCTTCTGTCTATAGTGAGTTATAAAGGTGTGTGTTTGAGTCTGTCTTTCTTTGTATGTGTGTGTGTGTGTGTGTGTGTGTTGGAGGGGGGTGGGGTGGGGGGATGCCACACCTTTGATCGCCCAGGTAAAAGTAGGGATGAAAGGATCCTCCATTCTCCCTCTCTCTTGGTTTCCATGGAGACAACATCCACAGTGCCTTCAACCTTATCACAGTTCTGCCTCTCTAGAGATGCTCTCCTCCTCCTCTCCTAATGCTCTCTTTCGCTCTCTTATTCCTCTCCTTTCCTTGCAGCCCCTTTCGTATACATGTCATGTCAAATTCGCATTCCAACACCCACGATTTCATGTTACATCTCACTTGTAGTACCTCCTCTCCTCTCCTCTCCTCTCCTCTCCTCTCCTCTCCTCTGCTCTCCCCTCCTCTCCTCCTTTAACCCTAACCCTCTCCACCATTGAAGCCGTCACTAATGCTGGCTCTTCTTTCTGCAGCAGGATTCCCATGGTTCCCTCAACAGCGGCCCTTTCACCGACAGAGGAAGAGTTCATTATCGACGACCTAACTCGGCTAACAATGTACTTTATGAGAAACATTTGCTGCGACAAACACACACGCACACACACAAACGGATGCGCGCGTGTGCACACACTCACACACAGTCAATCTAATAGCAACAGACTTCCATTGTTGCCATCATATTAAAAACACACACTCATAACGACATTAACGGAGCGGTGCGGCAGGCCTGGTTCTCATTTCCCGCACACACACACACACACATACACAGCCAATTTAAAGCGCTCAGTTCAGATCCACTCGGGCGGAGCGGTGGAAGCTAGCAGGCTAATGGCAGTCAGTCTGTGGTTAGCACTGCTTTAAATACGCAGAAGCCCTGTGTGTTAGGCGACATGATGCCAAGGCCTGTGTCTCCACTGGTGACATGTGTCAGACTCGCCTTCCACATGTCAGGAACAGTTTATGGAAACACTGCGGATGCTTTCAGGCTTTGAAGGTGCACTATGTTTACTAAAGAGAGCATCGGCTCACCAACAACAGCAAACACATACACGATTAGTACAAGAAGCCTTGTGTGTGCACAGTTGAATGAGAAGTTGTAAATTTGACAGCTATTTTTTTAACCTCTGGACTATGTTGATACATGTGCACATTTGTTTAGCAGATTTGTTCTGTAAATTAGACAATTAATAGCATAATGTTCCTTTTTTCCAATAAAAGTTCAGAAGAAAAATAGTTGAAATAGTAATCAGTCATTAAATAAAAGAAATACTTAAGAGATGTGGTCCAAGTTTAAATCTTTATTTCAGTGCATGTTCCTTGGAAAAGGAAGGGTTTTAAATAAGGCTATCCAGGGAAATGGTAGGGTGCTTTTTGGAAACGCTGTGCACATGATGGCACGTTGTGTACTCTGGGCTTGTTTTGCCTACAGGCGGGAGGTGTTATTGTTTTTATGGATGTATTGGAGACTTTTATAAAGATTTATGTGGCTCGTTAAAAGCTCACAGCACTGTTTCACTTAAAAAAAGTGAAGCAAAAGTGGCAAAACACGCTGTAGGTCCTCTGGAAATCAGTGCGAATCAGGACCGAGGTCCAGTAGGGTTTGCCAATGCCTTGTTTCAATCTGCTGACTGAAACATGTAATGGATTATCCCTGCTGTTTATTATACATGCCAGTGTTCACAATAACAAGTAGACGTCTACAGTTGTGATAATGTAATGTAACTTTATCCATAGGGAAATTCTCTTTTTGCTTGCCCCCCTCCCCCTCCACGGAGAGGTCAGAGGTCAGGCTCAGCTACAGAGCAGAGACCCTGGAGTCCTCCTAAGCACTATGGATGTGTTCAGTAGATATGAAGTATGTTTTCATCCTGTCCACCAGGTGCCGACTGCGAGTGTGACCATCGAGGGCACGTCGGCCCTCAACAGGGTGCGCTGGTCGTCAGGAGGGAAGGAGGTGGCTGTGGGCGACTCAGAGGGCCGAGTCTGGATCTACGATACTGGCGAGGTACAGTCAAAGATCATATACATTTTAGAAGATGAATCACTCAATAGTAAAAAAAAAAAAAACAGGCTTGCCTTGCAGCAAAAGTGGGTGTTAACCTTCATGCATTATAGCTTCGATCTTTCTGCCAGACGCATGTCATTACCCCAGTGATCTGTCTGCTGCAGACCTCAAATAAAGCGGTTTTGCTCAAAAACTGCTCATCAAAAAAAACTTTTGTCTCTGGATGTTAACAATACTTTTGACCTGGGTGTAATGTGATCCAAATAACGTTTAGATGTTTTTAACAGAAGATGTGTGTAGCAGTAGGTCATTTTTGTAGGTTTTTATTAACGCAATACACTGAGAGCAGACTCTGGCCCGCTGTACTAGTAGCAATTCAGTCATATTGGCATTTTTTTAGGGAGAAATGTTTAATTATTATGACTATTTGCCAAGTAAATTTTTGTTTTGGATTCATTTTGGGTACCATATTCTCGCCAATGTAATTTTCAAATAATCAAGATGTAGTGCTGCCAACAGCATGTTAGTGAACTACACTGACCATAATTCTTTGCACCTATGACGCAGCACATTTGTGCTCCGAGTCGCAGAGTGTCTGTGCCAACACAAACTGAATGGAGAGACAGTTTGAAATGTAGCCTCGATAATCAGATGGAAATATAATAGTCAGCTCATGTTACAATGCCAGATGTGCTGCCTGTGTACAATTATCTTATACTAGATTAAGAGACTTTAGTGCCTGAAAACATCTGAGTTACTGGGCTCGCTAAATGAAACATAACAAGTCATCAATAATCCTCCCAACGCTGCTGCAGTAAACTGACAACCTGTGGGAAACACTGTACTATAAATGGAAAAACATGTACTGCAATATTAGGGCCACAACATCTAATATAATAGTACCTTAATTATCATTGTGCAAATGCTGTGGAGTAAGCTATGCACTCGCTCAAGCCCCAGAGTACATACTGTACTCTTGCTGTGTTTCATGTAAATGTGTATATTTGGTCCAGTGAGGAAGAAGTTGGTGAAAGATGTGTAGACTAGAAGTACAAAGCGCTTTCTTCACAGTGAAACCTCCACATGCACCACAACCGACCATTTTAGGTCTTCTGGCCCTGTATGTTTACCCAACTGTCAGCATTGCCATGGATGTATGTGTTTGATTTTTTTTCCCTCTCTGCCGTGTCTCTTCAAAACGGCCTCCACATGACTTTACCATCACCACAAAGTGGCCAACCACCCTGCCTGTGCCTATATGCCCTCTCATGTTCGCTGGGCTCTTTTTGGCCTCTGGTTAGGAGCCTGTGTGAGGCCGCGTTAGCTTAGCCGCGCGGCTAATTTTAGCATCTTTGTTGTGTGGTGAGTGGGAGAGAGGCTCGGCCGAGCTGGTGGCCTCCGCTCTGGGTTGATGGTAATGAAGAGTCATCAATAAAAGTGAGTGCAGTGGAAAGGTTTTATGAGTCGGGAGAGGAGTGTGTGTGTGTGTCTGTGTGTGTGTGTGTGTGTGTGTGTGTGAGGGGGGGGGGGGTTATTTACTACACTAGAAGCTCCCCCCATAAAAAAAGAAGCTAAAACTAGCAACAGCGTGTGAAGAGAGAGCAGAGCGATGCACTGCGGTCCGGGGACCTCCAGGGCTCAGAGGGTTCCAGAGTCCAGCAAAATGTCAATAGTTTTATTTCACTCGGCACAAATTAGCTCAGTGAGATAATGTATCAGCTTGGATGGCTGTTTAGATTTGTAGGTTTCCCTCTCCCAACGGTTGTCACTCCACCGAAAGTAACAGATATGCATTTCTACACTAAATCATAACACAAAAACCTAATGCAGATCCATTTGGGGTTCCTTGGACATGAAATTGTTTGTGAACCCCCTGCTTTGGAGAGCTTGACGACACAAAATCCAGTGTTGTTTCCAAGACTGTCTTTCCTGAACCGCTCAGGGAAGATAATCTTTGGTGTTTCTCCAACACGTCAGCTTCTTGTCCTGTGGTTTAAACGCTGCTAACAGAGAAATCAAGTCAGGCACCATATTGATGATGTTCTGGCGGAGTGCCCCCCCTGCTGTGGCCAGCCCAGCTCTCTGGGGGGTGAGGGGTTCAAAATGGCTGCCTGCCTCCTCCTGGTTCCTGTTTAATTACAGCCTGGCCGTGCAGAGCGGTCGCAGACAGCTTGGGTGGCAGCCACGGCTTCCATCCCTCTCATTCTGACTCCCACAGCACAAGGCTCCAGCTTGACACTTAAAGGGCAATACCACTCAATGTGTGAACCCCTATGCCACGGTCACGGACGGCACAACCAATATTTGTGAGCATCAACAGCTCTCTCCCAACATCACAAACCACAGGAGAGAGATTCGTCCATTTGATGTGACTAAGATGTAAAATCTGGAGCTTCTTCATAGACAATGGATTTGGAAAGATGGTAAGGGCGATGTGGAGAGCAGCCGGGGGAGTTTCTGAGAATAAGGGAACATTTTCCATTTCAGATCTGATAATACTACTACAGTACAGAATAAAAGTGTGCCATTCATTGTCTAAGGAGCAGCTCTAGGTTTTTACAGTTTTTTGGATTTCGGGTAAAATTGTCTTGACTGTCCTGGACCTCAGCAGTTCATATTAGGGTAATTGCTTAGGCATTATCAGTTGAATAGCCTTGAGTGAAAACAAATGTGTTCCTCAGAGGGATTACTATAGGGACACAATTAGTGTCAGTAGATTACTTGGCTAATAACATGCAATCCTGTTAACTAGCAAACATCAAGGTTAAACTCTAGCTGCAAATGTGTCCATCCAGTGCATTGAATCATCTGTGTGTGTGTCCCTGTGATGTTTCCCCCCAGCTGTCGGTGGCCCACACTGACGACTGGGCTCGATTCGCCCGTACACTGATGGAGATTCGCGCTAACCGGGCGGACGGCGAGGAGGAGGGGCCTGTGGAGCTGGCTTCATAGGACTGAACCGCCAAAACCAAACCGGAGGGGGTGGCGTCACCGTGGGAACCCAATCAGAGGCCCGGCGCTCTTTTGTTGGTGTCACTGTAGCATGAGCTTCTCCGCCTCCCTCAGTTCAGCCATTCCTCCCTTCATTTCTCTCACATTATGTACTGTAACCGTCTTGTCCGGACAGGGACATGCTTTCTCGTACTGTATTTTTGCATTTGCTCTCCTGTAAATGCAAACGGTCTATTAATGGGTAAACTGTTGACTTATTTGTCCACCCTTATTTATTTGCTCAGTTACTTGAGGTGATGTGTTGCTTGCAACTCGTGAGCCTATATGAAAAGTGGCAGTCTTATAGCCTTATGAAGATAAGTGTGCTGTAACAATGCATTGCACTACCGTAAAAATAAAACAGGGTCCATAGAATAGCGCTGTATTCTGTTCACAAAATGTCATGTTCAGTTTATGTTGTGCTTCTTTCTCTGTATTACGCCTGCATGCAACACATTTATGGGATATTACAGATGCATAAACATGAAGATAATATGGTGACGTTATAATAATACGCTGTGGGGCTTAACTGCTTTACGTCAATGTTACAGGGCCATTCAGTGGAATCAAGTGGAAGAGTATGTTTTAGCACTTTGTCTCATGTTTTGAACTCCAGAGAGCTACTACTGTGTATTATTTCATGAACTGTAATGATTAACAAGAGGTATATCGTAATGCAGAGTGCTCGCTGTTCAACTTGCTATGTTTACCATTAAAGCGTCGCTGAAGAACTGTTGGTTTGCTTTTCCCTCACTGCATTCAACTGTTGCTTGCTGTCATGTCTGAGTCAGCAAGAATCCATCCGGTCAAAGCATGGCAATGAAAAATTCAAGAAAAACACATACATTTTTTTCCTAAGATAGATCTCTCTTTACTCTCAGTACACATATTGCTGCCATACGTATAGTAAGGCACAATTATTACACTCCATATGTACATCCTACATTTTCTGTACTGTACAAGTTCGAATACTCGCCCATGACACACACACACTACAGAACTGCAGTCAGTGCCATCTCTCTTATAGACATTTCTACAACATCTGCGCACATTTAGACCTGAAACCAAGCTTAGACAGCAAACACTGTGTACAATCAGTACGTTACACTGTGCCTTTACATTCAAGTGCTTTTTGGTCATATTCTTTGTATATATATTTGATCAAATTAGTGCATAATTGAGAAAGCAACGCAAGACCAAAAAAGCTGTATAGATATGAAAATATGCCTCTGGTTTTCTCATATATACAGTAGAGTAATATATTATGATGTGTGCTATATTACTTTATGATCAATTATTCCTATTTAACATAAAATATATAACCATATAGGGAATATTCTTTTGAATATAAAGCGACAAATGGAAGACATTGGAAACAGCTGCAGCTACCTAGTTATTGATATTACTTCCCAAAAAGTAAGTCTAGGTGTTTTTAAACTTCTGCCAGCCCTTGTGCTGCCTGTGTGCGTATAGCAATTGCACTGTATGAAAAACCACAACAATATACAATTCTATACAATGTCAATCACAGCGGCCTCCAAGGTAAATTAAAAGAAACACTGCACGCCAGTCCTATGAAGAATAAATCTTCAAGTAACTGGTGCTAAGTAGCTCGCTCACCAACATGGCTGCGTACAGACTACCATATACTGTATAAGGTTCCACAGATTATGTCTTTAAAAGAGGACAAAAACATTGATAAATAACTTAAAATTCTACAAACGAGGGACTAGTCGCTGTCTATCAGTGCATGTTATGTATGAAAAACATTCGAGCCCTCCCTTTCACTCGCCCCCTCCACCCGCGGACGGAGGGAGGGAGCGGTTTAGGGGGCCGACACCCGCACCGTGTAGCGTGGGAGATGGAGTCCAAACTTGCTCTCGATGCCAGCGAACGTGGCCACGGCCAACCTGAAGCCTCCGATGTGGTCGGGGTTGGGCGCCGGCAGGCTGATCCGAGACTTGGGGGTGGGCTCCGAGCCAGCCGGCTTTCTGTGGTGTGGAGAGAGAGACGGAGAAGAAAGCCAGAGAGACGCGGCCGAGAGGAGCGGGCGAAAGAGAGCGAGGAGAGAAGGACGAGGAAAAAGCCAGGCAAAAAGGGGGATGGAAGAGTAGGCGAGAAAAAGTAAAAAGTTCGGAGAAAATGTGAGATGGTTACATAGTATAAAGTTAAAGACATGTTAACCGAACAGGGGGAGAAAGTGAGAGTGCGCAGACAGAGGAGAGTTTTCATATTCAACAATGTTCACCACAAAAATAAACATCTTAATCGAATATTAAAAGTGGGAGAGGGTGACATTCCCCCAGCCAAAGCAGTAGAAGCAGAACTAAATGAATATCCCACATTGATTTCACGCTGGGTCCTGTGATACGCTGCCAACATGGACAGCAAGAGAGCACAGATCAACCCACACCAAACCACACAGAACATTCACTGGATCTGCATTTCATTTGGTTCCATTGTGAGCGTTTGGGAAGAGAAGCTACGTAAATCTACTGCGGCTTCCAATGGACACACGCATGTGCGACACATAAACTGTACCAGCAGAAAAGAGTGTGGATTAAAAGAAACATTTTTAATCTTGGTGAGAGTAAGAAATTCTCCGCTTCCCCTCCCCATTGGACCTTTTCGACTTTTAGAGAAGGAGTGAATTACTCTCTAAGAGCGACCTATTTCGAGGAGGGAAAATGAGCTCATTTCAGTCCCAGAAGTGGGGAAGTACATGTACAAGTCAAATTGATTCTGTCTGCCCTACATCACGGCTCAGTGAGACTCTGTTTGAGAAAAAATGTCACTTCCAGAGCTTTAAGCGAGGGCTTGAGTCTGTCAGCTGATGTGCTCTGAAATTATTTTTGGTCTTGTGGCATTTCTCTCTCTGGCGGGAGAGGGAGGACACCCACCGAGAGCAGCTAACTTGAAATTAACCCTACTGTACCTAAAGGGGCTGTGCTGTCTTAAAAAAGAAAAAGAAAAAAACAGTAAGTGTGAGAAATATCTACGATTAAGCGTCAGAAATGTCGGCACATTTTGAATTGTCATTAGAAGTTAGATTATGGGAATCAGCGAAGTTTCAGTCTTGGGTTCTGAGAGCAACACCAATGACTTTAAGGTAAAAAAAAAATGGCAACTAAGCCGGATGGAAGGCAGCAAGAAAGACAGAGTGAGTAGATGGTGACTTACTGTCCTCCAAAGTCGACGTAGAACCACCGCTGCAGGAGTTCATAGGTCACCAGCGTGACTCCGAACTGAGGCGAGGACCGGAACACTCGAGCTACAGGAAGGAGCGCAAATCAGTTTATACAAATTCATAGATGACAATTTTGGGAATCTTGGTTGCTGAGTTTCTCCTCCACATTGAAATCAAGATGAATCATTATAATATATCCTATTCAACAGCTTATTGAACAGTGGACAGTTTCTATCATGACCTGTATTTAATGACTTTTTTCCACAAAGACAATGTGGACACTAGTCTACACAAACAGATGTATTTATTCTATTATCCAGATTATTCTATTACCCAGATTAACTGTCTCATAAGGCGATAAAATGTTGCTCTTTTGCATTTTTGCACTGGACAGTTTTCTGAATGATAAATGATCGTATTTTAGGGATTCTGTTGCTTATTTGTTCCGTTTTTATCTACAGTGTTTGTTCCATGTTGTTTTTACCTGACTGCAAAACCAATTTCCCTTTGGCACAATAAAGATCAAACTTGAACGTTTGTAATCACCATACTCCTCCTACTCTTCACCACCACTACCATCACCCCATCAGCCTCAGTGAGCGTACCTCCGGCTCCCTTCCAGAAGGCGCGGGGCCCCTCCTCTTGGAGGATCTTCCAGAAGCAGTCCATCAGGCCGTTGTAGGTGGTCTGGCCGGCGCGCGCCGCCACCTGTAGCCTGGTCTTGATCACGTCTGCTGGAGTCACCAGAGAGGCCGCTGGCATGCCTGGAGAGGACAATCATTCAGTAGTCAGGAGTGTCTTGTTTTTTTTGCACAATGTGGTGTGTTTGACTCTAAATACAGCGCGGATTTAGCATCAGCCTGGAACAAATTAGATGATTTGTGTAAAGCAGCCATCAGCATTTGATTGAAATCTGGCATATCTGATAGACAGTTTTTATCGTTCTTTGTTCCTTCTTTCAAAACACGTCACATTCGATCCTTTGGTCATCTTGCAGGAAGCCTGCTACATACACACACACACACAAGTAGGGACCAGTTCCTACTTCACCCTCAACCAATCGGTACTGCCAGCCCTGCGTAAAACCACCAACGAAGCCATTATTTAATCTCTGCCTTTTTCTTCCTTTCCTCTTTCCCCCTCTTTTCTTACAGCCGTTTGAAAGGGGCCAGACAATGGACAGTAATGAGAGCAATGCACACTGTGCCCCGTGTGCCTGTGAAAGTGACTGGCTGACTGAAGGGAGTGACTGCGCAGCCCCCACTCCAGCCACTTCAGCCATGAATGGGCTCAATCATCGATGGCTCGGTCATTACCATCAACTGCCCTCTTGACGATTTACTCTGACTTCTTGGTTTTTGTAACAGCCAAACGAGCTATTCAGCCCCCTGATCAACTCAGCATTAGGTAGCACACTGGCATCCGGTGGAGACTGACCACCTGCGCTGCGGAGAGCAGAGGAAAGGAGAGGAGAGAGCAGAGGAGAGAGGAGAGGAGAGCAGAGGAGAGGAGAGGAGAAGAGAAGAGTGGTAAGTAAGAAAGTTAGAGTGAGGAGATGAGGAAGTTTGCTGTGGGTTTTGGGGAAATGCAGAGGGGGAAAGTTTAAGAATAAGGTATCTGAAGTAGAATTGCTGTGGAAGATCTGTCACACCAAAGTGGAAGAAAATGGCAATTACTGAACAGTAACAGTACAGCGGCATATAACACCAATAATGCAGTCATTTCAAAGTTGTAAAGAGCATCTTACCGATACCACAGTCTCAAATATCAATTATTTAACCTTTATTCCTCTATAAAAATCCCTGCAGAACTCTTTCCTCGCATAAGGAACTTGGGAAGTTAGAGATGGCCAATGCTGTTTTCTTCAGAGACCAGAGTAATGCTCAGCCAAATAATGCTGTACAAACTGAGCGTGTAATTCAATTTCCTGCGCTGACTGTAAAGCACTAATTGCCAAAATGCTGTAACCGCTGATAAATGTATGAAAGGGGATGATAAATGTTTCGAACTAATGAAAAAAATAAAGACATCATGGACTTGATTTCAATTTGGAGTCTGCGGGCCATGGCTGCCAGTCTTGCGGGAAGAAACCAAAGTAAAAATGGAGGGGGGAGGCAAAATTTATATGACTTTTCCATGTTGCGCCATGCCTCTGCGTCAAAAAAGAGCGCTACTGACACATCTCTGAGGATTCAAAATAAATATTAATTCTTTTACACTAATGTTCCAAACCCTTCTAACTTGGCAGGGGAGTGCTGGGCCGTTTTATTAGCGTTTTTTTTTTAAGGTAAAACCTCTGAAAATCAAATATTAAAACTCTGCCTTGTCCAGATCCTATTTTCACACAGGAAGAGGAGAAACTTGTTAAATAATCAGTGGCTGTTTTGCTCCTCATGGCCTGCTTACTCACTGTAATGACTAACCTAACCTAGGGCACACACACACACACACACACACACACACACACACACCGAAATGCCTGCATACACACCCATACAAACAGGGGTGTATGTATGTGTGCATGCATGTGTGTGTGAAATGGGAAGGCATGCATAAAGTATGCACATGGACGTGTTTGTTAGTGCGAGTGTGTGTGCTTGCACGCACACGTGTGTGTATCTGCATGTACAATATATTAGGATTGGAAACTCTCCCTCCCGGCCTGGTTGGCAGGCGGCCGAGGCGCTTCCCTGCAACAGGGCTCCAAAACCCCAGTCCCCAATCACCGAGCAGCGCTCTAATTAGCAGCTACCGCCATGGAGCCTGCGGTCAGAGGCAGCCTGGCTTCCAGGCCCTGGGCTCTGCTACTGCTACTACTGGGGCGAGAACAGAGTGAGATCTGATGTAACACTTCGTCAACATGTAGCCCGACCTGCGTAAGGTGCGATCATCCCTGTTCACATTTTTGATGTACTGTAGTTCCAGTAACAAGGACTTCAAGAATTTTCATGCTCTGCATATAGAGGACAAACTGTCAAGCCTCAGGGTTTGACATTTACTTAGTGACACTCAGAAATGTCACTAGCCCAAACACTGTTACTGAAAAAGTAATGGATACAATAATATAGCCATATTAAGGCTACTCTATTAAAATGCAGAATGGGATTACAGACTAAACGACTGAAACGCAAAGAGACCAAGAGTCAAATGATTGCACCTGGCGTCATGGGACATTAATCTCTCTCAAAAGAACCTCCACTCAAAATGAAGATTCTGTCCCTGCTGTGTGCTTTCAGTGGCTTAAAGGGTGGGACTAGCATATCTTGACAGTCAAATGTTTTGTCGAATAACGACTGGGTGAGGGAGGCACTTAGAAGCCAAGGCGAGGATTCAACAGGAACATGCGCTGGCTGTGCTCTGGTAAACGCGGCTTGTAGGAAAACATTAGACGGACCAAAATGCAGCAGTAACTTCCGAAGCAAATATTTATGTCCATCCGGCTGAGAGCTTCGCCTGCCAGAGGGCACTGCTCTCGAACCGGGACTGTGGGACACATTTACACTAAATGAACACACGTGGGATGCTGTTAAAATTTATCTGAAGGAAAGGTCTTCTTGAGAAGTATAATTATAAGCCTTACAATTAGAAGTATACAAGCATAAGCCTTTAACAGACCTGATTACAAGGTTTGCTACTGAGGTTAATTTTGCTATCAGTAGCCTAGCTTAGAAGACCCTGTATACAGCCACACCAGAAGACTGATTACAAGACGAAATTCTACTCTAAGCCTACACAGGCACACAGTTGTCTTAGCCCCACAAATCCTTGAATATTTCCAATTAAATGCTGCACGTGTGGTCTTTAAAGCCTCTTGTTGCCTTTAAATATCAAGTAGATAGAGCATTATTGTATATCTCTTCTGCTTCTCTCAAACATTACAAACGCAACTCTATCTTAGACTACTGTTCAGAGACGAAAAATGTTTACTGGCTGCACTCAGTCCAATGGAGCCAGAAGAAGTAGGCTACTCATGCAGAATAAAAAAAGGGAAGAGTTATTATGTTTTCCATTCAGACAATACAATAGGTGGATATTTAAAATAAGGCTAGGTAGCCATCTTGCTTGCTTTCATCTGTTCTTATTCCTGTGTACATATATATGTACACTACTTTGAGGAAAACATTTCAGAAAGTACTCATGCTTTTGTCACCATTGTATGAAAGCCTTAATACCCTTGAGGGCGCTCTTTACTGTGATTATAGGTACTTTGGTAATTCTGACAGTAGTTGGCGTAAGTGCCTTGTACAGAGCTGCATCCTCGTTGTACCCATAATCACAGAAAAGAACGCCTGCTCAGGTATTATGACTATCAGCGCTCCTGCTCTAGATAAATACAGAGCCTGATTGTTACTCAAGGATCTTGCAGATATAATCCTGGGGCAAAAAAAACTGTTTTGCTAATGTTATTCGGAAACTCAAGACTACCTTGACTGGACGTTACCTTTAGGCCCGATCCCAGTTCTCTATCGCCTATCTGCTGGAGTATAAAGGTGGTGGGGATTGAAGTATTTTACCTGCCAGTGCCCCGGCAAACAGCATCTTGGCCGGCCCTATCGTGCCGTTCTCCTCACTGAGGTAAGCCTTGATGTGGGCGTAGCAGGGGAAGTAGATGGCCGAGAATGGGATGTCCCGCAGGAAACAAGCCTTAGCACCCTGTGGGGGAGGAGGGTCGGAGGGGAAGAAGGAGAGATATATAGGTTACAATATCAGGTGGAGAGTTGAAAGTCAAAAAGAGAGAGAGAGAATCAGAAGAAAGGGAAGGAGAGAGAGTGGAAGAGAGCAAGAGAAGAGACAGAAAAGAAGAGACAGGTAAACAGAAAGGGGAAGAAGAGAGAGCAGAAGAAAGAGAGTGATGGGGCTGGGGGGGATTCAAACCTTGACCTCTGGCTGGGCTCTCTCATGATGGATCGACTAACCACAATATAAAACATCGGCTGTCTATACACAGACCAGATATTCTAGGATTAACTGATGCTACTGCCACAGAAGTACATCCAAAGTTCCACTGGAACTTAATCTCTTATGGCAGAGTCTACTGAGTGAAATATCTGCCACAACATGCCAGACAATTCTCAACAATTTATGTCTCTTCATATGCAAACTATCTCTGCAAACTCTCCTCAACAGCAGGTGAGGGAGACAGCAACAAGAGCAAGGCTTAGAGAGTGAGACAATGTGAAAAGCAGAGAAAGATAGACCGGCTGACTGAAAAAAAAGTAGGGTGGGGGGAAAAGGAGGAGAAGATGGCTCCTTGTCTGCCACTGTAAACAAAGCCATATCATCAAGCCTATTGGGTTTCCTGCTGTATTTCCAGCCTGTTGGCCCGCTGCCACCCTCTTGATACAGCAACTACAGTCAACAGAAGGCGTTTAAAGAGCTGGGCAGGGTCTCCCTGTTTTTGGACAGGCTTCATTTAACTCCTGAGGGATAATCCTTCGGTTCCTCCACACACACACACACACCCACAGAGGATTGGCAGATACCTGGGCTATCTCTTTCCCTCTCTTTCCTCTGGCACTTCTTGTCTGCCTGTCCCTCCTGCTGGCTGGCTGGGGCCAGAGCGGCTGCTGAAAGCCGGGAGATTGTATCGTAGCAGGACAGACAGGCAGCCTCACAAGGCCCGGGCCCAGGGGCCTTAATATGGGAATGCAATGGCAAGTAGAGATGGCTTCGGGTTATGAGTCAATGGTGAGAGACAGAGAGAGAGAGTGCGAGCATGTCTATCTGTGTACATGTGTGCATGAATAGACACACACAAAGATGAAATGCATAATCTAATTTAACAAAAATGTTCAATGCAAAACTATACACAAGTACATGCCTGTGCACACCAGTAAACTTATTTAAATACAACGACCCCGACGTACATGGAACATCATCTGGGTACATGTTCCCACAGTGACAGCTCTCCCCCAGTGATGATTGGTGGCGCTAGTGCGTTAGCCACCATACCAACCGGTAGCTCCACCAGCGGAGGGTGAGCGTCAGGATAATTACCCTGACAAAGGCAGCTCTGTGCCTGGGCGCAGCCCCTCCGGAGCCAGCCCGTCTGGGGCTCGCAGGCTGGAGCTCGTCTCCTCCCCACCTCCCCTCCACCACCGCCAACACCGCTACTGCTTTCTCAATGCACATTGTCTCCTCTCTGCGCGTAGCACGGAAGACGAACGCAGAAGTGTACGCACGAGCACACGCGCACGTACACACACACAATCACAAACACACACGCACATGTACGGGTGAGGCGGTGTTGAGCAGCATTCTCACAGACCACAGACACACAGTAGCTATGTGTACACACACACACAGAGACACACTCCCGCCAACATAGACAGGTAAATTACTAGGAGCGTGTACTCACACACACACACACACACACAGGAACAGGTAGACAGGCAGACAGAGACAAGAGGAGGCACCACATTCAGCATTCTTTAACAGCCTTGTTAACAGAACCCAAAGGTTTACATGCAAGTGACTTGTCTGCACTGACAGGTGGTCAGATCAGCAGAGACAGGGAGAAACTCTGCACACAGGCAGCCAGCATACTGATAAGCATAAAGAAATAAAAGTGACAGGGTCCAGTACGGTAAATAATGGGTGCCCTATATAAATCTAAATCAAAGTCCTATTCACATCTAGAAAGATCACTATAAAGATAACTATAAACTATAAGGATATATTGATGCTCAAGTATTCACATTCTCTGGCCCGCTTCTTTCTTACAACTTTAATGTGATTGGTTGAAAAAGTTGAATCGTTGTCTCTGCATACAAAAAAAAAAAGCTCTGAGATTGAACCAAAATATAGTTATAGTTATCATTTTGGGTGTTTTTAGTTTAGTTTATAGTTTATAGTTGCAGTGGGAATACAGACATTCTATTTACTTAGAACAATATTAAGCTTTTTGTAGTTATCTTTATGGTTACTGTATTAGATGTGAATGGGCCTTAAGAATAGGCCCTCACTGAAAAACAGTTGAGTATTTGGAATTTGACAACACACACTGACACACACGAGCACAAGCGAGCGAGCGTGCACGCACTAAAGGAAGATGAGGCAAATTAATACAGCTGCAGGTATTAAGATTGACATTTTCTCAGTCGATTGTGTTTACAGTTGAAGCAGAATCTCTCATGCCAAGCTCCATTAGGGTTTATTGATGTAATTTAATTAGACATGCTCTGTTTAACCCTGAGGGCCAATGGCCCCGTCTAGCCAGTTCAGCTGCTAATATTAGCAGTAGCCACAGCTAGCTCATTCATTCCTACTGCTCTTCCGTCTTGAGGCCTGGGGTAAGGATACAAAATGGACTGGTAGTATCCAAAAAAAACACTGACAATGCTGTGTGTGTGTGTGTGTGTGTGTGTGTGTGTGTGTGTGTGTGAAAGATGTCAGGCCTGTGTGTGTCAGTGTCTCAGGTCTGCTGTGCCCCCCACAGGTGAAGAACAGGGTGACATTAGGAGTCAGAATACAAAGAAGGATAACGATTGTGAGAATAAGGAAAATGCAGTAAAAATACAACAACAATATTGCTATATCAGCCACTAATATGACTCAGCAATCTTTCACGCTTGCTTTACAATGTGTGGGGTGCATAATATCACACAATCCTAATATGTTCAAACAGTGCACTGTAATTTTTAGCCCTGCGCCATTGAAAAATGCCAATTATGGCAATTAGGGTTAAATACAGCTTTTAGCATAAATTGTGCCTTTTCTTGTTCTTGAATAGAAGACCACATGGAAATGTTGATTTAAATGATAGCTGATGTGTGGTAAGGTAATATCTGTAATTCTACAATAGTGAATAGAAAAATCGCATATGATTTAGTCATAACAGTAATGAGAAATAATGGATTGTTGTGAAGTTGCGTGGCTGATGAAAATACAATAGAATGGATATCGTGCCTCTGACCATGGTTTGCCAATTAAACTGGTACACTACATTACTGGTACACTGCGACAAAGCTGGGCTGAATTTAGCAAAAAATACATTATGACCACTGGGACTGAGTGCTACAAAATTGTGCCATTAACTTGAAGATAAATTCGATTTTCAATTTCAAATTGGAAATCTCCTGACTGCAGATCCTCCATCAGCCGCCTTGGAAGCTGTATCCTCTCACCTATTCATTGTGGTCTGATTATTCAGCTGCTCTGAGCACATTTCATTTGCCTTTTCAGAAGCATCACTTGATCGTTTCAGTGTGAATCTCCTAACCACTGCGCCATCTGTCATCACTTCTGTGATAGGACTGAATGGTTTATGTGCATAAAAAGAGTATTAGCATCCAGTTGGATAATGTGTATTGATCTATACAGCAAACACCTACACCCCCACCCCCCTGACGGTGTGGCCCACCTTGTAGAGTCCAAAGAAGCCCAGGTCTCTGATGACGGAGAGGGCGCTGACCCGGGGGCCCGTGGTGATCTCCCCCGCCACCTGCAGACGGATCTTCACTATCTCCAGAGGGTTGGTGAAGATCACCTGGGAACCACCAGCCTGGAGGAACAGAAATTCATTGGACATTGAAATTATGCATGGATCCTGTTGATATGCTGGCTGCCACAACGTGCTAGCATGATTGCAACCTGTAAAAATGTCTAAGGTAATGATGAGCACACTGATGCTTTAAGACCCATGTTGTTAAACCACTACCCATTTTGTCTGTTCTGTGTTTAGTGCCTGTCTTTGTGTGCTGCCCAAGCTCAATTGAAAAAGAGCTGTTCATCTCAATATAGCTCCCCTGGTTGAATAAAAAAATTAAAAATACTACTTTATGACAAAGTCAACAATGACAATGTTACTCTGACCCAGCTAGTGGTGCGCAATTGGTGCAAGTGACGTCATTTAACAACGGTGCAGTCTCAGCAACCAGCTGCAAAACAAACATGTGGAGAGGAGGAGAGTACAGGAGACTAGCGGGAAATCCAGCTGATGCAGTCGAGTCTGTCAGCTGTTTGTCTTCGTCTCCCAGACCCCGCGGGGGCTCTGCCTCGCTCCCTAACCTCTCACTTCACGCCGCTCTCCAAACTTGTACTTGCGAGGGGAGGGTAAAAACACTGCAGCAAGTCCAGACCGGTCCCTGTGCCTTTCATGTGTTCGGGGTAGCTGGGGTAGAGGTGTGGCGAGACAAATGGTTAACTGTGTCTAGTCATGGAACATGACGGCATTTCCAGAATGCTTCTTGGTACTGAGAGACGTTTAGACCGTTTAAGATGCTTTTCGGAAACTGGGCTTTGTCTGACTGACAGACCGCCACTCTAAGACTTCTCTGTGTCTCGCATGTTCTTTCTCCTTTAATTGTTTCTCTCACTCTCTTCCTCTGCACTCTTTTGCAGTATTGTCTCTCTCTGTCACTCTGTCTGTTGCTTTGACCTCCTCTCAAGCGATCTCCCTCATCTTCTTTAATATTGTCTCTCTCTCTCTACGGTTGCCAGTGGTTACTGCAGCTACACGCAGAAGGGCGGCACATCGCAATTAGATAGCAATCGGTTGCCATGGCGCCATTCCCGTCTTAAATAGGCCTGGTCTGTTTGTTGTTGTTTCTCTCATTTTTTTCCCTCTTTCATTCGCTTCTTTATGAATGATGGATTGTGCTTGTCGCCTCTTGCCTTACGGGAAGGCATCAAGCGCCAATCTGCAACATGGGCATTTTTTGCTAAAAGAGTCCCTCAATTTTAAGCGTTACCATATTTTGCCCAAGAGAAAGGAGGGAGGAGGGAAGGAGAGAGAGAGAGAGATCATAATCGTCTCATTGAAGGTGTGTGCAGCCGCTTTTTAAATAAAACGGAGCAGAGTGGGCTACAGCTTCCCTTCCAGACCAAATGAGAGGCTGTGAATAGCAGGAGGGCTGCCGCTCCAAAGCTGCTATAGCTCACAGCTAACTCTTTATGACTAGTTTTATGGAAACAACCTAGTTGATTACATGCTGGCTAATAGCATGACCATTAAGAGGCTATTGGCTCCGGCCCCTAGCAGCGTTGGCTGCTTCAATTGGAGACTAATGAGAGTGGAGATGGTCAAGGAGAGTAAACAACAACATGGTTCAGAGAGATGAGCTGACAATTAGCGTTGACAACATGAGAGAGAAGGAGGGGCAGTGTTGGCGATGTTGCGGGAGAGCTTTTTGTGCACTTAACTCTGTCCCTCAAACGCCTCCTCCACCCTCAGCACATTCCTATTTAACTTTGGACAATCCTCCTAAACTTTGGATAATCGGGACACAGAGAGAGAGAAAAGGGGAAAGACGAACAGAGGAGAGAGACAGAGAAATAAACAGAGTGAGATAATGAGAGAGAAAGATGGGGAGACAGAAACAGAGGGAGAAGTAGTCAAAACAAGAGAAGTGAGGGAATGTCAGAGGTGGAGGGAGAGAGGTTGAGGGTTGTGATTATAGAGTGACAGCGTCGGTGGCTCTCTGATGATCCCCAGGTAATTACAAGGCAAGGTGATCCTGAGAAACCTGGGAAGTCAGCACCTTATGTACGCTCCACCGCGCCCTGCCTGTGTGTGTGTGTGTGTGTGTGTGTGCACTTCAGAGATTCTTAAGAGTTTGAGGACCTAGACACACAGGCCAGCAGTTTACTTATCTTAAGGCCAAACAATAGATTAGTGCCAGCTGAAACCACTAGCCACCCTCCATTAATAGCCATTCACACTTTCATTAGTACTTAGAGAATGCTTAAACAGCAATTATGCTACATGTGCCGGTCTGAGGGTGTGTGCGCTAAATTCTCCGATAAATGTTTTCACAATCTACGGCAGGCTTGAATAAGAAAGCCATTACAAAGGCTTAAAAATCAACCATGCAAATTGCAAGAGATTTACACTGAATAATTGCTAGTGAAAACGAACAAAGCATTACTGTATTTCAACTCTCCCCCCTCTCTCTCTCTATGTTTCTCTCTCTACCCCAGTCCTCCTCCCAGCAATGACCCAGTGAGTATTTTGTGTAACTTAAGTCCTAAAGCGCAGGCCAGTAACCGCCAGATAAGCATCCAGCCAGCTCAGTCAACGGAGCATGCCGTTCTTACCAAATAATCATTAGGACCTGGCAACCCACACTGGGGCTTAATGCTGCTGAGCCATGGCTTTACAGAGAGAGGAGAGGGGAGAGAGCGAGAGGAGGAGGTGGGAATGGAGAGAAAAGCAGAGAGGAGAGGGAAGGGGAGGCGAGAAGAGGAGAGGAGTGGATGTAAGAGGGCAGAAAAGGAGAGGAGGATATAAAAAGAGGCAGAGAGGAGAGGATAAAAAAGGAGAGCAGACAAGATGAGCGCAGCAGAGAGAGGGACGAGGCAAAAAGGGACGTTAGAGAAGAGAATGAGAGAAAGAAGTTGTTTTAAGATGAAAGGTGTTTGAGGGACAGAGAGATGCTAAGTGTAGTATACTGAAACCGCTCACACAACATTACGATTCCCCCCCCCCCGCTCTCCCTGCCTTTCTCTCTTTCATTCTTACGCTTTATAGGCTGTGGATCTGAGACTGTCGCTGTGGTCCAAACCAACACTTTCACAGCTACCAAATGATATAAACAGATTTCATGTGCTGTGGCTGGAGACTCACTAAAACAGGGTTCAGTAGGGTTCGACTTCTGTGTGTGTGTGTGTGTGTGTGTGTGTGTGTGCGTGTGTGTGTGTGATAAAGCGGCAGGCAGAGTGCAGTGCCAGCACTAACACCGGGGCCTCAGCCAGGATGAAAGGAGCTGTCACGACGGCTCATGGAGGAAAAGAGGAAAAATCCATCCATCCACACTCCTCTCCTCTACACTCATCTACTCCTCTCCCTCTGCTTCTATATACATCACTCCACTACTTTAAGGACTCCATATGGGCCGTATAAAAAGGGCTACCATTATTTTTGACACCCAGTACAGTGCGGTGCATTTCTCTAGTATATTTGCTCTGGAGTTACCTTACTTTTTCATCATTTCTTCATACGGGCCTGTCTCTCTCTTTCATCAAATCCACACAAACACAGTCACTATCTAACACGTAATTAATTTTCTCTCTCACCGTCCATAAAAATTATTTACCACTGAATTCCCATAACTAATAAGGTCAATTGTGTGTGCCTGAGTGGGCCTAAACCCATAATGACTTGTGTATTCTGAAATACTCTGCTTTAGTGATCAGCATCAAAAGAGGGCTGGAGTGAAAGACCTTCTTTCATTTGGTTAGGCTAAAACTGCTGGGCCTGGTAGACTCACAGTGTGTGTGTGTGTGTGTGTGTGTGTGTGTGTGTGTGTGTGCATGCGTTGGGGGTAGTCTGTGACAGCTCAGTGATCAAACCTAGGATGGGAGGGGAGCAGGTAACAGATGGGGGGGGGGTCTCAGGTAGCAGCCCCTGTCAGTCTCCGTCTCCTCCCTGTGTGTGTGTGTGCGCACCTGTACGCTCTTCTGTTCGTCATACATGCACATATTCCTGCATGCATGTGTGTGTCCGGGTCTGTCTGTGTGTGTGAGTGAGTAGGTGCAGTATGTGCGCACGCTCCCTCTTTCATGTGTGATCTTTACACGTTCCATCAACAAACAGTGGCTCCCGGCCTCAAAACAGATCACACATTCCCCGCCTGTCTGCTCAACTGTCACAGGGGCGGCCCTCAGAAAACAGGTAAACATAGTTAGGGATGGTATGTAGCCTCGATACTGTATACGCCGTCTGTGTACTGTACGGCATCGTTTTAGCACAGTGCACTTTGAAGACCCAGGATGGCCGAGGAGGAGAGAGGCAGCTGGAATATACCGTGCAGAGGTTTTAAGAGGGAGGGTGAACACTGGAATATGTCATGGTGACTGTAGGGATGGATGTTTATTTTTGAATGAAGCTAAATGAGCTAAATACGCGCACACCGGTGCAAACATGTTGAATAAAAATTTGACGTGTATACATTTTGGTTGAATATGAACTGGCTCATTTCAGCTCAGGCAAAACATAATGAACTTTCGTAGTGGTGAAAATGTAGAGCGACACTTCCGTGCACCAACAGAAAGCTGAATTCACCATGATGTGTTTTTTTTTTTTGTTTTTTTTTTAAGTTTAAAAAATGGCCTACATAGATGCTGTATAGATCAACTGTAAATGAAACAGCCGCCATGTTGAGGGAAAACGGTGGCTCACAAAGTGTGGTCAGGCGACCTGCAGGGAGGCTTAATTATCTAAACCTCTATACCGTTATACACCATAATGTGCTAAATGAAATCTAAAAATAGTAGAATTTTCTCTGAGATGGAAGTCTATCTGCAACCTTTTCTCATGTGGGCTCTTGGTTAAATGTATAAATGTTTAAATCTATTTAAAGGTCCTTGGGATGAAAAGATTTGAGAACTCCTTTTCTAGAGGATCAGTTATTGCATTGTTAACTAAACCAAACTCTGAATGTAAAGTTTAAAGGGATCCAGCTAAACTAATGTCCAGTATGTGTCTAATGAGCTGGTCCTCCGCTTTACTTCCATACAAGCCAGGCAGCAGTCGTTTAGGACAAATGTAACAGCCGACTTACACATCCACCGGCCAGGATCTCAGCAGGCAGAGGGACCGTGCCGTCTTTCTGTCTGGCCTTCCCTCGCACAAAGTCATTCACCTAGAGATGCACAAAGAATCCAAATGTATTTTTAACACAGAAAAAGAGAAAAGAAGAAAAACAGAGAGTGCTACAAAAACGGTGCAAAGTGTCAAAAAAAATAAAAAAAATGGTTATGGAGGTTAAATGTGCTTGAATTCCCTTGACTTTACCCAACTTTTAATATACAAAGTTACATTATCACACCATTTTTAAAGATGATATGTGTGGTAGAGCATGATATTAATTCACAGTACAGTATATTTTAAGTAGGACGTGGTATCAGTGTCATTTATCTTACCTGTAAATCCTGGAGTTCATCATTTATTTATTTTTTGTTTTATACACACATCACTGGCATTAACAAGCATAAGGTATGCATTAATCAGCAGATATTGATGTATGTTGAGAAGACAGCAGTAATGCTGCTGTTGTAAAACCATTGAGCGAACCACATACATTATTAGACTAGGTGCTTTTCATCAAGAGGCTTGATGGAAAGTTAACAGATGGGGGAACACTAGAGGAGTGGTGACTGTGTGGTGGTTGTGTGCATGTAAATGTGTGTGTGTGTGTGTGTGTGTGTGTGTCCCCATTATTCACATTCAAGTGTGTGTTTTTGTGTGTATCACATAAAATCATATACATACAGAGGATTAAAATAATGGTAGAACCCGGTCTATCTGTGTGTATATGTCTGTGTGTGTGTGTGTGTGTGTGTGTGTGTGTGTGTGTGTGTGTCTGAATGCTAGCTAAGGCTGTGACTTACTGTGAGCTTTATGGCCTTCTCGGGCGCCACACCCAGTAGCTGTGGTACCAGACCTATCATTAGGAAACGACGAGATGATTAGACAAGAGAGTGCTGCGGTCCCCCCACTCACTCACACACAGACACACACACACTCTCACACACACATACACCACTTCCACACACTCCACATGAAGCGTAGCTCCCCGCTGCATGCGTCCGACCCTGCGTGATCCCCCAAACACTAATGAACTCTATTGATGTGGAGTGTGGGGACATCAGAGTAACAACAAGAGAGAGAGAGAGAGAGGGGAAAGAGAGGGAGAAGAGAGAGAAGAGAAGGAAACTGTTTCCCAGAATAGGAAAAAAGGGCAGAGTATAAAACACACCAACCAAAAGTTTACGCAGCCCTCAATTACAACCCAGGGCCGGATAAAAATAAACAAAATAATCACAACAGAGCGCAATGAAACTTGGCCCCCTACCCAGCCCCAAGGCAACAAGCATGGGCATACACACACATTTTCCCAATAATCTAGTGTGTCTGCAGCAAGGCCACACACACACAAGCAACCAGCCACACAATTGTATCCTAAACTTGGCTAAAGGACCTGTCTGGACCTCATAACAAACAAAAAGAGGGAATATTATTTTTCCAAGTGCTCACATTCATACACTTTCTTTAACACATACAGGAGCGCACGCACACACACACACACACGCGCACACACACACACACACACACACACACACACACACACAGAAGGATATGGGAAAATACACCTAATGTATTTCGACAAAAACGCCCACATAAAAAAATCCTCTTGTTTATGAGAGCTCCCTGCATCATACTACAGAAGTCATTTTGCCAATTTTTCACTGCTGATTTTGCATTCTTCCCTTCGCAGATTTTTCCGAGGTTTTCAGTGAAGGCACTCTCGGCTTATATTACATAACTACAGTTTGGCTGTCAGACTACTTGTCTGTCCATCTATCTGGAGCCAGGCCCGTCTGTCTCTCTGTCTGTCTGTCTGTCTGTCTGTAAAGCCATTCCACTCTTTACAGCCTTTGTGTTTCTCACAGAAACTCGAGCATTCAGGTTTCCTCACGGGAGCCGAGCGCTGTCAATCAAAATGATGGGATTTCCAAAAGGGCACCGCCCCCATTCCAAGGGACCATTTGCTTTTTTCTATCCTTCTCAGACCCCACCCCAACTCCCACCCCAAAAACACAGACACACACATAGACACACAGACACACACCAACCCCCATGTCTGAAAACAGGGCAGGTAGTCATTAGGGATGCGTGCACTGGTATGTGCGTACCTGCTTGTCCAAGTGTGCGCTTGCATGTATGTGTATGTGTGTGTGTGTGTAAGTCCAGACTGGCCGGGTTGGTGCGACACCACCATGCCGTGACACAGGCCTAAAGGTATGTGGCCTTGCGTGTGACGTTCATTGTCCTGCTCTGAAAGTCCCCAGCCAGCCAGTAATCACTTCAAAGGAGACAGGTCAACAGAGAGGTGAACTCATACCGCCCTCCTGTCCACCCTTCACTTTTCTTCTCTTTTCTTATCGTCTCCTCTCCCCTCCCTACTCTTTTCTTGTCCCTGCAACTCGCTTCTCCTTTCTTCTCTTCTCTCTCACCTTATTTCGCTCTTTTTTTCTAAACCTGTTGTGCGGCTATGACTGCCTATGAGTTGTTTTCCCTCAAAATTGCCGGTAAATACAGATGTGGAGTCAGCTTGAGGCTTTCTGCCCATTTTTGTTTTGACCTGGTAACATGTATGCTGAACCTACATTAGTGCCTTGATCTCGGGTAATCTCACCCATGAGCATGTTGACCATCATGATGTTTGCAATACTGCTGCTTTACTGTTCCTCTACCCTCCAAAAGAAATGATTCTGTAAATCCTAGCGTTGTTGCAACCATTACTGAGAGCCATACCTTTTATACTACGATGTAGCTGCTGCAGAATTAACGTAAGATAGATGCTGGATAGAGTCCTCTGGGATGGTGTAAAGTGTGTATTCGTACGTGTGTTTGTGTGTACGGACCTCGGTAGAGGCCGAAGAAGCCCTCGTAGCGCACCACCTTCCTGAAGCAGTCCAAACTGTTCTTGTACATGAGCTCTCCCACCAGGGAGCCGCTGGTCCTCTGGTTCTGCATGCGCGTCTTCACCAGGTCGATGGGGTACACCGCTGTGGCACCGACGGCTAGCAGAGAGAATCACAAAACTGTTACACAAACCATATTTAGATGCCGATCAGATGTTACAAAGGTATTTCCTATTTCCTATTTAATTCACCTTACATTTCCACTTTATTGATCTGTTGGTATAAGCTTACCACCCTCCCCCTCCCCTCACCTTAACCAGGGTTCGTATCCCACCCCCAACCTTGTGGCTACATCTTTCTTTGTCCTGTTGTCCTCATTTCTTGTGTAACCTTGTTTCTGTGTCTTTTGTTTGTCTTGATTGTGAAGCACTATGACTATTTTGTTTTGGAAAAGTGTTACACAAATAAAGTTGTAATTATTATTATTAGTATTAGTATTAGTAGTAATAGTAGTATTGTTACCCTTATAATTATTACACATCATCCAGGTTAGTCCCCTTAGGATCAAAGATCATTTTTGCACAAACAAATTGGGTTTATATTTCATGATGTTGAAAAATCACTCCAGACAGGGATGAGTGAGAGAAATGAGTGGACAATGTTGTTAGGATCTCTAGAGAACAAAATGATGATGATATTATAATACTACATTTCTTTTACTTTTAAAAGTCTTTCAAACTATTAGGAATGACCTGGGCAAAGTGTGATTGGAGATGGAGATTAAGAGGAAGAGAAGGAAAAAGAGGAAGAAGGGGAATGTACTGTGGAAATGATTTCGAGGAAGACGTCAAAGTGTTCAGGAGTCTCTTCTCTCTCATCCAACGACTTGGCCCGTCGGACGAACACAAACAAAAAGAACCGACCCAAGGCGACAGACTTAATTAGAGAGAGACGGAGAGAGAAGAAGGGACGGCAGGGCCACTAGATGTATACCTCCTTATTAAGCTGTCTCCTTTGGGATAGAGGGAGGGGAGCAGGGAGGAAGGGAGGAAGGGAGGAGGAGGAGGAGGGAAACAGGAGGAGGTCTGGAGCCAAACACAAGGCCTCGGCACCACCCGTCACCCCCACCCCCGCCCCCCCCCCTCTTCTGATCACTCACACAGGTACAAAAGAATCCACACAAGAGGGTTTTCCCATGGCACGCAGAGAGGCGAGAGACGGGACAGAGAGAGGATGACGGAGAGAGAAGGAGAAAGAGAGAGAGAGAGAGAGAGAATGAGCGAGAACAAGAAAGAGAGGGAGCACTTCTCTTTAAGCAGGGGAGCGACCGCTCCTCTTGTAAGCAAGGGAAAGGGCAATAGAGGGGCCATTGTCCTCTCTCTCTCACCCTTTTCTTATGAGGACAGCAGAGGGCGGGGGGGGGGGGGGGGGGGGGTGGGGGGCAGGCAGGTAGATGGGTGGGTGGTGGGGTGAAGGTATGTAGGGAGCCAATGGGGCGTGACTCTTACCCCCTGCCACCGAGCCAAGGGTGAACCTGTAGGCCGACTCTGCCACCTGGACGAGGATGGGGCGGGAGCCGTCGCTGCCCGACTGCTGCTCACACAGAGGAAAACAGAGAAGGAAGAAATCAGAGCAGAAAACAAAGTGTTGAATGTAGCAAACAAAAACAGACAATCAGACGGAGCAGGTTGAGAGAGACATGAAATTATACAAGCCATGATTTCAGACAATTCTAATTTAAGTGATTCCTCTGTATACCCATCCACATATCCTTCAATACGGTTTCCCATAAACCCTTGCATGCCACACATCCAGTTCCACAGATCTACAGGTTAAATTACATGCTATTAATCATTCATTCCTCACATCCGAAGTACAGTGTGTGATAGCCAGTCACGATTTTACATGATGGACATCAATGTATAATGGTCATTACATGAAATTATGCTGTAAAGCATACACTAGATCTGCCTCGCTTTTAAAATAACCCTAGCTAATTTTTTTATTAGCATAACAATATATCAAAGTGTATTGTTTAACAAATGGCATACTCCTTAAATAACATAATTACAAACTGCAGATGGCAAGAAATATGTTCAGAGAAAATACATCCAGCTATTATTTTCTGAAATACTAAGATAAAAATCAGTTGTGAGAGAGAAACAATCTATTGTGCAAGTGGTCAGGTGGTGCTTCAGCAGTTCAACATGCAAAAATTAGTGAGCTTTGAGATCAGAAGCTACAGTTAATGAAATTTCAAGTGTCCTACTGCACAAGTAGCGTGTTCTATATTCTACTTCAGGATATCACTCTTTTGTAGGTTTTGAAACAAACTGCAGTCATGGGACTGCTTGCACGAGACATCCTTAGTATGTTCCGCCAGACCAGTTTGTCCTCTGGTCGATTCCTTGAGGGCAGATTTCCTGATGCAAGAATGTTTCCTTTCAGTATTAAATAGTCTCATCAGCCTACAAACCAGCTGCTTACATCAGCTGTTGACATATTTGATAATATTTCATTTTACTACAATTGTTTATTGCTCACTTTGGTTGCTATTTGTCTCTGGCTTTGATTCTCCAGAGAAATACTTCTGTGTAACTGAATCATTCTGTTCTGAAAGGAGTGCTGGACAGGCCTGGAATAGCATTTGTCAAGTAAAACTGGAATCAAAGTGGTCTGAGTGCACCCTTGTGATCATCACCACGCTAAGCAGAGAGCAGAAGAGTGTTAGTAGCCAGCATTAGTCACACAGTAACATTAGCCACATTCCCCCTTCCACCTGAGGTACCTGTTGCCTTGTCTGGTCTGCCCAGCCCCGGCCTCTCGTCCCTGGGGAGAGGGGGGTGGAGTGTGTGAGTATGTGTGTGTGTGTGTGTTTGAGGAGGGGAAGGGAGTCTCTAGAACAGGTCCACCTGTCAGAGCCAACTCCCACCCCCCTCCACAATCCATCTTAGCCCCAGAAGGGCCTTCCTGCCCCTACCTCCCCTCCACATCTCTCCTTCTACCATCGTCTCCTCAGCCCCCTCTACCTCATGACTGGCGAGGTTTGGGGTAACTAACTGTTGGAGGCTGGAGAGGGAAAAAGAGGGAATAAGCTAACAGACAGGGAGCTAGGAAGAGATAAAGTGAAAGAAAAAGAGAACAGGCAAAAATGTGAGTGGGAGAGGGAGACAGAGCGAGAGAGACAGAGAGAAAGTAGATCAAGAAAATGAGAGAGAAATAGAGAGAACTAGCGAGAGATGAGGAGAGAAAGCTCCAGTTAGCTGGCGGCCGGCCCGTGAGGCCAAACCACAAGGGCCTAAAGTGGCTCATTGTGGTGGGACTGGCGTCTGTGTAGCGCTGGGCCCCTTTGCTTGCTCCCCTTTGGCCCCAGCCTGCTCCAGTATGGCCTGGCCGAGGCCTCGCTGTAGTGCTGGAACCCACCAGGCAACGCAACTCTGACCAAACAACCCAAAAAAACAGCTTTCTGTCTGTCTGTCCGGTTGTCCATACATCCTTCTTTCTGTTATTCTTATTCAGCTTGCCCTTCTTAGCTGCTGCAAAGGCTCTTCACAGCTTCTATTCCCCACTTTAAGCATGTCTGAGGTTGATAAGTCTCGGGGATGGCTCCGCTTCTCTATATTTCCACGGCTTTGTGAGTATGCTTTTTTTTAAAGACACCAACCACATGTCAGGGAGAGGTCTAGTGGTGTTTTCTCTCTGAGTTCAAGCCTATGATGGGAAGTTTTTTGGACATGGCTTGATCTCAATGAACCTTTGAGACTGAGCAGGCTGACAAAGTCTGGCTGACTGGTATTTTGGGGGCACACATGGTCCAACTTTTCACTTTTCATTTGAGATGTCTTACTTGGATCTGTGTCTCCTGTGTTTTTTTCTTCCACTTTTATGTAACTCTACTATAATGTCTGAATAAACTAATTCTAAAAGGTGCAGTTCATACCAACATTGAAAATTAAACTGATGTTTTGGTTTTGGGGATTAATTACCACTGGACAGGAGATACTATCATCCTTAATGATACATGTTAGTCAGCTGCACTTTGACATCTAGCTGAAGAGAATGTACTGAGATGGAAAAAAGCTACCAGTGTGGAAGAGGAAGCCAAAGACATCAACAAGTCGTCATATTCTGTACCTGTCTCTGGACCTCAGCCAAGTTGTAGGGCAGGGCGCCTTCCTCCAGCGGAGCTATCTTCTCAATGTCCACTAAACCAACACGTCTGGTGAAGAGAGAGAAAGGAGAGACAGAGTTTCAAATAACTTCCAACTGTCATAAAAACTCTCAAAGGCTTATAGCATTTCAACCATGCATCAATATGACTCAAAGTTTGACCTTTGAGAGCTCAATCTTTCTGCCTGAAATTACTCACGATTCAAAGATACTCAATCCTTTGCCATCGCTCCGTGTGAAAATATTGTGGAATTCAAAAATTCAGACCTGCGCTCGGCATGATTGGGTGTGACAACCGATCTAAAGAACCTGACAACTCCCATTCCTTCATCCCATCATCCAAATATAACAAAGACATTTAACATCTAACCTGCCTTTCTGGATCTTTCCATCGCATCTCCGTGACGTTCCCAGATTTCCCAGGCTGAAGAAACGGGGAACGCCAAATCCCCCCCAACCCCTCTCCTCTGACTATTGGGGCAATTATCTCCCGCATCTCCAATCAAGGGGGCTGGAGAGGGCTATTAAAGTATCCCGTTGCCCAGAAATAATAATCAGGTGGTGTCTCAGGCCGGGGTTAGAAATTACCAGCGCACTGGTCGGCCGCGAGGCAGACGCAGGGGAAGCGGGGGAATGTGAGACGAATACAGTTGTTGTGCGCCGCGGATCGTAAGGGGGACTGGAATCCCCTTTTTTTTAAGATAAATGGGAGTTTGGATAGGTTTTGGACTGAAAGGGGATTCTCTGGCATTGATGTAGTCATGTCTGGTTCTTTTGATCACTCGCAGTCGTTTGAGTCGTTTGAGAAGGAAGAAAGTGGTTGTTTCCCTAAGGTATGGACCTAGGGGTGAAGGTGCGCTCTGGGGGGCGAGTCTGGGATAGGCTTACTCTCCACAACTCCCTGACTGGCTGGGGGAAAAAAGAGAAATAACTGAAGTATAAGATCAATGGCTACGTGCTATTCCTGTGTGTCTGTGTGAATGTTGTGTGTCTTTCTCTTTTCTAGGAGGCCTTAAAGATGGCTCAGCCAGTGTGTGAGTGTGTGTGTGTGTGTGTGTGTGTGTGTGTGTGTGTGTGTGTGTGTGTGTGCGCGTGTGTGTACCATAGTTCGTCTTGGTGTGCACATATGTGTACCTGCCTGAGTGCACATACCTGTGTGGCTGCCTCAGTGTGCGTGTGTGTGTGTGTGTATGTTCTGTGTGTGCTGATTCTTTGCCTACATGAAAGCGTGAGAGTGTGTGTGTGTGTGTGTGTGTGTGTGTGTGTGTTTGACCTACCCGCGGGGCTCCGACAGGTCAGCCAGCTGGAAGAGGATGTCCACCTCCATGGGAGTGACCTGGCCGAACCTCTGAGCCGCCACAATGAACTCCTCTACAGAGAGAGAGAGAGAGCGAGACAGAGAGAAAGAGAGAAAGAGAGAGTGTTTTTAATATTTATCAGCAGTTGGCACAAAACAACAAAAACAACAGTAATTATGAACATAATAATAGTGTTGTCGAATGATAGTAGGCTTGTCACAATATAGCTTCACACATTACAAGGTGAAAGGAAAAAGTCATAATATGTAGCACTGAGCTGAATATCCTGACATCAATTAAAGACACAATCTGATATTACCACCTATAACTACAATTCATGTTACTACAACTTTTTATATTCTTTAGCTATTTTAATATTCATATTAAAGAAACCAGCATAGCCAGAATGTTTCATTTTTAACTACTTATTATTTCCATTAAACATGATAATGTGCCTATATCATATTATGGACTCAGTATCATGGACTGATATTGAGCATGTTATTCCACCACTGCCACATTAAACTCAAGTTACAACAATGATGGTACAGCAATACTACCATACTGTACAATGCACTTAGCACCCCACTCAATTGCAATGGCTGAAAGGGAGCTGGCTGATTTATCTGTGTACTGCTGTACTACAATATACGTAAAAGGAGAAATCAACCCTCTGATACTTTAACATGGTTAGATATCATCAATTTGTTGTTCAGGAGTTATTTTGTGATGAAGTGTTGTTATTTACTTTTATGGTGTACCCACTTTCACTCAACCTTATATTTCCCAGAATGCCTTTTGACAACTGAGAGAAGGGACATTAACTTGTTGCTTTCAATCTAAGCATGTGGGCATATAAATATAACTAGCCAACTAGTTCATGAACATTGGGGCGTGGATATAAGCGTGGCCACAAATGCAACATGTCTTGTGGTTGCATTGCATTCTGGTCTATTGAGGTGAAGAAATTGGTATCTTTGCTTCTTCTAGGATGGATTTCTCCCTGTATGATTGTTAAACTTTGGTGCAAAACGGTGATTCTTGAAAGAAGCAGAATCTCGATGTGACATCATGCTGTCTACATTTGACCAGTTATCTGCGCGAATAAAAAAAATACACCACCACACAACAGAATGGGCCAAAAACTGTTTTCTTTACAGGGTTGAAGTGTTTTAGGGTGGATTTTCCCTTTAAGTCACTTCACTCATTCCCTTTTCCTTCTGAGACCCGGTTGTGACTTAGCAGTGAGAAGTGTCAAAGCACGTTCAATCGATCATAGAAACACAGAATAGAGAATATGGTTATGGAGAGTTATGGACTTCAAGAGTATTTTGAGGCAGCTTTAGCATGCCGTAACTTAAGACCGAGTCTATTGTTGGTGGAATAATGAACAGGTTGACTGTAGGCTGGCTTACAGTGGAGGAGTCAGCATTGTTTGACCTGCTTTATTCAAAGAGCAGCAGGCTGGGGTTGTGACAAAGTCGTCCTACACTGGAGCCATTCACCCCGCCGAGGCTCAGCTTACCCCTGAGGCATTCTCTCACACACACGCACACATACACACACACACACACATCCATGAGTGCATGCAGGTATGCTCATAAGCATGTGAGAGTGCATTCACACATGCTTGAGTGAATGAACGCACACGCACGCGCGCACGCACACAATCAGAGGCAGACAGACACATACACAGTACTGTCTGGGGAGATCACAGATCACGCTGCTGATAACCTGCCTACCTGTAGTCCACACACACACACACACACACACACACACACACACACACACACACACACACACACCTGACTGACCTCTACACACACTTGACAATTACCTGCCTGTTTGTGAAGTGGCCTGGCCTAGAGCCTATTAAACTGATAAGCAGAGTCACACATAACTGCCTTGTCCACACACAGTTCCTTGGTTGTCTGGCCTATATCTTTATAAGGGCTTTAGGCTAATCTGTGCCTCTCTATCAGCAGAATACGATTTATCTTAAAAGGTTTGGCTCTTCACATACACATATTCACCCTCGTCTATACCGGCCTCAAGACGTTCAAACTGAGCGGTCTACTGACCGGATGAAGAAAAAACATGCTGAGATGTGAAAGTCTATTTTCTCCCACTGGCACATAACTGTGGGCATTTCCTTGCTGATGCTTAGCAACTTGGACCATTTCTGAACATTAACACCCTTCCTCCCATCCTTTGTTCAGACTAACGGGGCTCTGCTGTTTATGACCACAACCTGATGCTGGCCTGTTGAGAGTACTATAATAAACTTTTAAAAGACAGTTAGGAAACACTTCACAAATGGTTAAAAAAAAAAAAGTATAGAGTAAAAAATGTTGATAAAATCGACTGTAAAACCGATGAAAGCAAGGTAAGAAATACAAAAGCAAGGCAATAAACATAAAAGTAAACCATAAAATGGATGTCAAAAACAAAATAATAAAAAGATCAATACATAAAAGCAAGACTATAAAAATGACATTTAAAATGTGACATAACAGATGATGCAGATTTAGCCAGCCAGAGCTCCTTCGACAGGTCGTTCGAAAGTCAAGAAGCCCTGATGGTAAAGACCTGATTGCCTCTTGGATTGATTCTACATTTTGGAGCAGCCAATAGGGAACTGACCCCGAGGACCTCAGGCTGTGATCTGGGTTCGTATGAGCTTTAAAGGTCTGTGCTATAGCTTGGTGCTCAGTCCAGATCCAGCTGTGCCTTAAAAGTGATCAGAAAATCTTAAAATCTATTCTGAAACAAACAGGTAAGTGTAAAGATTCTATGTGTTATGTAATCACACACTGCATACTTCATCCACACACACCTGATCTTAGCCTGTTCACTTAGACGCACAGTCATGATTAGTCTTGTGGCTGGACACCTTTCTGCTGGCTCTATAAGTCGGTAACAGAATGTGTTCTGTAATGGTCTCGCATCACACACACACACTTCTACATGCACACACAGGCACACACACATGCACATTAGAGTAGGCGTTGAGCACTGTAATGGCGTCCCCAAGGCAAAACAGTGGCCTCGCCGCACATACGGAATCAATCAGGATTAGTATGCGTGTGTGCATGCTCGCCTCTATTAGCGTATTTGTATATGGGTATGTGTGTGAGAGAAGTATGTTCCTGAATATGTGCACACTTCCAAGATGCGGGTGTGTGTATGTGTGTGCACATGTGTTTGTGGGCCAGTCCGTGGGACGTGGAGCTCAGCACTCACAGTCCCCAAGGAGGCCTTAATGACTTAGGGAGTGGAGGGTGGATGGGTGGGGGGGAGGTCTAGCTGGCTATGGGCCACCGCCGGCCGGGCCAAGCCCAGCCTCGGTGTGCCTACGGTGGGAACGGCCTGGGGAACGTTCGGGCTCTTGGTCTGGGTCCGGTGTGGTCCCCACCCCCGATAAGGCTTCAGATAGCATCACAAGGCTACACCAGTGGCCCTGGGCCATGTGGAGAGAAGTCAGAATAGCTGCTTATAGAAAGAGAGAGAGTGAGACAGAGAGAGAGAGAGAGAGAGAGAGAGAGAGAGAGACAGCGAGAGAGAGAGAGAGAGAGAGAGAGAGAGACAGCGAGAGAGAGAGAGAGAGAGAGAGACAGAGAGAGAGAGAGACAGAGAGAGAGATAAAGACTACTAGGCTCCCTGCCAAGTTGTGAGGTAAAGAATGAGAGAAAACAAGTGGAGCAAGCAAGTGAGAGAGATAAGGAGTTAGAGGAATTGACCATGGGAGACAGACAGAGAGAAAATATCTAGCCCTCTAATTCCACCTTAGACAATTCTGTGGCAAGAAATGTAGATGTAAAATATCTGAACGACTACTCTGCAAGGATTTCCCCTTGATGTGACAGTATTTAGAGTATTGAGAGAGCCATTTTACTCCTAATAACTGAAGTAAGCTTTACACATTTGCTCTACAGTAATATGTAGAGCAAACCCAAGCAAAATAGATTGTCAAATGGTTTCCAGTGTTTAAACTACCTAAGGTGTACTTGATTTGCCTGGTGAGGCCGGACACTTCAAAGCCTCGAAAGTGGGCAGATCACTCTGACAAATCAAGCACTCCTCCTTTTTTCAAGAATTCAAAATGTAGTGAACTATCAAAGCTGGTTCTAGATCAGTGCCAATATGACAGTGAATGTCTAATAGAAAAGCGACCTGCCATCGAGGATTGTGGGCATGCAGCACGTCTGTTGGGTCGGATCCAGCATACCCAATCACATGCTACTGGAAAGGCGGAAAACGAAACAATAACAAGTTTCCACCCTCCCTTCCACGCACACAGACAGACATAAACACACTACGCAGACAACACATTTAATAATGCCTGTAGCCTGTGTATGTATGCGTGTGTGTGTGTGTGTGTGTGTGTGTGTGTGGAGGGTGAGGGATCCTGTGTGCTGTCTGTCTGCCTACAGTACATACATACAGAGTACATGTTAACACATAATGTGTGAGTGGGTCATGCCTGTGAACTGATGTGTGTACATTTATGCATATATTCACATACATGTGCATCTGCTTTTGGCTTGTGTGTGTGAATACGAGTGTTTGTGTGTGTGTGTGTGTGTGTGTGTGTGTGTGTGTACCTTTGGTGACCTCCAGGTCTCGGCGGTGGCCAGCGAGGGTGCTGTAGATCTTTCTGATCAGCTCCATGTTGTTGAGCAGTGAGTTGAAGCCGTTGAAGTACGAGAAGCTGACCTGGTGAGACGTACTGCCCCCGGCAACCTGAGGAAGGATAGGGGGGGATTTAACGTACATTAATCTCATAAAATAACCAAGATACACAAGCACACAGTCACACTACACTAAAATAAAATAGATGTTTGAGGGATGCATCTGGATATTATGATTATGTGTAAGTACAGGCACAAACGTACATAAACACACTGTTGGAGTATCACCTAAAATATCACATATGATGACAAAAAGAAGAAATTTTGACAAAACCAGCGGTTAATCGGCAACATTTCTCCGCACCACCGCTCCACAGGGAGAAGTAAACCTGTTTCAACCGCTACTTTTTCCATCACACAACCAACACTCTCGGGGAGTTTAATTAACTGCTCTTTATGAGCAGAAGGAAGCGGTAAAAAGAACAGAAAATAGAAAAAAGGTAAAGGCTTAAAAATAGATGCCGGCCTCTTGAGGAGGACATTCCTGGCTGCCCACAGCCTCTTTTATGTGCACCAGAATCCCATCTTTCTTAAATCAGGCTCCCAAACTCTTAGAAGAAGAGTAGCTTTGACTGTATTGAAATATCTATTTGAAATGTGTAATTCAATTATGTGCCATGAATGATTTGGGATATATATGGTTATTTTGAGTAGCTTAGGAGTATCGGAGGAGATTCAAGACTTTGCTGTGCTTGACAGTGTTAGGGGGGGAGAGGGAGTAGAAAATTCAAGAGCTTCCCTTTCACTAGATGGCACTGTTTGCTTTACAGACACATGCAGGAAGGCTGCTAGCAGCTCTCTGTGTTTGGAACAAGAGGGGGGGGGGGAGCTCTGGCTCTGGTGAAACTGCCCTAACAGAGAGACACATTTGTATCTTGTTCATATCTACGAGCCCATAGGCATGGACCTTCCCATGAAATTCAACCCAGAGACCCAGAGCAATACAGAGGGGGAGAAGAGAACAATATTTGGGTGAAGGGAGTGTGGTGTTGATCATTTATCATGTTTGGTGAGTGAATTAGAGGCCGCTGTCTGACTGTTTGTGTTCCGCCACAATATTGTCTCTAATGTACCTATGGTGTTTGTGTGTTTTGGATGCGTGTGTGTGTGCACGGATGAGTGTGTGTGAGTGAGTTTACCAACATCACTCCGAGACGACTGGTCGGTGAGGTAAACACAGCGGAGAAAATGACAGAGTCTACAAGGTGTTTATGAAATGGGGCAAGACATGGACACACACACACACACACACACACACACACACACAACAACAAAAAAATCACACAGACACACAAAGAAAAAGACCGACACCAAGACACAAAAAAGACAAACACCTTGCAGTTCAAAACAAATACAGAGTACACAAACACAGACACACACACACAGACAAAGAGATAGACTATGAAGCTCCAGTCTCTATCTATCTCTGTCTCTATCTTCCCATTCAGCTGGCCTGCTTGGCTTTGACACTGCCAGGGAGGTTAGACTTAATGACATATTGGGAGAGAGACAGAGAGACAGGGGAGGGAGGGAGGGAGGGAGGGAGGGAGGGAGAGAAAGAGGGGCGGCAGAGAGGGAAAAAAAATGAAGGGAGGGAAAGAGAGAGGACAGATGAGAGGCGACAGAAAAGGTAAAGAGGAGAGAAGGAGAGATGAATAGTGGAAAGATAGACAGCTAGAGAGAAAGAGAAAGCCACAGAGTTGGGTTGTGAGAGTGAGAGAAAGAAGTGAACACAGGGAGCAGAAAAACCAATGTGAGAGGAAAAGAGTGAGCAGAGAGATCGATTGAGATGGAAGAGAATAAGTATAGATTCTGCACAGTCCTGCTTTTATCTCTTCTATGGAGAATAGAGTAATGTTAGGCTGCTTGACTTGCTAGTTGATGTTAGCAACAAGCAAATATAGCTTATATGCATACATGGAAGCACTCCTTATACAACAATGTGCTTGATTACAAAATGCCAGAGTATGTGTTGTCGTACAATCATACAAAGATTTGGCTATACACCCCAAAAAATAACGAGTAAGGCAGAGAACTTACATTTCACTGATTTACTTTGCAGCAGCACATCAACAAAATGTGTTTCGGCTTGTCCCTACGTCCTTATGCTATGATTTACTGGTTTATTATGTGATGTATACTGATTGGTTGATGGATAATGGCTGATAAGAGGATCTGCAGTCTAATCAGATTGGATGTATTTGATCCTATATATGCTCTGACCTTGTGATTGTGTGCAAGATGTTCAGAAGAAGGCTGTTTTAGCCGAAGCACGTCAGCGTTTTGTTGATGTGCTGCTGCAAAGCAAATCAGTGAAATGTAGGTTCTCTGCCTTACTCTGTATTTTTTGGATGTGCTGCCACATTTATTTATCTGAACAGACTACTTTTGGTCTAAAAACCTTTTTTTTCCTACCCCTAGAATCATTTAGCTATATATCAGCATAAATCACTGTATCGCAGCAGGACATGCAAACTCATAGATGAGGAATCCAGAAGTGTGTTCTCCTGCCATGTGACGTCATCAAAACTCATTTGCATACGAAGAGTTTTGTGGTGGTTTCGTGAAAAGAATCGCAGCTAAGATGTGAAGACTTATAGTTAAAGTTACATTTTCACAATAACACTAGTATTACTTCTCTTTATTAATTAGATACTGCTCAATAAAGAGCAGACTTGATTCGTACAGAATTATGTTTTACCACAGCATGACAAAGGTTCACTGTGCCCAGTTACAGAGGAGTGAAATGTCTCCCTATTTTTGACCAGCCTAACTCTGGCTCTTGTAGACGAGTCTTGTAAAAGGAATGAGAGCCAAACAAAAACCGCAGAGCCAAACAAACACCCACCGCCACCAGGCACTCCTCCACAAAGGGTGTGAGCACGTGTGGCCGGATAGTGACCATGATGTCCCTGAAGTCCAGGGCCGAGATGGAGCCGCTGTGGGCCCGGTCCCGCTGGACAAAGGCCTGCCGCGCGTGCTCCAGCTGCATCTCCTGTGGAGGGGAATGGAGAAGAGAGAGAGAGGGGGGTGAGGTGTTAGATCACACATATAAAGGCATATTATTTTACATCTGCATGGGCCACACACCTCTCAAGTTGCCTGCAGCCTGTAACACACATACTATACGTACACAAATCACATAATATTCACACACACATACAAACACACACACATAAACACACAGAATTTGCGTTGATGGGCCCCCTGGCGCCGTCTCCCCCTCTCAGTTACAGGGGGCCAGCATTTGCCCGGGCTGCAGTCTCGTCTCCTCGTCCAACACCGGCCTGCCTGCCTACTGTGAGGCGTCGCTTGGGTTTTTCACACCCTCCCAAATCCCCCATTAAACACACTTGAGGGGGAAGCACACAAACACACACACACACACACGCAGGCAGGCTGGCTAATCACCCAACTGCTCACTTTGTCTCTCTTCTTACACACACGCACACACACAAAAAAGGTCCAGGGGGACAACAGCAGGCTGTGGTGGGACGGCTCCCGGAAGGCCTTTGAAATTAACAGCCATTATCGGTACCTGCAACCACAAGTCTACAGAGAGAGGCTGTAAACAAACCACTGACACACAACACCTAGGCCGCAAAATGCTTCCTCTACCTCACATCAAGAAGCTACGTCACAACAAAAGACAGGGCTATCAGGACCATAATTCACATCTAGTCATTCTGAGATACAGCCAAAAGCTGGAGGACAATGAGCTGAAGTTAGCTGCTTTGGCTGCTGACTCACCTACAGTGTAACATGGCTTTCAGTTCAAAAGAACAATGACGCACAAGATCATGAGACCGTTATATTTTAGTATGGGAGGTTATTGGCATACATGTTAAGCCATGTTGACTCAATGACAACGGCATAAATGACCAATTTACGCTCACTATCCTCATTCTTACACTTTTGACTATATATCGAGATGGTAACTCGATAAACAACGAATGTCTGAATCATCCATACAACAATAAAAACATTTGAGAGCTTCATTTCATGCATGGTATGAGAAAAATATTATATAGCAAAAATGATTTGCCTTGAGAGTTACTCAGAGTTATTGAGTGTGATTTTTTTTCCTGAGTGATATCATCCAGAAGAAACTCAGTCCATGTAAAGTTAAATACAGCTCACTAAACAGATGAAGAAAAGCCTAGTTTAAAGCGTCACTGAGGAATAATGTTGGGGAAAATATGGATTTAATTTTATTGAATTGTTGCATAATGTAAGTAGTTAGTAGAAGCCACAGTTAGTGCAGTAAATAGTTTTTTTGTAATTCAATCAAATTAATAATTAAAACCAATTTAACTAAGAACCATGGAGATTCTTGAGACTCACAGGTAGGACAAAAAGGTCAGAAGCATTGTGGGCGAATTGACCATTAAATCTTCAATCGTAACATGCATGGCATTACTCAGATTGATTGATTCAGATTGTTATTGCTATAAATGGAACTAAAAAAAAAAAGTGGTATTACCACGACACAAAACCCTATGAGACTATGGCTTATTGTTGTGTTGAATTTGAGTGATATTTCGCTGACAGCATAACTGATCTAGCTCCAAATTCACGGCACCCAAGAGAAACGTTTGGGGGAGAGTGACATTTACACAAAGCTGAGTGGAGACCGGAGGGGAATAAGCATAGACATTATAACAAAAGAGCCAGATTTGCAAAAACAGCAAATGCAGCAGCCGTGTGTCAGTATCACCTATGAGCACAGCAGGGGTTCCACAGACTGTATAAGTGAGTGGAAGGCATGAAAATGAATAGAGGTTGATGCACGTAAACACACACACAAAGTAAATAAGGTGAGATATTTTGGTGTCAGCATCCTGAGAGTCGTGACTCACTTCTCTGGTTGGTTGTGAGTAGGTCAAAACACTTTGGTGAGGAATAAACTGGGAAGAGGAGAGGGAAGAGGAGAGCTGAATCTCTAAAGTCAAAACAAAAAAGGGAAAGAGAGGAAGAAAAATGTGTTTGTGTGCGTGACTGTGTGCACACACACACAAGTGCAAGCATTGGTGTGTGTGTGTGTGTGTGTGTGTGTGTGTATCCATTTGTAAGTGAAGAAAAAAAAAGCCAACCCGGCTCTCGAGCTGGACAAGTCAAGATTCTGGAGAGCCACACAACAACCACACGGAACAACAAAACAACTGTGGTCCGGGGGATGGAGCAGTTTATAGTCTCAGCCTCTTAAAACCTTAACTTGTTGCAACTGTGTGAGTGTTTCAGGGACATGGTTTTTATTTCGGAGGGGAGTGGGGGAGGCAGAGAGACTTAAAGCTGGGGGCTTAAGACAGCCAACGAGAGACCGCCGAGGCATTTGCAGTCGCTTTAATTGTCCTTGGACGAGAATAAAAACACATGACAAGCCACCTCTGTTTGCTTTCAACGGCTGGCTTTTTTTTTTTTCCCCTCTCCGACACTCAGACAATAGATATGAGTGGAGAAGGATTCTCTCTCTTTTCCGATCTCTGCTTCTCATCAGCATGGGGCTAAAGCTATTACAAGGGGGAAGCTTAAGCACAACTGCCCATTTACATGTGCGCCAGTGAGCCTTCTACATGGTGATGCTAAGGGCTGCCCACTGATTCTTGGGAGAGTCAAACATATAATTGGGACTACGAAACTCGGGCAATGCCAACATTCTGAATTCACGTTTTTTGAGTGTTTAGGAAAGGGGTGGGGCATGTAGTGTCCCCTCCATGTAATTCAAACCTTTCCTTGCCAGCATTTATAACATGGGCTACTATGTGCCACTTCTCTAGACACTGGCAATACCATTGCCAGAGACTACACCACTCTGACAATGCGAGCTGGGCCTTGGCCGGCATCCACGCGTGAGACGGGAAAAATGCATGTAATTGGTGAGAATCTCTGGCTTCCATCGAGACAGTAATTGGCCAGAGAGAGCCCTTGTGAGAAATGTGCGGCGCAAACGTTTTCCCCGATAATCCCATCTTGTGAGCATCTGGCAGCACCGTGGTTCTAATGGCAGAAAAACACAATAAACACATACATGTATGGCAGGCAGAGGAGGAAAGAAGGGATGAGAACATTCTTGAGGAAAAGCTGGGAGATAGGGAATTATAAAAATAACTCAGCATGTTCAGAATACAGTGTGTGTGTGTGTGTGTGTGTGTGTGTGTGTGTGTGTGGAACACATCTGATGAGGTGGTCTATATTTGGTCTTTACAACTCAGAAAACTGGGTGATAGCTGCACAATGTACTATTCTTTTTGACTCACATTTGATGGTGTGTTTGTTAACAAAGGCATCATGGTAGCATTGTGTACTAGCATGCTCACCAAATACATAGTGATTGCATCGGTTTAAATCCCAGGTCAGGAAATGCTGTTGCATCTCTCCTAATTTCCCTGTCAACAATCACTGGACTAGCTGATAACGTAATGTAGGAGTGGAGTGCCAAGTTTTGAATTTTACTTGTAACCAATGTACTATAATAGCAGAGTCACCATTACAGGGTTATTAATGTGGCAGTCTTATTAATGTGACACACTTTATTAGATCCCACAACAACATCAGACCTCTCAAGTTCGATTGTATATTATAGTGTTTTACAATAAAACATCGAGGGAAGTGATGAAAGATGAAATGCAGGACTACATTTTCAAACCTTCAAAGGATTCTAGCTGTTGAACATCCCTTCCCCTTGCCTAAAGAGAGAAGATTCCTTGAATGAGGCAAAATGTACTTTTTTCATCCAGTTATTAAGGCATGAATCAATAGCTATGAGAATGATCAAATGCAGAGAGCACAAGCAGGAAATGTGCATTTCATAGTTGAGCAATGAGCGCGGCTGGCTGCTGGCCTACTGCTATGAGGAGCTGGAAACCACTGAGTGACTGACTGGGAGAGAACCGGGCACGCTGTCAATGCAAAGTACAGTGTCTACTCGCCACAACACCACACACTTGCACTCATGCGCGCACACACACACACGCATGCACAAACAAACTCACACACATAAACACACAAAGACAAACACAGGCACATTCACGCACGGACATAATCACAGACACGCAAAGCAGGTATGCCCACGCATATGGAAAAAAACAGATAGGTACACTGAGATAAAGATGCATACACAGAAGCAGACAAATGATTTTCACACACACCGAAGCGTGCAAACACACACACACACACACACACACACACACACACGCACACACGCGCACACACAACAATATCCCAATATCCATGCGCTGCTGCCCACTGTGTGTAAGCCATCTGGTCTAAGTTAAGTGTAATATAAAAAGCTCATTCAGATACATGGTGAGTGTGGATGCAAACTTGGCACAGCTTGGGCCCTCTCTCCCACCCCCACCACCACCTCTCCCTGCTTAGGCCTGATTTAAGTCTAGACATCATATTGGAAAATGGCTCGCACGCCACAAATACACTAGGAATATTCCAGCACCACTGGTACTATACTATTTATGGAGGTAGGTAGAACTGCGTCTCTACCTGTTTTAGAATAGGTGGAGTGGAGTAATGCTAGGTGTACGTCAGCTAATGGAAAACAAATGCCGACAACGTCGCAAACATATAACCTCAGTGTTTCATTAATGACTAATCTGGTCAATATGGAGGGCTGTGTTTGAGAGGAATTGGAGCAGAGAAAACCTAAGGGTTGCTGTGTGTGTGTGTGTGTGTGTGTGTGTGTGTGTGTGTGCGTGCACGCACTTGTCAGGCCTAGCTTAGATACAAATCAAACAATACAGTTCCATGACTGGATAATATGAACAGCCTATAAACAAAAGTGTGAAGTACAGTAAGGATAAGGCAATGTATAAAGGTAAAAACGCATAAATAGAAAGGTCGATATGATTCAATGAATTCCGTTGATGGTCTAGTAAAGAAAGAAAGAAAGAAAGAAAGAAAGAAAGAAAGAAAGAAAGAAAGAAAGAAACAAAGAAAGAGAAAGACAGACTAAGAGCATCTGATTTCATGTCGACAGATTGGAAGAAAGACAGCATGTGAGAGACAGGGAGAGTGGAAAACGATCGTGTGTGTGCGTGTGTGTGTGCGTATGTGTGAGAGAGAGAGAGAGAGAGAGAGACAGAGAGACAGAGAGAGAGAGAGAAACAGCGAGAGAGAGAGACAGCGAGAGAGACAGCGAGAGAGAGAGAGAGCAGAGGTGGATCCAGGCACAGGCAGACACTCTGCTCCTTCCTGTAGGAGGTGATCCACAGTAAACCCACCAGGAGAAACTGGGTGAACTCTCCGTAGTTGAGCTGCTTGTTCCTCTCCGTGCCAAAGTGCAGCCGCATGAACTCACAGTCCCAGTTGAAGGGGATGTGCTGGTGGATGGTGGTCTGGCTGAAGACCTGCTTCACATCCTCTGCGGAGGAGACAAAACACACCAGCACCTTTAGTAACGCCCGAATGATGAGAATGAAGTTGACATCCTGATAAGGAGAAGCCAAGACTACAGATGGCATCATGCAAGCATTTCCTGGGTTTGCAGAATCAGCAAAGAGTGAGGGATAGAGCTTTCAGGCAAAAACATAATATTGTTTTCTTTTTCATTTCATATCCCTTCAGATTATTGGGTAACCGTTCTGATTAACAAAATACATAACATTTTTAAGGCTAAAGACTATACATAAAACATGTATAAGGTCTTTACCACTATTAACAACCCCTTCTTATTCTCTTATTCTGTATTTTCATATTCTCATAAACTATTAATAAATATTTCTCCCCTCATACGTTTTTAATTTGGTCTAATAAAGACCTAATAAACTATTCATATAAATTCTTGTAAGTAAAACATTAGCAAATAGCATGTGCTTCCTATTTTGGTGTTAGTGTTAGTGATTATGTGAATATGCGAAATGTGTTGGTGATTATTTTTGACAAAATGTCAATGTCAATCTAGAGAATGCAATTCTACTCTGATTGAGACTTAAGTTCCTAAACTCCAAATCAGTCTTGAATGACACATGGCAGAACATGTTTAAGCTGCGTAGGCTCTGCATTCAGAGGGAAAGCCTTTTTTTCTCACTAGTGTTCCTCTGCCTGAACCCTCTAAGCCTCTACAGCCAGTGGAGTAGAGAGACACTGAACATGAGTCCCAAATTACAGCCTTACTAAAGAAACAAAAACAAACCAATAGAGCGACCTGTTTCTTATTACCAAACAAGCCGTGTTTCTGAACGAGAGGAGAGAGGAAAGGAGGGAAGAAACAAATTTAAAAAAAAGCAGAGACAGGGAAAGAGAGAGAGAGAGGTGATTTTTATTTCAGCCGGACCGTACCTTCTGGAACAAGACAACTCGGGCACAGTTTTTTACACTTTAATGAGGCAATAAATATACAGCCTTTAACTCTTTAAAGGAGAGGTGCAGGGCCGCTCCAGAGCCCGGCGTTTATATTATCAGCTTTTATAGACCTGTCAACACTCAGTCCTCTTTTTCTTTTTTTGTATCTTTCTGGCTGAGGTACAATTGCATTTCACGTGCTGTGTTACATGTTGCAATTTTTATGAACTCTACATTCCACCAAATTATGGATTTATTTTTTTGTTAAGTGCTAAAAAAAAAAAAAGCTGCATTCAAACCTGCTTGTTTAAAATTCGGTGCGCTTTGCTGCCTGTACTTAATAGAAATTACTCAGGTTATTATCAAATAAAAATGGCTTTACAGAAAAATGAAATAAAAAGAAATCAGAGTGCAGCCATTTATTGCGTGGAAAAACAAACGGAGCTTTAACGCAACCTAAGCCGCGGCAATTAATGTTTTTAATAGGTAATAAAGAAGGGAGTTGTTATTTTGGTTGACTTGGAGAGGCCCTTTAATCTAATGAACGCCAAAGAGAAAAAGAGAGGCAGAGAGAAAAGAGAATTCTGTAATGTATCACAATAAAGCAACTTTGACAAGTCCATAATCTCAGTCACAAGTTATTTGCTTTTGGTGAAATGGTAGCCCGATGCGAGTGGCAGACACTGCAGTCAGTGTTTGTGCATGGCGTAATGTGTGTAATGTTTTTCATGCAATTTTCCACTTGTGTGTGAGTCTCATAGCTCACTGGCATTGGGATATTCATTAACCTTTGGGAGAGGCAGAAAAACAACAGACCTTTTAATTGCCACCAAGACAACGTCACTCTAATTGATCCTTTTAAATATGAAAATTTACATATGTGCATATATAATCAACCGCAGTGATCTTACTCCCCGTCGACAGCAACAATTAAAATGAAATTCACTTACTCTTCCCTGTTTGCGAGCGAGATGTGTGCGCCGCATTTCAAATCAGCCCTAATGCGCTAACGCCTCGCACACCTACAGAAGGCTGGCATTAGACTTGTTTAAATCAATTAGGCAAATGTGAAATAAGCAACGAGTACAAATGTCTTCCCTTCTCACCTCTGGGCTTCGAGGCTTTAGAGTAATGGTGCCAATCATGCACACACATAGAGCCGCCCACCCCCCTCCCTCCACCTTTCCCTCCATCCCCCCCCATTTGCCACCCGCCCTCTCCACCTCCGACGCTAACCTTATCGTCTTTACACACAAGATATAGATTTTAGTTTGTAGTTGCAACCACTTCAAATGATGGGAATTCTCTTTAATTCTTGCCTGTAACAGAAGAGATGAACCAAGGTCAGACCCCTAGTTAAAACAAAAGAGGGGTTTGTATGAAAACTGCTTCAGTGGCACATTTAAAGGCAACATTTCTAATGCTGTGTGAGAATTGCCTCAAATACTGTGTTTTAAATGTCAAAAGCAGAGCAATATGCGCAGTATTGGGCAGCACACCGTCATTACTTTTCCCAGTAACAAGTAGTGCATAATTTTTTTATTTCAATTTCTGTAATACTATTACAGTTACCAATCAAAAAAATAAGTCTGTGCTTTAGTTATCACTACATCCTCATTTGTTTAGTTATAATTAGCTGTGTCCTCTCAGTTGATCCGGGCATACACTGAGCCATCTGATATGAGAAACGACAAAAAAAATTAAATTTCTCCAGATGGATCTATTCTCACTAGTTTGATTTTATCGAGCAATAACATTGGATATCATCACTATTGCGATGGAGTTATCCTGATTTTTGAAGGTAAGAGAGGATAAGTAATGGAAAAATAAAACAACAACTAGTGTAACAAATTACTTCTCCCAGAACAATAAGAGAAAAAAAATTAATAACATCACTTTTAAGTGAGTAACAAGTAATACTACTTTTTTTTTTTTTAGTCCAACACTGAATATGTGTGTCCATGAGTTCCTGGGTTTGCATTTATCAAGGTTTTATATTAGGGTCCCTACATCATTCCAAGTCTCTCATGAACTATAAATCACATAAACTAGAGACTATCTACCAAAGTTGATCATATTATTACCTGATCTAAACCTGTCAATCAGGACACAGATGTGGGGCGACCCACCAAAGTTGGCCATTCTGTAGTCTATCGGGACGTAAACCTGTCAATCAGGGTGTAGGGGCGGGGCTACCTACCAAAGGTGGTCATTCCACTGCCTGCTTTGTCAAACAGCAGGAAGGCAACCATGAAGAGGGCGTCTGGGGCACACAGCACCGACTCGAACGCAACAAACTCCTGGAAGGAGATCAACCTGGCAGAGAGAGGTGGATGGAGAAAAAGAAGATAGGTAGGAAGGCAAAAGATTGTCAGATATTGTCATTGGAGTAAATCCTGTCATTTGTGTGAATTCATTAATGTGTTATAGCTGTTGGTTCACGTTCTATCTAGAAATACTTAAACAGCTGCACATACGAATTACTGAGTCATTGATATTCCTTCAGTCAAACAACAAAGACATTACTTTAGTTACACAAAAATTTATAAAGATACTGGATAAAAAACATACTGTTTTAATACTGCATAAAAGTACAAACTACAATGTAATTATTGTCACACAGTGGCAAACCAGCACACTTAGAGACAGCCCATCAATCTGCACCATGTGTAATTCAGGAGGTCTTTTTATCCAGTAGTCTGTTATTCCATATGTAATGTCATAAACTCATAGAGTATGACAGCAAGAAAATAAAACATTTTAAAAAGCTCAGTGTGGGTTGCCAGTCTCGGTTGGCAGCTGGCGGAGAGGGCCAACTTTACACCAACAAAAAAAATGATTAAATATGAAGTTTTATATTTCACCGTGCCATTTTAAACAAGTAGACATGCATGGAGGGAGTTGGGAGCCAGCTAAGGAAATCCTTAAATATTAACATCATACAATATGAGGTAAAGTGTGAAAGTCGAAATAATCCTAGGTGAAAAAAAAAAAACCTGTTGTACTGGAACTGAAAGGAATAATTTTCTGGAATTATTTTCATCAACACTGCAACACAAGTTATGAGTTGGACGTAAATAAAAGAAATGTTAGTTCTGTGCATTTCTTGCTCTCCCTCTTTCTCAGTGTCTCAGTGCTTTGATCAATACTATTATATCACCCCCTTCTCCATAACATCACAAATGCCCACGCGCATCACCAACAAGAAAAAATAAATAGACACATCACCATTGTATGAACCCACTGGGAGCCCCCATGGGAGAGTCCTGGTGTGGGGAACTGGACTAGCCTTAATTTAGGCCCGGGTTCACAGTTGCCACAAGTCCATTATGAATTTCACAAATGGATCTGATAATTACAGGAGGGGTCAGCGCTAATGAGCGGTCCCCCGAGCATCCATCTATTAAATCTATTTCAATTTCCAAGGGGGTGTGTGGTGGAGGGGGGGGGCAATGATTATATTTTCCTGGTCGCACTAATTAATTATGTTACTGATGAAATTTAGAGGTATTTGTTTGGACTCGTAATAGGTTGTGCGTGTTTGCATATGGGTGCACATGCACATGCTTACATGTATGCGCGTATACATGTGTTTTAGAGTGTGAGGCGGAAAAAACAAGGTATAAGAGACACAGACAGAAAAAGTACCTGAAGAAGAGAATAGCTGTGCACTGATACAAATATTGGTTATCAAAATTATACCAGGAAAAAGTGCATGTTCTTGATATTGGTGACAGAGATACTAAGAACTGACTACAGTCGCAAGCACACAATGCTACATGATAAGGCTTAAATAATGTATGCCATATCAAATTTTGTTGAATGTCATTGTGTAGATAACTGCTTTCAAAGTCTTTTGAATGCAAATCTGCAAAGATATTATCCTTCCCAAGCCAAAAACAGTCAATAGAACAAAAAGCACTCAGATTGATACTAGGTTTCAGTGAGAACTCAGAATTATGTACGATATGAAATGGCATGAGTACGCTTCTAGAAGAGAATAAGTGTGTGAGTAAGCAAATGAGTGTTAGATTGTGTGTGACTGTGTGTGTGAGAGAGAAAGAGAGCAACAGAGGAACTCAGAGAAATATGGAGAGTGAATAAAAGTGAGCATGCAGTTCTCTTTCTCTCTGCCTGTGGCACACGAAATCAGCCGCCATTGTTTCAAAGGCAAGACTAATTGTTTTATTAACTAAGCAGGTCGTTTTTAAGAACAGGGCCCCGCTGATGGCAAGTAGGTGGAAGGGGGCACAAAAGCACGCTGCTGAGCCCATGGATCAGCTGTTAAAAACAAAGCAAATACCATCGCTGCTCGCGCTGCTGGAATATTATCAAACTCTACAATAATGATCATTCCTCTGCGACGGACGAACAGTACGCTCTTTGAAATTATACCTCAGAGAAGTTAATAAAGGGGTTACGGCAGGTGCAAGGAGGCAGAGAGCACTAAGATTCCCAGACGGACAGACCTGAGGAAGAGAGTCAGTATTTTTTTTTCACACGCATCAATTTACATGCATGCCGGTCGGCCCGTCTGTGTTTTCCTAGACGTGGATAATGAGTGTATTAGTGTAACTGAGAGGGCTGTTGATCACGAAGGGATTGGACCACGGTTTAGACCAGGGAGACCAGACAAGATCCAGGGGGCATCTCCATAACACACACACACACACACACACACACACACACACACACACACACACAAGCATACATACACAGAAACATGCCCACACACTCATAAGCATTTACACACAGCGCTCCAGCCAGGAATGAAGCTTATGATGGTTGATTAGCAGCGCCATGACGGCTACAAAATGATTACCATGAGAGGAGAAGCCATCGTTTTGCTATGCAGACCCGACCCCAACGAGACACTCAATAATCAAATCAACCGGCGGCATCTCCCAACCATCAACTGCTATGGCATGTGTCCAGGCCCGCTCTGTACATGCATGCAGCCCGGGATGAACCGCGCACAAAGGGCTAATGTGATACTGCAGCCTGTCTTCAGTGTATACTTACTGCGCTTCCCAGGATTTGCTGAATCTTTAAACAGGCATATGCATGCACATATATCAGATGAGAGACGTTACGCACAAGATGTAAACAAAGACTTGATTCTAGCATGTAATTCTTTAGATGACAGCTGAATGATGCCATTGTTATGATGCCAATACAGTCCGATTTGGCCCGTCTGCGATATGTCAGGCCAGCCTACAATTCCACCCTGCATTCCATATATCTTTGTTTTGTTTGTTGTTATCTTATCTTCGTCACCCGGCTTTTATCGCTGTCTTTTCCCAGCAGGTAGCTAAATACACTCCTCTGAACCGAAAACCAGGCTTGGAAACGTTGTTTACAAGTAACATAAATGCATGGTGTTGGTTAGGCCTGGGTGAAAGCCAGACAGCTCTCCTTCTTTGATAGTAGAGGGAGAGAGGGCCTAGAGGGGCTTCAATAATCCCCTGTCCCTGGCATCTTGGCATTGTTACTGACAGCCTTCCACCCACCTAGTGCGTGCTCATACACACAGACATACACACAGATACAGCCGCACGCGCACACACACACACACACACACACACACACACACACACACACACACACACACAGGTGAGTGCTAGCTGCCAGTATCTGTTCTGTTTCTAAGAGTGGACACCCACCAGTCCAGTCCAGAATGCCCACAGCAGCTGGCGGACTGCTATTTTCCCAGCACGCTCTCTTAACAAAGTTTTTTTTTGGGGGGGGGGTTTAAACCTCCGAGAGCCTACAGGGAGGGGAGGGGGGATTTTTCACACTTGAACAGAAGCTTCTATCAAAATATGGAAAGGGAAGAAGGGATAGAGATGGAGAGAGGTGGGGAGTCGGAAAGAGCACTAACAAAAACTGAGTCCAGTGTTTGGTATATGAGAGCGCAAAAAAAGAAAGTGATGGAGAGAAAGGGGGGGAATGCAAAGAGAGTGAAAAAGAGAGAACATGAATAAGTCGAGTGAAAGAGGAAACTCTCTAATCCATCTTGGTAGTTGTGTGGGGTTGTCAGTGCACACACACACACACACACACACACACACAAAATGGTTTATTCCCAGACACTGAGACATCTCCACCCTCCACAGCCCTGTCTTTCTCTCTCTCCGTCTGTCTGTCTCACTGGGAGGAGGGGGAATAAGAGGGAGAAAAGTGATTTCCACAGAACAGATTGTTACGACTGTCACTATATCCCCTGATTTACACAGCCACAGAGGGGGAGGCAGAAAAATGCATTACACTGTTTACATCCCCACGCACACACCAACACCCTCGCGCAAACACACACACAGGTATCTAAATAAAATTTCTCTCACTCACACAAACACACACACGCGCGCGCGCGCCAACAGACAAGTAGGCAAACACACTGACTGCCATCCGACCCCCTGCTAAATCTATTACCCCTGACTCATCTTGTTGAAATGGAGTCCTACCTGGCAGAAACAGCAGCAGATGCATTAGCTTCAAATATATTATGCACATATACCCACCGAAATTTATTGTTTACAACTTATTTGCATGAGAGCGGGCGAGCTGGATGAAAATACAGCTGCTAAAGTGGTTTGTTTTCTTGCTCCCATTCTTTTCATAAAGGTTTGCACGGCAGGCGCTTGAAAAACAATGCATTTGTGTTTTCAGCTAGCACTGAAGGAACTGATGTTGCCATCCACACTTTTCTACATCCATTGTTTTTTTCACTCGTGAGACACAGGCCTACAGAATCCTGTCTCATTGTCTAGTCAAATCATTTATATATCAGAGTTCATGGGCAGAATAATGCATCAAAAAGCATGAGCATTATGAGGTCTTAACAATGTCAACTGTAAACAAATGGGCTGCATCCAAACCAAGGTCTAAACATTATTGGGGAAAACTGTGATCAAAAAGACAGACATTTTTTCCCGTTTTGCCCCCATATCATTTCTATTCCCCTCCACAAAACCAAAATGAGGTTTAGATACAAAGCCTGGGCCATGGGTTCCTAGCAGATTTACCCTGATGCCACGGCCACCATTTATCCTGCTCCAAAGCCGCACAATGCATGGGAGTGCTCCTGAATAGCATGGGCAATTACAGTGCATGTGTGTTTTGTGAGAGTGTGTGTGTGTGTGCCTGTGTGTGTGTGTGTGGTTGAGTGTGTATGCCTCACTCTCTCTTTCCAACTACAAAACCCCCACTCCCCCATCTGCATGCATGTGTGCGCGCGTGCACACACACACACACACACACACACACACACACACACACACACACACACACACACACACTGCTTAAAGCAGACGTAATAACATGAAACTACGCAGCCATGTGCACTTTGCTCTTTGTAGAAGCCCAGGTGGTTACCATGGCAATGTGTTGTTCTCTTTTTTTGACTTGCCCTAACATTTTATTACCCGTCATTATGTATCATTAAATACATACATATTAATGTAAAAAAAAACAGGGGTGTTGGGGTTTGGGGGAGAGGGAAGTGTGAAATTAGGGGTGAATCTACAAAGAAGGAAAAAAAAACCACCTGAAAAGGGCCTTTGGTGGTTTGATGTCTCTTTGCTAAATAATTCAAATATGAAAGTCCTCTGTGCATTTTTACACCAAAGGATTCAGTCAACGATTTGTGTATAAAATGCAAAATAACACTAGAAGGGTAGTCATACAAGATCAAAGGGATACATAATACATGTACTTACAGCTTTGATAAGACTATGCCATAAGCTTACTACTAACCAGTTGGCTTAACATTAATAACCAGGGATAAATTCATGGCATAAATGAAGACTCAGCAATGTAATATCACATTCAGAATACACAGCAACTTTTCCAGTGATATTTTCAAAAAAGTAATAATGGTCTCAATTCTCATGAGCAAGTGCTTCCTGACAATAAGTCTTGTTGATCATCTCCTCTTTTTTTTTGTCTTTTTGGAATCATCTGTGGCAAGATTTGTCATTGCATCAGTACCCTATCCAACCTGGCATCATTCCTAAACTAGAAATCTAGTTCTAGTCCAGTAGAAATCCTGCAGTACTAAACAATTCCGCTTCAGGATGGAGCAAAACAGAAACTATGCAAAGTGTGATTTCTGCTATACCTAAATTTTTATAAAACACCAGAATGTCCTACATTAACTGTGCCAACGGGGAGACAGAATACCAACCCATCTTTCTTCTGGTCCACCACCCCAGCCAGCAGCGCTGTGGCCTCGTCCGACAGCCTGATGTCTGTGTGGGCATGGAGGAAACGAGTCACAAAGTCCTGCGGTGACATGAAGTACTCCTCATCATTCTTCTTGACACTGGCATACTGTAAAGAGAAAAACAGACACACAGATGCATACTGTGAATCTTGGGATTTGAAAAACAAAAAACATGAATCAAATGATGAGTCTAAAGCTTCTTTGATAAATGGCAAACACAAATTATAAACACAAAAGCGAAGACAAAATACACAAACAAATCCCACCTTTTCAAAAATGGCTTTCAGCTCAGTGGGGTCGGCCCTCCTTGGAAGAACTGACTGAAAAAGTAAATAGCAGAATTTACTTTCAAATCCACCAAATAAACCCAATGGCCCCAAAACATAGTACCTAAAAGGTGCACAATTATTTCATCCAGTGCATCATTTCAGTGACACAAAGCAGGATAATGCTGATAGCAGCTTGTTTAATTCTTGCTTTAAAAAGACTGAAATAGGGCGACTGGTAAGAGCTGTTCAATTGTCCACATGATAATTTATTGTTACATCATTTATTATTGTAGAGATTAAGCCTATTTCATAAAATGTTGCTTGGCTCTGACACCAATGACACTGTTGCAGTGTCATTGGTGTAAACGCTCCTCCTCAAGCCCGCACGCCATAATAACTTCTGGCACCTGCAAGTAGTTTATGGCAGTGATGCCGCAACATGTAGCAATATGCTAACCAAGGTTACCAGGGACTACAGCCGGCTTTTTTTTTAGCAAAGGCATGCTACCAGCCGGCTGCACTGGAGATGGGACCTAGGAGGAGCCAGAAATACCTAAAATACTAACATTGCTGCACGTTGTATCACTGCTGAAACGGCAGCTCGGTCACTTTGGCTTGTGTAGGTAACGATAGCCATATCTATCCTAGCTAGCTGGCTACTGTAAAGCCCCAATGTCATTGCCGGGTGGCCAATGTTAACCTCCAGCACATCCTCTTAGCAAGCTAACCAGTAGTTAGCAAGCCCTCCGGACAGACACCATCAGTGGGGAAAGTCTCTGAGGGGTCTGGAGGATACTCCCGTGGTCCCAACTCAGACAGGACCGCCCGCATCACTGACGAGGCGACGGCCATTCAGAAAGTAGAAAAATTGCTGTGGAAAAGTGAGCTTACCTTTGCTGCCATGCTAAGCAAGCTCACTGTCAAATATAGTCCCGTTCACTTCCTTGTGCGTGACGACGTTCCCATGGAGATCACGCGCCGGTGCAGTGAAAGGAGATGAAAGAGGATCAGCTGCGCACGTGGTGCAGGGCACGGGGGTCAACTGGTCAGCAGCATGTGCATGTAAGGTCCATTCACTGGCCCATCGATGTGTGTGTGTGTGTGTGTGTGTGCGCGCGCGCGCGGTGTGCGTGAGTTCCTGCACCTGTCCCTGTTTTGATTAAACTTGACCTCTTCAGTGAAAAGACCTAATAGTCCATCCTAATGTGTGTAAAATTGTAATCAGGGCAATGTAGGAAAGCCTCAAATGAACACCTGCTCCATCCCTGGATCTGTTATCTTGAATGTAAACAACTGGACTAGTTTCCTACTGAAAAATCTCTATAATAGCCAGCAGTAAGTTTACAGTGACCTTATCCTAGTTTATGGTATTTTTTAGGATGGTATTACTGTAGGATTGTCAGTGGTAGAATTTTTGGCCCACAGTAGCTGCAAGATATTTTGTGATATTTGTATAGTATCCTTCTAAAATGTATTATAGGATTAATATAGTTATTTTTTGTGCGATTTATTCATATGCACTCCACACAGAGCCTCTACTGTACTGGGGAACAAAGGTTCCCATATAGAAGTTGGAATAAAAGCCTTAGTTCCTTCCTCACACCTCCTCTTCCTCACAGTAAATGGTTCCTATACTTTATTTCCAGCTTTTCCAACCCATCTGTGCTTTGTGCCAGGAGGGAAAAAGGTGGAGAGAGAATTTCATGACTACAAAAGCAAAGGTTAACATTACTCACAGCATAAAAACAATTTAAAAGGGAGCAAAAGGGCTCTAATGGCCCGACAGTCTTCAAAGAAAATGCATTTTGCGCTCAAAATAATTCATAGCTTTTTGCCGGTGGCTTTTCAGCTTCCCGGAGACCCAGCATGAACCACTATATTTTTCCCAGCAGGCTCTCTGCTCCTCGCAAAATGGCCTTCGCCAGGGCATATCCCGCGTCCCCTCCAAATATTGACAGCACTGAGTCCATCGCTTATTGGAAAAATGGCTGTAAGTAATGTTTTATCAGCCGATGCAATCTCCAAACCTGTATTTTCTCTTGTCATATGACAATATTTGACAAGATTAATGATTTGATCCCATGACATTTTATTTCCCATTGCTGTCAATCCGCCAGCAAACAACTCACTTACTTGTGGCATTTACTGTGGAAAGCATGTAGCAGCATTTGCTTTGCTCGTGTATTATTCATGAGCTGCAAAATTTACTTGAGGCATGTAAACTACTGTGTCGTAGCTGCTTTGACGTATGAAACTCTTGACAGTTTACATGGGAAGTAATAACACAACAAATAACACCAAATGTTTTTGCTTGTTTGATGTCATTTTTAGAACAGCGTTGTATATTCCATCTCTATTTTTAGGGACCATGATTCGCCCCACGTCCCAAGAGTAAACGGGTAATAATGATAAACCTCACAACCTTTGAACTTCCACGGCCTGAGGGGTCTCCTGCCCACGTCCCCAAGGGCCCACGCGTCCTGACAGCATGAGCGATAAGTGACGGACGGCCGTCTCAATCCGCCTCCTCCTATTTTTAACCCACACTAAACACAGAGCTTCCAGAATAGACCTAAGCTCTAAACAAATGATTAATAGGCCACTTAGGGTCTCCCCACTGACCAGCGTGTCCCTATTAACAGCCAATAACGGAGGCCCTCTGGGGTCAAAAGGTTTAAAGACTTTCTAATAAAAGTAACAGAGACATGGAGATGTGTTTTAGAGGAGAAAAAGTTGTGTCTCAGTTTGAAATGCTGACAAGTTAATAATCCCTTCTCAAATGGCCCTACCGCAGTAAAATGGCCAGTTCGTTCTTACTTTTATTGCTATCATCTGTCAGTCACTCATGTCTTTCTTTTTTTCTCCCTCTTCTTAAGTGGACTGAAAGAGCTGAACAGCTTTATAGTAATACTCTCACTGGGGTTTTATTCTCTTTTTTCCCCACTCTTTTCTTTTCTTTTTTGGTTTAATGTGAATTTATATTGTAGTTTTAGGCAGGAAATGCCTAATGGATTCCCAAAGATATATTCATGACATGGTAATGAGATTCAAATTTGTTGGAGACTTTTTTGACCTGAAAAAAAAGGGCCACTTGTGGCAATGGCTTTGTCCTGTTTTCCACAGTTCAAGAATACAGTTTCTCTGTCATTCTCAATATTCCCAGTGTCGTTTTAAAATGGTAGGGATGGTGATACCAATCAAAACTCAAAAAAGATAACATGTGGAAATAGTTGAGGAGGATTACTTATTACATTGTGGTGTATCACTTACTTTCAAAACAGAGTCTCCTAATCATTGATCTAAATCCACATCTTAGTCCATGCCAGAATCACTTTCTATGATTCACAGTTTTAGGCTTCACACTGGCTGTTGTGGGGATTGAACCTCCAACCTCTTGGTTCTAACCCCTAGACTACTCTACTGCCCCTCTAATGAACTACATTAAAGTTCAAGATGAATTCACACTAGACTTCATGTGAGAATCAAGTTTGACGGGCCAAACCCATCCTCCAGTTGTGTTCAGCGTGTGACACACGCAAACGCAGGGAGGTTGCAAACAGCCATGCAAACACCCATTGTGCAACAACAACAAACCATGCAAACCTAACTGTTGCCAAAGTGGGAATTTTATATAACTAAGGAGTGTCACCAAAACCGCACAGCAGACAGGCTGTCCAGATAGTGTGGGACGACTCAGACAAATCTGTTTTGCATTAAAGACAAGTCGATGGTGAGAATAGAAAGGATGGGAAAAAACGGTTCAGTGGGGGCGATTCTTATGAAATCACCATCTAATGTGGCCTACTTACAAGTCTTGTAAGTAAGTAAGTGTTTATTTATTTTGAGATTTTATGCTTGTTTCATGCTTCTCTATGGTGGACTACCTCTTCCAAATGAGTGAGAGATTTGTGGTCCAACACATAAAACATAATACATGCCTTATCAGTCATATACAGTAGGTAGCCAATTAGCAAAAGTATAGGATGTGTGCATAGTCTCTGCTGTCTGTCTAACCACAAAACAGTGCCTGTTATAATCTACTTTCATTTCTCCAATCAGTTGGTTGTCAAACACTATCCTTAATCATCATACATAACATGCACTGCATTAAAGTGGCATTCATATAAACAGCATATCTGTAATGGCGTGTGACAAGCCCTGTTTGTTTACACCATAATAACTGGGTGTTTGAATAACTTCCTGACGACTTAAAGTAACCAGACGGACTCACTCTGCTTCCATTCAGCGGTGCAGCTTGATAACCTGGACTGACGTTTAGCATGGAGTGGACTGTGGATTATACCAAACAGTAGGCTGACTGGACTGTTTGAGTCATTTCACCTGAGGACTTAAGACATGGGAGTGCATTTCCTTCGCACATTACGGATGCAGTGTACATCCGCTTTTCTCATTATGCAAATAATGACGTGTGCATGCACAAACATGTGCAGAGAAACACTCTTAGTCAGTTACACACGCACGCACACACACACACACACACAGGGTCATCAGCCCCACCCACGCACACACATTTATTTGAAGCACTAGCCTTGCTTCCTTTGCACCCCCACTCCTCCTCTTCCATCCGCCACCAAATTCTCCTAAACCTCAAGGCGGGCCGGCTTCGCTGTAGCTTCTGGATGAATCTGTTTAGTATCTTTCAGTTCAGATGAAGCGCTACACTAACCATGCTCCGAGGCATCTGGGATGGGCCGGGGCCCTGAGGCTAGAGGGGTCTGGGGAAGCAGGGGAAGGGTGGATGGGAGCTTTGAGATGGTCCAGACAGGCCAGTGGGCAGGCTTGAGCCCCTCTCCTCCACAACAACAAGGACCCACACTGAAGCGCACTCTGGCCCTGCAACCCGAGAGGGCACAGGGGTCCTCCAGCCTGCCTGGGCTGGGATAAATGAACCCAGATGCAGAGAGACCAGGCCGACAGGATGAGGGAGGGAGGGGGTCAGGGGAGTAGGTGGTAGAGAGAGAAACACACAGAGCAAGAGAAGGCTTACCTCTTTTTTTCCCCTTCTTCCCCCAGCTGAGGCAGTTGTCTGTCAGATTCCTGCGCTTTCTCATAACCGCTGATCACAGAGGCCTCCGTGCAAGGAGCATTGTGGGAAATGATCAGAGGGGCGTTTGTCTTTGAAGGAGAACGAGAGCAGCAGCAAATCTTTAAGTCCTTTCCTGTTCCTCTTCCTGTCAAGCTGCCACCTGGACGGAGAGAGAGAGAACGTATGGGAGTGTGTTTGCATTCGTCCAAATAATTTGGTTTAAATGCAGGGAGGTTTAACATGTAGCATGAATAGCGTGCGTATCTTTGATGCTCAAATGATTTTGAAGGAACTACTCTATAGATATGCAGGAGTAGCTATTCAACTCAACGATACACTCTATCCAAGCCTCTAAGCTGTCACTGTGCTGCCGGCTCCCATCTCCAGAATGATTCTACCTGTCTCCACCTCCTTTCATAAACAACTAAGACATCTCCGCCTGTCTACTTTCAGTCATGCTACTCTCACTCTGCTGAAGACTCTTTTCTCTTATGGGTGTGCGAGTCACTCAACAGCGCTGCATCACGCATATAAATATAAACCCTTGAAATACGGCGTAACAGTGTGCAAGCATTCAACTCACTGATTGGTGCATTTAATTCACCGTGTACAAATGTTATGGCATCCTTTTTCTGGACTCATTTTCACTCATTTGTCATTTGCAGACATAAATCTTACCAGAAGTCCACCTGCAAAACGCAACCCTATCCTCAGCCAGAGGTGGGTGGCATTTTAGGGGGGGAAAAAAAACAACAGCTCCATGAAAACATTGGAATGCCCCATGCGTTCTTTCCTCCTCTTGGGCAGTAGTAGCGCTTCAAAGCTGCTTTTCCACTGCAGACTGTGGCGATGTGTTTCTCACCAGGGACCTCAGGAGTAACCTGTGTCACTACCGATCTGCCAGCCTCTCCTGATGCCATCCAGACGCCCCATCCTGAAACACACACCGGCCTCTTTGTTTGCTCCACTTGAGGTTGAGGCGGCTTTTTTTTTTTTTTTTTGCCGAGTTGGACACGCACTAACACATGCACAAACACATGCACAGATGCAGACACACTCGCACCAATCCATGAGCACAAATACACACATTCAAACCAACGCACGTGTACAGACTCACCTCCATACACTCGCACACGCACGCGCACACACTCACAAACCACCCCCAGTCTGAGGCAGACACAGCAGTGAGGAATAAACGACAAATTTCCTATTTCATTTCACTAAGTCCTGCCTGCTTTAGCTCACTCCTAACCTGCCTTGCCACTTCGGAAGACCAAGAGTTAAATTAGGGAGGACTAAATTTCCTTGAATGAAATGACTGTCAACTCAACTTTGCTCCGTCATCTCAAAAGAGCGCAAGAAAAACTCCCCAAACCCTCCCATTCTGTTTTGCACAGTAATGAAGAGCCAACAGAGTTTGAAATATGAAAGACAACCGTGGTAATAGGCATCAATCTCAATTGAATTATGAAAAAACTTGGGCTTGTTTTAGTCTGTCTTCAGATTTGTAGTGAGCCAGCAACATGTAGCTCCTCTATATGTCATCATGACCATTAGGAAGTGGTGACATCTGTCTGATAAAGCTGACAAGACGGTAAGCACCTCTGTGTGTGTGTGTGTGCTCGCATTGCCTAATGTCATTTATATCTGCTCTTGAATGTGTCCATGTGCGTGCATTAATGTGTGTTTTTGTGCATCTCCACATCTGTGCATGTGTATTTATGCACATTTGCGTGTGTGCATTCTTGTACATCTGAGAGTGTATGCGTTCTTCTTCTTCCACATCTGTGTGTGTGTGTGTGAGGATGAGAGAGTGCATGCCTGCGTGGTGTGCTGGCTGGCTGGCTGGCTGGCTGGCTGTCCTGCCTGGAGGGGAGATAAATGGCTGAGCGTTGTTGTTGTCCAGAGAGCAGACACTCAGACAGCCGCTCACACATGATTAATTGTTTCCTTGTTGGGACCGGGACCAGTTGACTGTGGCTGGGCCAAGGCCTCCCACCCAGCCTTTCCAGACCTGTGTGTGTGTGTGTGAGAGAGAGAGAGTGATGAGAGACTAAGACAGCAAGAGAGAGAAAGAGAATGTTTTGTCCTGTTTTATGAGTTTGTCTGTCACTGTACTCTCCCTTTAAACATAGGCTATTGTTTTGATCCCGACCACACAGTGAAGTGGCTAAGTTTTCAGTTGTATGTGATGAAAATGAACTATGTGATTTGATGGATGAATTTGTCCTGAAACTTTTTTGTGTTTATTTGAATCAGATTTTCATTGTTTAGAAATGTTAGACTAGTTTCATGGACTTCTTATTGCTTATTACTTGTCCCTACACAGATATGATGCAGATACTATGACTTGTTATCAACGATGGACTAATGACTCAATCCAATTGAAAGAAGGGCCAGCTATTGCCTTGAGTCATGGCTGCACATTGATTTCTCATAGGTCACCACTGCTTGGGTTGACAGTGGATCTACAGTGGAGCTGGGTTACGCGGGAGTGCATGAGTGAGCCTGATGATTGATTAATTACAATTATCAGAGGCCTGATAATTCACCAGAGATGATAATAACATCAAGTGTGCCTAATTGCTCTGGCGAAAAAGCCTCTCTGGTGTCTAAATTGTCCCCCCTGTTAATTTCTCTTCCTTCACTGTCCAATGCTTTTAAGTGCGCCAGGACAGGTGGATGGCTGATATGGTGTGTTCAAATATTGGGGGTTTGGGAGGGGGTGGTGGGGGTGGAAAAAAAAAGGAGTAAAAATAGAAAACAAACTCCCTAATTGCCAGGTATCATGGGCGTACGGGTGGCTGTAGGAAGGAGGCGCAGCGGGTGGGGGGGGGGTGTTGTTGCCGCAGACGTCACCGTTAAAAACACGCTGCCATCCTCGGAGGGCCGTTCGGCTCGGTTGCACATTGTGGGGTTTAATGATGGCATGAGGATGAGTCACATGGAACACTGATTCACTGTACATTAGACCCTTAATCACGCCAGCCATTATCCCCCATCTGCGTTGATAAAAGTATTGGACTCACAGCTCCTCCAAGACTCGTGTCAAACCGATTCAAAACAGTTGCCCAGTGAGTTTAAGGGGTTTCTGTGACTTGAGTTTTTTCACAGCATAGGTAAAGCAGTAGGTCATTACTAGCCTGGTGTATATTGGTTTTGTTGCGATATCATCAAGGCCTACAGTGTGTCACATTTTACATGACAATCACGTAACTCCACCTATACACTACTGCATCCCCTATGCCTTTTCAACTCTGTCCAGTCTATGTGAAATTACACATTTACCCGTCAAAGAACAGCGAGAGGGGGGAATGTCATAAAGTGTACGGCTGAAACAGGGCGCTCATAATCCGCCCTGACATCAAACCGAAGTCTTGTTTTCATAGTGACTCGACCGCCAGGGATACCGTTAAACTGAAACATACCCATCTGTTTCTCTCTGTGTGCCAACACGTCAGGTCGGGTTAAAATCCCGACGGGTTTAAGTGACAGTGAGGCCGCGGCGTGAGCCCGTTCTGTCTGAACTATCCAGTGTCGTGTTCACGTGCTCCGATGAGTTTATCCCCGTTTTCAGCTGAGCTGTGATGGCTCTTATAGAGAAACACGTGGGCGGTGTATGAAATATAATCCAGATATTGTATTTGTTAGTGACATGTGTAACTAGGTAGGGTAAGATACTGTCATTTTGATATTTAAGTTCCCCTGAACCACTTTTGGGTCATAGTATGGCGCTTGATGCTCAATATTGTGTCAAAGTGAAGACTTCTTTAGTTTTGTGAAAGATCAAACTAGTAACTGTGTTGCCTTATGCTATTTTTTATATGAAAAGGCCATTCTGATTTCTTGTCTTAAGTTTGGAATTATATATAGTGGATCTTAAGAGGCCTATAGGCTACTGTGTCTTTCAGTTGGTATGCTGATAGTTATTTTCATGATTTTCTACCATCAGGCTGACATTTGATCACATCCTTACATTCTAATCCTATTTGGAAGGCTGTTCACCGTGGCAAAATGCGTTTTGCGATTATCTTAACACTATCTACAAGCAAAGGAGAGCTAGAATCTGTAACACACAAACATACTGTATGCTTAGTCACTTTCTGTACATAAGCATGGCCCTGTATAGTCTGTTGTTAATGTGAATGTGATGCACATTTTGCACATTGTGTAGGCCTAAATGTGCAGTAAATTCACATATCTGTTCTCTTCATATTCCCACATCCTCCTTTATTGCATAAATAGCTATTTTTTAGAATTTCAATACTTATTTTGTTCTGCATATATGTCATATTGTTGGTATATTTTTCTATCATACATATTCTGGGTTCATTATAGTTTTGTGTGATCTTAGAGAAAGGGGGAAACCATTCGAGACAACACAGGATAATTTTGACGGGGATGAATGGGGCTGAAAAAGTAGCCTGCATGGTCAATCCATACTGGTTAATTGAGGCAGTTAGGGTACAGAGACTTAAAAGCCTTAGCCCTCCTTGACGCTGATGGCTGTCCAATAAGGGACCCTCAGTAGGGCCCTCAGGGCTTTTGATAGGGCACTCGCCAGTGTCCTCAGGGGCTGTTTCACCCCCCACAATAAACAGGCAGCCCTTTGTCACCATGGGTAGGGGGGTCTGGAGGGTTGCTCCTCGTTATTATTTTCTAAAGTAATTACACCTTATTATCTGTGTTTACTTTAGCGGGGGTGCGAGCGTGCAGGTGTGGGCCGTTCGACAGTGAGTTGGCAGTGATGGGTCTCGCTGGTGAACGCACCCCAGAGAGTCTCTTTTTTTTAATACTCTCTCCATCTCCATCTCCATCTTTACTTGGAGGTTTTTGGGGGTTTTAGTAGAGGTATTGTAGCCCCGCCGCTAATTTCAGCCCCACAAAAGAAACGTGCAATTAGGGCTATTATAGTAGCAGCTGCATGCTCCCTAGCTGTGCGACGACGGCCGCCTGTCTTCTCCCTGGCTCTGTGGTGGAGGGAGAGGAGAGGAGCAGGGAGAGCAGGGCCTGCAGCGGTGAGCAGAGAGCCGGAGCGGTCACAGTAGCCTCCAGTGTCTGCAGACGGGGAGGAAAATATAGCTCAGGAGGCCGGTGTGTGTCTTCAGTGTCGACACAGCGGGGTTTCTCGCCCACAGGCTCGCGGGCCCCGAGAACAATGGATCTGCCATCTCCCAACGTGAAGTGTTATGAAATAGTCCTCGCCACGGCTCCATTGGCTGGGCTCTTGCACGGAAGTCATGTGGTCTGTGGATCTGCGTGGGCTTGGGCAAAAACGATTATCGAATAAGGAAATGCTTTTTTGAAGATTCTAGTCCTTCGGAAAGACACATGCATCGGTTTACAGAATTGACAGTTAAATTAAGGCTGCGTTGAGCATTTTCTGCATCAGATGGGTCATGGCTTTGAGTGTAATTTGTTGAAAGTATGATGGATGGCTTGGATTTCTGTAAGAAGACCAAAATTCGCCACCGCTAATAGGCTACTACATTTGAAGTTAAAGCCTGTGGACTACTTATCAGGACAAGGAACCATTTGACAAAGACCTTAAAAAACTATCCTTTTAAAATCCTATAATATCCTTGACCAAATTCAAAATGAAACCCTTCGCTGATGTCAAAATGCTCAAAAGAAGCAGAACGGTGCTCAGTTTTCTCCTACTGAAACGGTTGCGTTTATGGTAAGTCAATCAATATCAGCCACAGCGAACCCATGTACATGTCAAGGTGAATCACACGGGTCACAAAGGAACAACAAAAACGTTTACACAAATTAAAGTGATGAGAAGAGGGATAACAGAGAAGAAAGCTGAAAAGCCTGGCGGTCTGTGCCAGGTTGAATATCGGGGGCCTACGGAGGCCCTCATGGCGTCGAACACAAGGGACCAATCTTACGCTCCCAGCACAAACAAAATGGTCACGGGTCCTCCTCTGTTGCTCTCACTTACCGATTCTCTCACCTCGCTGACTTTCCAACCCTTAGAATAATCATATGGCCCAGGGCCTTTGGTTTCCAGGGCATAGGCAGATCTCTGTATCTCTTATGTCTGACTCAGTTCAGTTGATCGACACGTGCCGGCCGCCTTTTCTTGTTTACCGCATTCATCAAATGCACTTGGCAGCAAAAAATCATTTCTCTTTACTGACAAACGGTGTACATCTAATCAGTAGCAGCAGCTGGAACGTTGTCATTCAACTACAACACGGGCTGTGTACTCAGGAGAGCTGTTGGGCTGTGATATGCAGTTGATTGTTTGGGATAATAACTAGTAGTAAACAGGGATTTCATATTTTCCCAGAGGAGAACAAGAGACCGTCTGTCAGATGGTTGTCAGGGTGTTTTCAGTTGCCAACATTTAGTTTTAAACAGTCAACCTGAGCAGCGCTAACAGATTTCCACTTTCATCTTACAACCTTCAATTCCAAAATCTGAAAGACACTTTGAAGTGCAGAACGAGTCCCTCCAAATATGAACTGATGCAAAACAGCGAGTGGCTCAAGAAATCAGCACCGCAAGGGGAAGATTAAAAAAGAAAAAAGCTAGTATGGGCGTCCATCCACAGGCAGAGGAGGAGGATGGACGCTGTTTTCAGGATGAAAGCCGCTCTTGCAGCCTCGGTCTTACTGGCATCCATTTCACCTCATTAGGACCCTGGGACTGAGAGTCGACAAAACGCTGAGAGAAATCATTTTGCCGGGGGAGTGTGGCTGGGCTAAATTGGCCTCTGGTTCAGTGCGAGGGCCCCCGCTGTGCCGAGCGGAAGAGCAGGGCCTGGTTGGCAGTAGGGGCAGGCCCAGGCAGGGCAGGCTGGGAGGCCCCATGCTGGGACCCCCTCCCTGCCTCTGACAAACACGGCAGTGGATAATCTCTCCTTCAGGGACTCGGCCCAGCGCTGTGGGGCTGAGAGGGAAGGGGGCTGTTATACAGCACAGTGCAGAAGAACTGCCTCAGTGTGTGTGTGTGTGTATCACGCTGTACACCACAAACACATCTTACATGCACACACACTCTTGTTCGCATTGTGTGAACTGCCAATGCACACGGCTTATATACATCTCTCCAATCCCCCATGTGCACAAACTTTCTCTCTCCCTCTCTTTCACACACACACACACACACACACACACACACACACACATCTGCTCAACAAAGGCTTTACAAAAAACAAGGCTGTCCAAAAGAGTATGCTAGTTTACAATCGAACATGAATATCTCAGTAGAAAAAAAAATCTGTTCAGCACTTGACACTTGAGTAATATTATGCAAAATCCATGCAGTCTAAAATACATGTGGAGTGTGTCATTGGGCAATAAGCCATCCATTACAGGTAGGTTAAGTGTTGCGTTGGCAAGGGGATCAATAACCCTGACAAAAACTGTTATTTGAAGACATTATAGCCAAACTCTGACCCAAGTCAACTTCCAAAATATATATTTAGTCTGAAGCATCAAAGAATAATTGCTATTTTCAAGTGATATTGAGAGGGTTCTGTAGCCTGAGAGCAGTCCCAGGACCAGGTGACACTGGGGAACATGGGCTAGTTCTCTGCTAATGACCATTTAAGCATCAGTAAAATTTAGCCATCGTTAAGGCAAGATTAATTGGGAATCACGGGGGCGACCATGTGTCATTCACTTAATATTAGTGTTTCCACAGTTTTGCTAATGTTTGCATGGTGATTACCATAAAACCAAATAATGCAATTCAGTTTCTACAAATTAGAGGACTAAGACTATTCTCAATATCAGGTTAAATAAGAATTATCATTAAACTCAGCAACTCACAAAAGGACAATGTAAACAATGCAGTGAGTAAACTATAGCATCTTTATTATCCATTAACTGCATTTACTAAACTAATCACAACTGCATTAACAAAACTGACGTAGTTGGTCAATAAAAACACCCAAAGGGACAATTTTCTCCAAACACTTGCGTCAATATTTCTTACAAAAAAAAAAGGAAGCAAATTAACATCCTCCAATCTCTGTCTGCCGTGTGTGGTCAGCCAATAATATTCAAACATGAATGTCCATATCCAACGTCAACGAATACTGAAGGGCCTCGTCAGTTGCTATGACGTCTCCATCTTGTAACCATGCTTTTCCAGCTCCGCTCTGCAGGGAGGAAAAATAAAATAAAAAGATCAAGTCAGTAGAGATGATTACAGGTGGGTGGTTCAGGCATAAGTACCCTCTGCTATTGATTGTGAGAACCATTAGGAGATGGGAGTGAAAAAATATATATATTGCCTAATGCATGCAGCTATGGATTTGATGATTACACATACATGGCAGCTATGCCCTTTAACAATAATGACATCTTCTAGAAATTACTTAATAGCATGGCTATCATAATTGGTCTCCATAAAACAATGGTATATTACTGTCTGAAGCATACTTAAATAAAAACAGGCCAGCTACTTGTCTATCAACAGTTATTGATTATTCAATAAGTATGAGTGTAAACAGTGCAAGCCTTCACAGCAGAACAGAGCCTGCGATGTTAACTTTGATGTGTAGCCTAATGCACAACTCTACAACGAGGTAACACTGTAAAACTTTACATAATAAAGTTACTTTTGGACATTTGGGTCCTATGTCATCCTTATTTTTGTCGTTTTCAAGATGTTAACGGCACAATTTCAGATCTAAGGGAAGCCTGCAGCAGTTATAATTCAGCAGAATATGGTCACCAGATGCTCCTGAGAATTGCACTGAAAAATAGTCTGTATTGAAGCGGGACTGTACTAGGGCTGCACAATAAATACATTCTAAAAAAAATGAAATCACAATATTGTTTACAACAATTTCCAAATGGCAAGAGGCAGCAATATCTGATCAAAGGGACAGGTATCTCAGGTAGCTTCCTGAATAAGGTGTTTTGGTGCCATGCAGAATCCTTGGCCTACAAATCAAGTTGCACATCAGAGAAAACCCTCCATTTCAAACAGACCACATGCTATGCACTGGAGTCTCATTTTCCAATTCTTTTTGACCACATTTCAAGTGCTTAAAAAGAAATTATGCAGAAAACTAATAACATATTTACACATACATAGTATAATTAATCACAATAAGTCTACTTGTGTTGAGATGTTGACAGGTGCGGTTCTTATTTACTATAACAAATCTAAATTAATTTCAAAATGATACCGTGATTTTAATATTCTTTCCACTCCTATGAAGGTAAGACACTTGAAATAAACTGACACCTGAGTTCATCATATTATTGAGATGCCTTGTAAATGGCACCTCCCAGAAGATGATGTTAAAAAAAAAAAAAAATCTGCACATTTTTATATGGAATATTGCTGTTTCAATATGAATTGCAATACAAGTGAACTTACTGTTTTAGTGCTTAATTTTTTTTTAACTGTTTGAATAAAATTATTTTTTTCTCCAACATACACAGATTTTTAGGCTGGTCAGATCTAAAGCGCTTAAAGAGATCTCTGGGCAAATTTTACCACATCAAATCATTCAAGCATTACAGCAAAGGCAAGAGATGTGGAGATGAACCTGTGAGGCTCTTTCAATATGAAGCATTAGAAACGGTGTTTGTCCTAACCACTGAGGATGTGCTAAGGCTAACGATGTACTTGAAATGTACAAGTTTCTATCTAATCATGACCTTTATCGCCATGCCATACCTACTCTCTTAGAATTTGTTAATAAAGCACAAATTCAAAAATATATAAATAAGAGAAAGAAGAAATGGAGGCAAGTCCACTTGGTTTTACACTGATACTTAACATTAAGGTCACATTAGGTCACATCAATATTAGTAATAATGAACATCTTAATCCAAAGCATCTAATGGTTCTGTGAAACTTTGAAAGGTTTTAAAGACTTAGAAAATGTTAAAGCGACCAACTTGAATGTAAATGGCTAGTCATTCCATAATTGTAGTACTAATGAATGTGGGCCACTGTCACTAAGGACAAGCATATCTGGAACATGTTGGTTACTGGTGTCAAGTCTTGACTGTATGTCACAAAATGAATGAAGTAGCAGAGGATGTCCCATTTTCTGTATTCTGTGCAAGGGACTTGCATTGTGGTGTTGGCTCATGAGTTGACACTGAGTCCACATTAAAACAGCAATAAAGTGCTAATAGTGGGAGCATTTAGAAACATAAACATATGCAAATGTGCCTGGCATCTTGACTGTTTGATCTACTGTACTGAATACACTGATTGACTAGAAAGGAGTGTAGCTAAATATAATGAATGCTGTCATTCTCTGGTTACCTGAGTTGATTTGAGAAATCATCCTCTACATTGTCATCATCCCAGTTGTCTTCCCACACATGGGCATCCTCATCTTCATCCAGCCCCGTCCAATCTGGGAAATCAACAAATCACTAATGTTATTCAACAACCACAGATGTCAAATCTTCTCTCGACAGCTTGGCCTCATCCTGCTGATCAGAATGGTACTTTAACTAACAAGCAAGCACTGTTTACCTGCATAGCCGACACTGCAGCTTGTTGGCTAACACTAGCCAGTTAGCAAGCTAGCTACAGCTAACATTAGCCGGGATGTGCTAAACAGTCTACAGAGTGTAGAAAGTATCAAACACTAAACGTGAAATATCAAAAGCCGGTGACTCTGACATTAAAATAAAAGCTTCAATAGTTAACCAACTAGCTACCAGAGGGCTATGGCGTGTTTATTAGCAAGCTTGCTAACTAATGCTAACGTTAGCGTAGCTAGGCTAGCTGAGTCACTGTTGGAGGGCCCGGCATCGTAACAGGCTACTAGCATACTGGTTGTCAGTAAGAAGAATGAAAAGAGCGATTTGACATCCTACAATAAATGTATTATTTACCCTCGGCTGGGAACTCTTCAAACTCATCGTCCTCCTCTAATAACCCCAGGTCCACCGTCTGTTTCTTGTCTGACATGTCTGCTGGTCGTCGCTGTGTTGCTGTGAGTTGGTGAATGGCTTTCAGACGGAGGATTTGTGGGATATTGAAGCGGTTCAAGGGAGCAGTGATTGCGGTGATTGCGCAGGAAAACGCAGACAGCCCTATACGCTATGCAGCAGTACATACAGTAGCCTATGTGAGAATAACACTGGTCCCGTCTAATTTAATGAAAGAATGTAATACTAATCTGTACATCACTTTATATGGTTGTAGTGTCATGGAAATTTCTGTATGTTGTATTCAGTCAATAGCAGTAGTGACATGTCATGGTGGGCCAGGTAATGCATGGCTTGGTTATACAAATACCATAAAGCACATGTTTGATTGTTTTCCTTGTTTTCATTGCTACAGTGTGACTTGAGATGGAGTGGATGGAGCCAAGCATGAAAATACTCTCTCTCTCTCTCTCTCTCTCTCTCTCTCTCTCTCTCTCTCTCTCTCTCTCTCTCTCTCTCTCTCTCTCTCTCTCTCTCTCTCTGTTTCTCTTTCATTTTCTCTCTCTCTTTATGTTTTTCTCTCTCACACATGCACATCATTGCCTCTCATAACCTGAAGCCATCTCTTTTCCCCATTACATTCCCTAACCCTAATGCTACCCCATCTCTCACATTCTCTTTTCTGTGCCCTTTCTCCCTCTCTGTTTCACTGAAACCACACACAGACCTACACACACACACACACACACACACACACATACAGACACACAACCTTACTAAGCCTCATGGTGAAAACAAAAGCCTTGTGCAGTCCCTTTTCCTCAAAACATATGCATACAAGTCAGTCAAATTTCAGCAAAGATTTTTCATTTAGGAACAAATGCACATTGTAACCCATGCGGCCTGCTCAAATAATGAAGCGGCAGCCACAGCTTAGGATGTAGTTTAGATAAATGAGAGTGCACATTTACCACAAAACCACTTGCGCCACAATGAAAATTGCCCTGCAGCTGTCATATGTTGACAGACGGAGCAAACCTCAACTTAGGCTCTGCGCACTTATTCTATTTTCAAATTATTTTGTAATCATCCTAAGCCTTTACACATGACAATGCCACAACATTTGGAGGAAATGGGAACAAGAGGGGAAGAGGGAGAAAGTGAAGGAAGTGCATGCCACCGTACAAGTTTGCTCAAGTATGTTATGTTATGTTATGTTATGTTATGCTATGTTATGTTATGTTATGTTATGTTATGTTATGTTATGTTATGTTATGTTATGTTATGTTATGTTATGTTATGCTATGCTATGTTATGTTATGTTAAAATGCATGCATAAAACATATGGGTTTTAGTTTTAAATGTCATGATCTGGCTCTTGTGTTCTGCCCGCCCACCTAATCCTCTTCCTTTTCTCCCTCTGCCTCAGCAGGTCCATGCAGAGGGGCGGGCCCGATCTCCACGGGAGCGAGGCTCACAGGCACACCTGTTTCTCATCCTGTCATCAGCCCGGCTACTTAAGCCTACTCCTAGTTTCCCCCAGTGCCAGATGATTCCCGCTCATGCTCAAGTCTCCTGCCGCCTCGCTCTCGTGGAGACCTCCCGTCATAGTGTATTCACTGCGTATCTCTTGTTGAAACTGTAGTTCCAGTTTTCTAGAGTTTTTTCCCTCCGGGGCACTCTCAGTTATTTTTTGCCTGCTCGTGGTCTCATTTTTTCCCGCAAGGAGTTTCTCTGTTATTTTTGGAAATAAAACCGTTTTTTGTTCGATTCTGCATCTGGGTCCTGTCTCCTCGTGAACACACCCCTAACAGAATCATCTGGCCAAGATGGACCCAGCAGAATCTGAGAGTTTTAAGCGGGCGCTCTCCAGCCAGGCAGCAGTGGTGAATCAGCACGAGTCTTCCCTGCTTCAGGTGATGGAACACCTGCAGCAGCTCACCGCCAGCGTGTCTCAACTGGGCGGCCAACTGGAGGCCATCAAAGACCAAGTGATTCCACCTTCCGGCTCTTCCCCTCAACTCCAAGCACCTGACCAGGCCGCCAGTCCAGCGCAGCAAACCAGAGAGCCCTACATCCCTATACCGGCCAGGTACTCCGGTGATTTAGGGACATGTGCTCAGTTTCTCCATCAGTGTTCACTAGTGTTTAGCCAACAGCCCAATACATATGCTTCTCAGTCAGCTAAAATCTCATTTGTCATGAGTCTTCTCACAGGACAGGCAGCCGCCTGGTCCTTAGCTATCTCCGGTCAGCAATCAGACCTCCTCACTGACTACAAACTATTCTCAGATGAGATGAAGCGGGTTTTCGACCACCCAGTCAAGGGTAGACAGGCAGTGGGTCAATTGCTGGATCTTCAGCAGGGAAACCAGCCAGTGTCACAGTTTGCTGTAAGTTTCCGCATTCTAGCCGCGGAGAGCAGGTGGGGGGACGCAGCTCTTCAGGCTGTTTTTTGTAAAGGGCTCTCCAGTGAAATTAAAGATGAGCTGGCAGTGCGTGAAGAATGCTCCTCACTTAACCAACTCATAGATTTAGCCATCAGACTAGATAACAGACTGAGGGAGAGGAATAGGGAAAGGCTGGAAACCAGGAGAAGACGACCTGCAGCCGGTTCCTCGCCTCCCGTCCAGGACCCCGCACCACCCACTCAAGGCTCCACCCTCCTCGCCCACGAGTCCCGCCAACCCCCAGCGGAGGAACCCATGCAGCTCGGACGGGCGCGCCTGACCCCAGCAGAACGACAGAGACGGATGACAGGGAGACTCTGCCTCTACTGCGGCCAAGAGGGACATTACGTCAGCCGCTGCCCGGAGGCGCCAAAAGGCCAGGCTCACCGGGGAACAGGAGGTTCCTGGTGAGCCGAATCTCGTCAGCCTCCGCTTCACGCCTCCGGGTAGCAGGTACGATTCACGCCACACAACACTCCCTCTCGGTCGAGGTCTTGGTCGACTCGGGGGCAGATGACAATTTCATTGACGTTGGTTTCGTTAAAGCCCATGGCCTACCTGTGTATAAGCTAACCTCACCCAAGGAGATCCACTCCATAGATGGTAAATTGTTGGAAATTGTTACTCACAAGACTGAGCCCCTTAGGCTACTTCTCTCCAGCAATCATCACGAGCATATAGAATTGTTTGTCATCACCTCTCCCCTTAACAACGTCATCTTGGGCATTCCCTGGCTCAAGCTGCATAACCCCCACATTGACTGGGTCACGGGCACCATCCGCAAGTGGAGCCTGCACTGCCATGCTCACTGCCTGCAATCTGCAGTCCCGGCCCGGATCTCCAGCTCCTGCCAGCAACCCGAGGTAATTGACCTGACTAATGTTCCCTCCGAGTATCATGACTTAAAGGAGGTGTTCAGTAAGACTTCTGCCAGCACCCTTCCCCCGCATAGACCTTACGACTGCGCAATCGAGTTGCTCCCCGGGTCACCCCTCCCTACCAAACGGTTGTATAACCTCTCCAAGCCTGAAAGGGAAGCTATGGAGAGTTATATCACTGACTCGGTAGCGGCGGGGCTGATCCGGCCCTCTTCCTCACCTGTAGGGGCGGGTTTTTTCTTCGTTGAGAAAAAGGACAAAACGCTCCGCCCCTGTATTGATTACACAGGACTTAACGACATCACAGTCAAGAACAAGTACCCTCTTCCACTCATAGACTCTGCGTTCAGCCCCCTACACGACGCCTGCGTTTTCTCAAAATTAGATTTGAGAAACGCCTACCATCTCGTCAGGATCCGTGAGGGGGATGAATGGAAGACTGCGTTTAACACGCACCTGGGACACTTTGAGTATCGGGTGATGCCTTTTGGACTGACTAATGCTCCTGCAGTTTTTCAATGTTTGGTAAATGATGTGTTACGAGACTTACTAAACAAGGTTGTCTTCGTTTACCTCGATGACATTTTGATTTTCTCCCGGTCCCAAGAGGAACATGTTAGTCACGTCCGGGATGTCTTACAAAGACTCCTAGAAAACAAGCTCTATGTCAAGGCTGAGAAATGTGAGTTTCATGTGTCTTCTGTCAGTTTCTTAGGATACGTGGTGGAGAAGGGGCAGCTGCGGGCCGACCCCTCAAAGGTGGAGGCAGTCCGGGAGTGGCCTGTTCCCACCACTCGCAAGCAACTACAACGCTTCCTAGGGTTTGCTAATTTTTACAGACGGTTCATAAGAAACTATAGCCGGATAGCGGCCCCTCTCTCTTTCCTCACCTCGAGTAAAGTAAACTTTGCCTGGTCACCTACTGCTGATGCTGCTTTTGGCACACTGAAAGACATGTTTATCAATGCGCCTGTCCTTACTCACCCAGATCCTGAGCAGCAGTCTGTGGTCGAGGTTGATGCCTCGGATTCAGGGGTCGGGGCCGTCCTCTCCCAGCGCCAGCCTGCTGACGGCAAGCTCCACCCCTGCGCTTTCTTCTCTCGTCGCCTCAGTCCTGCGGAGCGCAACTACGACGTGGGAAACCGAGAGCTATTGGCAGTGGTTCTGGCTCTTCAGGAGTGGCGGCACTGGTTGGAGGGGTCGGCGCAGCCATTCATCGTGTGGACAGACCACAAGAACCTGTCATACCTGCGCACGGCGCGGCGCCTCAACTCCCGTCAGGCCCGTTGGGCTCTCTTCCTGGGCCGGTTCTCCTACACCCTCACCTATCGCCCCGGTTCGAGGAACGTCAAGCCAGATGCACTCTCCCGACAGTTTTCCGAGGAAGAGAGAGAGCCCAGCAGTGAGACCATCCTTCCTCCCGCCTGTGTGGTGGGGGGGCTCCGGTGGCGGGTCGAGAAGGAGGTCCAGGAAGCCCTCCAGGGACAAACTGTGCCGGACGGGTGCCCTCCCGGACGGCTTTTCGTTCCCATGGTCACGAGATCTTCAGTGCTCTCTTGGGGACACGCCTCCCGGATAGCTTGCCACCCGGGAGTCCATCGCACCCTCACATTGGTTCAGCAGCGTTTTTGGTGGCCGTCCATGGCTGCTGATGTTCGAGCCTTCATTGCCGCCTGCACGGTGTGTGCTCGCAACAAGGCCTCACACCGTCCCCCGGCGGGTCTCCTCCAGCCTCTACCCATTCCTCCACGCCCTTGGTCTCACATAGCAGTGGATTTTGTTACGGGCCTACCTCCCTCAGAAGGAAACGACACCATTTTGACTATTGTGGATCGGTTCTCCAAGGCGGTTCATTTTGTTCCCCTTCCCAAGCTCCCCTCCGCCTTGGAGACCGCTAATCTGCTAGTTCAGCATGTGTTCAGGCTCCATGGTATCCCCCAGGACATCGTATCGGACCGAGGTCCACAATTCACCTCCCAGGTATGGAAGGCTTTCTGTCGGGCTCTGGGGGCCGCCACCAGTCTCACCTCCGGCTACCATCCCCAATCTAACGGGCAAACGGAACGGGCCAATCAGGACCTGGAGACTGCTCTCCGCTGCGTCGCCTCCCGGCTCCCCTCCTCCTGGGCGACACACCTTCCCTGGGTGGAGTATGCGCACAACTCCTTGATCAGCTCGGCCACGGGTATGTCCCCGTTCATGATCAACACGGGGTTCCAACCCCCTCTATTCCCCAGCCAGGAGTCCGATGCGGCGGTGCCCTCGGTTCGGGCCCAGTTCCGCCGGGTCAGACAGGTGTGGCGTGAGACCAGGGCAGCGTTGGGTAGGACCGCTGAACGGAATCGGCGGTTGGCGGACCGCCACCGGATCCCTGCTCCCAACTACAAGGTGGGTCAAGAGGTATGGCTGTCATCACGAGATCTTCCCCTCCAGACCGAGTCCAGGAAAATGGCCCCCAGGTACGTCGGTCCCTACACGGTGGAGAAAGTGATCAACCCTAGTGCCGTCCGGCTCCGCCTCCCTGCCTCACTGAACGTCCACCCGGTGTTCCACGTCTCCCTCCTGAAACCTGTCTCGGTCAGCCCTCTCCAACCACCAGTGCCACCGCCTCCTCCCCCCCGTCTCATCGAGGGTCACCCAGCATACACTGTCACCCGCATTCTGGACGTCCGCAGGCGGGGCCGAGGATATCAGTACCTGGTGGATTGGGAGGGGTACGGTCCCGAGGAGCGCTCCTGGATCTCGCGCTCCCTCATCCTCGACCCACAACTGCTGCGAGAGTTCTACACTAGGTACCCGGGTAAGCCAGGTAGGACGCCTGGAGGCGTCCATTAGGGGGGGGGTACTGTCATGATCTGGCTCTTGTGTTCTGCCCGCCCACCTAATCCTCTTCCTTTTCTCCCTCTGCCTCAGCAGGTCCATGCAGAGGGGCGGGCCCGATCTCCACGGGAGCGAGGCTCACAGGCACACCTGTTTCTCATCCTGTCATCAGCCCGGCTACTTAAGCCTACTCCTAGTTTCCCCCAGTGCCAGATGATTCCCGCTCATGCTCAAGTCTCCTGCCGCCTCGCTCTCGTGGAGACCTCCCGTCATAGTGTATTCACTGCGTATCTCTTGTTGAAACTGTAGTTCCAGTTTTCTAGAGTTTTTTCCCTCCGGGGCACTCTCAGTTATTTTTTGCCTGCTCGTGGTCTCATTTTTTCCCGCAAGGAGTTTCTCTGTTATTTTTGGAAATAAAACCGTTTTTTGTTCGATTCTGCATCTGGGTCCTGTCTCCTCGTGAACACACCCCTAACATTAAAAGAACAATCAAACCAGAAGATGAAGCCTGCACACACATTAGAATCAAATTTAGTTCACCTAATTTGGCAAAACATTACAAAACCCTAAAATGGCTTTGCATACTGATGAGATCTAACACTGTTATGAAATTCTGTTGTCATTTGGAGCAGGTACAAGTATGACCTATTGACCCTTATTACATCTCCTCATAATATATAGAGTGTCTATTCTGTGCTTGGCTCATAAGTCATTGGCTGCACCCCGGGCCAAAGGTGGGAAACAGTCTCTAAAGATATTCCTGTCAACAAAATGAGTGTGTGTCAACAAGTTCATTTCCAAAGACACAATATCGTTGAAATGATAGGTTTGATCAAACTCGAGTCGGCCATAGGCTATAAAATGACAAGCGGAGTCAATTCCCAAGAGCCTGGCAATTTCATTCACGTCTTGCGCTATGAACTTAAGTTATGAATGACTGACTGTCTGTGCTCCTCTCAGCTGCCCTCCCCGGGGGTAAAGCCGACTCTGGTGCCCCGCGTCGCTCAGTCTCATGTACAGGTGAAGCCCTGGGAAGTGGCTGCAGCGTCCGCCCAGCATACCTGAGACTGCAGTTACACCGCGGCTGGCGCCTGGAGTCTCTCTGTTTCGGGAAAATAGGAGGAGGAGTGGGGTGGGGGGTTGGCGGGGGGGGGGGGGGGGGGGGGACAACATGGCTGCCCCAGACAGACTCCACGACTTCTCTCTGTCCTTTCACAAAGCCCTCTGGGAAAAGGACAGGTCGGCAGCCACCATAAGTACACAGGGAGAGACAGTCAGGCACTGAGACAGGGGAAGACTCCAGCTGAAGCCTGCCCAGCCAGTCTGACGGTCTGTCTTCTACACACACACACACACACACACACACACACACACTGCCTACCTGTCTGCCTGCCTGGCTCTTTATCACAGGCCCAAATCACAATATGGCCTTGAGGCGGTGCACAGTGAGAGGTGGATGGATGGAAATGGGTGGAGATTGCAGAGAGAAGAGAGAAGTGTGTGTATGTGTGTGTGTGTATATGTGTGTGTGTGTGTGTGTGTGTGTGTGTGTGAGTGTCCCCCATCACCCTACCACCCCTCTTCACCAAATAGCCGGCCCAGAGATAAGGGACAGACAAGACCTCTTCTTCCCCATGCCAGGGAAAGTGACAGCGCAGAGGAAGACAGCCGGCTGTCTGTCTGCTGCTGTTGTCTAGCCTCATACCTGGCTCACCTGGGGGCATTTTGTCTGGACGTCACCCCACCCACCCCCACCCCCGTCCAGCCTTTTCAGCATTTATACATAGCATTGTCATTATTCCTCGCCTAGAAAATGGAGGCTTCCTACGGAGCCACTCAAAACTGAGCGTGTGAATGCCATAGAAATCGCTCGAGTTGTGTTTGCCTTAATTGCCTTAAAGCCCAGCGTGTTTCTCCTCTTTTATGCTGTTGCCCGCCGTTGTGGGAGTGTGAATAAAAACTGTTTGAACACGGAATCTCTGCTAGGAGTTTAATCTGATATTTGTTTTGTTTCCAAAGCTGTGAAGTATTAAGGGAAGAAAGTAATGGAATATATGAGCTTAAAGAAATGCCTTAAGACATACAAGAAAGCGATCATCGTGGATTAAGGGGACTTAACTAGCCAATTAATGAGGCAAATCCCAGAAAAACATGTAAGCTTTGCTCCTAGGAAATCTGCAGGGAGACCGATATGCTTCCAGGATATGTCTGTCAAGATCCTGTATTAAATTTAATCCCGGCCAGTCAGTAAGTCTAGGCCATTGTGTGTTGTGTGGAAACGCAGTCTCTGTTTTCATAAAAATACTTACATCCAATGGAGAGCAGGAAATGCTGATTAAATTCATGCAGAAACTTGATAATCCAATCAATTCAATTCCCATAGGCATCAAATGAATACTTATCAACAATGGAAAGCATCTTTTTTTTCTGTTTGTTTTGTTTGACAGCGCTGTTTTTGTGGGGGTCTCATTCATTCAGATGTCTGTCATGAAGAATTTAAGTTTCATATTTTCCCCCCCTGTCCGTCTTGAAAAGCCCTGTCATCTTGGGCTTGAGGTACAGTTTGCCAAGAGGCTAATGGCCCTTTATGACAGTACAATCTGATGCCTGTCCCGGCTAGCCCCCAGGTAATCCTGTCCACCTCGGCGGCTTAGCCCTGCTCGGGCTTAAGTTGCATATTTTGTTTTTATCAGGACACTGCTGATAAATGCTATCAGCGAGGCAGAAATGAAATATGGGGGGTCTAGCTCCATTTCCAAAAACGGAGCAAGCGCTGCCTGAGCCCCCGCTTGAAATCTAGAGTTGAGGAACAATGACACCTCTATTGGATGATGTATAGATTCTATAAGCTAGGAATAAACAGTATATTATTCACAATATGGGGACACTGGGGAATATTATTTGTGTGCCAATACTGTTTCATATCCATACCAATGCTGAGGTGCTGCAAATTTCATGTGGTTTACATAAACTCTACACAGGCTTGGCACACCGTTTTAGATTTTAAATTTCTTTGCATAAATGCATGATAATGCTGGCGCTCAATACACTCTCAATCACAATTATAGCCGCTGTGCTTTCGGACTCCCAAAATATCATTTAATAAAACCATAAAATGACATGCTAATCTATTTCCAGTAATGTGTACTAATATTGTACTACCTCTGTGTCCATGGTCCAATGCCATGGACCTATACTGTATGTGAAAAGCACTCACACACTCTTACCATAGGTGATAACCCCCTCTGTGAAAAGCACTCTTATCGGAAGTACCCATTATCCACAAAGTCTATCCTCATGCTGACACTAAGTCATTAGCTTAAGCTTTCCTCTGTGTAAAATCATAGTTAATTTCTTTGGCGATGGTACATGGTGAATTGAATCACATTTTCATTGACTGCTGCAAATAAATTGTGGAAGAATTATGTAATGCAGTATACCACAGGTCTAAAATATTATGTCAGAACTCATAAAATCACCTTTTTCACATTACCCTATGACATTTCATAAATACACTCAAAATGCTCTATTGCATTGATGACTTTTTTTTATAAAGATTTTAAATCGCATGAGTCATTGTGGGTATAATCCTCTTCATTTAGGCCGAGCTCAACATAAAGGTAAAATGATACACATTCCCTCTGCCCCATACTTAGCGAGCCCTCGCTGATTCAGGCCTGAAGTGCATCTATTGTGCTGTGATGTGTCTCAAGATCAGCACCACAAAAGGGCTTTGTGAGGGATGACATATGTCGCATGTCCATGGAGAAATGCTGGCTACCTGGATTTCTAACTGGCTGTCTCCAAATGCTCCAAACAAACAAGTCTTCCCTCCTCAGATCTTCATATAGTCTTTCCCATCTTCTCTTTTTTCATTTTTGTCCGCTTGGTACTTTAAGAGGATCATTACATATTTGTTGCACCCATCAATGCATCCATCAACACCCATGTCTCTCTGATTTTTTTTTTCTCCCATTCCCTCTTCTCTGTGTCTCTATCTATCACACAGACACACCTCTCTCTCTAGTTGCAGTCACGGCATGTCAAAGTGTGTGTGTGTGTCCCGCAGCAGGAGGTTTCAGCGAATGAGTGACAAGACCTGCTCTGCTCTGCTCTGACACCCGTCAGCCCCTCATCTGTCATCTGTGAGGAGGGATGGAAATGAGCAGGAGTGACACAACATGCCACAGGTGACGGTGACGGCTCGCCTCTCTTTCCTCGGCTTCTAAATCGGCTGCGCACCTCGTGGCTCGTGCGCTGGGTGGGTAACAATAATTATCTACTCCAGGCTTTTAGATGAACCTCATTTGTAATGTGGTGATGTAATGCCACTCAGATGTTTGAGCTGTGATGTTTTAGCCATGGCTGTGTGTCAGTTGGTACCACTGTGCACAAGTTGTCAGATGTGATCATCTTTACATCATCTTTACATGGTCAAATGAGTTTAGAATTGTGTGATAAATCAGTGTACATACAAGCCTTTAGTGAGAAGTGTCCTGAATTTAGATTGATATGTGACACCTGAGGCACATCAATCCAGATCCAAATGTAGCGTAATCCAACTCTTTTCGTTGCTGATTTGCTATAATCACTAATTCACTAACTCTCCACAATTTGGCTGGTTTTACCCCTGTACTGAATTCCATACCCCCTAATCCCCAACATGTGGCTGTCCCTAGCCCCGGAAATGCCTGTGATTGGTCTGACTGATAAATGAAGCCCTCCTTATGCTTTTGGGGGTCCGTTCGGAGGGGCCTCTGTGGGTCTGGACTATGTCCAGGAAACCTGGGACAGCCACTTATTAAGTAGTTAGACCCTCAACAGGAGGCTGCAGACAGGGACCGTTGGTGGTCACCTGGGCCTGGATCCAGCTTTGGCATCCCTCACCCACCGGCCAGGTTTGGGGGTCTGACTGTGGCTGTATGTGGTGAATGGGACACAATCGTCTCTCTTCTGCGCTAAGGTCAAGGGTTGTGTGTTTGTTCAGCCTGGTCATTCGAAGAGATGTAATTATTAGTACTTTATCAAAACAACCAGGCAGCCATCCCCCAGTTTGTTGACTTTCTATTTCACCAATGTGTCTTTGTCCACAAGATAGAGATCCTTTGGGCACTGAATGGAGTTGAGCAAGTGCAGGAGGCCTTTCAATCTAAGTATTTTTGTCGACAACATGAAGTCTAAATGTTTAATTATGCTTTTTTAGTCTCAGTTAACTTTACCCCTGTATCAATTTAGATTCTCTTCACAGGTATTGTTATTTGCATTGGGGAAGTTAATGATAAAACAGAGAGGAAGGTATGCAAGAGTAGGCATGGAACTCCCCCCCCTCGGCAAAGTCATTACTGTTCCATAATTGTTTCTTCTCCTTCAATGAATTCCTACGCTGAGATGGGCTGTGTGTCTGTTTATAATCAATTTCGAAAGTTTCGGAAGTAGAAAAAAAGCAAATAAACATCTTAAATTAAGTGGAGAGGAAAAGGCTACAATAGACTCCACATGCATAGGACTATCGTAATGCTTCCTGAGTTGAGTTCTCTCTCACACATACTGAATTCGGGGAAGACATGAGACATATAGGATAAATCATTTGAGCCGGATTGTGTGCACCGGCATTAGTGGCACAGAATCAATCCTTCCACCACCACCTAAACACCACAGATCCCACATACTGCAGACTTAAACTGTAGAAAGAGGCCGGCCTGCATTTTCAAATTGAGCGCAGAAGAGTGCAGCACTAGCAAGTCAGCCTCCAGTTTAGCGCTGAAGTCCAGGCAGGCATAAAACCAAGAATAATTCCTCGAGAATATGGCCGTAGGCGAGGCTTAAGCAGCTCAGCCAATGATGTGGCGTTCAGGATCGGAGCAAAGCACCCTGGGTAGAGCCCAGATGAAACACTAGGAGGTGAAAGGGAAAGTGGTGATTTGTCATTAAGACTTTTCAAAGAAAGGCCCAATGCCAAGGGTCCAATTTATGCTTATTATAATTTCACCCCAATCCCCCCCCCCCCCCCCCCCACTCCCCCTAAACACATCCTTCCTCCAGGTCCAAAGAACACCACACTGGAGTTGCAACTGGAAATGTATGATTAAATTTACTATGCAGAAATGTCACCCATCACACAATGCCTGAAATATTTTTACAACTGTGTTTGTTTATGATTGAATATTCCGTCATTTTCAATCAATCATATTTCCAGAAATATGTTTATTACTGATTTCAATTGTCTGTCTTTGTTTAATGTGATGGAATCCAGTTCAGCATCCATTCAGCATCAGAGCCCAGTTTTTAACATTCATTTTACATGCAGTGTATGTTTGGCAAGCGTCTCACATGTAATCTGTCTTGGCTTTGAATCTGAACTGTTGCTGGGTTCATTAATATGGAGCGAGGGCGGGGAAAGCCTCGCTCAGTATGTCTGCCAGGTACAGTTTGTTTTGGCCTATATAGGATTTGTGAAACACGCTCTCATAAACTGGAATCAAACGTTCCAATTCTTGAATGGGATGTTGGAAAATTATTTACAGGCAAATAAAGTTGCGTGAGACCATTTAAAAGGCCGCCCAGTTCTGGTGTATGGTTCTGTTTAGCAGAAATAATTTTCACTCTGAAATATTGAAGTGTCGAATGTGATTTGCCGCAGACTCTTCTGAGTCCCTCGCTCACACTTGAAAGTTGATCATGTCAATTCAACACAGCTCTCGCCTTTCACAGAGTGCAACAGCATTTGAGTTAAAGAAGTCCATGCTCCTCAATACCTCCCTCCCCGCACACACAGACACACAGATGTGCAGCATCACTGGTTGATTGTCGCTGACCTTGGCTGATTGAACTGGTAAAGGGCAGCCAGTTGTGCAGCTGGGGCTGGACAGTGGAGTGCTATGGGGAGCCGAGGAATGGTAGCGTGACTGCGAGGGACGGCTGAGCGGCCACACCGTGACCCCGGCAGACACACACCCAGCCCGCGCACTGTGCTGCACTTGTTCCCCCGGCAGAGACGGCGGAGACAAAGGGGCCAGGAACTTCCCCAGACCTTCATTTGGGGTGTTTGGACAACTCTAAGGCCCCCTCCGTGCCCCCAGGGGCCGCTCAGCTGGCCCCAAGAGTGAGAGGGACCGGCAAAAAAGGCAAGGCAAAGAACACTGGGCGATTAAGAGGGGAAGTGTGTGTGTGTGTGTGTGTGTGTGTGTGTGTGCACACACACGTGTAAGTGTGTGTTATGGGATGTGTGATGATGAGGAATCCATGACCTCATTGTTGTGTATGACAGCCATTTGTCACATGTAGGGTTGCAGTAATTGTAATTATTTTGCTTCTGTCTGTGTATTAACAAAAACTTGGACAATAATTTGTGGTCATGTAATCTGCGATATCTCGTTTTTGCAACCACTTAATGTTAGTTGGTGACAGGGGATTTGGAAGATAAATCTTGCTTCTGTGTTATTAGTTTACAACAAGCCTTCCTTTTTATCGACCATGTCCATGACTTTTATAGACACATAAAGTCTGTCCTACTCTATTATTATGGCTGAAGTATACAGAAAGCATACATAAAGTCAAATATTTGTGTAGTTTATGTGAGCGTGGTAAATGTATCCAACAATGTTTTATAGAACCATGACTCATGGTTTCTCCATTGCGTGTTTATTTGTTTGTTTGTTGTTGGCTACACTGTGTTTTGGTGCATAATGACCCACCTCAGCAAAACCAAGACAGGCGAAGGGGAAACATTTTTAGTGGCCTATGCACATTAGCTTTGTCAGCAAAAGCGCTGGCCACCATGGTAGACAAAAACAAGCGGCTATTCCCCTGCGAACAGAAACCAAACCATCAGTCGAGAGGAACCCGGCATAAACTCAGCCCTGTCCCATGGCTGTGTATAAGTGTTCAATTATCCTCATCCGGAGGGACAGTAAGAAAACAATTGTAAAGAGTTAAGGCATTTGGGAGAGCGGCTGTTGTGAGTCGAGACGACGAGGGCTGAAGGGAAGTAGTTATGTTTTGGGAGGGAGGGGAGCGAGACATTCGAGAGGAGTGAGTCACGATCGGCCTGCAGGGGGACAGTAGTCAAAGGCCGAGTCAAAAAGTCATCAAAAGAGGTTTTTAGCGAAGGGTGAGACAGAGTGGAGAAAGGTTGGGGTGCACTTACACGTGAACGCAACTTGGCCTCCATCGGATGACAAATTGTCCGGCGGCGGGACGGGACGGTTCAGCCAGCTGGTCGGCCCCATCGGCGGGGTGATTGATGGTGTTGACGTTCTAAATCGGCCGCCAACACACCGAGTACAGGACTGCTAATAGCGCAGCTTTAGATTGGGCCTGGAGATAGCAGGAAGTGGATGGGGGGAATGGCGGAGGGAGAGGGGGGGGGGGGGGGGGGGGTCGGGGGGGGGGTGCTGCAGGGGAAAGAGGACACGTTCCCATGCATACGGGACATGAGAGTTCGAAACTGCGGCTCGCTGGTTCGGCGAGTCCGGCTGTAAAGCTTAGACAGGGGGAACATATGTGTGATCAGGCTGACCAATGGCAGCGTTGTACGGTCATATCACTCGAGCATCTCTCTCTGTCCGCGCTTAGTCATCTCCCATCAAAATACATACAGGGTAGTCATCACTTAGAGGAAAAATGCCTGGGGTCGAGACACGATCATTACTGTCAAACAGAGGTCAGAGCCAGCGCTCTCATGTCCGTAATGTCTGACCATTGCATCTACAAGAGGGGGGCTGGTGGGGAGGGGAGGGGAGGGGGGGGAGGGAGGTACAACTTCCCCCCCTAATTGTAACAGGAGCCCCTTTATCATAGTTTCAGGCTGTATGAATAAACACACTGTACCTTTGATCAAGAGCAAGGCAGTCTGGGATTGTGTGGGAGGTTCTCAGATCTCGACACACGCAAAGGGGAAACACAGGGCACTTCAGGGTTGTGCTGGGTCCAACTCCGCCGCCATTGCAGAGCCAAAGGAGAAACAATGTTAAAAGTGCCGTAGGTCAAGGGGAAAGTAATCCACCTCCCCGAAAAGTCACGCTTGAGAGAGAATATTGGTCCTGTGTGCGCCAGAATATCGAGCTTCAAAACATCCACAGATTTTATGCTGATTATGCAGTTCAACTGTAAACTATTGTCAACATCAGTTCCCTTGTATGTTTCCCACTGGAATCAGTTGTTTTCATTCTGATTAAAAAAACAAACATGTTCAGAGATATTTAACAGTCACAGTGTTTCTTATATGTCTGTTGAAGCAATCTACCCACCCCACAAACACACACACACACACACACACAGATGTTTTATAGTAGTTTCCCGAAACCCTCTCATGTTATAAAGTACAAGCTTTTCAAATGCTTTTAACACTGTCAAGAGATGATAAAGAGTTTAGAATGATTTAACTTTGAGTTGACCTGCTCAGTGAAATACCTCTACTCCTCCATTATGTGAACATCCACAAACTCTGGATAATGGGCATTTAAAAAAAAAAGGAAAAAAAAAAAGCTACCTGCTAATAACACTAGTAACACTGCACACTGCACACAGAGGCAGTGTGAAGAGGTTAGCCCCTTGCTCTAATGAAATAAAATCCAACTGATTGTGGATAGTAATATAGTCATATGAAATTAAATACTACAGCACTTTGAATCATCTCTGAGTGCTTGACACTAAAGGGCATAAAGGCTGAGGCTCTCACTGAGCTTTTTTTTCTACAAACTTTACAAATGTTTGCTTGTTCATCTTTCTTTGAAAGTGCATTACTTTAAGAATGAAAAGGGGCTATCATCTGCAAACCTGGGTGTATCACATCAAGCATTTCCATTCATAGTATCCTGTCACTCTGAAAGTAAATAAGCACGATGATATCTTTGTAATGGAAGATATACCACCCAAAAAGTGAAGGGACACATCTAATTCTCATTTGTCTGTTGGGTGTCCTGAGCAGGCAGCCATCTCAAAACTCAGGCCCAGAATGGCCTTTTAGGCGTTTACAAGTGTTCCTGCTAATTCTCTTTATTAGCTCTTGTAAAAGGCCAGAGAACATTGAGTAGCTGCTGGCTGGCTGGCTGACTGACTGACTGACTGACTGGCTGGCTGGCTGGCTGGCTGGCTGGCTGACTGACTGGCTGACTGGCTGGCTGGCTGGCTGGCTGACTGACTGACTGACTGACTGACTGGCTGACTGGCTGGCTGGCTGGCTGGCTGGCTGGCTGACTGACTGACTGACTGACTGGCTGGCTGACTGGCTGGCTGGCTGGCTGGCTGGCTGGCTGGCTGGCTGACTGGCTGGCTGGCTGGCTGGCTGGCTGGCTGGCTGACTGACTGACTGACTGACTGGCTGACTGGCTGGCTGGCTGGCTGGCTGACTGACTGGCTGACTGGCTGGCTGGCTGGCTGGCTGACTGACTGACTGACTGACTGGCTGACTGGCTGGCTGGCTGGCTGGCTGGCTGGCTGACTGACTGACTGACTGACTGGCTGGCTGACTGGCTGGCTGGCTGGCTGGCTGGCTGGCTGGCTGGCTGGCTGGCTGGCTGGCTGACTGACTGGCTGGCTGACTGGCTGGCTGGCTGGCTGGCTGACTGGCTGGCTGGCTGGCTGACTGGCTGGCTGGCTGGCTGACTGGCTGACTGGCTGGCTGGCTGGCTGGCTGGGGGAAGATAATGGGCGTGCAGCCAGCCAGAGTCTTCTGTATGGGCTGTTGACGGGCCGACGTCTCTCTGGCCTCAGGCCGCTCGCAGTGGCGTCTATGAAACACTCCCATTGTTTGCAGCCTTACGCGCACAGACCCACTATACACACACACATAATGGCCGGTCACGTGTGCTCGCACATACAAGCCATAGATAGTCTAGTCTGGCAGCACTGTCATGCGCAGGCAAGTATACATCCACAGTCAAGCGTATATAATCCTTAATACACAAATGTACATAAAATGCAAGCATACAAAAACTCAATAAAGAACAAGGCAACAGTGAGCATGTCAATATATGCAATCCCCCTCTGGGCCAATCAGTACCAGATATGTCACTTTGTTTTGACTTCCAATCATTGTAATTTTGAAAATCCTGGACTGCAGTGGTGAGATGCATCACTCCCCCAAATTTCATCAAAATCTGATCAAGTGTCTGAGATATCGCATGTGATGTACTGTCGAACAAACAAACAAATGAATGGAACGAATGGACAGAGACCGATCTATAGCCCCCCCATCAGTCAAGTGCTCACATACACACACACACACACACACACACACAAAAGAATACGCACATACACGCTGCCCTCCATTTTCAGATGGCTTTGCAACCCCCCCAGTGTATGATCCACTCTGTTTTCTCTGGACATGTGTGCAACGGTGTAATTTTCACTCTTTCCTCCTGAATTAGGACGCCCCCCCACCACACACACACACACACACACACACACACACACAGTTCACCCTGAATTCTTGGATAATTTTGGTCACTTTTCACCCTTGGCAGACTACTGCCGTACAAATGACAGAGGCAGAACAGGCCTTGCAGCTGTGTTTCTGAGACCTCGCCCCACCCCCTAAGAGGTACACATCCACACACACATGAACACACACACACACACACACACACACACACACTTGTTCACACCACGTACCACCTACTGGTACAGCAGTTGAAAAAAAGAGGACTGTGGTTACCTCACTATGTATTCTGTGACTATTGTTTGTGTGTGCGTGTGTGTGCATGTATGTGTATGTGTTTGATTGTCTCTTTCTCCTTTATCTCGTTCTCCCCATGCGTCTCTCTCTCTCTCTTGTCCTCCTCCTCTCAGATCCCTCTTCCTCGCCATGATTCCACAGACCTCCACTTACTCCATTGTGCCGAGGAACAAAAAAAAAAAAGAAACACAATCGCCTTGTCCTCTTTCTCATCTTAATAAGCAGCTCCAAGTTTGATAATTACACGTTCAGCCCGCCGCATGAGTTTCTATGCAGTGTTCACATCGGGGAGAAAGCCATTGACTCCGCTGTTGAGGAGAACGACTATTGGGAATGACTGACAACGGTCCCCCTCCCCCTTCGGTCGGGGAGGCTGTAAAAGTGAGAACAGCACCGATCAATTCTGTCTCCTCGTTAGGCGGCGTGTCCCCGAACGCCACCATGTAGCCGGCGGAGCAGCCAACGGACCACATACGTCGCAGGGCCCATAATCCATTCCATAACCTATCGCCATGTGCTGCCGATTAATGGGGTTTCTGCGGAGCGAGCGCCGAGGAGACGGCCAGACTGAGGGTTTCTCCTGTGGCGGAAGCCAATCTGTTTAGGATTAGGGGAATAACTGGTGTGGCTGACACCGAGGCATCCAGCATGCAGGGTTAGGGAGGGAAGGAGGAGAGAGAAAGGAGAACAGAGTGCAGCGAACGTGTTGACAAGGAGCTGATTGTGTTTTGGCGGAGGTCTGGTTATTGGTAAAGGTTTGAATCTATCGGCCTTAACTGTCGATTGTCTTGTGAGCCCGCAAAGTGAGACCCTCTGCGGCTCTTTAACTACTTCCATTGCACCATATTTGGAAAAAATCGTTTATGAAATTTTATATGTACCGCCCTACATGGTTGGGTTAATTTCCATTTGGGTTGAAACATCTCAGGATATTGCAACTTCCAATTCAGAAATGGAAATGTCAGCAGTTTTTGATTGTCCCTTTATCTGAGATGATCAAAATAAAGGAAGGCCTGTTCTCCTCCACTCTGTTTCCAGACTACATGAAGCGGAGACATACCTTATCAGACTCCTCCGCACAGAGAGGCCTTCTTTTGTGGACCAGAGGCCGACTCAACCATTATGATGGTAATCTTGATGATTAAAGACGCGTGGAACAAACCGGGCTACCTGTTGCCATGATGTCATGTCTAGTCTAGAGCGGCTGCAGTGATTAAGGTTTAAGGCCATTAGAGTGCATTTACTGAATGTTGTTTGTGGAAAAATATCAATTAGCTCTTGGCTTCCAAACAGGGGTTTTTGTTTTGGATTTGCATTTCTGGTTCTTGGTGCACATGTAGGGAAGTGTAGGCGCAAATGTCGAGGTTTTTCAGCTAGGAGGTGTATGTGAAACAGCTGTTGTTTGGAAAACTTTTGTGGTGAGACTTGAAGCGACCAATTATCACTCTTGGATTAAGAGGATCAGCTCTTGAACTCTTGGCTCTTGGAGTAGCTGTAGATATCTGGGATTGGATTCCAGAGACAGAGTTTTGATCCATACCTTTAGCATGGTGCCATATTATTCTAACAGAGCAGGGTTAGAATCAATTAGCTGAAAAGACATTTCTGACATCAATATCTTTCCACCATTTTCCAAATCAACTTTCATATTATTTCACACACACATGCCAATTTGCTAGAAAAAAACTTGGCTACAATGAGCAGTTCAAATTTTATGAACCCCTAACCAAATTAAGACTTTTTAATTGCAAACATAGCTGTTCTACAAACAACAACATATTTCTCCACTCATCCATGATTTGTTAATTGTGTTTCAAGAGAAGCTGACTGCACCTCTTAAGCAAACAAAAGCAAGTATCATTGGCAGAATCTTTATTTCTTTGGAGATTCTGTCGAGAGAAATTACCTTATTAGTGAAAAGCTAGCATGGTTAAAAAGACAAGAAAAAGACAGGAAATGTGTTTAATTGCAACTAACTCTAACTTCATCTGGTTCTTTATCTAAATGTTCCTTAGAGCACAAAGCTTTGGCAACCGCTACAGTCTCATAACTCCATCTGTTTTGCTTCAAACATCTTGCAGAATACTCACCACTGGGCAGAACGCTTAATACTACAAACCTCCTCTCCAATGTTTTTCTGTCTTGTGTGGTTTTTGACAGATACATATCAGGATACACAAGGCTAAGTGTTATGATGCAAAAGTTGAGGGCATATTGTCAAGCAGGCCTGCATTCTTCAAAGAGGGAAACCAGGGGCGAAACAAAGCTCGACTTGAGAAAAGAGAAAGAGAGAGAAGGATGAAGAGAAGGCGCAGAGAAAACAGTCCTTCAGCAGAGAGGTTGTTACAGGTGTGTGGAGAAGCGTGAGTGAGCAAGCTGGATTACACCACCCTCCACCCCCCCACCCCCCCCCCTCCACCCCCATCTGCAGGCCCTTTGAGCTCCAGAAGCCCCCACGCTAACTTATTGCCTGTTTCCTCGCCTCGCTGCCTGGGCCCAGTCATTTGGGTTAATGGGGCCTGCTCAGCCCTCCATCTCCCCTCCGTGACTGCAGTCTGCCACAGCTTCACCTCCACCCCTGCAAACCACAGCAGCGGGCCTGCTGGTCCTGTGGATGGATGCACTGCCACATCTAACACTGCCGACATGATCTCACACAAAGGCGTGAAATGGACACGAACTCTGAAAAGCCGATTTACGCGCTGTGGATGCATGTTATATGAAATTAACGTTTCTTTACCACGAACTCCGCCACAAATTGAAATACATTCCAAACATTGGCTAACGATTAAGTTTTGGCAAGTAAAACGACTTTGGTTAAGGTTATGGTTAAGTTTAGGCAACTAAAACAACTTGGTTAAGGTTAGGGAAAGGGTTTGGTCATGATAACACTGCTGATGTCTTCCTTGCTTTCTTTCTATCTCTCTCTTCCTTTTATTTTATCACTGTTACCTTCCTCTTACTTCTCCAGCTCTCTTCCTCCCTCCTCCTCGCCCTCCTCCTCCTCCACCTCCTGCTCTCCTCACAGGTGGCTGCGCCCCGGCCTCGCTCACATGGAAGCAGGCTCCTCTCATCGCCCGGGGCCCCGGCCTCTGAAGCACTCCTCAGGGAGACGCCACCAGAGACCCGGGCCTGGACTCTTAATGCAAATGTGCAGCCTCACTTGAATTGAATATCTGAGGGACCTGTGGCCTCTTGGAACATTTTTTTTTTCTTTTTTCGCACACACGCACACAGCAAGGACGCACACACACACACACAGTCACACACGGATACCCACGCACACGCTCACACACGCACGCGACGAAACACTCACCTTCTCCTCCTTCCTCCTCCATCCTCCCTCGGGGCAGTGTTATTTTTGGCTCTGGCTGGGACATATGTCATTGGGGAGTGCGTGCAGCGCCTGGTTAATTAGGGCTACCTCAAAGCAGGCATAAAAACGGAGGCAATATTTATTAGGCAGCACTTTAGCTGCTTGTCATGAGTGCGTGTCAGCGCTGTAAAACAAAGTTTGAATGAGTGAGTCAGAAAATGTTCTGTAACTAACTATCGCTATCCCGCTGCTCATGGAGAGATTGACATTGCTTTTACACATAAAGTTTCTTTGGTCCAATTCATAAATGCGGCCTGGCGCTCCATATACATTCTCACGGAAGATGTATCCCTCTCCCTGTAGTATTTATTTGTTGTAATCAAGTGGACAGAGCGATGTTTGTCCCCCGGTGCTTGCTGTACTCCACTCTCCTAACAGGAAAGGTACAACACTGGTATGCACCAGAAGCGTCCGCTAATGTGTGATAATTTATGACGGCCATTTTGAGGTGGTTATGTAAACGCGGGCTTGTTTAATTTAGCGCTGAAAGCTAATAAATCCCAATGGTAGCGTGAGTTAGTGTAAGCGTGCCTGTTGTTGTGATGAAGATTAGTTGCCCCCAGTGGAGAATACTGATCTACTTAAAGGCACAATTCATAAATTTCCAGTTTACTTTCAGATTTTCTGGACAATTGCAAATAAATGGTTGGTATCTCTGGCACAGATAAGTAGCTCATGTTTCAAAATCCATTATTTTAGTGGAGATTCACTTCCTTGCCACTCTTTTTTTGATGGTCATGTTTGGCTGATGTATATAGAACAAGAAGGTCTCCTCTCCTCTCTTTCCTTCCCCTCTTGAGGGGAATCCATAATCTAGAAAGAAGTAATAGTTCATCTGAGAAAAACAAATGTCTGCCACGTTTTTTTGGACCCTTCACTGTGTCATCGATGTGGCATGCCATGCACAATTTTTTTTGTTACCTGTTTGCCTTCCTGCAACAAACACAAAGACCATTGTTTCTGGTCGTATGGAGTATTTTGGCCACTTCACACCTGTTGTTCACATCCATGCTAGCCTGGCGTGAACGAAGGGTCGTTCTATTTGTGAACTACACCCATTTTCCCAGTGATTAGACAAACGTGCGATTGCCCATTTTGCACAAAACATAGCCGACTTACTAATTCAAAGAGAAAATTATGAACAGCCAAAGAAAGCAAACAGTTGTTGCGTGTGTGTGTGTGTGTGCGTGTGTGTGTGTGTGTGTGTGTGTTCTTCCAATGAATGAATCTAGCTTAAACTCCCATCTTCCACCCAGTTCTATCCTCTAAGCACTTATGCAGATCTGAGGAGAATAGATAGTTTTAGTAAATACAATAATAGCTCTATCTTCTTCTTGTGTATTTCCATCATATTGCATGCCTATCAAAACTTCTAGTGTGTAGTCTGAGCTGGTTGATTTAAGGGTTCTGGTTTCTGGAGCAGAGTGGGTTGTGGTTAGCAGTGAGGGTGCCAACAGAGGCCATGTGATAGGCATTACCTCAGAGCGAGCGTCCATGATTATGCTTTAAGAGCTTTTTAATGCTCATTAACACTTCTGGCTCCTCAGGCCCGGGTTTAACTTCTGGCTACTTCTCCCTGTGGCTGAGAGGAATGGGCATGTATGCGCGCACAATAGACACACACACACACACACACACACACACACACACATATACAGATAAACAAACACAGGCATGCACACACACAAGCACATGCAGACTAATGCAGATATGCACACATGCTCTCCCTTTCTCTCCTTATGCTGAGGTATTGAATTGTCACTCAACAGGCTTGAATCACACCAGAAATATAAGAGAATAACATGGATTTTTTTTTTTTTTTACATAAACCACCCTATCAAAATGACATTTGTGATTAAGCGGCACTCAAACAGAAAAAGACTAAGTTTACCTCTAGGCCAAATTTGTGATTTATTTTAATGGAAGTTAGTAGATGTGGAGATTTCTCTGGAGTTTAGATACCTGAATAAGCCTCTGTGTAGGTCTGACTCAGGTCGGTGGCTTTCGAGCAAGTGCCACAATACCCAGATATTATCCAGACCCTCTTAAGCCGCCATAAACCAAGAGTTAGTAGGGTGCTACTGGTATTTATTTAAAACCACTTAAATAAACAACTTATTACACATTCAGCACAATTTGTCACTGAGAGACTCAAAGTGGGCCATTGACTCAGCTGTGTAAATGTGTTTTTCATGGTTACACAACATTCAAGTTTGCTACACTTTTTGGATGGTTATAAACAAGGATGGGTTACAGACCATGCAACATGCACAGATTGTTCTGATCACTGTTCCTGTGAATTATGATATAGTTTATATTCAAGTTATTAGATGCACATACCAAACTGACATAATGTGATTGAATGGCTTATGCAGTTGTCAGAAGTACAGTATTGCCTTCAGAGAATTATAGATGGGTATTTTCCGCCATGTATGGATGCATAAATGTGATTATGGTGAAAGCAGCATGATCACCTACTAGAATTAGACAGAATTGTATTTAAAACTATAGCTCTATTTCTCCTTTCTTTTATGAGCAACCGTTCAATGTTCCTCTCCAATTTTCTCCGTTCCAATTTAGCTTCATACCTCCTATAGCTACGGCAGTTCAGGATAAATAATTTGTTGATGGCCACATGCTTCACTGCAGGAACATTTGAGAGATGGAAAAAAAAACAAAACTTACAGGTCTACTCTGTGTTGGTCAATAACTCTAGCAGAGAGTCATTAAAATGGACGGCATAATTCCTGCTAGACGTGTTAGGTTTTAAAGTATGATTGACAATACCGAGCTCCTTGCTAAAACCTCAGAGCTTTTTCCTTGGGTTTACGGCAGCGGCCATCTTGAATTTTTCTGCTGGCATGAGAAATGGCAGCCTTGGCCTCCACGGTTTGGTTTCTGGGGGACAAAATGAGGCCTGTAAGTGCTGCCAGACCCTAAGAGATGGAGACTAAGGGCTTTACCAAACCATAGCACTGACCAAGCCACTAATCACGGGTTGCTAAACCAAGTCTTGATAGCTAGCGTATTTATGAACGTGCGGAATCACCAGGGGACTAAGTGAAAATAGTCACTTAGCATTTGCTTCCTCCTCTCCTCTTTTCAGTGGCTGACACAAGGATTCATAGTGTCAGTTGTCAGTGATTCTTGGACTTTGCTGTGATGGTGTATCAATGTTGAGTGAGTGTCAGTGTTTCAACGTACTATCTCTTCCCCCTCAAATACATTGGAATACTACCACAATAAAGCTTGTAATGCTTTCCTTCCAGGACTAAGACAGTGGTAAATGCAGTCTCACTGAATTTGATAGTACACTTAACATGCTTCAAAACCAATCAAGAGTTCCTTCCTAATATTTCTCTAACAACAGAGACTTGACTTCAGTGCCATGAACTCAGAAACAACATTACAGAAGCCTCCATCATCAGTGGATTTGGTTTGTTTGATTAATACCCATCTGGGGTTTCCATCAAAGAGTGGTTTACTTGAACATCGATGCAACCCCTGACTCTAATGCAAGGGTCTAACAAAACCCCCTCAAGACTTGATTAATTTGATTAATTGATAACACGAGCGAGTCAAAGCGCGCTGCAGAAGATTTATTCAGCACCAAGGCCTAATAAACATATTATTGAAAAGCTGAGGTTGAAAAATGGCAAAGGGACACATTGGTTTGTTTTGGCTTGGGAGCCTTGTTCCATTCTACTGTACGAAATGGGTTTGCAGACTACTGGTGTGGAGCCGCTCTCTTTTATTTGACTATGTGCCTCACTGGGAGAAAGGAAAAAATGGCTTTGTATAATCACCAACCCGCCGTATGGCCAAAAAAAAAAAAAGAAAAAAAAGAAAAGAAAAATGTTGGCAACTGTTTTCTGTGCAGAACATTAAAAAGAGAGCAAGAGAGAGAGGGGCAGAGGGAGACGTTTCTGACCGCAACTCATAAACCGCACTTTATTTAGACTGGCGTGCACCCATTATTTGTTCACAGGGGCTTTCAGTCAGTCTGAGGGAAATATGTTCCAGCATCTGGGTGGAGGGGGGGGGGGGGGAGGGGGGGGGGGGGGGGGTGATGGAGGGAAAGGGGGATGATGGAGGAGAGAGAGAGAGAAAGAGAGAGAGAGAGAGGAGGTGGGATGAACTCTTGCCAGGTGTCGGTCGTTGCCATGGCATTCCATCAGGCGACTCCATTGCGGCTCGGCGGGCTCATCAGTGACTGAATGCCAATGGGAGGGTGTACGCTCTGTGGAGAAACCAAAAGTGGCTCTAAAGCACTCGGCTCGAGCAAACCCCCCCCCCCCCCCCCCCCGTCCACCACCCCCACCCCCAGGAGAATCTATAGAATATGCTGTGTGACCTGTGTGTGTGTGTGTGTGTGTGTGGTGTGTGATGCATGATTGACAGGGAGAGTATATAATGCACTCATGGCTTGGCTTTCTCGGTTAAGTGTGTCACTGTGAATTCCACGATTTCTGTGACATATCGAAGATGGGCTGCCTCTTGAATTGGATTTGATCACTCCAGTTAGACGGATGATGTGCTGGTGTGCAGACTTATGTGCATGCTTTATTTATTTTTTTTTTCGTATCCGACCAAAAGGCCTTCAAAGTGCCAGGCTGCATGGCTTTCATTTTTGGAAGAATCTTATAAGAACGACATGTTCCAGCTGTGGTGATGGTGGGGATTGGGAATGTCATATTTTACATTCACACGGCACGACTTGTTTGAGATGTGCCTCAAATTCCAAACATCAGTGTCACTTTGTCTTAACCACTCTTATGCTACTATGCTATGAATGGTTTACATTATCATCCTCTCCACTCCCCGCGGTGGATAGCAGTGTTTCCATGTTCATGAATATTATGTGGTATTGCTAGAAATGTCACCATCATCATCATTGATATACAAAACAGCCCTATCTCTATTCACCTATACTCGTGTGCGGCGGCAACTGTACATATTCACAAACTGAATAGGCCTCGCTCGCTGCAACTCTTAGCAACTGTTGCTATGTGTAACATTGTTGAACTCCACCTCTCGCTCGCTCTTCAAACGCGAATGACTAATCCATCACGGAGCACAGTGAAAGCTCTCGGTGAGGCCTCTGGAGCCCCCCGTGACCCTCTCCTGGATGTTTCCTCATTACTTTATAATGTATTCACGCTTACGCTTCCATGGCGCTCGCCCTGGCCTCGTAATGGGAGGAAGCAGCGAGCTGTTCCAATGCATACGAGCTCGGCACAATTTGCACTTCATTTTATTAACAAAAAAACAGCCAGCCCCAGCTTCTGGCGGAGCCTTGCCAAAGCTCACCAGGCTCCAGTGTAGCACTGCAGACAAATTTCCTGCAATGTGACGACAGGATAGAGTCTCTCAGCATCAGTGGGGTACCTCCGCTGGCCTCCGGGAGATGCTGTCATTATGCGTGTTTGCAATCATGGGGGCTGAATACCTTGGCTGGAAGTGAGGGAGAGGACCGACAGAGGCAGAGGGAGAGGGGGGAAAGAGATTGAGAGAGGGAGAGAATGAATGTTTCGGCTCCTCGGCGGTGTTTTGAGCTTTCTGAAATGCATGCGCTATCATAGCGATGTTGTGTTTACCGCAGCAGGAGGCAAACACAGAGTCACAGAGGAGAGGCGCGGAAACGCCAGACACAGTAAAATGAGCAAAATACATACATTAGGACTCTCTGTATTCACTTCACACAAGCCGAGGAGAGGAGGGAGAGGAGGGGGAGGAGGAGGGGGAAAAAAACTCATTTCAATATAAATGGAAGGCAAGCAGGGAGTGTGTGTGTCTTTATATCGGCTTTTGAACATCACTTTTTTGCTCGCCCCATGGAAATATCCACCAGAAGCCCTGAGACGAGTTTTGCGGGGAAGTCAGGATGTCAATGTTAATTTTCTCCCCGTTGCTAAGGAGACACTCTCTCGCAGAGGGACGGTTCCCTCCCCCATGGTCAAAGAGCCCTTTCTGTTTCCAGTCTTCTCGGATGGGGATGTTGTGCAATCAGACATTGAGGAACATCTCACATCAGACCGGGAGACCCCAACATCTGGGGGCAGTATTGATTTTCAATGGGGGGAAATGTCTCCCTGGTGAGCCATTCAGAAGAGCCATTTTAGCCCACAGCCAATCTCCACTGTGATTGTCATGCTAGTGTTTTGATGGTAGGGTACAGTAGCTCTCTTGTCTTACACAGAAGAAACAGAGTAACCACTCGAGCTGCTTTAATATATCAATACCATGCCCTCCTTTGAGCCAGAGACTTAGCCGCTAGCCACATCAAGGGAAAATTGCTAATGTGAGGACAAGTTGCAAGGAAAGCATTGTAAACACTAAACATTTTAGTCTGTCAACGCCTAGTCAGAAGTGGAAATCACTGACACAAATAGCTGTTGTGTGGCCGCCTCGAAATGATCCCTCTCAGCCTCCATAGTCACCTCTGACTGACACGCTGCGCTAGTTATCATGTAGCACAGCAGGAGCTTAAGGGGGTTTAGATGATATTCTGTATGGCTTGCATATACTGCCAGGCATAAACCACTTTGGCCTGAGCGAGCGCTTTCGCTACCTGCAATTGCATGGAAACATTATAACCCGGGGTCATTCAACTGCCACATCTCTAGGGCTGCTATCATATTCTATGCTGCCATGTCGGTAGTTACAGTTAGATTTCACGTTGGTAAAACATTTTCACACTTTTTAATCCATACTGTAGGAGTTCCTGAAGAGTCAACAACCAATATGGGCTATTCATACTTCTAACTAATATACAAACACTACAAAGCAAACCCAGGAATTATGATTTCCCTCTGTGTCCAGGGACAGATGTTTTAGGAAGTAATTAAACCTGCTTGCAGTAATGTGAAGACAGCCGTTCCCCAGGACAGCTGTTAGAGGTCGACTGCTCCTCAGCTCCACATGCTCAAAGGTGAAAATGTTCTACCAAAATGAAATATGACTAAGATAACTCAGTGTTAATTATTACTGCCCAGATAGATGATTAAAGTTCTTATCTGTCACTGAACAGGAACTGTAGGTTGGAAATACTCAAGAAGAATTGTTAAATAAAGCTGAGCACTATGAGCCAAGAAGCCTCAGTTTGCATCTGATGTAAAGCAGCACTGCAGTGTCTTTCTTGTCTTTTTGAAGAGTCTTGTGTTTCTGGGGAATATCTGTGGTTCCATATAAAATATCTGCAGCTAGGTCAATCACATGCTGTTATTTTGAAAAATCAACATACATTTAAAAAAATAAATACCCAAGAAAGTCAGTATTTTCCAGCAGATTTTATTCATCTTTGAAACAGCGAGATACAGCCTAAATGGTTCATTTGCCACTGAGAGGATGAATTAGATTGCAATTAAACAGGATTGCTCCACAAAACAATTACAATGTAATGACTGTACTTAAACTGTGTAACATTGTGGTATTGCTGTGTTGCTACGACATTTGTTTAAATCAACTTAAAGCTCAGCATTACATGCATTATTATTATTATAATCCTTTATTGGACATTCCAGATGATTGGAGTGTGATATAATGAAATTGTTATTTCTATGCAACAACCCATAAAGGATGTCAGATGCACATTTCGCTCACACACTTGCCCTTAACATGGAAATTGCCCGAGCCCCTAAGACAAGATCTCAAACTGATTTCATCTGAGTGCATATGCAGGCAGCAGAGCCGCCGGCCGAGGGCTAAACAGGGAAAAGACAAAAATGACAGGGATTTCACCACCGAATCCTTTTAGCAGGCCACTGACACATGAATGAGGGGAAAGAGAGAGAAAGGAGAGAAGAGAGAGAGAGAGGGGGAGGGAGGGAGCGAGGGAGGGAGAGAAAAAAGAGTAGACAACCAATTTGGGAGTAATGCAACTAAAAACTGACAAGTGTAATTTCATCCATCTGGGCCGATGTGTAAAAAGCGCTGCTCCGAACATTCCCCATGATTCCCCCTGATTGATCTTCCCCCGGTCTGAAACACCTATTATTAGCCACGAGCCTAATAGCACCAGGATGGCTCAGCGCTCTCCCAGGGGCCAATTCTCCGGTCATCTGCCCCTCACTCACCACAGCTGTGGAAACCAACCAGGGGAGAGAGAGAGGGAGGGGGGGGGGGGGGGGGGGGGAGTTGGGGGAGGGAGATGGAGTTGCCAAGAGGGAGGCAGGGGGGATGGAGGCGTACATAGGGGTGGGGGGTGAGTGGAGGAAAGGGGGGAGAGAGAGAGAGAGAGCGAGAGAGAGAGAGGTGTGGGGTTAGGAAGAGGGAGAGAGGTTGAGGAGAAAGGAAGAGCGGGGCAGAGTGGGCATGAAGAGGGAGATGGAGAGCAGAGAAGGGGACGGGATGGAGAGAGAGAGAGAGGGAGAGAGAGAGGGAGAGAGAGAGGGAGAGATGGAGACCGGCGGTCGGACATGGGGGGATGGAGAGAGCGAGAGGAAGGTGGGCGTGATGGAAAAGACAGGGGCATTGGAGAAGGGAAATAGGGGGACAAAGAGAAAAAATGAGTTAATCATAAATATGTGTCTTCTTATTTTTCCTTTTTTAATATTTAATATCAACAACCAGCAACTATTGTAAGTATTAAAAACATTAGACTGTATATGCACTCAATGTTCATTGTAATTATTCAGGTGGAAAAAAATACTGTATTTCCATGACTGAATCTATCATGAATATATTTTTTGTAACATTACATCTTATCACCAGAACATGATGACTGGGTTGTATTCATCTTTCACGTTCCTCTGTACCGGTCATGGAGGTAGAGCTGCACTCAAATGCTAATGGCACCTGGCCCACAGTGTGCCTAAAATAGTTTGATGTAAGGCACAATTAGCTTGTTAAACACTAATAAAAAGACCGAGCCACCCTGTAGTTTCCAGTACATTGCTGCAGAGATGTTAAGGTGTCTTATTTACTTCCTTGAAGTTTCCCTTGAACCATTTTCACTGGTTGTGTTGGTTGTTCAAACCATATGGAGGCTTTTCTCTTTTCAGGTTTCATTTTTCTTTTATAAAGCTCATTTTAAGCATTACATTATGGCTCTGCTGGAAAAAAAATAGATTTATCTCAAGTACAAACAAATGGTAAAATTAATAATGCCATTTAATAAAAATGAAGAAAAGAGATTCATGATGTAAAATTGCTCACTTTGGCTCATTTGAAACATTCCAGGTTGAACAAACTTTTGCCTAGTTTTGAACCATAATGCTGGAAGCCAACAGTCAAGGTCCCAAGCCTAAAGTCACCATGATATTGCCAAGGTTGGATGCCAACAATGAGAAAGTTTACAACATGAAGTTGAATGAGAAATGTTGCTTGCTGCTCCGCCTTTCGGGTAATTTTTGCGATGGATTAAGGTCACAAGGCTTTTGTTAATCGGCCCTTCAGTCTCTTTGATTGAGCGAGCCCTCAGGTGAGGCGTAATGCATTTTCAAGGGCAATGATCACAATAATTGGCTACCTTCATTTCACCAAAATGGACAAAGTCCTAAAACCTCTCCACTTGAAATTGTCAGTTCAGAGCAAATGAAAATAAGGACTATGAGGGCTTTCTAGGCAAAGAATTAATAACTATGAAATTATAAGGCTAGCTATAGAAATTATTTCCTGGACAGACCATTAAACTGATCTGTGATCTGTGGTTTGTGAACTCAGAAAACCCTCAACTGTCTTACTTGTGTTTCACAGCAGTTTAGATGATTTTGTTATAAAGCTGCTATACTGATCGTCAAGGCCCAATTAAGAGACTTTATATGGTTGAGCCCCGGGTGATACGTAATGTAGCCTTTTTAAATTTCAATAAATGAAACATTTGCCATAATGCTGCAGGTCACAATATGAGAAAGGCAATTGAACTGATGATATTTTCTCTGTGTTTTGCTCCTGTTGCACTTTTATTCCCCACAAATCAGTAGAGCCCATGTGTCCACTGACCAGGCCAATTTAGAAGCAGGAGGAGGTTAAAGCCTTCAGAGCAGCGCCCCAGAGCATCATGGGTGTATGTGCCTTGCTCAAGGGCAGTAACTTGTCACTGGCATCAACCAGCGGCCTTCAGCCTCTCTAACTTCAAAGCCAAACTGCCACCATTAAAGGAAAAAATAATAGCAGGTATTGTGATTAAAAATTCTGGTTATTTTATTGTTTGTTGAGTTCGAAAATCTTAGTATTCTATAAAAAGGTGCATAATGATATTTCTACTGAGGCTTTGTTTAGAAGTAAAAAAAAACAAAAACAAAAAAAAACAGCTGTAATACAGGAGAAGACACAAAAGTAGAATGAGATAAATCTCTTCAGCTTCCCTAACGTTTTTCAACTTTGAAACATACACAGCTTATTCCCTATGTGGTCTGGCTTTTCCTTTAAAGGGAAGTGAAACAACAAACACATAGCTTGTTTGGTCCTTGTACTTCCACTAACTGGACATCCATCAGCCTTAAAGGGGTTGACGGCCAGGTGTGAATGTGCCTCCTGTACACATCATTTGAACTTTGAATGGTATAAATGGCATTGGTCTGTATAAACACTACACATCACAGAGTAAAACAATTACAGAAACTTCTCCAACCTCTGCAGAAATGACATTCACAGGAGGGCAGAGCACAAGACAAAACAAGACCCAGGCTGATGTGAAATGCAGTTTCAGGTAGGTGTGTTTCGAGCTGCAGCAGACAAAGGTCCACAGCTATCATCTGACACACTGCTGCAACCCACAGCTCATGAGAACCTGAGCAGCTCAGAGAGGGACAGGCCCGTCCACCACACACACACACACACACACAGCTTTGGACCAGGTGTGACTTTTTTTTTCTCTCTCTCTTCACTTTTTTTTCCGCCTCAGTTCACCTTGTGCTCTTAAATTTCAAGCCTCTTTATTTTGCAGGCAGGGTTGACTATTGTGTGCCCCACTTCCTCCACTGGTACATTCATTCCTATATGTGAGCCAGGACTCTCTTGTTGGAACACACACTGCTTGTTTTGTTATCAGGGTGGACTGCTGTGTGGATGGGAGATGTGGAGAGGCTCTGATTAAGGATGTATCCACAAGATATTCTCACTAACAGTGTTTTGAGTGTTTTTCCAATGATTTCTGGAATTGCTTAAAGGATTAAACTGGCAAGATCAAACTTGAAAGTGAATAGCAATCTCTTTATTTCATGTTGTGCCTACTGTATAAGTGAGATTTTATTGTGGCCTGGTTAATGCTGTTTATGTTCCCAGTTGTAAATCTCACCAGTCATTATGGCCTGTGAAGCTTATACACGTTTACTTATTCCTTATGCATTTATTTGGGTGTCCACATCAGTCCATGTAGGCCTTATAGAATATGTAAATCATTTTACAATTCAAAGGCAAGACCTAAAGACTGATAGGAGAAGATACAAGACGTTTGTCTTCAACATTGCATGATGCACGTGCATTTTGACTCTTTTTTTTTTTTTTTAAATGTTTAGACCTGGGTTTCCATTTTTCCTCAAACGTAGTGAAATACTTGAATCCCTTTTGCCATCGCATTTGTAATCGAGATTAATATTTCAGGGAATATCTGTCACCCATACTATTATATCTCATTTAGAAACCCAGGCATTTTCATATGTTGTGAATTCCCTAACGAAAAATCAATATAATATTCCTATAATATTCCTACAGGGATTTATAGAGTGTCTGGTACTCAATAGTGTGTTTGTAGTGACATTATCGTATTGAATGGTCTTTTTTTAATCTCCTATAGTGTCACTGTAATATTCCTACATTATTCCTACAATGCAGTGGGCTAGTGTGGTGTGATATTTGTAAAGCGTTTTCCTACAATTAATTTCTAATCGGATTACTATAGTACTTTTTGTATCGGTTGATCATAATCCAGCCGAGCGGGTGTAATTTTATAGTAGGCCCACATACAAGCCTATAGGCTCCAGTGTGTGGCGCGCATTGGAGGCGCGCTTAGACCTTGTGTAAGTTTTAAACCACCTGCCTTCTCTGACAGTAACACCCACCCACACACACACACACACACACACACACACACACACACACCCCTCTGTATCGATAGCCTCACCACAGGACCCTCAGTCTCAGTGATGAATATTCCCCATTTGGAAGATCAAAGTTGCCTCATCAGAAACTGCGGTGAGCGGTTTCCTCAACGAAGAATCACTATAATATTCCTATAATATTCCTATAGGGACTTATATTGTGTTTGTGGAAGGTCTATTCAATAATGAGTTAATAGTGACCCTATATATAATATTCCTATTGGGACTTATAGTGTGTGTGTGGTGCTCAGCAGTGAGTTTATGGTGACCTTATCGAATTTAATGGTATATTTTATCTCTTATGTCATCTATAGAATATTCCTATATTATTTTCTATATGGGCTTTTGCTGTGATATTTGTATAATATCATTATAAAATTGACTATATAGGGGTAGTGTAGGTTTTCGTAGGAAATTTTTTTAAAGATGAGCTGCAGTATATTAATTAGCATTACAAACTACTTCAACGAACCCGCTATACAGTAGGCCTACTGCACATGACTGCTGTATGTGTGTGTGACGATGATGATGATGATGATGACGATAATGATAATAGTAGCAACAGCAGCAGCAACATCAATAATATTAGTAATAATATTAATAATAATAATAACAGCAATAATAATAATAATAATAAATGTGAACTAATAATCAGAATTTTAAAGGCCAAAATGAAAGCGATTCATATTAAAGGAAACGACCGTGCAATAATTGACCGGTGGAGGGACGCTCTGTCTATAATCTTAGACCTATTTTACATATTTTATGGAAAGTTTAAGGTGAACAAGGTGAACCTCTGTCCCACAGGGTTACAATTTCAGGCTTTCTATATTAGGACAGGCCCACATCTCAGACTCTAATACTCGACTCACTTTATTATGGCCTACATCAGTTAATTTATGCTTAATGCTTAAACATTTCAGAAGTTTACTTAATGCTCCTCGTTGTCAAGTATTCTGTTCTTTTTTTCCCCCTGTCATGAGAGATGAAAAGGGCTCTAATTATTTCAGGAGGTTGGGAAATAAATGATTGTCTTTGAAGTAGGCCTGGGCCTTGGACTACATTAGAAGCCAAGCATGTGATTTGCAACTGTTGAAGTAAAACCCTCACTCGGCTGCGGGGAAAAAAGGGAAAAAATGAGGAGGGAGGATTCTAGGCAAAGAAAATGGTATCTTTGTTTGCTCCCCTTTGTTTACCACGGGATTCTTTCTCTTTTTTTCTTTTTTTCCTCTTTTTTTACTAATTCATTTCAATGGCTTTCAAACTGGAAAATGGAAATGTTGCTCCTGCCCTCTATTTCGGCGGCAGCGTCCTGGCAACAGAGCAATTTTCTATCATCAGGGATAAACGGCATCGAACAGTACATTCTGATAAAAAAAGAAAAAGCCTATGATTGCTGGCCTTCCTGTCTGTCATCTACCGACCAAATCCTCTCCTTCAAGACCGACCACTGTGCTGTCAGACCTAATAATGCTGCGTATTAAGTCGAGAGAGGAAAAAGGTACCAAAGAGGTATACGCCTCTGTGCCTCAGTAGTCTTATTTGTCACCAAGATAAAATTCATGGCAACTTTTTTTTGGATATAGCTCTTTTGTTATTGATTTGATAGATAATATCATAGACCTAGGCGTGCACCAGGTCATATAGACTACCCAGGTCCTGAGCATAACCAAAACCATTTACACTGATGAAATTGTGTTATCGGTATTAATGTTTTCGCCCCTAAAACTGCCAGTGGTAGAAAAACATAGAAAAAAATGCCTTCTGTGTCTCTGCTTAGCTCTTATTCCATTTATTTTCCTTGCACATGATCACATGGTCACAGAAATGTTGTAAGGACACTATATTCCTTAATTTTGGTCGCTTGTAATGTTGGTGAATATAAGCTTGCACCCGTTGCATGTCACTAAATGTAATATAAATGTAATTATCACCTGCATTTCTACCTGTTTGGCCACGTTTATTGGCCTTTATTTTGTCTTCGCCATTTCAGAAACAAACGACAAAAACAAAGTCGTATGATTGGTGCCAGGAAACGGAGCAAAGCAATCGTTTACGCAGACCTAAACTTCCAATGTTTCCAGAGAAGGCGAGAAGAGAAACAAGCAGTGTTAATTAAGACGCGGGCCGTGAGTCACCGCAGCGCAGCTTTAGCCGTGCCAAATTGAATCCATTAGGCTATGAGAGGCTGTGAAGACCCAGTGGTGCAGGTCTTTGCTTATTTGTGGTCATTTAGCCCCGCAACGACCACGCTAGGTTTGGTACATCTGAAGGCCCTCGCGCGCACCTGGGTCCATGCATATGCCAATTTTGCCATTTACTCAAGAGATAATGCAATCCCAATTAATGATGCAAAACTGATTATAAAAACACGCGAGTGCATGTTTTTTCTTATGACAAAAAAGAAAACACGATTATTTTTTCTTGTACCATCTGGCAAAGTTGCACTCTTTTTACATAACACATGAAAGGTTTGCATGTATTGGGTTTGCATTAGCACAATGCGCGCAATTTCTGTGCGTAAAAGCGGTGCGCCATGATGTGTGTATTTGGGCATGGGTGAGTTCTGCCGGAGCATTAAAGGCTGTTCGGTGATCATTTTGGGTCGGGGGTGGGGGGTCGGGGGTGGGGGGCGACGGGTGCTCCCTCTGAATCTCATTACAATGAACCGTGTTATACTGACAGCTGTGTGTGGTATGCATCTGCGCTTCCCTTCCCTTGGCCACTTCCCGCCCTTCACGCGGCAGCGATGGAAAGCCGTCGACGCCTGGCTGTCTGTGAAGCGCCAGTGGGTTTGTTGCTCTGGAGAAGGGAGACATGTTGTTTAAGTGCCTCCCGGCCTCTTCTGCACTGACAAGCCTCGGCGTCCCCAGCTGCCTGGGCCCCAGTCAAGGAGGTGGCTTTCCATGCGAGCCAGTCAATAGCTGTTAGAGGGACCGACCGCAAACTCCCAGGCACTCTGCTAGAAATATGACTTGTGTCTTGCGGGAACTCCATGTTAGCGCTCAAATATGATTAACACATGTTGCCAGATAGACAAGAAAAGCCATGCAGTGTCATGCAGTCATACAGTGACACACATCAGAGAGAGAGGGAGAGAGGGAGAGAGGGAGAGGGGGAGAGACAGAGAGAAACAGAGAGAGAGAGAACTGTTTTATATTTTAGATATTTTTAACCTATGCTATTAACATTTTGTGCGTAAATCTAGCACATTATGCATGCGTAATTAGACTATGTGTGCGTATTGGTATAGTCAATTTGTGTTAGGTTACCTATCCTATCTTTAGGATATTAAAATTGATCATGACTGACCTGTTAACTTTAAAATAACGCCAGGTTACACCAATAAATGGAGTGTAAAATATTGTCAGTTTGCCTGTATCCCAGCGCAGACAGTCGGTGTGAGGGAAACCCCGGGCCTGATGCATCCAGTGGCTGGATATTGGAGTGATTTTAGAGAGTCATTCATCAGCGTTTATAGGACAGCTGGAAATAAAGACCACTTCTGTTAAACCACCACGGCCATTGATTGTGTTGAAGGTCAATCATCTACTTAGGGACAAAGTGATTTCTAGATCTGCAGCTGAATGATGTTCATTTTGTGATTGACATTTTGTCGAATTGAAATATCAAATAATTTCTCTCCAAAACTGAATAAGGCTATGAACTCCTAATCCACAATTAATAGGCAACTGTGCTGCAGCAGGCCATGATGCAGCAGGTGAAAAACATGCTGTGGATTATAACGTCTAATTTTGCATATTGATAGCCTTTTTTTTTTTTTTTTTTTTTTTGATTAGCCTATCTTGAATGCGTGGCACAACACAATTTGTTTTGCCAATTTTTAATTTGGAAGAATCAAATGTGATTTCAGGTTATTTCTTCAGAAAATATTAAATATCAACATCTATAAATTCTGCAGACATATGGCCAACCTACAACCATTAATAAAATGTTATATAGGCCGGAATCACGTTCAAAACACATTCTGCGCATATTTTTTCTGCGCATAAATGTGCTTTGCAATTAGACACGGTTGTCACCTTGCATACAATACATCTTAAACATTTCAAAAGCACTAAGGTCGGGTATGTCATGTTCTCCCCATTCAAACAAATCCGTCCTTTCATCACTTCAGTTATTCTCGGTGTGTAGAAAAGCCTCCCAACACGCCTGCGGGACACCAAGACTTCCATATTAGCCACACTGCTATCCTACAAGCTCATACTCCTGTCGTGGCGCACAGGTGATGCTGCAAAAACGGAGAAATAAAGATGTCCCAACTAACTGAGCACGGAGATTTAGCCTATAAGGAAGCGAGCAACAGCTCTGCAAAGCATGCGTGGCTTTGTAGTACCACTCAAAGGCGATTAGAAAAGGTATAGGATCTGGTTTCTCTTCTGCGTGTCCAAGTGGAACACGGGCTGGGGAATTGGCCACTATGTTAGATCATTGAAGGGTGACCAAGGTGCGCTGGGTCCTGCAAGGTCATTACTTCGTGCCTTAAATACTCTTACAATTCCCAATTGGCAATAAAATCATTCACCAATGGCATTGAACACAAAACAGCATGCAAAAGGCGTTCTTACCTGCATCCCTCCTGTCGATAAAGAAGTATTCTGGGTATTCTTTTTTTTTTTTTTTTTTTTTTTTTGGTCATTTATTCTAAGACAGCCTGAAAAAGACAAATCCAAATGTTGTTGGGTGTCTCGCCTGGCTCATATCTGCGAACTGCCTCTGTGCTTCCAGCTTGGTCCACTGCTGTAAAATGATTATCCGACTGGGTTGTGCACTTTTAAATCCCACAAAGTAAATAACAGCCGTAGCTGGCGATAATAGCAAGGTACCAAGTTCTTGTTACTGAAAAGGAGAAAATTGAAACTAAACGCTGCATTTAGACAACCATTTTTGATAAGAGGATAATTGAGGCGACACTGGCGTATAATTAGGGGATAATTTATGCTATATCCACTTTTATTCCACCCTCCCAAAATAAGCCCAGTCCATAATCATTACAGGCGAATTGTTCTTAATTTTATAGCTGCAATTTGAATAAAGTGTGGCCGCTAATCAAATAGGTTTTGGTTGTAACTTGATTGCGACCATAATTATTTTTTCATCACCTTTTTTTAAAATCGCTGAATGCTACATTGTGGCAAAAAAAGTGTTGAAAGCAGTGTAAAACATGATTTGAATACATATTGCATTAACATAAACGGAAAGAGAATTTTATTCTTATTTGCGAATCGAACATTCCAGCCCGCAGGGGCAAACTGTATAATTTACATATATTGAAGACCCCATCAGGCCTCATATTTCAACAGGGATAAAAGACACTGTCAGTTTATCTCGGTATCCACCCTTCTATCTGCAAAATAACCTATTGTACCTCAGGCGTATTGTTATTTGATGTGTCACGTGTACCAGTACTTTGCATTGTCTGAACATCCTTAATCATATGGTCAAAAACGAAGTTATAAAATAGATTGGTACTTGCAGAGAGGAAGAGGGGTATAAAGGGTGCGTGCTCATTAGGCTAAATCAAAGCGCACACTACACTGCAAAAAACACACATCTTAACAGCTCATTTAATATTATTGAGTCTTAAAATCTTATTTTCCTGAAAACAAGTGGAAAAACCCCACCAATGGAGTGTGATAATTCCACTTATTTCCAAAGCAATTCCACCTGTTTCAAGAATTTTCATGAAATAAGGCAGATCTCTCCACAAATATCATCATAGTGTCACAATTCAGGAGAAATTTGGAAAACGTTTATTTGAATTGGAAACAAATGCAATTATTTCACATCCTTTGGCAGATTTTTTTTCCACGTTTAAATGAAAATAATTTTAGGCCTATAAGACTAAGATAAATGACTTGTTAAGATGGATATTTTTGCAGTGTATGTTGCGCACCGTGCGTAATTTATGGGGGTTTGGTGTAAAATCAAAATCGATTATTATTCTATAAGAGTGATGCTTATATGATGATTGCCTGTAGGTCATAAGTTCCTCAGAAACAAGAAGAGAACTGTAAACTGTAAATAAACTGGTAGAGAAGAAGAAGCGGGACATACAGGCTGCTTGCTCATCAGGCTAAATCAAAGCGCGCACTATGTTGCGCGTCGTGCGTAATTTGGGGGTTTGGGTAAAAACAAAATCGACTCGGCAATTCCAAAAGACCTGGTTTTACGTGTGAAGCTTGTCTGTAGGAATTAGGCGTCTTTCCCACCATATATCATTTCACCCATAGTTGTGGTGGGAGCTGGTAAGGTGGGTTAACTCCAGCTCAAGTCTCCGTGAAGCGCAGAGCACTGATGACGTTGGGTTGGATGACCAATCGGGAGGCGCTGCCCTTTGGAGACAAACCATTTTACTTGTAGTGTCTGCATCAAGTCTGGAAGCAAGGGCTCAATTTTAACAGAATCCACCTTAAAATCTCTCCCTTAACTTATGCCCACCTTCCGCCACATTGAGTGAGAATATCACAGGACACGAGAAAAAAAAGACGCCACTGGAAAATTCGGGTGTTAATAGGACAATATCGGTTCGCGGTGGAGAGAGGGGGAGAGAGACAACAGCACAGCGAGAGAGAGAAAAACCGATTTGGACTTGAGAGAGAGGGGGGTGAGTGCTCTCAAGGCAGAAAATTTGATGATGACCATGACTACGATGGCTGACGGTCTGGAGGCTCAGGACTCGTCCAAGTCTGCTTTCATGGAGTTTGGGCAGCAGTCGCACTCACAGCAGAGCTCCCCGTCGATGGCCGCCGGCCACTACCCGCTGCACTGTCTCCACTCCGGCTCGCACCCGCACCACCAGCACGACAACCCCCCGTACGCCGGGACCAACTCCTACAACAGGTCGTTACCCTACTCCTATGTGAGCCACCCGCACCACAGCCCGTACCTGCCATCCTATCACAACAACACGGGCGGACAGACAAGGTTAGACGGCACAGGTAAGACACGCCGCTTTTGGGGAAACGCAGCGCGTCATGTCCAGCTATCACTAGCCGTTTTGGCTGGACAGCTTTTATCCGGAGCGCCTTACCGTACCATTAGCGCCTACATTTCTCTAGTATGGGTGGGAACCGAACCCCTAACCCTGCCGGTGTTAGTGCCATGCGAAATTCACACGAATGATCTCTTAAGCGCAGGTGGGCGATCAGCCTGCATTGGAGAAAATCGCGGCGTAAATGGCAGCGGATAATTCGAGCTCCAGCCTATTACCCTCCCGTCTCGACGTTATAGCGTTTTTGCTGTCCCGGTTTCGCTGAACCACAGCTCTCCCCTCAGTTCCCACAAACCCATTTTATGCCCGGGGTGTGATCATCACGACCGTGCAATCCTCACCAACTATTCGTGGAAATTAGGCAGCCCGCTCGCCTCGAATGTTGTAATTAGCATTTAATTGACATGTCATTACGAGCAATATCCTAAATATGACAGCGTATGCGGATTGTGGCTGCCACGGCGGATAAAGACAATGCGAGATGTCAGTTTTTATCAGCCTGGATAGATTTCTGGACAGTTTGATTCTGCGTCTCAATATTTGCCTTCACCTTGACAGATATTTGATATTTTCTACACATGATTAAAAGGCATTTGTGAATCATAACATTGCCCATTTTTGTTGCAGAGCAGCAGAAAACGACAGTGATTGAAAATGGGGAAATTCGTTTCAATGGGAAAGGCAAGAAGATTCGCAAACCTCGGACAATTTATTCCAGTTTGCAGCTTCAAGCACTGAACCACCGTTTCCAGCAAACACAGTACCTCGCATTACCGGAGCGCGCCGAGCTGGCTGCCTCTCTAGGGCTGACACAAACACAGGTACACTGCTTCATATTTTACATTTAGGGCCTGGAAATATTATTATTATCATTATTATTATTATTATTATTGTTATTGTTATTATTATTATTATCATTATTATTAGTATTATTAGTATTATTAGTATTATTATTATTATGGCTGTTGTTTTGTTTTTGTTTATTATTTTGCTATCAGTGATTTAGAAATTAGACCCACCCTGCTCACAGCTTCACGCAGGCTATATTGACATTTATATGCTATGCTTTACTAATTGCATGCATTCCCCTCGTCCTCTCATGCAGGTAAAGATATGGTTCCAGAATAAGAGGTCAAAGTTCAAGAAGCTGCTGAAGCAAGGCGGCAACCCGCATGAGAGCGACCCTATGCCCGGCTCCATCGCCCTCTCCCCGCGCTCCCCGACCATTCCTCCGATATGGGACGTCTCGGCCTCTTCCAAAGGAGTAAACATGCCGGCCAACAGCTACATGCCCGGTTACTCTCACTGGTACTCGTCCCCACATCAAGATTCAATGCAGAGATAGACTGGCGAGGCAGAAGGTCAGTGAGCTGTCTGGAGGCCTCCGGATCTCCGCCAGTTTCCCACGTACGTTTAATTTCTGTCAGCCCAGAGACTGGAGCCTGGCGAGGAGCGAAGCCTCTGCTCCTCTGCTGAAGGATAAATGCGGCCAAGCCTCGGTGAGATGACACAAAGCAAGGGAACTAACCATTTTAACGTACATGGCTGTTCAGTGGGCTCGCATTTGTTATGCTTTCATTCATGTCAACATCTGAACGTCAAAATACCAAATATATCAGTGACATTTTAGCCAGTTGGGGCAAGGACTGCATACACTCTCCACGCGCTGTGGCGCACAGAACCTTTCGCCATGGTTTATTGAAGGACTCCTGACTGCTATTTGACTGGTTGTTTCTCCAACATGCAAAACCAAGCAATTTGTCTGTCTGTAAATATAATCTGCGATTTTAGTTGTACATACACTTTTTATGTTTTGTCAGATTGAGTAAACCATGACTCAAAACAGATGTCTGTTGTTCCATGATTTTAAAAAAATGAAATGAGAATTGTTCTTTTTTTTATATTTGGCCTGTTATCCTTCACATTAGGCCAACATCACAACATGAAAAGGCCTATTGCCCGTCACTCTGGTGCGTAGAAGCTACTAAACAATCTGAACACGAGTTAAAGACAGTCTTCAGTGAATAGTCTATTTCATCACAGTAAACACTAAATACATCCAACACGCACATCTTATATAGATTTATCAGATACATTGAACGCCACAGGAAATTAACTTACCCTTCACAGCTCGTTTCTACATTTACCTCGAAAGACATTCGCTCCAGGTCCAGCTTATCTTGTCATTTCACCCTCAATTATTAGAAGTATTGACAAAATGTTTTCTCCCTTCTCTCCGTCCTAATGCAGGCCGTTAAATGCCAAGCTCCACAGGATCGATCTTGAACAAAGCATCCAGCTGCAGTGGCGTTCAATATGAAGGAGATATTTGGGACAATTTGTGGGTTTTTATCCAAGTGAGGGTTTTTTTTTCCATTCTCATAAATGCAGGCATAATTAGGGTAATTTTTGATGTAGCCCGCTGATTACATCGTTTTTACCGTCAAAGATAATTACCTGTAATTTTCTACCACTTTTAATACTAAAAGGCATCTTTATTTGGATTTGAGGTAGCACAGACGGAACAAAAGAGAAAATTATTCGGTTATTCATATACAAATTGCTGAGAGGAGTGAACACTCGGGATATTATCTGAAATTACAACGTTGAAAAGCTTCATGCAGCTGTCAAGTCGCGGATGCCCCACTGGCGCACAGAATGAGCCTACCTGGGCCCCCAGACTGGGGCCTGCCGGCTCTATGGGCCATGTGCATCCAGGGGCTGCAAGCACGAGCCAAAACCCTCAGTGTGCAAAACATAAACAAAGGGACTGAATATATATAGAGAGAGAGCCCTAGCCATATTCAGCTATTACGCTTTAACAAATTTCACCAAACTCCACTGTCATGTTTTAGTAGGTTGTGGTTTGAAAATGGAAAGGCCTATAACAGCTCTTTCCCGAGCTAAATCAAATATAATTTTTACACTGAATATAGATAGATAGATAGATAGATAGATAGATAGATAGATAGATAGATAGATAGATAGACGGGGGGGAGGGGGGGTTAGGGAGGGACATGTGTCAGCCCTCCTTGGTCTGTTTGCTCCATCAGCAATAGGTGATGCAGTACAGCCAGGGTCCCATAGAAAAAGCTCCTATAGCAGCTCGTAGGATTTCAGACAGCTCTGCTAACCTCACACGCTCAGCAGCACCGCATCAGGCTTTGTAAAGACACCCAAACACCAAATAATCTCACCAACAAATAAGAAATAATCATATTTTAGTAAACTGCAAATTTCTCCATTTCCCCGTCGATAATTCAGACTCCAGAAAGCATCAGGCTTAGCTTATTGAATAGTAAATTGCAGTCAAGAATGTTGCAGCCTCGTCCTGTCCGGACAAATGATCCCAAAAGCCAAAAAGGAATGGTCAGAGGAGGAAAATGAGAAATATCCTTACCTTTCTTCGCTGCTCTAAAACAGACTATAAGCAAAAAGCGGTGCACGGTTTTACTGCCGGTGGTTGAATAAGCAAATCCAGGTGGGAGAGTGTTTGCACACCCCGGTAAGCTCTTATATATTGCCTGCAAAATTAGCTGTTATTACTGTCACTGTTTAGTGATGGCGAGCTTGAAAAAAAGCCCTCTGCAATCAAGAACCAAGCGCATCTTTGCAAATTATAGATAATTGTCAATGTCCAGATTATGATAATGGAGGCCCTAATCCTGGAGAATAATTATTGTGGAGTGTTACAGTTGAAGCTGTCCAGTAAAGCTAACTGTCATTATTTAGACTCGATTTGCAAAACGGGGGGAAACTAGCTGAGTGGAAAATGTTCGGTTGGAAATAAACGGGGGCTCTCGATGTAATGGCACCGCCAGTGTGCGTGCGCGTGTGTATGAGTGCGTGCGTGTGTGTGTGTGTGTGTGTGTGTGTGTGTGTGAGAGAGAGAGAGAGAGAGAGAGAGAGAGAGAGAGAGAGAGAGAGAGAGACAGACAGACAGCGAGAGAGAGAGACTAGGCCTATGTATGCGTGTGTGTGTGTCTGTGTATGTGCACGCGAGCTTGTGCGCGCCCTTGGCTGTGCGTGAGCGCGTGCGTGTGTCATATGAAAATCAGACGTAGCCTAGATTTCTCGAGTGACCTGCTCGCAATGTAATTACGAGACCAGCGGCTACAGTAGAAATTAGGTTGAAAACAACAAGAAGCACCGTCGCGTGTTTTGGATTAGAGTCGAGGAAAGCATTTTATACAGCATTTTGCCCCAATGTGTGTGTGTGTGTGTGTGTGTGTGTGTGTGTGTGTGTGTGTGTGTGTGTGTGTGTGTAGGTGTGTGTGTGTGTGTGTGTGTGTGTGTGTGTGTTGGTAAAGTCTATTCCGTACAATCAAGGGGAGGAAGAGGTTTCTGTGTCAGGTGGAAATGGTAACATGCATGGGTCAGTGTGTGGGTCAGATGCAACTGCATTGTTTAGTGTGTGTGCGTGTGTGTGTGTGTGTGTGTGTGAGAGAGAGAGAGAGAGAGAGAGAGAGAGGGAAAGAGAGAGAAAAAGAGAAAGAGAGAGAGAGAGAGAGAGAGAGAGAGAGAGAGAGAGAGAGAGAGAGAGCGAGAGAATGGGGAGGCAGGACCTTGTGTGGCATATTCGTTTATAAAAACTCACGTTATGTTCTTTGTGCATATGGCCGGGCAAATTCAATTAGAGCCATTTTCAAAGCCCTAATGTTTCTCACAGTGGCACGGTTTGTTTAGTGGTTTTGCAGTGGCAGCGCTGGTAGTACTGGCTGCTAATAACATGGTGAAACTGTGGAGGATTTTCTTTTTTTTTTTTTATTTTACCCGGAAGGTGGGCTGCGGCCGGGAGTGGCAGAGCTCTGGAGCCGGTCTACCCCCACAGGAATGCGGATTGTCTCAGATCTCCGTGCCGCCCCCCTCGCCTCCTCTCTGCCATTCAAAGCAGCTAATTGTAGGGGACACAAAGCGAGCACGACTGCAGACTGTCTGCTGCGAGACCCAGGCATTTTCTTTACAGGGAGGCTGGAGTCAAGTCAAAGGCAGAGGGCTGTTCTGCACTAAAATAAAGTCTGAATGGAAAAATAGCATGGTGATGATCGTGGTGGTCAGTAGTAGGCCAAGTAACAACAACAATAAATTAAATCATGATAATAATGATAATAAAAAATGAATAAATAATAATAATATAAACACTTGGTTGCTATATAATCGTATATATAGGCTATATAATAACTATAGTAATCCTATAATAATTTTAGAAGAAAAAAGACAAAAAGAATTAGAAGGATACTATTAAAATATCAGAGCAAAATAATGTAATATAGCCTACTATAAGAATATTATAGGATTATTATAGCGATACCATAGAAGATCATAAAATCATGCCATGAAAGTGGCTACTATTGAGTGCCACAGACACATAAGTAGCCTATAGAAATATTATAGGACAATTATAGTGATTCGTTAGAGAAATCACAATAATAGTTCAGACAAACCAAGAAACACCGATATTCATTTGACTTCGCCTATGTGTAATTATTATGGCTTACCATCTGTTGTCTGACATTGACCTATATTGAATTTTCACAGCAATTTATTTACAAAAAAAATAATTAAATGTGTTTTGATACGTCTGTTTAATTAAGTGGCAAATTAGCATTCCATGGGTATTGTTTTCTTCCGTGAGTGTAATACAGGCTGCGCGTGCTGCAGCATCCTAAAAACTAAAAAAAAACAATGAGGAATTCTTCACATAAAGGCAGATATTTTTTAGCCCCCTTGTGTAATGAAAGTCAATTAAGTCGCTCAGAACGAGTTTGTCTGAGGCGTCTGCAGACATGATCACCCTGAGAGTTTTGCGGTTTAAAAGACACACAGTCAAAGAGATAAATATAGACCGTGGGTGTTTTGGCCAATTCAAAATAGTTAGATTGATCATTTACACGAGCATTACGATTTACGGCACTTTCTAGATAATTCATCTTAATATTGAGCAGCTGTGATTTACAACCTTGGGTGAAAATGTCGCCTAAGGCTTACAAACATTTTTTTTTCTCAGTAAGCCCTTGTCGTGATTTTCAGTGCAAATAACTGAGGGTTAGAATAACAAGAAACTGCAGTGAGGCCGAAAGTCAGATACTGAAAGTTTTCAAAGTCCATTGTCCATTTAAACGTTTAATAGTCTTCCAAAATGCAATAAATTACATGCACACATTTACACATTTTACACGTTTCTTCTATGACTGTCATCAAATACATTGCATATTCCTCTGAAATTTAAACACGAGTCCCATAGAAGGAAGAAAAAAAAAATATTTGAAATGAACAACAGGTTTTCAATATAACGTCCCCGCTCCAAGAGCCAAAGAGTGCTGTATCGAGTTCGGGGTCTGCAGGTGGGAATTCATGGAGCCGCCGGCCGCGGAGGTGTACCATGACCCCGAGCTTTCCAAAAAGTTAGAGGCCGTCGTGTTGATGCTTTGAGGCTGTAGGCTGTGGGGCCTGGACGGGCCCTGTGTGTCCCAGACGGCCGGGGACTGTGGAGAGTTGCAGGCCATGGGGTCGCTGGAGCTGGGGCTGTGCTCCGGGGGAAGCTCGCCGTTTTTCATGATCTTCTTCAGCTTCGATCTTTTGTTCTGGAACCAGATTTTGACCTGGAAAAGGTTGAATAAACGGGACTATTAAAATCTCATATATAACCGCACAAACAATGGCACAGAAATAGCATGACTTAAAAGACGCACAGTGCGTCAAGGCGCACAGCGTTTGGACAAAGCTCGCCAAATGCGCCATGCTTTAGTTCGAGAGCCAAGGAGGGTGATAAGACTCCTTCACATCTTTAACATTTGAACAAAAATACGACACTTTTCTACAGTTTAATGAAACAGGGTAAGAAAGTATTTATCTATAATCCCACCTGTGTTTGCGTGAGTCCCAGTGAGGCCGCCAGCTCGGCTCTCTCCGGCAGCGCCAGGTACTGTGTGTTCTGAAACCTCCGCTGCAGGGCGGCCAGCTGGAAGCTGGAGTAGATCGTCCGGGGTTTTCTCACTTTCTTGGGTTTGCCGTTCACCATCCTCACCTCAGGCTCTGCTACCTCTTTTTCTGTTCAAAATAAATAGAAAAAAAAATAAAATAAGCATGATTGCCCATCACAAACTGCAGCATCTTTTTTTTTAAACATTTTGTGTTGCTCATCGCCCATCCCTTAAAACCAGAATAACCTCCATTTCACCAAAACCAAACATGCAAACCAAACGAAAGGAAGATAAACGCAGGTTGGCAGAAAAAAAAAATGAAATTATAGCCTGTATCCTCATAATATTTGAAAATCACATCAACTCAAGTGGTGTTTGAATGAGACTAAAACTAAAGGAAAAACCCTTTTGCAGAATTTATTCGTTTTAATTTAACAGCCGCACAGATTGCGAACGCATTTCTGCATTTCTTATTCAAGAGGAACAATCAGAAACAAATCCATTAGAAGGGATGATAATATGAACAAATATTAGCGAGTATCAACTATAGCCACGTGACTAGTTATAATAATCTGATGTTATTATTATTATTATTATAACGAAAAGCAGGCCCGTACCTTGCGGACTCGGCTGGGCTTGTACTCTGCTGTAAGTCCCGGCGTACTGGTGGTAGGCAGAGGTCGTGTACGAGCTGTAATCTGGGTAGGATTTTGTCGAGTAATTTCCAGCGGATCCGTTTACGCCGTGGTACTGGTACTGATAGGCGTTCAGAGGCTTCCCGTACGAGGTCGAGTTGGGCGAACAGTAGCCGTGAGTGACTCCACCGGCGGGACTGTAGTAGCCAGAATCCGTGGCGGTGGACTCGGGTAAGGTAGGAGATTCCTGAGATGGATGATGCATGGTGGAGAGTTGAAAGGAGCTCTGGAAATCTGCGGGTTTGACACTCGGGATCCTCCGGTCGAATACTCCAGTCATACTTCGAAGGGCAAAAGCGTGGTTTTAGTTGTATTTCGTTAGTAAAAACAGGGCAGTCTGACTCCAAAGTGGTGGGAAAACTACACTGGCATTGTTGAAGGGCTCTCGCGCCGTCGGGCTCTGGTGAAGACTGCAGCCAGCCCCGCAGCACAGACTTGGTTAAATCCTAAATTGCGCTCTTACGCACTGCAGGGAGGATCTGGTTCCATTGGCCAAGGCGCACACAGACACAGCTACACCCAATTCACTAGGCCAGTCTGCCTATAGGGGGAAAACCACTCAGGCTATATGGCTGCATTGTTGTGTTGTTACCATCCATCAATGGGAGCAATTAAACTGCTGGTCATGTCGCGCATCGACGTTTTCAGAAGGCTGAATTAAAATCCAGAGGGACAAAACCACATCAAGAAAAGGCCTCCTGCTTTAGGATTGACCTAATTTGTATTATTTTTTCAATAAAATCAACGACTAAAATCACACATAAGACATTATTTAATATAGTGATTTAGGCTAACCAACCCCCATATTATGGAATGAAATCAAATGTTCAATCGCATGTCATATTGCAGAAAAAAGACTTAAACTATAATACATAAAAACAGAATGATTTTATTATTCGGCTGATATTATTTTATATTTGTTATCAGGCATATACACCTGATGGGAAATTCGATAGCATATAGCCAAAGCAGTGCTATCTTCATAAAATGTGGAAAATATAGGCCTATAAATCTATCTAATAGCCTATCTAATATCAAATGTTTAATATCTAACCCAGTTACTACTATGTAATAATTATCATATAGCCTACATTAGTTGTCTCTCACCCAAACCCACTTTTCAAATCCACTATGTTCGATAGGTCTATCATTGAAAATAATGCCAAAATTGCCCAATTTCCCCAAGGGGATCATTAAAGCTTCATCTTATCTTATCTTAAAACCTACTGCCAAGCGTGCAAAATCAATTCAGCCCGCCAGTCGACACATTCAGTGGTAAACAGCGCCGCCCAGTGAGCAGATATAGTAGTTACAAACCAAGCGCACCCACCACTGAGCCCCTCAACACTTTGAAACTGGAGAGAGAAAAAACGGATGATGAACAAATGTTTGGTTCTCACGTTTAAAGTAGAGAAAGAGTGTTTGTAAATTGAACACAATAGGTTGTAATACAAAAGTACAGCTTAATGAGAGCACAAACTACAACCAAGAAACTCAAATATACAGTATTTGTAACAGGTGTGAGGATGAGTAGGCTATTCACAGTTATAGTAGGCCTACCGCTATGGATACATTACATTACACAACGGATAAAGGAATGCAAAACTATGCAAACTGAAAAATGAGACAACATTGTAGACCAGGGTATATGAGCCATACATGTGAACTGCTTTCAGTTTCGAGTTTGACAATATGACGAAACATATAAGCCACTCTCAACATAAATCATAATTATAAAGAGGAACGGGGAATAATGTGGGATATTAGGTACAGGCATATTTGTTTAAAGAACTCAAACGGTCTTGGTTTGTTATGCTGCTATATTTTCAGATCGGTTATTCAGTATTAATGTGTTCTTTCTAAGCATTTACCCCTACCTCTAATTAGCAAGTTTTATTTTTAGACATAAGAGTGGATATAGCGAGATCTGCGAGCATGTACAATCAGAAATGCTGGAGTTTACCTGTCTTAACTGATATTATACATAGTATACTGTATGTTATGTGGTAAAAAGGGAACCATCCCTAAACCTTGAACTGATTGTCAAATTATCTTCAAAGACAACGTCAAAACGAATAATCCGTTAGTTTTTTTGAGAGAACATTTTGGAACATGATGTAGCCTGCAAAATATTTAAGATCCTAAATGAGTAAAAAATTACTTTAGTAGTATTACTTCTATCTAAATAAATAAAATATTCCACAGCTCTTTCCGCCTCTAATAATGAGACTATAGATGCATTTATGAGTGATAATCATTTCGATATAATAACAATGATGATAATAAATCAATATATCAATTTTACAATGTACCCCGGAAATATTCCCCCTTTTGGGGCACACGACAGTGAGATCTTCTTCCTGTGCTTTCTTGTTTGTTGACAAGTTGCTAGCAACTTGATATATCGGTTTGTGGTCCTTGTTTTTTTACACTAGGTCAATGTTGCTGCGTATGTGGCATATCAACACTTTTTAATGCGTGAAAAGAGCGTTTTATCCCTGCGTTTTTCTAGTGTGGGTCAAGGCGGTGAGCGCGCAGTGTGCGTCTGACATCACTGAAGACCTTGGTCTCAATTACCAAGATAATTCCCTCCTGCTCACATTCACGAAAACCTTGTCCGCTAGACCGGAAATCAACTTGCACATTCAACATCGCAAATTTGGGATACACCTATTGATAGAGCTAGAAGTACAGCCTGATGCAAACAACAGCTAACTCATGCAAGAAGCTGTATAAATAAATATTCACCAGACGTCACCATACTACGCATGTGCGAAACAGGAGCACTACTAAAGTGTTTTCGCCAGTTTAAAAACCATGTCTAGGTGTCATAACGTTATGTCTCACGGTCGATAGCTTACTAACAGCTTAAACATTACGCTGGAGGGCAAAATCAAATAAGCCCTTCACAGAAAAAAAAATATATTGGACCGAACGTGAGACTCTCATCGACTCCACAGCAAAGAAGAAGCGGTCTTGTCTGTCCGACGGGATTTAAGCGAAGACGGAAGTACACGGGAGGGAGACCTCTCGCGTTGCCTGGATAGTTTCTGTGCTAGCTTTTCTCTCGGCTCCCGTTTTGTGTGTTGGGGGGATGGGGCCGTGCCGAGGATGAGAAAGCTCTCGTGGTGCAAATATTTACCACTTGACTAACTAAAAATCTTTGTTTCCGAACTGGGCTTCCCTCGCTCTTTTATATAGAAATACTTTTCGGCCACGTATGTGTTTGGGAGGCATTTGGCAAGAATAAAGTGGAGTATCCGTACGTCCACGGCACACGCTTAAATCGACAAAATGTATTCCTCTGCTGGAGGTAAGTTGTGCAGCTAACGTCGGCTAGGTAATGCAGCTAGCTAAAAACTCAACGATGGTTCCAACGTTTTAGTGCTTTATATGTGCATGCAGTGAGCAATCGCTGAAATAAAGGCTCAGTTTTCTCATTCTGTGTCGTTGTTTATTGTAAAACTCAACCGATCCTTTGCATAAGAACATTTCGTCCCAACCAAACTAGAAGCAGTAGTAGTAGAAGCAAGCTTAGCTAGCATCCAACAACAACAAGCTGCTGCTAGCTAGCTTTACAACGTTCCCCGACCTTGTTATTGTTAGCTAGCTTTCCAAGATAATTGCTTAGTGTGCGGTCGAGCGATTAAGCTTCATTTTTCTGTAAAATGAAAGATTTCACTAATTCAGAGCAGTATTTTGCATCTAAGAAGCGAATTGAACATTGAGACACAATGTTTAGCGACCATACTATATAATCTCATAACCGATCCTAGCTAGCGTTAGCTTCCGTTAGCTAACTTTAATTCAGTTGTTTTCTGTCTGTTTTGCCCACGATATAAGTTACTTATGTAATCGCTATATCATTTTATTATGGAAATTGTGGCATTAAACATTACGAAATTATGGATAATTGTACACACAGATGTCAAAAGATAAAAACTATGAAGATGAAAGTGGCTAATGTGAATTAGTCCAACTTTGACTGTATTCAGCCATTAAATGTAACAGACTCTAACGTTACATGACTAGTAAGCAAACTTAAGGTTTTTGAAAATTATAACGTTAGACCCCTAGTTTTATTTCTAAGTTTTGTTCCCTTCGTTGTCATACTGAGACTAACGTCATTGAGCACATACTGGCCTCCTAATTTTCCTCGACTTTGTCTAGGGTTATTTTCCTTTTCATTCAAATTAAATGTATTGTTTTAGGGGTTGTTCTTTTTATGTTACAGCTGGATGCAGCTCTATTTCTTGTCCTTTCTGTAATACTAATGATGTGTAGCACAGGCTAATTTCCAGGAGAATGGGTGGCTTCAGGAGGGTCTGATTGCCAGGTTGCTGGACTGCTTGTGTGTGTATATTGATAAGAGTTTTGAAAAGTCGCCCTTAGTTGTGAACGATAGTGTTTGGGTGCAGATAAGAGAGCAAAATGATGAATGAAGAAAGTATTTGCTCTGGAAATGTACAGGGTTTAGCAGCACTTTGTGCTTTCCTTCTTCCTGGCCATTTGCTACTTGTTCATGTTAACTTTATAAGACAGTCAAACCTAGACTACTAACCTGTTTAAATTGTTTTTTAACCCTCTATTTACAACAATCTCAAGCGTCTGTCAAGCCCAATGGAATGTATGAGAAAGCATAACATGTAATTTGTGTCTTCTTTAGCTGCTGAGATGCTTGAGGGACCCCATTCCTCTGGGTCAATAGGCTCTGGTAAGCTTTTTCCATATTTGGGCTTTAAAGCCTAACGCTGGTCCCACTATTGGTCCCAGTGTAATTGACAACACAATGCTTTTTCTGCTTTCTTCAAGCATCACAGTAAGCATTCATCTAAGTCGTACAATTTATCCTTCTGACTGAATAATGAAATTGTCCAGGAAATGGGACGCAGCTGATTTGTCAACATAACTGAGATTCTAAATAAAAGACTACGTCACAGTAGATAGTCAATTTCCTCTAAATGCATCCCATTTTAAGCTTTGAATGGTTGCGTACTTTTATACACCAAAGGCCATTCAATAATTACTACCGGATATTACTAGGTTTTATGGGTGTTATTCTATTTGAGTGAACAGAGCTGTTGGTCAAAGATAAGGTGCCAAAGGGAGTGTGCTCTGACAGTCGCACTGTTGCCTTATTCAAGTTGCAGATATGAGGCTACTTGGTTCAACATGGTCAACCAAAGATGAAACATTTATGCATCTTCTGACTCACTAGAAAAGCACAAAGCATGGTTGAGCACATAAAAAAATAAGAAATCTTCAAGTGTAACTGATACAGGCTGGTTCTGCTTCGGAGTAGAATATGTAGGATTTGGCTTGGGTGGAAAACTCTTAATGGATTTGTAATGGGTTTACCTAAGATCTTTGGAAATGTCAGAGGTGCCTATATAATGTGATTGTTAACATGTTATTTGTCTCTTTCCTACCCTTGACCCCTCTGATTTAGACCCGCCATCTCCCCCGGTGCCAGAATATGTGTTCAAGCCGCCATCACGGCCAGACTTTGGCACCATGGGCAGGACAATCAAGCTGCAGGCCAACTTCTTTGAGATGGAAATCCCCAAACTGGAGGTGTACCATTACGACATTGACATCAAGCCTGAGAAATGCCCCAGAAGGGTCAATCGGTACGCATGGGTGTATTGATCACAAGGCAGTCCTGTTTACACTTGGCAACTGGGAGATCAGTGGCTTTCCATTGGTAATGATGTCCCAGTCAGTGTGGTGATTTGCCCGTTTCATTTTGTTTCTCAGTGAAATTGTGGAGCACATGGTCCAGCACTTTAAAACACAGATCTTCGGGGATCGAAAGCCAGTGTATGACGGGAGGAAGAATCTCTACACAGCCATGCCCTTGCCCATAGGAAGAGACAAGGTATGTTTTTTTTTTAGCACAGTCTCCAGTTGTGGGGAAATTGCTTAAACTGTGTTTGGTTGGTCTTCAGGACAATATCACAGCATTCCCTCTGTCCTGTTCTCTCCAATCCCATCCACTGCGCAGGTGGAGCTTGAGGTGACCATTCCTGGTGAAGGCAAGGACCGCAGCTTCAAAGTGGCCATCAAGTGGGTGTCCTGCGTTAGTCTGCAAGCTCTGCATGAGGCACTGTCAGGACGGCTACCCAACATCCCCTTTGAGACCATCCAAGCCTTGGACGTGGTCATGAGACATTTGCCCTCTATGAGGTCAGTCTTTCATTGTTGAACATTGATTCGTATGTGGGTGATGAGTTTTTTTTTTTATAGGTTGTGGTTCATGACCTATTTGTATTAAAGTGTATCTAGTTAGGAATAGATGGTAGTTACAGTACTTATCCACAGCGATCCCTACTGTCCTTCAGTTCTATCCTGACACCTATCACAGATCTGATTTATTCGAGGCATTTATTCGATGTCAAAGCCTGCTGACCATCTCATTCTCTGTCTCTCCAGTTTTTCCTAACTGCCTCTCCTTTAAGCTGTCCGGTGGCCAGCTTCTTTTGCTAAAAACATGTTAATCAGGTTTTATTGTCGACCGTTTTCTGTTACAGGTATACCCCTGTGGGCCGCTCTTTCTTCACTCCCTCAGAAGGATGTTCGAACCCTCTCGGCGGGGGCAGGGAGGTGTGGTTTGGCTTCCACCAGTCTGTCAGGCCTTCCCTCTGGAAAATGATGCTCAACATCGATGGTAGGTTTCATATTGTTTGTGTACGGCTTGCATGAGGGGAAGCCGTTTCTGTGAATCTCATTGCCGTGTTTTTGTTTTGCAGTTTCGGCCACTGCATTCTACAAAGCCCAGCCTGTAATTGAGTTCATGTGTGAGGTCTTGGATTTCAAAAGCATTGAAGAACAACAGAAGCCCTTAACTGACTCTCAGAGAGTGAAATTTACAAAGGAAATCAAAGGTAATCATTGTTAATTTGTTAGTGGCCAATGGAGTCTTTGCTTGTCATTTAGATTTTTAAGTTGTTTATTTGTTTCTTTATTTGTTAAGGTGAGATGTATTGACAAGCCTCTTGGGTTTTTACCTGCTCACCTGCATAATTTAGTAGTTTGTTTCTTCTTTCTATGCTTTTTATGGTTTAATTTTCTTTGGAAATAAACTAAACTTAAAAAGTTATGAGCTAAATCTTTTGCCACATGCCCATTTACCAACTTGAAGCAGTTTTTTTTAAAGTCATATGGCAAACGTGGTCATCCTGTATTGTGATCCCCCCCATCCAGGTTTGAAGGTGGAGATCACCCACTGTGGACAGATGAAGAGGAAGTACAGAGTGTGCAACGTGACCAGAAGACCAGCCAGCCACCAGACGTAAGAATGCTCTACCATGTTTTTTTCTTCATGTTAAAGATCCTAAGATTTACAGTAAATCAGTAATAGCTGGTGGATATACTAAAATAATTCGCCTCATTATTTACATGTTTGGTATATTGAAATACTGGACCAAAACATCTAACATGCATAAATGTTTAATTTGCTGTTGAAATGTGTTTTTTTTTTTTTTGGCTTGGCTTCATAAATGTGACTCACTGATGAGCTCAGAAGATGACTATTGTAAATTCTTTGGAAGACGGGTTTTGTCTACGATATTCTTCATTGACTAGGGAACAACCTTGCCCTTTGCGGACAAGACAGGGAGCTGCTGTATTTTTCCCCTCTCTTATTTGTCTGGTGTGTGCTCTCCTCAGGTTCCCCCTGCAACAGGAGAATGGCCAAACTATTGAATGCACAGTAGCACAGTACTTCAAAGACAAGTACAAGCTGATCCTGCGGTACCCCCACCTCCCATGTCTCCAGGTGGGACAGGAGCAGAAGCACACCTACCTGCCTCTAGAGGTACGCAGCCACCGACCTCTGACGCTTATTTACTTTTGTTACAGACTTGATTCACTATTGAGTTTCATCAAAAGCCATCAGAGGTCCTTACATGTTTTGTTTCTCATCGGTCTAGGTGTGTAACATAGTGGCAGGCCAGCGCTGCATCAAGAAGCTGACAGACAATCAGACCTCCACTATGATCCGTGCCACAGCCCGATCGGCGCCCGACCGTCAGGATGAGATCAGTAAATTGGTGAGTCCCTCTGAGATGATGGCTGTGGATTGTTGTAACTCTGAGAGATATTTACTGCTGCATGTAACAGAAGTTAGCAGTTTGCCTGCAGGCCCAGAAAGTCTTAAACTGTTGGCAACTTTTATCTAAACTCAAGGCTTTAAAATTTCTTCATTACAGTTGAATAAAGCATTTTAAGTCTTAAATTCAGTTTAAGAGGTCTTAAATATGTTGTGGTTTCTTGGTGCTCTGTTTTCCATTGAGAAATCAGCCCAGTCACACAGACCTAGGTCTACAGTTGTGTTCATTTTCATGTTTAGATTGGTCTTATATTTCATTCTAATTTACTTTAAAAAGGTCTTAAAAACTGTTAAACTTGATGAAATCCTGGCATCCTGATTAGGTAGCAGGTTGACCTTACAAACGATGAGCAGAGTGGAAACTTCTGTTGAAGATTTTCCCCTGAATTATAAATATTCACACTGCAGTCTTAATGTAATTTTGATTTCTTACTGCTTCGACTTTTGTTGTATTTTCCAGATGAGAAGTGCCAACTTTAACACTGACCCTTATGTTCGGGAGTTCGGAGTGATGGTGAGGGATGAGATGACGGAAGTGAACGGCCGCGTCCTACAGGCACCTTCCATCCTCTATGGAGGCAGGGTATGTTGATCGCCAGAGCCTGGATGGGTCGATGGTGGCCTGAAGACAATATGCTTTTCATCCACAACATATTCCATTTGTTGTTCTAAGGTTATATCAAAGTGACTTCATGCAACTGACACTACCCAATGTAAGCTTGCTGTTATCATAATTTGCAGAACAAAGCAATAGCCACACCAATCCAGGGAGTATGGGACATGAGGAACAAGCAATTCCACACCGGCATCGAGATCAAAGTGTGGGCCATCGCTTGCTTTGCCCCACAGAGACAGTGCACTGAACTCCTGCTCAAGTAAGTGTGATACATTGACATTTGAACAATGTCTTCATTAAACATTTTTGATGATATATGTATATAAATAGTAGACATTTAGAATTCCTATCACATGGAACTTTTTCTGCCAAATGCACGATTCAAGTATTTTGAGTTACTTGACTTGTTCTTGGTTTTGCATGTGAAGGTTGCCCATCACTTGCCATTTCATCCTCTGTTCATTCAGAATTCAAATGTCAGTTCGAACATGAGTCTGTTGTAACCCAAGCTGATGAACCCCACTGTGTAATTTTAGAACATTGCAATTTCCAATTTGGTACTTGTCTGTCTCAGAGCATTCACAGACCAGCTGAGGAAGATCTCGCGGGATGCGGGGATGCCCATCCAGGGTCAGCCTTGCTTCTGTAAGTACGCCCAGGGAGCCGACAGCGTGGAGCCCATGTTCAAGCACCTCAAGTACACCTACCAGGGCCTCCAGCTGGTGGTGGTCATCCTGCCGGGGAAGACGCCTGTCTACGGTGAGGAACCCAACTCCTACAGTTTGTTCTAGTTCTCCTGTCGTTTAGTGGGGAACGAGGTAGTGTACTTATTGCTGCAGGGGCCAGGGGTTAACAAATCAGGAGCCCACTACCACTCCTCACACCCAAAAACTCAAAATTTCGAAATTCCAGCTACTACAGTGACCAGGGATTAAATTCTCCGGTATTAGGACAGCCCGCCAAAGATTAAGACACTGAAAATCTGCAAGACACTGAAATGGGGAAACAGTTTTCCACAAGTGACTGCCGTCTAGATAGCTGTATACTGACACCTTTCCAGACGGCTCCTTTTTCATTTTTGTTTTTAATGTGGGATATTCTCCTCAATCTCGTCACCATATTGATGTTAGGAGACTTGTAGTTTACTATCAGACAGACTTATCTCCACACTAGGTGTTGGCGCCCTGCCAGGACAGGAGACTGGAGCTTTGCATTTGGTCCATCTCCACTTAGACTGTTGGTGTGAAAACAAGTGAAACTTAGGCTCCAAACTTCTACTACTTATGTACTTGTCTTAGTATGACATGCTTATAGACACCATTACACTCGTCAGTACTCTCTGTATCTCGTAGGCAGCCTCTATTCACCACCCCAAATGCTACACCTGATGATGCAGTCACAGGCCAAGCAGTAGCAAGAAATACTACAGCTTTAGTTTTTCTGGTTTCAAAGTCTCACAGTTTTATCTGGTGAAGAGAATGATTAGAGAATGATTAGTCTTGGGGCGAAATCAGTCTTTCTAGTCTTGCAGCTAGCTAGTCTGCACACGTTTGCAACTATGCTGTTGATGCTTTGATGCTTTGCTTTATTTATTCTTACACCATCCATTGGGTTGTAGATTTTCACACACTTTTTTTTTTTGGTGGTTGATGTTGGTGGTTAGTCTGTTGCTGATAATGACATCAAGATAGAAAACTTCTGTGGTCTGTTATCGACTGAAACTGGTGCTGTGAGGGTTGAAAGTGGCATATGTGAGTTAGGCAAACTAACCAGTGACAAAGACTTTTAATATTTTTATATCTAAAATCTCTGCCAGTAATGTTGTGAATTATTGGGTGTGTTCGTGAATTGGAACCGGTTACAGAAACAGCCTCTGATGACGGGGATGACGTAATGTTCGCTTGGTATGACTTTTCTAACTGTGACTGTCAAACATAATTAGCACATGTAGTTTGGTGGTAAAGGTTTGATGTGATTTCTGATGCTGCACGCTATTGAAAGAGGCAGTATGACACAGCGTATTATAAATCACAGGCAGGTAGCTATGAAATCATGGTTTCGGTTTTAGGTCAATTGTCTATCAATGCCAGTGGCGACATGTTTGATGTGGTGCCTGATGACCCAGATAAATCAGCTGAGCCCAGTTCAGGGTAGCTGTGAAGTGTGTGAAGTGTGTTTGTTTAGAAAGGTGACTATAGCACTGTTAGAATGGCGTGGTAGCGCCCCTTGGTTAGACTCACTCCATTGTTCAGCCATCTGTTACATAATAACTGACTCAGCAAATTATATCCCACCCCTACACAGTTACAACCAATTAAAAACAAACACTACCCTCAAAATACACCATGACACTATTTATTCTCACTATAGGCCAGAGTTTCCGTTATCCGGTAATTACTGTTTTTTTACCGGGAAAATCTGTTGAAGTCCGACATATTTAAATCTCTCCGGTCATAATGTCCGGGGGAAATAATTCCCTCTAAGGACAATTTGAATTGTATTAAAATAGGCTAAAATTAAATTTCCACATATCCTTCTATTAAAAAAATCACTGGGATCTCTCTCTCTCTTACAGTGGCACCTATAGTCACGGGCCTTTTGGATTTCATGGCCACAATCTTTGCTTACATAGGCACCTTCTACAGACTGGAGAGCCGCGGGTCTCCCATAAGCGAAATATCTTCCTCCTCATCTTCAGTCTCTCCGCCTGTAGCTTCAGGGCTCGTATTGTTGGTGTGTGGACTGTCCGACTCTGAGGAAGACGCACCGGTGTCACTCACGACAGGTCGTGCATCCACCGGCACCGGAGTTAAAAAGTAGTCTGATATTATATCAGTCCATTGCGCGTCAGTCGCTGCTCCTCTTACAGAAATTGAGTTTAGTAATCTAGCAATTTCTGCCTCACGGGAATTCATTTCTATGTCTTTCAATAATATCAATTCAATCTCTCTCTCTCTCTCTCTCTCTCTCTCTCTCTCTCTCTCTCTCTCTCTCTCTCTCTCTCTCTCTCTCTCTCTCTCTCTCTCTCTCTCTCTCTCTCTCTCTCTCTCTCTCTCTCTCTCTCTCTCTCTCTCTCCCCCTCTTTCTCTCTCTCACACACACACACACAGGTTGAGATGCCTGACAACTATGTTTTCCCGCGGATGAAACAATAATTTTGATTAGACAATAAAGTGAACGATGGTCAACCTGTTACTATGCAGATGTTCATTCATAATTTTAAGGGACACATAGAAGTGTTGCCAGGTTCTTGGCGACAAAACCCTCCCAGTGCCAATTAAACCCAACCCATAAACAGCCCAATGATCAACGAAACTAGTCCAAAATAACAAACCGATAACAAAACTCCACAATACAACCCTGACAAACTTTATAAACAGCGTTTTAAGTCCTACAGCATTTATAACATTTCCAAGTACATTGAAAACTGCGAACCTGGCAACATGAGGAATGCGAGCTTTGTTGACAAACTAAGCTAGTAGTTCTGCTTGTCACCCTACCTTTATGAGCTTCTAAACTATATTTAGCATTTGAATTTCACAATAATCTTTACACAGAATGAAAGCCAAGGCTTTATTTTATTAAAATCTGATGAAACCTCAAAACAGCCAAAAATTGATCTTTTCTCATAAAATCACGTTTATCCACAAATGCGCTGTTGCACCTTCCGACTGAAAATGATAGAACGTGTCACATATTTGACCGGAATTTCTCCCATTTGTCCGGGACATTGGACACGTGGACCGGCACCAATTTTTTCTAACGGAAACTCTGCTATAGGCTACATATGCAACAGTCATTCACAGTAGCAGTAGCCCCTGTCTTCAACATCTTCACCAATTCTTACCTTCTTCATCCCCCTGAGGGATAAATGATGTTTTGACCTGTATCAACTTCTAGTGCACATTCATACCGAGGTTTTGTGAGCTGACATTACTGACTTGTCCCGGTGTGTGTTGCAGCCGAGGTGAAGCGTGTTGGGGACACGGTGCTGGGCATGGCCACGCAGTGTGTGCAGGTGAAGAACGTTCAGAAGACCACGCCTCAGACCCTCTCCAACCTCTGTCTGAAGATCAACGTCAAGCTGGGCGGCGTTAATAACATCCTCCTCCCACAGGGCAGGTTAGTGAGGCCCCTACTAAACCCTGAGTGAAATCCTGAAATTAAATGGTTTGAATTGAAGCCTATATGTTCAGTGTTTAACCTTTAGCATTTTTTCTCCCAAATTATAAGAATATCATGTACTTGTGCCGAATTTCACTTGTACCCATGCACTCTGCATCCTCGTTCCAGGCCTCTAGTGTTCCAGCAGCCAGTCATCTTCCTTGGTGCAGATGTGACTCATCCACCTGCAGGAGACGGGAAGAAACCCTCCATCGCCGCTGTAAGTAACATCACACCGCACAGCAGCGCAGCATGAACTAGCCTCCACTAGTAACTTCTAAGTAAGGGCACGTTCATTAATTGTCGCACATAAATTGCATGATTTAATTAATTGAAGCAATTAATCCAAAGGTAGTCTGTTTTTAGGACACCTACTGTATACAAAGTAAATACATTTAATAAGCTGTAAAATAAGGCTTTCAATTACCTACACTGCAACAAAGGAGGAAAGGATGCAGTACATAGGCCTAACTAATGGCTTAAACTTTAGTGCATTGCTGTAAGCAAGATGGCAGATAATCACCACCTGTTAAGCACACACATAAATCCCCTTGGACACTTGGTTAGACATTAAGCGATACAAAGGCCCTTTACTTTTATGTGTCCACCTCTTTAATTTGTAGCATTGTTTAATAAGGCGTTTTCAGTCATTCCTTCTAATTGTAACTAAATAGTTGCTTTCCTCTCCAGGTGGTCGGCAGTATGGACGCCCACCCCAGCCGCTACTGTGCTACAGTGCGGGTCCAGCAGCACCGCCAGGACATCATCCAGGACCTGGCCACCATGGTGAGGGAGCTGCTCATCCAGTTCTACAAGTCCACCCGCTTCAAGCCCACCCGCATCATCTACTACCGTGACGGCATCTCTGAGGGCCAGTTCAACCAGGTGAGACACACACATATCCCTCTCATACCGGACTAGTGTGCTAGTGGGTTTGTGAAAGGGTCGACTCGGGGAAGTCGATCTTGGTCAAGATCGGGGTTGAGAGCTGGGTCAAACTCTGCTCTGCTTAGTGTGAAAGTGAGAAAGGGGTTATAGCTTTCAAAGAGAGATGAGCATTGCAATGTTGTCATAGCATTTTTTACCTGCCAAGAGCTGTTAATATGGCCTAGGCGCAATGTGTGAATTTCCTATATTTGTGTCAGTATGAATTGTGGGTTAGATGTGTAGGGTGTGGTTGGTCTCACTTGGTGATGAAATTTGTGTTTTTCCCTGTGAGCCCCAGGTTCTTCAACATGAGCTGCTGGCGATTCGCGAGGCCTGCATCAAGCTAGAGAAGGACTACCAGCCTGGTATCACCTTCGTGGTCGTGCAGAAGAGACACCACACAAGACTGTTCTGCATGGACAGGAATGAGCGGGTCAGTAGTGTTAAGTTCTGTCTTCTTCACTTTAAAATTAAAATTGTGTTATTGGCTTTCAAAAAAAGTTTTGCAAAAGGCAATTTGTTTGTGACGTCTTTGTCTCTTACTAAAGCGAAGTTTGCCATGGAAGCCATGTAATGAAGCAATCCTAACACACATCGCTGGAATTGGAACAAAAAATGGTATAATTTTATTTGCACTGAAACACTATTCTAACATTTTGGTGGGATTTCTGCAGGTTGGCAAGAGTGGCAACATTCCTGCAGGCACCACAGTGGACACCAAAATCACTCACCCATCGGAGTTTGATTTTTACCTTTGCAGTCATGCTGGTATACAGGTAAAAATTGCATTGGGAACAATGTAGTATATTTGAGGATGGGGCATCAAAAGATGGGAGCAGATTCAGTTTGTTTGCCCTAATTACATTGAATTTGGCTAGGCTTGGAAAATGCATTACATATTGCTCTTTAAATCAGCCAATAAACATTATGAATAAGTCACTAGTGATTGTCCAACGACCATTTCAACGGCTTGATCAAAAAAAATGTTCAATGCCGGATCAGGAAAGCGGTCACACGCATGCCGTAAAAAGTATGAGCGGATTTGTGGCAGCCAGCAGAACGTTAGTAGCATAGGCGGGTCGTCCATCTGGCATTGACAGATAATTTCTGACACTGTTTTGAATTTCACAGCCTATGATCATAGATTAGAACCAGTTATATATTATATATTGGACAGAAGGCAGAGCCTATGCTGCCGCAATGGAAAACTTTTCATGCAGTAGTACCAGTGGCAATAGGCGAGTAAGCACCTTAGTCGTCAAGCACACACTAACATGTAATTACTATGTTTGGATAAAACCTCTGATTTATTTACACACGGATAGGCCAGCAATGTCATGCTGCCATAAGGACAATCGGTAAAATTCCAATATAGCACTGTGTTTGCAATTGATGTTTTTTGTGCACTTTTACAACTTGGCTTGTTGTTAGTAGGAAGTCTGGGTAAAATGCATCATTTCAGTCGGCCGTTGGATCGGTGATCGGCTGATTACACTATTAAAAAATCTGCAGTTGGAATCAGCCCCAGATAACCGGAGCGGTGCATCCCTAATTGTTCCCCACTATTGATAATTGCCCCCCACTATGCATCGATCTCCATCTGTTCATTCATCCGTTCAGCCGGCACAACTGACATCTCATCGGATTGGATTTTGACAAAACTTAGGGTAATGGGCATCTCACTACTGCGTTCCAGCAGTTTCACAATTACACTGATTGGCCCAAGGGGCCTCTACAATTACAGGTCAAAACATTAAATATTATATTATTATTATAACCAGTCAGTCAAGTATATTTCAAGAGTTACAGTGCACTGAGTGATGGGTCCTCTTCAGTTATTCCTGTCCCACAAACACTCAACCACAAGGTGGCATATTTGTTTCTGATTGGCCCAGAGGTCGACCGTACCATTTGTTGGGGATGCTTACTGTTACCTTGTTAGCACTGAAGCAACACTTGTCCTCCGTAACCACTCCTTTCAGGGCACAAGCAGGCCATCTCACTACCATGTGCTCTGGGACGACAACCACTTCACTTCAGATGAGCTGCAGGTCCTCACCTACCAGCTGTGCCACACCTACGTGCGCTGCACCCGGTCCGTCTCCATCCCAGCACCAGCCTACTACGCCCACTTGGTGGCTTTCCGCGCCCGTTATCACTTGGTGGACAAAGAGCACGACAGGTAAGGAGCCAGACTGACGTTTGTCAGGTCTGACGCAGAGCAAGAAGACCCTGGTGTGCACAAGTTCTGTTAAATCAACAAGGAAGGGGGGTTGCTTTGTTGCTAGACAAGTGGTTGTTAAAGTGGGGCTTGGGGAACCTCAGGAGTCCTGGAGGAGTTTCCACAGGGTCCCCAGAAAAATGAGGAACAATTTACTATCATTTTTTATAGTTTATAGTCTATAGTTCTTAAGAAATTATTCCCATTAGAGAATGTAAAAGAATGACTGTACTAATCATGACTGTACTAATCATGACTGTACTAATCAGTCTCACTCTCACCACAATTATGTCCCCACATACACTGTAGACAGTTATACAAATCAACACTTACTCTATTTATTTATTTTTTCCGTTTCAGTGCTGAGGGCAGCCACACATCAGGCCAGAGCAACGGGCGTGACCAGCAGGCCTTGGCCAAGGCCGTTCAGATCCACCAGGACACCCTACGCACCATGTACTTTGCCTGAGTAAGCACAGGCCCAGGTTGGCGTGGGTGAGACCCCACTGCTCGAACCCACTACCCCTCGCTGTCTCACTGTCAGGTGTAGATACCATCACTGTGGTCTCACACAGTGATCCCCCTACCCAGCAGGCCTGTCACTTTCCCAATATGGCCACAATCGTATTTAAGCCCACATGTGCAAGCCCCTGACCCACCCAAACGTTCCAGCTATTAGACTGTAAGGCGCAAAAGAATTCCTCTATATTGGGGGTGTGGATGGCGGAGTTTTTATTTACATGTTGTGCATTAGTGTGTATTTGTAAATGTCGTGGGGAAATGTGTTTACAAAGTATGAGAGGAAAAGGTAGAAAGGTTTGTACACTGACAGAAAAAATCTACCATTTCTAAACTAGTGGGCAGTATCATCATACATTGGGTGTGGTTTAGAATTTAGAAGAAGCCGGTCACCCTCTTTCTCCTGTTGTCATTCTGTTTGATAGGGGCCTGGTGCTTGAACGGAGGAGGGGACATCAAAAGATGGGGGGGGCCCATTCACTGTTTATAGGCCTAATCATTTGCTCCTCTGACAAACATTATTTAACAGCCAATCAAAGCAAAGTGCACTGACCAGAATGGATACTTTAATCAGGACAAAAGTACTTAATATATTGAGGGTTGTGTCTCAAATCCTACTTTAATTTCTCACATAGTGCACTATGTGAAGAAAAGTGCCATTTGAGACCACCGTTGTGTTGACATTTCTATGTACAACTATGAATCAAGTGGCCCACATTGCTGGGTTTTCAGTATTTGTCCTTGATTGACACTGGTGACCAACACATTTTTATGCCAAATCTGGTGACAACTTGGTGAATGGTTTTTGCATCAGATTTGTATACGACCCTTTTAAACCAACACTTATTTTACTCTAGAAGAGGGCTTTTAATATTGATGAGATCGAAAGAACAGCAATTGTATGCTTTCCTGCCTCGCTTCTTACTTGGAACTGATTAAGTTGCATTAATAATCGAACTCCCATGCTGCCGAGAAATGGTCCATCGGGACTGGCTCCCGACAAGGACACCTTTGTAATGTACTCTGAGCCGTGTTGATACGAGATACATGATGTAGAAATCTACATAGGGGAACAATAATGAAATCTTGCGTGTCCCCATCTGTTTTTATAGTCTCTCTATTTTAATTTTAATCATTTTTGTAATGAATATGCATGTAGATGACTCACATATTTTTTAGACGTTTAGGTATTTGTGATAATTGTTTTTTTTTTTTCCTTTAGACGCATTAACCCTAGTTCAGTTGTTTTATATATCTATGGCAGCAAAATAGTCTTTCTGCAATGTCATTGTCAGAGCTGGATGTTGGTCTGGCATCTTGGTATCCAGGCATTCGGTACAGTAGAATGAGACCTGCAACATTTGCTTTAGTTTCAACAGAGCCTGGAGTGAAGAATGACAAAGAGTTTAATTTAATTGATCCAGATTCCCCAATACTCTTTCATTATAGATGTTGCTCCGTGAATTAGGAGCACTTGTCGTCGCACGAAAGCTTGGGTTTTATGCAAATTTATTTTTTGCGAGTCTTTATAGTATATAGAATTGTTGATTATAGGGTATATTTTGAATAAGCTTTCGGGGGAGGCTGTTGAAATTATTATAGAGGCAATTTTTTAAAATGACTGGCCCGTATGTAGTCTAAATTAACACTGTCTATTTGTATACACAGAACATAAATGCAAATATTCTATTGCCTTCCAAGACTGTCGCTGAAGTTTTACTAATAACCCTAGACATTTTCTAGCATCCCATCTAAGTTTTACTACTTACAAGTTGAGTTGGCGAATGTTCATATAGTCTTGATTGGAGGGGAATAATCTCTATTTTCTAACTATGCATAATTTTTAACCAAGAGATTTAGCAGTGGGGTTTCTCACATGAATTTGGGTCATTTATAGAGGTAGCTAATCAGGGCTTTTTTTTTGTTGTTTTTTTAGCATGTTGCATTTAGTAGCGTTTCTTAGTGCTTATCAGTATCTTCATGCCTTTGTAATGGTGTGAAGGATTTATGTCCTCATTTGTATTGTTGTAGATTTTATAGCACAAAAATTGGGTATATCCTTTGTAACACACAATCTTTCTTAGCCAAACAAGATTACAAACTTTTACATGATTACTATTCAAAAGAAATGGAAGCACAAAAGGACATCTTGATTCTAGGTGCTAGAAGTTTTCACTGTAAAGCCACCTTAAATCCTCACTGGACTGGTCCAAGAGGCTTTGAACTTGTTAGACGTATGCTAAAAGATGCTTAACCATTTTGAGGATCTTTTTCTCCCTCGATGACCTCTGTGTTACCCTCATTACTCATTACCTGTAAAGTAACTCGAAATCCGACTGACTGTGTTTGTGGGGCATTCTGAAAATCATGTACTTGATATTTACTGTTATGATGTCAATATTGTTCTTATCGGTGCTGGTCTCACAACATGTAAATTTGGATGCACTTTTGATAGCAGAAAGTTGGTATGATATGAATTCTATAGATTTTTGTTTCTCAATCGAAGCAGGAGGCTCGGCCATATTGTGTGACACTGGTGTAATTGTATGGAAATGGCCGTGTGTTCTACCTCTTGTTACCTGTTAAAGTGTTATGGTAACATCACACCGCTGGCCATTTCCTTATAATTACCCCTACTATCTATCTAATTGGCATCGTTTGAGCCTTGCATTGACATTCAAGGTTTTAAATGCTTGGTATGCATGATGGTGAACGTGCTTTCTCGATTTATGTAGTCGTTGTGTGACATTCATAGGTTTGCTCAAAATGCTAATTTCAAGAGAGAAAGTGGTTTATTTTATTCGTTTTTTTTTTCCTTTGAGGGATTTTGAGCGTTGAGCTGTACGACCAAATTCTTGAAATGTGTATATTTATACGTAGCTTTCCCTCCTCTCTTTCCTTTTACTCTGTGCGCCAATGGAACAGCAGTCTTTTTTTTTTTTTTTAACACCTTGTTTTTCCCGCTTGAGAAGTTTAACAACAAATGCAAAGCCCACATCAGGGTAATCACAGTAAGGTCATTGCATATCCTTGATCTGGACAAAACGTTGATGCATCCTAGTCGTGCTGTTGGGTAGACTGTTAATAAAAGTTGCTTGCAGGCTAACAAAACGTAGACTACATCCCCCTTCAAAGGATCAGCCTGAAAAATATCGAACATGTATTGAAATCGGCGTGAATAGATGCAGTGTGCGTAGTGTGTACAGCAAGACCTCTGATCAGTTAAGTTTTGCCATGAAGCATTTACTGCGTCTATATGTATTGGTGTATTCTAATCGTGCGTTCTAATTCCCCCACTCACTCACGAGAATGATATGATTAGAAACGGGTCAAGCTTACTCAATCACATGTTGTGTTGATGGTGGTTTCATGGAGACTTGTGCCAGGTGAAGCCTGCCAGTGGCTCTGCGCTTTGAAACGTGAATGTCCTCGTCTCTGAGTGAACGCAGGTCTTTTTAATGCTGCCACATTCTTCACTCATCCGTTTGTTCAGTCTTCAAATAGTCGCTAAAAAGGGATACCTCGACACTTTGGATTTTAGTTGGAGGTTGTTCACTAGATGCCTGTCATATTGTCGGGGGAAAGTTCCTATTTTTGTCATTCAGGTTCCCCAGAATGGCTTGTCAGCATTGTTAGCGTTCCTCCTTGAAACCAAAGGACACCGCTAGCTTCCACACAATGTGAGCGTCCCAAGAAAAATAACCTGCTAAAATTCAAATCATCAAGGTTTGCTTTGTAAGAGATATAGTTTATACTTGTTGTTACTGCTTCTTTGTGTTTTACATTACCTATACCAGCACCTTAGAATACCAGACCTGAATGGCATTGCTTTTCCTGGAAAAAAAAAAAAGTCAAACCTTTGATAATGTTATTTTTGCACTAAACTAAAATGGACTTTTTAAGCTGTTGCAGCATTGTGAGTTTAGTATTTATCAGGTGGCAGACTGGCAGCTTCCTTTTTTTTTTTTTAGAGAGGAACAATCTGGGTTGGTGGCTTTTCAAAATGAAAAAAACGCACGGCTAATTAACATTGCACAGCCAAACGGGCCTGAGAGCCTCAGTATGTGCACTGCCCATTCAGATGGCCACAGCTCGATCCAGAGGGAATTCTCCCCAGCCAACCAGCATACAGCGCATGACTTTTCAGAAATAGCCTAATGCCTTTAAATGTTAACGAAAGTGTGAAATTTCCAGTGGTAGAAAGGTGCTTTATGCAAAATGAATATACTGACCGGTATTGTAAAGAACTGATTAGCTGTGGACGTTCAGATGTCTGTTATCGCACTGCTTGTTTTAGACGCGATGCCAAAGTAGTGTGTGAGGGGGAAGTGTGCTGGACGTTAATGTGTGTAATATTACATTGTCACAGTCCTTGCTCGAGACTGCAATGTGCATAGAAGAGTCATGCTTAAATAGGGCCTCATTATGTGTCGGGTAGAACTAGCTACATATCAAGATCTAGAAGAAGCTTTTCCTTTTTTAAATCGATCTGAGTTATTGTGAGCCAAATCAAGAATGTGTATGGGACAGATGAACTGTGGCCATCGGGAGCTCATCTGTAAATGGACACACCAGCCGGGATGAATGTGACACTGCTTCACAAGGAGTTGAGTGGCATAATAGCATTAAGAACCACGCAAACATCTGTAGTTGGAACCCTAATGAAATTGCGGTATACTTTTTCCCTCCCCAAGTCACTTTTTAAATGAATATATTCACCTCACTTTGGCCGTTTCCCCGTATCGTTTTGAGTGAAGCTAGGAAAAACTGAAGATGGCTGGCTAGTCAAACTAAATAGCATATCATTGGCTAATTCAACTGATATGATATATATGATATTTAGGCTGAAAGAGGCTGAGACAAAATTCTTCCAAGTTTGACGATCGGCCCGTTTTCCTTTTTTAAGCAGACTTACAGGTTTTGAATGGCCTTTAAGCCCCAATTTCAAATGAGGCGAGTAGCTATAGCAAGGTGAACTCTAAATACAAGAGTTTATCTCCAAAACATTGCCCTCTGTACAGTAATAACTCTCCTCTCCGCCTCTTCTCCATGTCTCCTAGAAAAGCTATTGCGGATATAAAGAAACCTCTAGTAGAGTAGAACCTATTTTCCTAGCTCAAAATGTAACAATGAATGTACTTAGAGCCAGTGTGTTTTGTAATATTGTATAGGCTATCCATCCAGTACGTTTCTACTCATGTTCACTTTTTATGCAAAGCCCTTTCATTAACATAAAAAAAACATATTGAATTTAGCCATCTTAATTTTTTGTGTTTTTTCTGTTATTTATAGGCTCAATGGAGGAAACTATTATATTTTCTTCTTTGATATTTCATTGATTAGATATCATCTACATAGCAGCTGATATCATAAATCTTTTCATTGGAGATACATAAATCTACCGTTCAGACATCTCTCTCTGGATGTTGGCTACTGTACTTTAGGAGACAAACGTTTCACACTGGTGCAGAGAGTAGTCATGTTTTCTATTCTGTCACGCTTGTGTGAGGTGCTGTAACATAAGAGCTGTGTGTATATATGATGGTTGCAGTGTAGTGTGATCTTGTTTGCTGTTAGATTTTCGGCTTCTGCTTAAGTCTTTGGTCTGATATTCCTATTCAGTCTTTTGCAAAGTTGTCCTGCAAAACCCTAAAATAGCCCCCCGTTCAGTTCACTAATCGATTAGCACCGTGATATTGATGCTCCAGGTGCGGTCCTTCGCTAGTGACTACACAACACTGAAATCATAGAGGCTAAAGCTTTCGTTTGAGTGTCGTCTTTGATCGCTTGTATTTCTTAATTTTGTCGATTGTCCTACTACGTAGCTCTGTTTTCAAGAATCCAAACTACCGTCGATGATTTCCATAACACTGTGTGTTGGCTTCAGCAGGCCCTGCTACCATATGAGAGTCCCGCGTAATTTCCCTTCTCATGTTTTCAATTTAAATAGACAAATGTTTTTTAAATCACATTGTATCTGGTTGAGTCAGCTGTCATCATGCCAATGTCCCTTTTCCCCTGTTACCTATAGCCATGTGACACCGGTGTGGGGTCCCCAAAGTCTTTGCAACTAAAGTTGGCCTATATTGTTGTTTCTAGCTACAAGTCTGATGTATTGGGTACAAATTCAAATGGGGGACTGAAGAAAGACCCCTGAGGCTGGAGGCTGTAGTAAATCTGACCTTGACTGATTTCCATTGATGAAAGCTAAGAAGAGAACGGTAATAGAGCTTCACCAAACTAAACCAATGCCATCCAGCTCATCTACATGCATCCAATCATGCAAGACTGATGTGGGTATTTTGTATTATTCTGAAAGCATTTTTGGTCTTCAGAATGACTTGGCTTTTTATTTACCAACTTGGAACAACTACCTCAGAGCGGTGTCGGGTGCTAGCTAATATTAGCCCTAATTTATAATGGTGACAAAGACAAAAATTGTAGTGACCAAACCAATACAAGCCAATATTGTGTGCGAGCATTGTTCTTTTCTCGAACCTTGATAAACGGAAAAACCATGTGCTCATGGATGACTGGTTGGTTGTTTTAGTTTGTAAAGTTTAGGGGACCAAATTTTGCAATTGGAGCTCAAGTCTCATCGTTTCACGTGAGTCCTTCATTTTTCAAAACACAATAACGACAAAAACAAGGCGCCAGTGCTCAGCAGAACCTGGGACTCGTTCACGAGGCAATACAAACTGTAGTCAAGACTGGATTATATAGTGACAAACGTGCCATCGTAATTGCTATTTCCTATAACGATGCGTTATTATCAATATTCCTGCATAATGGTGGCGGTGTTGTGGAGTGTTTGTTGCAGAGGAAAAGGAGCAAGGCTTGTTGGAATGTTGTATGTACAGCAATAATGTCTGAGCGTGGGCTGTGAGCTGTTGGTGATTATCTGGTTGTCTTTACACCGGTCGGTCTCTACAAGCAGGTCAAGGCAACTCTCCATAAGCATTAGAGTTAGCAAGACAATACTTTGCAAATGGGTAGAATAACAGAGTTCAGTTTCTGTATTAAATCACACGGCTGGTTTCCTTGACATCAAAGAGTCTTTATGGAGATCTACTGAATTTTAGGTCTGCATTGTTGTGTTCTCATGATGTTTTTGCTGGAACCAGCCTTTTTTCTTTTTTTAACAGAATGTAGAACTCTTAAGGTTTAATACTGGATAGAGCCACTCCAAGTGATCAAATGCCTACATTTCTCTGCCATGTTACCCAGTACTGCAATAAAATCAGGGAGTTTGTCCCTGTCTCTTACTCAATTTATTTCCGCTTTTCCTACGATTAACCAGATTCAATACCGTTTTGATAAGGTTAAAAGACGTAGTTTTGCATGCGACAATTTACAAAGGGAATATACACATTTGAACATACTTTGCAATGTCATAACATTGTGACTTCAACGAAAGGTACATATGAGGTTGTGTGGCAATTAACTTCAAATTCTTGTCATTTCTGTCTGAGCTGAAAACATCCAGTATGTTTGTAGTCGTTTTATGTGTGCCTTTATAGGATCTCTTCTCCATCTCCCCCAACGGTGGGTTTGCCAGTCCTTTTTACATATAGGATCGGCAAAATAGACAGCGCCACATAAAAAGAATTTCCATTTTAATTATCATGCAACCTTGAGTGTAGATGCTGCATAGAACGATCAGTATTTGTGTTTTGCACTTTCAAAGCAGTCTCAAAAAAAAAAATCGCCCATTTGAGGTCGGGCAGAAAGTAAAAAATAACTGACGAGGTATTTTATGCTATCGATAGGAATTATAAGGAATAATATGACTTTGAAGAGCTTTTCTAAAAAGGTTAAGATATATATATATATCTATATATATTCATGAAGTACCTCATAAGCCTGATATATGCTGCATTGACTTTTTCATTTATTTTTTTTTCTTTAGCGTACTTCATATTGTCCAATAACATTTTTAATTTCCCCCTTTGGCAGGTTTGAACGTCACAACAGGCTGTGCATATGCCATGACCAATTAATCCGATAGAGTTCTATTATACCATTAACAGGTGTAACGAAGCAGTGCGTTGCACCTTGTGGCCAAATGATTGTGTCGTTTATGCAATTTCTAAACACGCTTAATCTCATCAGAGTATTTCTCAATTGTAGCCACATCATTTTTCTGTGTTCTGTTTCTTTTGTTTGCATACGCTCTGTGTCTGTGTAGCCAAAAATATTGGGTTGAGGCGATGAAGAGTTGATGTGCACCAACCATCTGGCGAGACTCTGTGGTTTAATATGACTGTTGACTCAGGTATTGCCGTGAAAGGGCTGTATCTGCTTACTGTGTCCCTGTCCTAATTCTCCCCACACCTTTGTCTTAAAATAGCCTTAGATCTACACGTGAGGTACTTTGTTTCTATTATATTTGGCCTTAAAAGTTGAACAAATTATGCACTACAATTCCACAAACTTGCCAGAGAGCTTGATTCCCATTCTGACACATCTTTTTAGAAATCGCGTCATGTGTCATTGCCATGTTATCTACCTCCTATGAATGTAGGGGTGGTCCTGGAGTTGTAGTCCACTGCAAAACTTTTTTTTATGTTCTTATTGTTTTGTTTCTTATTTCTTTGAGAAATTTTGTTCATTTAGGGAAAACACTGACAATCATCTCTAGATTCTTTGCATTTTTCCTCGTTTGAAAAAAAATGTAAAATATTCCCCTAACTTCATTCATAGAACACAGTTTCCAGGACACTCCATTTTTCTGTTTTTTTTTTCCTCATTGGCCATTTTCATTATATACAGTACATTTTATTTTCTTTCATTGTAAGCCATGATGGAGAAGCAAAGTGACCAAAGTCTCTCTTGGCAAAGGCAGCGCTGCACAGCCGTGTGAATTCAAACCTCCCTTCATTTGTGTCATTTGAGCTCAGTCTCGAGTTTTTTTTTTCCTTATTTAAACCACGACATGCCAAAACTGAATTTGCTGTCATTCCTGTTATGGTGAGGGTCTTTATGTTGCTGATTTAATTTGTTCACATCCACTGCTAAGCTCCTTGTTCTTGTTGTCGTAAAGTATATGTGTAAGCTTTGATTTCTATTTTACATTTCCTTATTTTTGTTAACAATTATGCTTACAAAACACAAGATATGCTGTAAACCCTGTTAGGACATAATGTGAATACGTATCACTTAATATAGTTCACTCTTTGGCTTGACTGTAAGTTGCGTTAATTAATAAAAATGTAAAGTTTCTCCAGTCGTGTTTTGACTTTTCTCTTTAAAGAATTGCTTTCATTTGTTGTTTTCATGCTCAAGTTGAATCATTGTATTCATAATATTTTGAAATTGTCAGTTTTGAAAAAAACGTAATTTCCATTCAGTTATAAAATTACATTTGTGGATGTTCATTATTGAGATTCAGTTTTTAAAAATTCAATTTCAAGTTGACACTTACTCAAAAACCTTCCTCACCAGTTCCAAGAGTTGACCGACCTCTTCCAAATTTTGTTCCAGAGACTTTGGGAAAGTATGACTACTCCATCACACTAACTCCCAGGCAATGAGGGCCAAAGTTAATAAAATGAAATCATTTTTAAAAGACAAGACTCGTTCTGAAAAACCTTCACCAGAAGTTTGATTTGCAATTACTGCTGGCATGACACTGGTTTAGAAGGACGCCATTTTCCAGTATTTACCAGGAATGACTTTCTGGAAGAATCTGAAGACAACAGCCAGGGACGTCTCGGGGTAAAAAGGGTCAAATTAGACCTACTAGGCTTCTGAATGAACTGAAAATTAATGAAATGGCAAGACACTAACGATACACAGAACATGGTCGAAGAGCCTTTAGAGGACTGAGAGCAAACAAGATTAGCTGTCACACAGTGAAATGCATTGTAGTAACTTGCATTCATTGTCTGTGGACCTGCACAGTGACTCCTGGCAGGACGGGCTAATGAGCGTTTGGTCCGGTCGAGGCTCAAGAAAATACACAACTGGCTCTAATTGGGCATTTGCTCATGGATGCTACTCACACACTGAAAGCAGACATTCAGAATATACTCTACTGTGATACTTTCAGTATATAATGGCTTGAGCAAGTGTTATGCAGCAGTTCTGCAGAATTAATTGGCATTTTCATGTAGTAGCCTACATCTCTCTACAGTACATGTGTAACTCCATGGCATACACTGTCTTCTCATTTTCTGCTAATCACCTGTTTAATAATTTCAGAACACTTCTCACACCATAGTTTGAACCTTTTAGATCCACCTGTTGTAATGTTGTATAAGCTTTAGGCTGTAAAAAAAATCACCCATGGCATCGATTAGGCTACAACTCCCATGACTTTCTTTACTCAATTTCATACACTTCTTAATTCTAAAAATGTGCATTTGCTAATTTTTCATATTAGCAAGCTTACAGTATTCAATATTTGCCAGTAATTAATCTTATGAAGTAAAAATTAAATATTACACACTGATCTCAAAAGCAACTAGTTTGTGAGATTGATTAAACTTTATTCATTGCAATTTTACTGATAGAATTGTAATAACACAAATCTCTTGACATGGTTGATGTGAAAACACTATAAAAGACAGGAGGGCTATTTTCTAAAACAAGTGGCACAGCTTCACCCCAGGAATTTGCAGTTTGAAATGTTACACTGCAACGAATATATATTTAGTCACTTAGTAATGAATCTTAAATCTCATTTTCCTTAAACAAGTGAAAAGAATCTGCCTTTGGGGAAAGATATTCCACTTGCTTCCAATGCAGTTTCATCTGTTTCAAGAATTTCCTTCAAACAAATTGCAATATATTGAACTAAGGCAGATCAGTCTGCTAGTATCAAGATAATGTCATTTGATTCAAGAAAGTTTTTGAAAACAGTTGATTTGCATTAGAAACAAGTTAAATTATTTCACCTCACTGGTAGATTTCTTTCCACTTGTTTTAAGAAAAATAAGATTTTAAAACTCAATACTAGAATAAATGACTTGCGATGGATATTTTTTGCAGTGTAAAATGATTTTTTTCCTGTTGACTTTACTTGATGTTCCTTGATTCCTATTACATTAAACTATAAATTCATATTATACAGTTGGTGGATTTCAAACTTTATTTGGAGTATAATCAGGGCTTTGGCATACTGCGACACTGTAGATAAGGACCGTGTGGGGAGAGAGGGTATATGCCACATTCACAAATATAAAACATCTAACAAATTGGCTTATGTAGATAGTAGAAGGGATGGGCAATGACATTGCGATGGCCACATTTAGACACGCTGGCTGATAACAGGACAACTGAAAATAAAACAAAGGATCATGGGTGACCAAACACTCTAGAAATCACCACACCAATGAAAACTAGTGTAACAAAAACAAATCTAGACAAAATTAAAGATAAACTGGTGTAACACAGACACAGTGTTTGATCTGCTGAAAGTACATTATAAAGCTTTTTCTTTTACATACGCGAGGAAAAATGTGTACAAACCAATTCATTTCTGCCCAGTTTATGATTCTATGGAGGTCAGTGCTAGAAGATTTTAAGGTAGGCTACTTAAGAACAGTGGAGAATTCATTTGTATGGAGGTTAAGATAAAACACAGCTACACAGGCTTCTCCCACGTGGCCTTGATGTGTGACACTATCTGGTTTCTTTGGCAAAGACTGCTCAAAGTTCTGGATTCATCCGTCGCTTCTCCCCGTCTTCATCTTGAAGCTGCGATGGCAACGATAAACAAACTCTTCCTGGGTGTCCGTGAAGGAAAAACAAAAGTATTCGATCTCAGGGGGGGGGGAACAACTAAAAAAAAATCAAACATAACAACAGCAATAAATTAATTAAAAAATATGGCCCAAGTATTTGACCGGACACTTTTTTTTTTTTTTAATTCTCATCGGAATTCCACGTTGGTATGAATAGAAAGATCTTTCATAAAAAGTTACAAACACTAAAATAAATAAGCACTCTTTCCCTTTGAGTTTTGAGTAGAAAAAAAGTCGCCCGGCGCGCAGGCCCGAGGGGAGACGAACAGGACCGCCGAGAGAGGAGGAGTTGCTTTTCTTCTATTTGTTTTGCAGAAGGATCTCCAGCGACGAAGCTGCCCTCTGCTCCTCTTCCCTCGGCCTCTGCGGTCAGAAACACACGCATGCCTGCGGGTCAGTGTGACCCGGTCGGGGCGGGGCGGGGCGGGGTCAGGGCGGGGCGGGCCTCAGTACACCCAGTTCACCGGCACCCACTGCGGTTCAGTGCACAGTTTCTCCACGGCGGCCTGTAGCGCCTCGAAGGCCTTGTCCAGGTTGTCGTTGACGATGGTCAGGTCGAAGTAGTGGCTGTAAGCCCGCTGGATCCGGGCGCTCTCATCCACCGTCTTTCTCAGATCCACATCCTGGACACACACAAAGGACAGGTGAGTGTGTATGTGTGTGTGTGTGTGTGTGTAGACAAACTTCTGAGGATCTTTCACAAAGCAGTATTTGGGCACAAGATTTTTATTTGCTATTTATTTTGTCTATGCAAAAGATTTCACTCCCTGTGTCTTACTCAATCTTTCATACTTGAGCGTTCCTTTGCATGAAGACATAAACCTACGTTCTAAGTGTAGTCCTGCTGCTGTATAAGATCAGGTATATAAGGTATATAAGTATAATCTGAAAGCTTGTGGAAAATGCCACATCAACCATTAATCACATTGATCATCATCTTTCATCTTTAAGATGGCAGAATATTCGTATCCTCTATTCTCTGCTGCTGCAACGATCAAATTTACCCTCAACAATCAAAAAAGTTAATCTCATCCCATTAAAAACATTTCGTAACCCACAGAATTCGTAGTTACTTTCTTCAAATATTACAAATGCAATGGGTGAATTGTCTAATGTAAGCACGTGGCCGCACATGCGCGGGTGTGAACTGACCGTGAGCTGCTTGGTGGTGATGCCTGCGTCCACCACGGCTTTGTGCATGGCCTTGAGCGTGTCGAACTCCGGCGCCGCGATGAACACCACGTAGGGCATGAACTCTGCTGTTTTCAGCACCTTCAGAGCCTGGAGACACACAGCGGGCGACGTCACAGCCAAGACAAGAAAGTGGCATTGTGGAGAGTAAAGTTCTGCCCTCTGCATCCCCCAACAAAACCTTTCTCCTCCCCCAAAATCAATGTAATCTCCATACATCTGCTCTTAAACACTATAAACTTTCATCTTCTGAAGACACCCAACACTCCAAACATCTCGCCACTTCCAGCCCCCTCTGAAACTCTAAACCCTGGGCCTTGCACCTGTGGGTTGACATCCAGGATGCAGGTGCGCCCGGCGGCCACCACCTCGTGGATGGACTCGATCTTGGTGCCGTACAGGTTGCCGTCGTACTCGCCGTGCTCCAGGAAGCGGCCGGCCTTCACGTCCACCTCCATCTCCAGCCGCGTGGTGAAGTGGTAGGAGTTTCCATCCAGCTCGTCGTCGCGGGGCCGCCGCGAGGTGACTGCCGGAAGAGATATAGTCAATCAAAATGTTGTGACCTTTACCTCTCCTTTCATTTTTCTTCCACTGTTTGTTTCTACTGGGACCTTTGTAATACGCTTCAGAGTTTAAAAGGTCCAGTGCAATGAGAACTGCATCTCTCAATTTCATGGTATAATTTCCCAAAGGACCTGTTAATGTGAAGTTACCCAAATTATTATAACTTAAATTATAACAACTAAAATTCGAGACTCTCCCTCTGGTTGTCAACAGAATCAAACAGATTTAGAATTCTAATCTACTTCTTGGTGTAAATGATGTCACCTACAGTCAGGTTTTTATGAATGCTCTGATTGGTCCACAGTCTTCAATCATAGAGAAGATTTGGCTCTCGCTCTATCACTTTATACCATCCAACCATCAAAAACTGAAAAAATATATATATTGAAATTGTTGAAAACAGTCGGGCAGACTGGGACTGGCAGACTGAGGAGGAGTGACAGCAGGACAGGCGGAGGTGAAGACGGCGGTCTTGGCTTGGTGTCATGTACTCACAGGGAATAGTGGTGCCGTAGCGGGTGGGGTTGAGGACCACCAATCGGTTCTTCAGGCTGCGCCGGCCCACTCCCTGAGCACCAATCAGAACCAGCGTCTTCCTCTGGAAGGGCGGCATCTTCGCCACCTCCTCGTAGATCTGCAGCTCGTGTCTGTCGAACTCTGTCCGGTCACAATCACAGCACAGTTAGCCGATCGCAGAAAGGACACTGAAGAGGTCAGGCAACGGTAGAATGTGTGTTTCTTCTCACCTGCATTCTTGGCTGTTAGGTACATCATCTTCTTCTTCTTCTTTCCAGTTATTGTGCCACACAGGATCCCTAGAACACACGACTGGACATTTCTACACTTGTACATCTGTGCTATTGCACCAGCCGGCCACAAGGGGGCAGGAGTAAACCATTTTCTGTGAGTGTATCTTTGTTGGTAATATTGGCTACACAGGCTTTCTTGTCATAAATCCTTCTTAACTGGTGTAGGAATAGAGAAGTGACAGAGTTATGACAGCAACCCACTACAGAGACATTAGACCGATTCAACTATTTTACATCAGCATCGGTTTAGAGAAAGAGTGAAACAGAGGAAAGCTTTGGAACAGTGAGCTCTAACTAAAGCATCGCTCACTGTGTTAAGACAATGTGAGGGAAGAAATGACACCACCAACAGATGTATGCAGCGAGCTACCTGATCCATCAAAGTCTCGAGGGACGAAGGCTTTCCTCTTCTCCTCCAAGAACTGGCTGGGGATCAGTCCCGTGGCGCCACCCACCACATGGCATGCCTGGCACAGATCACAGATCAGTTCACAGATCAGTCCTGAAAACGTCTGCCGTTTGTGTCCCTGTGCTCTTTAGTGACAGAAACACAAAGGACAGCAGTGGAGGAAAGGACTTTGGCGTATTGAGATGCGGCCAACACCGAACCAGTGAGGCCGACGTGCGTCACCTCACCTGCCACCAGTTGGGATCCTCTCTGTTGACAATCTGAAGGATGTCGCCTCTCTTGAAGGCCATCCCCGCCTCTCGGCAGGGGATCAGGTTGTCGCTGGCTGGGTTGTAGTCAAAGTGTGGTCGCACGTACACCTATGGAGAAGAGATGCGGATTTCACATCATTACTGACTCCCTATACGGAGAGAGATCACCGCCAAAATCTGAAAGCTCAGTTTTGAATCTTTGCAGGAATTAATTGTGGTTGAGGTTCTGTGGTCATAAGAAACTTTTGCACACTTAAAAAAAAAAAACGCAAAAAAGATCAGGCTTTTCTTGCCCTGATGAAGACATTATGGTTGAAACATGTTGGCACTAAGCCATGACAATAAAGGCTTTTTAAATTTCAGGTTTTTAGTCTCTTCCCTCTTTACTGGATTTAGAGTACCTTGGAGAATTTACTTTTTTTTCTCACTGGAGGCTTTCAATCTTAGAGCTAGTATCTCAGTTTTCTATAGATTGCATTCCTGTTCCCAATGAGCACCTATAAACCTAAGGACTTCACTACTTTTTCACAATCCACAAGATCACCAAGTGTTACTTCTGTTAAGATCAGGCTGATGTTTGGATACAAAACACACATGGTGCACAGTTTGGAGCATTTACAGGCACACACACGCACTCACATACACACACACACGACTGGAAAACAAAGAGGGCTTAAGGTCAGCGTCATAATGTCTCACACATTCTGACACCCAGTCATTGTGGCTCATTCACACCCATTATATTGGATGTCTAACGCTGCACCCGATACAGCCGTTCACGCCGCGCCAACAGCGGAGGCGTTTGCCAAGAGGGGGTAAGCACTCTGGTCAGTGTATTAGCTTACACAAGCAGCCAGAGGAAGCAATAAAACAAGCCAGTAAAATATACTGCGTATCACGCCCTGAGCAAGGGAGCGTGAGGAGATTGCGCATAATGTCCCATTCCGTTTTATTGCTATTCATTCCATTTAAGACTTATTAGCATTCCTGTTCCATGTGAAAAAAGTCTATTTGTTTAGAATACATAATATCTTTGGAATTTATAACTTGGGAATCATAACGGGTGGAGGCATCATTGGGGAGGGCATGTCCGCATTAGAGGGGAAATATCTAAAAATGTACTGTACTTTCCATGTGAGAGAGCGCATGAGATTACAGTAAGCGTGTGTGTGCGTGTGTGTGTGTGTGTAGCATGTGCCCAGAGAAAGAAAGAGCGAATCTGACCCAGATAGCATGTGGAGTGTTATTAATAGGGCTCCCAGGGTTCACATTCCTGCGCAGGGGATTGTGGGATGGCCGTAGGACACATCACCAGCCCCATACCACCGCCCAACATCTGCAACTATTACATAACTAGGTGTGTTTGTGTCGTGCATGCGTGTATATCGTGTGTGTGTGTACCTGCGGCGGGGCCGGAGCGTCTCGGTAGCTCGGCAGGATCTTCAGTGTGATTCCCCCGCTGCAGTCCTTCAGCATCTCCTGCAGCTCGGTGGGGTTGTTGCCGACGTCCTTCCCGTTCACCTCCTTGATGATGTCGCCCACGTGCAGCAGGCCCTGCCTGTCGATCATGCCGCCGTGGAGGATTCTGGCAATGACCAGGTCATCTTTCTCCACGCGGAACGTCACGCCCTGAGGGGACAGGACAGGGCGAGGGGTGAGGAACGGGTAGAATAGGGATGAGTGGAATGATGTCTATTCTCCGCTATCCACTTATGCACATTAGCATGCATTACACACACACATTTACTCACTTCACCCACAATCCCACTGCAATGACATCTACACACAAACACTCGCTCTCACTCCATTGGCAACCTCTCCTCTCCATCTATATCCACACACACACACACACACACACATACGCAAACCCGTTCAGAACCAGACGGTCTCCGCCTCTCCTCACCAGCGGCTCTCCAGCCTTCTTCCGGATGCCAATCATGCGCACGGCGTCGGCCTGCATCAGAGCGCTGTTCACCGCCGCGTCATTGGCCATCTCAGCCGGGGGCGGGACTTCGTAACACTTGGAGGCCACGATGTCGTGCGCCTCCAGAAGAGACTGAGAGAGGTGAAGAAAGAGCGAGGGAGAGAGGAGGACGTTAGTGATGCTCAAATCATGTCAAGGAAATGGTGACCAGATGTTTTAAGGAAAGAATTGTCAGTTGTCGGATCTTCCCGTCAGCACTTAAATGCAGCGTAATAGTTATGGCTAAAAATGCTAACCAAATGCTAACAAACAGACAGACAGACAGGGGTGAAAACATAACATCAAAACTCATACACTCAATACATGATGTAATATCTGTTTCCCTCACTTGCTCTCTCTCTTCTCCCCTCTCGATCTCTCCCTCCCTCCCTTTCTCTCTCTCAGTAGGTCAACAGGGTCTTATCCTTGAGCTTACAGCACAGAGGGCTCCGATTGGTGCAGAGGCTTTGCTCGGCTCAAAAATCGAACTCCTATTGGTCTAGCCTGTGTAGCCTGTCTATCCCCCGGGAGGTCCCGGGATAGAGGTTAGTGTTCTAGTGGTGTATGAGGATGGGATCCAAAACATCGGCTCTGTACTACTACAACTACAGTCAAAACATTACAATTATGGGCTGATTTTAAGGTTCGCTGTACTGTACTGTACTGTGCACTAAGCCCAGGGTTTTAAAGCTAAACCCTGGTGCATATAAACGTGTTACAGAATTCTGGTCTTCACATAATACAGAACAGCGGTACTACAAACCAGTGGCGTACCTATCTGTGTGTGTGTGTGTGTGTACGAATGCACGTGTGTGTGTCCCTCTGTCTCACCTGGAAGTGCGGCTCCTGCAGGATCCTGGACAGCTCGGCCGCGCTGTCGTCCTTCACGCTGAGGCTGTTGATGTCGCCCAGGATCTCCGTCACCAGCTCCACGTTGTTGTCCTGCACCGCCTCCAGCTTCACCTCCTCCAGCCGCTCGTGGGCCTGCGAGGGACGGACGGGGGCAAGGGTTAAAGGTCAGGGAGTGCCCGTCACAGATGTGGAAGAGAATTGGGATAGGTTGTAGCTGTGGTGTTCTTGTGATTCTCTTAAGCTGGTTCTTACTGGTCTCTGTTTAGTTGTGTAAGAGTTGAATGAATGGAGCTTTGCTTTCCTGCGCCATGTTGTCAAAGGGGATCGTGTGTTAGTGTTTGATGACATTGTATTGGATTCTACATGTAGTTATATTGTCTACATGTAGTTATATCGTGTTTACTTGTTAAAGTCAAAGGAGTATATTAAGTCTAATCATCTGTTGTCTCTAAATGAACTTCAAGGATGAAAGTTTTAACTGGCCTGCCAGCCCGTGGTCAGTACTGTTCAGCCCAGGCTGGTGTGAAATTGTCTTCACTCCACAGATCTTAAAATGGAGACTAATGGAGAAGAAAGCTGGGAGAGCGCCAGTGGAAGTCAGATGGCAGAGAATGACATCAGCCAGTCTAGCGGGGACTACAGCTGCCCTCTAACTGACCTTACTACATGCTGCACTTGCTACAGCTGTGAGGGAGTGTGTGGGTGTGGGTGTATGTGTGCAAACAGAAAAGGAAAGCCAGTCTGTGTGCAGAGGCATGGCAGTGCGTGCACTGTCAGTGAAAAAGTTGCACCGTTGCACCTTTTATCACTGAAGCTGTACCATTTTGTCACTGACAGGATGTGTGCACTGGTATAACGATGAATCAACGTGCGCTGCATCCTGAGCGCTGTGCGTTAGTGGAAGCCTTACTGTACCTGAGCACCTTAGCCACAGCAAGCAGAGCGCTGCTGGGAGCGGAGCAGGGCGGGGAGCTGGCTAGCAGTTAATCTCTGTGCTGCTCAGCCCTACCTATGTGTGTGTGCTACCTTGGCGAGGGAGCGTACAATGGGACTCTCCATGATGCCGCGCAGGAAGAGCAGGTCGATGTCTTTGGCCCCCGTGGAGGTAGGCAGCTCGCCCAGGTTATCCAGCACCTGCTGCATGGCTGGACCGAGGGGTGAGAGAGGGAGAGAGAGAGGGGGAGAGAGAGAGAGAGAAAGAGAGACAGAGAGAGAGAGAGACAGAGAGACAGAGAGAAAGAGAGACAGAGAGAGAGAGAGAGAGAGACAGAGAGACAGAGAGAAAGAGAGAGAGTTAACCATGCGTGAAAGTCATGCAAAGCAAAGATGACATTAAGAGACACTGTAGTGGCTGAGAGGGTGAGCAGTTCACACCGATCAGCCTCTAACTCAGATGTTACACAGTCTAAGCAAAACAATAACAAAAACATAGTAGTTATAGTAATTCAAATTGAGAGAGACAGAGAGAGAGAGAGTGAGAGTGCAATTTCTAATACGTTAGTGCTATATAATGATGCTAAGAAGCCCCTTCCGTAGTTTTGAGAAGTTTTGAAAGGTTTTGCGACCTTGATCAGCCATGATTGTGGTCCATTCACTCTCTTCCTGGGTAGTTCTGTAGACAACTAACAAGCTGATGGTCCAAAACATCAAATTCAATCTAAAATCCAGCACTTGTGTGCTCCATCCGGAGGTCAGACTAGTCCGTTCAGAATGACCTATGTTTGTGTTTAGTTTGGAACAAGCTTGCAGTCCATTGGCTGTTAATGATGTTTGATGTACAAAGCCGAAGCACAAAATGACATTAAATCAGTTTTACTGATTCAAATGTTCTCAAACAAATGAACTCCATTGAGTGTCCTGTCCTGTGCTCAGAGAGAGAGAGAGAGAGAGAGAGAGAGAGAGAGAGAGAGAGAGAGAGAGAGAGAGAGAGAGAGAGAGAGAGAGAGAGAGAGAGAGAGAGAGAGAGAGAGAGATGTGGACTCTGTAGGTATCAGCTAGCTAACACCCTAATGCCAGGGTCTCAAAGCCCATGTAAGCCCATGTAAGACACTTAAAGCCCTGAGAACGTGTGTGTGTGTGTGTGTACTGTGTGTGTGAGTGTGCTGTGTGTTTATACACTTATGTTACGTCCAGTCAGCACTGGTAAACAGTTGAATCACCATGAGACTTTTCTCTCTCTCTTTCTCATACACTCACTCTATATTTTGCTCTACTAGTCTAGTATTACTCTTTAGCCTTAGCTCATGTTCCATGTCCTAAAGTCAAGTAATACTTGAGTTTTGTTTAAAAAAAGACTCTTACAAAATAATTGCTGCCATGAAAGAAACACATGATGAAATACTGTTGACGTTGCTAGGTCATGATGAGGTATTTGTGCAAAAATGAATTATCTGCACTTTTTAAAATATTGATTAATAAACTTGGGTTAGCATTTTTTCCAAAATGTATATGCCGTTTTGGAATGAAACCTTTCACTCATAAATGATGAATCTCTTTTGCATCCAAAAAACTGTCAAATCAGTCAAACCGCAGCTTGACAATGTCATTTTGTATCGCAAAAGATACTGTATATCTATTCATCATACATACACTATTAGCATAACTGTATGATTAAGAGGGTAGAGGGAGGCTGGTGAAGACACAAATCACCTCACAGTGAGGGGAAGTCAGGGCACGGCTTGCTGCCAGAGAGCACAGACAGACTGCATAAACAGTAGGCTCCATGCAAAAACAAACCTTAAATATTTATGATCCTCTTTAAGAAGGGCAAGTGAGGGAGTGAGTTTAAAACTGCTTTGCAGACTATTAACCCTGACTGTACACTCGTAAAACAACATATATAAACACATATTTACTGCATGAAAGGACAGAAAGACAGTCTAAAACTTTTATATATATATATATATATATATATATATATATATATATACATATAGGAATAGGCTAGTTTGTTCCTATTCCGGCACCCACACAGTCCCTCACAAGCCAGAATAAATACACAGTCTCAAAGCAGAGCTGTAATTGTAGTAAACTCACCCACACACAACCGTGTGCAAGCATAAAAACAAGCATTAAACCACCCCCTTGATTGCATATGTACACTGACACACAATAACACACACACACACACACGCGCACACATATACACACACACACACACACACTTATGAATAGTAATGGCCCAAGCTCCTGAAATTCAGAAAACTATAATGTGCTTTCAAATTCCACACAGGAAAGCTGAGTTTTCACACACACTCACACACACACACACACACACACACACACACACGTATAACTGCATAACTGTACTTCTGTCAGGAGTCTAATGAAAAGTCTAAAATGTGCTGTGCTGTGCTGTGCTGCGCTGTGCTGTGCTGCACTGCGCTTTGTGTGTGTGTGTGTGTGTGTGTGTGTGTGTGTAACATCACTTCACCACAACCACCTCTCTAAACATTATGTGACACAGGAGACACTGAAGCAGAGGACCCAAAGTCAAAACTAACCTCTCATACTCGAATAGATCCGACTACAAAAACCTCAAACACACACACATCCACCCACACAAACACACACCAGTTGGATCCTGCCTGCTTCTTGTTTGTGCGCTCCACGCTGACCTTTACCCTCTTGGTCAGATCATTGTGTCACTGTGTCCCCGACCACAGGAATGTTTGTTCATCCCGGCCAGTCCCCCGCCCCCTGCCACGTGTGCTTGTGTGTACATTACTCAAACCCACAAGCAACCAAGAGATGCTTTTCTACCCAGCGAGAGATGGGAGATGGACTAACGCCTCCTACATGAAATCTTTATAATCCTATGGAATATGGCATGCAGAAACGGGCGGGTGCCAGCTCTACGAAGCCTGAAGGAGTCATAAAAGCTAAGAGACTAAAGTACTAGACAATGTAACTTTTAGAGACTTTTCCAGCTGTTTCATTCATCCACATAATGACTCATCTTGCTGTACCTGTACTTAAGTCTTCCCCCTGTGGCACTCTATTTGTCCTCAGTCCTCAGTCTGCCAAACGCCTCTCTCCACCTAACCGTGTGGCATGCGGTGAATATCAACGCCGTGACTCCCTGCTTACGAATTCCTAACTTTATTTCTCCAGGAATGCAGGACAAATCCCATGAGCAAAGATCTGGCAACCCGTACTATACCCGATAACATCATTCTTTTGCTCACAGATGGAGATCTGAAGCATCCCGAGAACTGCGGCTCTCACCTTGACTGGTGCAAAAGTGAAACCGCTCATATCAAAACAGGTTTCAGCGGCGCAGGTTAAGGGCTGACAAAACAAACCACCTCCGGGAGGAAAAAAAAGCCCCCCCCTCTCACCAAAAACACTTCCAAAGGATTGTCAAAACCCGTATCTCTCTGGATGGTAGAAAAATGTGGCAGCCGCATCTCTGCCAAGTCTTCATCCCCACACCGCTACAGCTTTCTATCACAACTGCTGGAAGATTACAATACCTGGCAACCAAGCCTGTCTCCAAACTCTAATCTGTGGATTATACATTTTTCAAACAACCCTTCCATCAATCCCTCTCCCGTCTCCATTCGACATCCCACACCCAGCCACAAACTACAGTATCTCCATATTATCCATCTGTCCTACTTCCCAAATATGGGACACCCCTCCTCCTCCTGCTTTCCTCACCTCCAGACGGATCTGGTCCCTGGGTGGGCTGGGCGGCAGGGGGCCCCTCCCCGGCAGGCTGTCCTGTGGCGGCCACATCGGCAGGGGGCGTCACCTCCTCCTCCCGCACCCCATTGGGACAGGCATCCTCCATAGCCATCACCATCACCACCTTCCTTGTTTCCAGCCTTCCTTCCTTCCTTCCCTCCTTCCTGCTGTTCTTCCCTCCTGCTGCCACACGTACGCTAACGCTAACCACTAGTAAAGCGCCCCGAGATCGACAGTAGTTCGGCTGCAACTGTGTCTTCTGTCCTCCGCCTCCAATCCTCGTCTCTGGCGCCGCTGACCCGCTAAACTCCCAGAAACACAGAGAATACAGAGGGAGAGAGGGGATTGAGGGCAGAGAACGAGAGAGAGAGAGAGAAAGAGAGAGACGGACACAAAGAGAGCCGCAATAGAGTGGGATTAAGAGGGGGATATTAAGAGACGAGGAGGAAAAAGGAGCAGTGAGGAGGAAGAAAGATGGGAAGAGGGGGAGAGGTGGAGGTGCCAAAGATAAGGATGAGACAAGTTCAGAGAGACAGACATAAAGAGAGAGAGGGAGAGAGAGAGAGAGAAGAGGAGAGAGACGGAGGTAGATAGCTGGCTCGCATACACAGATGTGGACACGCGTTCAGTGGTCGTCAGTCCCCTCCCTCGACACTGGCTTTAATACCTTCCCCTCCTAACCCTCACCCACCCCGCTGAACACACACACACACACACACACACACACATAATCCCACAATCCTCTCCTGCTGTTGAGGGCTTGCTTGAGTACCCCTCCTCTTGTTTCCCCCGATCCTGTCTCCACCCCGCCCAAAGTCGTGCACCCCCTCTTGTCTAGACAGAGGGACACACACACACACACACACACACACACACACATACACACACACACCAGTTGGCTGTGTCATTATGTAAGTAATCTTACATAAGTGTTACTGAAGGGGCCTGACCCTAGATTCCCATTCTTTCCCCCTTCTTGCCCCCTACCTTCAAACGAACTCCTTAACCACCCCTTCCGACCTCTCTCTCTCCCTCTCTCTCTCTCCCCCCCCCTCCTCTCCCCCCCCCTCCTCCTCCAGGCAGGGGGTCATTCACACTGCTCTGCGTTCGGACAGTCCACTAGTTGGCACCCTGCCGCAGTAATGTGCAGAATCTCTCAGCGTGTGCAGATTGCGTTGGTACGAATTCCCTCAGCAGGCGGCCGCCTCCCCAAGCAGCATGTGTCAGCCTGATAGAAGCTGTTTCTCGCTCTCATTCCCTCTTTGAATTAATGTCCCCTTTCTGCCTGCTTTTCTCTATGTCAATGGAGCTGTATGCACATTTTTGGGGGTGCAGCAGCATAAGCATAAGAAGGACACCCATGCACCTAAATATGTTTGGGCTCGGCACTGGGTGCACTACCTTCTAGACATTCTGCCCTGTTTTATGCGAACATGATGGCAGATTATTATTATTGTACAAAGTATGCATGGATGAACACATTAAAGCAAGGCAGTGTTTGAATGAAAGGACAAAGAGCATGGAGCCAGCAGGTCCTTAATGAGTGTTGACGCATAGATCTGTGAGTTACAGTCATATTATCTGTGATTAAAAATCGTTGTCTGACCCATTCAACCCTTTCATACCTCCAACCCATCAGTTTACCCACAACAGCTACAACATCATATAACATGATACAACTGCCGGAGCGCAGCAGAGATTCAGTGGCTGCGCTCCCCCAATCTGTTGCCATACCAAGGCTATCAAGATGTACAAGCAAACAGAGCCAGCCCATACAGCCCGGCGTTTACAGTCATCCAAGATAAGACTCCTCCCCTTTTGTGTCCTCCGTGGAGCCCTTCCCACAGTGACGCAGCTGAACTGTAAGAGGAGATGATCTCTAGGCTTTAATCCGCCCCGCCCCGCCCTCCACCACCACCAGTCAGCCCCTCCCCCAACTCGGACGCGGGATTTTAATCCGGCCACGAAAGCACGGGATTACAGAATCTCTCTCTCTCTCTGTTTCTCTCACCATATCCACGGTTAAAACATCTCTACATGTCTACAGTATGATACATCGCCTGGTTTGGCAATGGTTTGCTGTTGTACAGTAGGGCAACAGGGTGGCCTGGTGCAGCAGTTCTCAACTGTGATCCCTTAAAACCAAGCCATGCCCCGTCACAGGCTGCATATGCAGAGTGGTGAACAGTTCAACCAAAGAATGATTTTCCCATTTTCAGGTTGTTTCATTTGATTATGAGAGGAGGCCTAGAGGCTGAACAATTCAGTATTTCATGAGAAAAAGGAAAAATTGGAGAAAAATAAGAAAAGATCGGCATGATAATAAATTTGTACAGGAGAAATATGTTTTTTTTGCCTATGCCATAAATCATCTTGTGACCTCCCAAAATTATCTCGCGAACCCCTGGAGGGTCCTGACCCCCCAGGTTGAGAACCACTGGCCTAGTGACAACCTGAGTTTAAGCCTTGTATTGGGAAACATCCACCCTGCTTGTGCAAGACACTGAATCCCTGCCAGCTCCAGGAGTGCTGTTCTGTAGCTGAGCCTGACCTCTGACCTCTCTGTGGAGGGGGGGGGATCAATAGCGTATTACATTATTGTTATTATCAGTGGAGAATAAGATAAATGAGCCTCATAACAAATGCCAGTTCACAGTCTGTTGATCAAACATGAGGCTATCCGATTGTTTCCCTCTTGAAAAAGAGAAGATGAGAGCCGATGTCACACAGAGTTTGACTGCGGCAGAACAGCTGTGAGAGGAGAAAACAGCACTCTGTCCATAACAAAGCATCATGGGATATCACCACAGATTTTAGGAAAAGAACTGATCACCAAACTCCACATGATGCTGTTTCTTAGCAATGAGTCTATGTTGAGTTAAATAACATTGAGTGATCTTCTTCTTGTTATTGTGTTATTATTAATAAACTATGTTCTGTATTAGCATGTAAATAGCACTGAGCAAGCTGGAGGAAGCTTACAGTAGTAAATTTAACTTGACACATACTGACAAAAATATAAAACATGGTTCCCAACAAGCTGTACTCTGAATAGATGACCCTGAGGCCAAGAACTTAATAGATGCCCCTCCAGCCAATCATAATCCAGTACTCTCCCAGGCCCTGGTGTAGGGTTTATATGCAATAAATGTTCTTACATGTACTTATATACATCCACTGTTGTCATATGAAAACCATGGAACTTCAAATGTTTTTCTGTTTTTTAGATAAACGCTGACATGGCCCTTGAGCAAGTGCTGAGCAAGTGTCATGACCCTGTAACCCATAGTGTGTGTGTTCAAAAACACATGTAGGGAAACCAGACACTGTATTCCTGAAAGGTTGTCTTTTTGGAGGTGCAACATTTTCATTAAACAGCAGAGACACAGTACATCCACACTTCATGTCTGTGTGCAAAGAACATTTTCCTAAATGTCTCCAGTGTGTCGGGGGGGGGGGAGTTGTGTTTACCTGTGCCGGTCGGTGTAGCCCAACCCTCCCAGTGGTCCTACTGGCTGCTCATCAGTCAACCTTGGAGACCTAGAGAGAGAGAGAGAGAGAGAGAGAGAGAGAGAGAGAGAGAGAGAGATAGAGAGAGAGAGAGAGAGAGAGAGAGAGAGAGAGAGAGAGAGAGAGAGAGAGAGAGAGAGAGAGAGAGATGTCTGTAAGTAAGTTTGTTCATAAGCTGCTCATCTTTATGAGGCACACTAGTTTTCATTCCCCACACGTGAGCCCCACAGAAGAGCACACAACTCACACACACACACACACACACACACACACACACACAATGGATTGTTACAATCATGTATGTCATCCCTGTCTCTCGTAAGATAGGAATCTGTTGTTCCTTCAGAATGACACATAGCCATTGAGAAGCGTTCATTGTCCTCAGCTATTCAAGGATGCTCGCATCATCAACTGGCGCCACGCCATCAACACAGTAAATGATCACTATTCTCTGAAACTAATGACACGGCATTACGCATTCATTCACAACAAGACTTTCACTTTCACTTGCGGGCTCACACACATGCAGACACACCCTCTCTATTTGTATCATGTATACATACACACAAACACACACATACACCTCTCTCACACACATAGATGGCTTGGTATTTTTGCATTACCCCCTTCTTCTCAAGAACACCCCCCCCCCCAACACACACACACACACACACACACACACACACACACACTCCCACCCCTTCTGTCCCTGTGGTACTGACAGTAAATTGTTTAAAACATCATCTGTCTAATAAAACCGCGGAGGTTTGGCAGCGCTAAGCCCGCCCGTGCTCCTCTGAATAGACTATTATGAAATGGACCATTAGAAAATGCAAGCCAGCAAAAAAAAAATGAAATAGTGTGATTACAAATAACCGATGCCTCCACTCACCCACGAAACAATAGATTATCACTCTTACATGCTTCATTTCCCTCTCTCTCCCTTTCTCTCTCTCCCTCTCTCTCTCTCTCTCTCTCACTCTCGGGAGGGCAGGGTAGCCCGGTGGTTGGGAAGACCGTCCTGTAACCAGAAGGTCACAGGTTCTATCCCAGCAAAAGACAAGTAAGCCACGCTGTTCCCCTACCTGCTCACTCAATGTCACTCTGGATAAAAGCATCAGCTGAATACCTAAAAATGTCAAATGTCTCTCTCTCTCTCTCTGTCTGTAAATTTGTTTCCATTAACCCCTGTCGCACTCAGAAGGAGATCAAACTCCTCAGTTGACCTTTGACCTTACGCTCCTCCCTGGTCTGGGTCATGCCAACACGTCCCCTTCTGCACGATCAGGCCAGTTCCCAAGTGCTTTAACATTTGCGACGCTCGTTAAAGGCAATCACAACAGGTGGTGTGGTTTATCCAGTGTAGCCCTTTACTTCATCCCATGTTACTTTCATCCCTCTTTACTCTACGGGAGGCTTTCTTCTTTTCACTAGCAGCTAATTGGTCCATTATTGCATGAGGGAAAGAGAGAGAGAGAGAGAGAGAGAGAGAGAGAGAGAGGGGAGGAAAGAGGGTGTGAGACAGAGAGAGAGAGAAAGGCTTGAGAGGTCGATTCATTACGCAACGCAGATTACAATCAGGGGCGGCACGCTCATTGGAAGTGAAAGATATCCCTTGGAAGAATGTTAATGGAGCCAAAGCCACTCTGGCAATTCCTCATCAAATCATCTGCACCGCGGAGCAGGAGCAGGAGCAGGAGCAGGAGCCGGGCCAATCAAAGGTCCGAGCGGAAAAAGGGGGAGGAAACAGATAGAGAGATGGAAAAAACGGACTAAAAAAAGATGAAAGGGGTCACAATCTGGTTTTAGCGGAAAGGATAAGAGGGGCAGAGTGACGTGAGAGCTTTTCGGGAGGAGGCGCAGCGGAGATTTAGAGCAAACTCCCCAAAGATAGTAAAGGATACACGCAGGAAAGATAAAACACACATTAGCAGTCATGGGGGAGTAGAGCGAGAGAGAGAGAGCATGAATCCTTAAAGAATAGGTAGAGTTGCGGGGGAAAAGCCTCTCATGTTTTTAAAAAAAGGGGGGAGGGTGAGAGGAGGAGGAGAAGAGGGAGGAGAGGGAAGAGATGAAGGAGTCTTGGGAGAAGAAAGATTGGAGGGAGTGGCTGTCTCTGAATACAAAAGCCTTCATAATCTGTTTACACTGTTTCTGCAAACAGCGAGGTGACTGTAATTCCTCTACTAATAGAAAATCTTGTTATGTCTTTGTGTCTCAATGGCTATGAATGATTTATGTGAATTTGCTTTAAATAGAATAGATGTGAAAGGATGGACCCACACACTCGCACACACACACACACACACTCGCACGCAAAAGCCCGGTCATCTCAAGGACCAAGAACTGGGTTGCAGCATGTGGTGAAATGTTTCAGCGGCCAGGTCAGTCTGTCTCATAGTGATTGCAACATGCCACTGAGCATGCGCTGGACTCTGGGCTCCCCTGATGTCCTGTTGCACCTCTTTCCACCTTCTGGAACAGAGGGAGAATAACCAGGAAGTGGCCACCAGTAATCCAGGCTGCCATTGGCCGGTCCGCAGAAGGGGACGAGCCAACCAACGCCCTCCCACTGCCCCAGGTTGCCAAGCAGTCAGATGACGGACAGCCCATGAAAGAGGGATTACGGAGGATCAGGTCTGTTTTTGTACAAAACGCAGCAAGAGATCATCACTGCCTCACACATGTGTGCGTGTGTGTGTGTGCATGCCATGAAAAGCACAGGCAGGCATCACAAGCCGCACGGCTGTAATTCCTCCAGTTACAGTCACGCTAGCAGAAAATCTCACTTTACCTCTGTCGCAATGCCTTTTGTGAATTTGCTTCAAGTAGCCTTGGTTGGAGTACAATGTGCGCTGCATCCCTTGGGGTCATGGGATACACACACACTCACACACACACAGTCAAGTCTACAGGGCCTCCATCTTCAAGGAACTTCAAGGAACTTCAATTCACGGCTACGTAGGCTGACAAACAAACAAATAAGTGAGGGTGACCCTATTACCCCTCTCTCTCTCTCTCTCCCTCTCTCTCTCTCTCTCCCTCTCTCTCCCTCTCCCTCTCCCTCTCTCTCTCTCTCTCTCTCTCTCTCCCTCTCCCTCTCCCTCTCTCTCCCTCTCCCCCCCAGTGCAGCACAGAGCCAGAGGCGCAGGGCACTCAGAGCAGCCGTCACTCTCGGTTTCTCTCACTGACTTGAGAATCACAAAGGAGGCCAGTAAGCTCCATCTTGCCTGGGAGCCCAGATGTCGTCCCGCTGGGCCGAGGCCTTGCTCTGACTCCTGGGGTAGCAAAGAGCAATTAGGGAACGTTGCTGAGCACAGCTACAGCCTGCCCACTGACTGTGTGACTCCATTTTGGCGCTGAGTGCTAGGGGACACAGATAGTGGGGGAAGCGGTATGCGTGTGTGTGTGTGTGTGTGTATGTGTGTGTGTGTGTGTGTGTGTGATTGGCTATGAACATGAATACCCCACACCCCACACCGTCCAGCCAGTCACCCATCACCCCCTGCCTCCAGACAAACCATATGTAGGTCACTCCATGTGTTAGCATGGCCCCTCAATAAGAGGATTACACTGCTACCACCAAGATGGCCATCTTGGCCCATTATTATCAGCGTAATACTAATCATAATTATGTTTTTTTTTCACTATAGTTATCACTCCATCATCATTGCAGCTGTTGATGCTGCTGTCTATAGAAAGTTGATGAAATCAGCACACTCCTAGCTGCCGTCTCACCATTTATTGTGAAAAAATTGGGAGTTTTCGTCACAATAAGTGGTGAGACAGCAGCTTTTACCAACTTTCTGCTGATTCATGCTCAACCCAGCAACTATACTGCATGTGGGTACTTATCTCTACTCTTCACCTGCTATCCAGATTATTACCATTAAACACAAACATGCCCGTCGTTGCATCACCGCACTCTGCTGCCTCTACCAGTCACCGAAAATTATCTCATTCAACACTTCGGTGATGCTACAACCGACGCACATTTCTGGGATGTTTGCGGTTTGGCTCGCCGCTTTGGAAGATGTAATTACATCCGCAGCTCGTCAAAGCCCTCTGCGCTTAATGAGCAGCGATCTTAATGAGCGCCCCATGACATAATTCATCGCCTCACATGACCATGCCTGCCTCTCCTCAGTCTCTTCCCTCCCAGATGTCGGTTACTGACTATTAGTATATATATATATATATATATATATATATATATATATATATATATATATATATATAGATAGATAGATAGATAGATAGATAGATAGATAGAGAGAGAGAGAGAGAGAGAGAGAGAGAGAGAGAGAGAGAGAGAGAGAGAGAGAGAGAGAGAGAGAGAGTGTGTTGTGGGAGGGTGGGGGTGATGCAACTGCACTTAACATGACTGCAAATGAGAAAACTGATGTATGATGATGGATGATAAAAAATGTTGATGGTGAGAAGGGAGGGAGAGGAAGAGAGTGGACTAAGGAAAAGAAATGAGAGGAGAGTTAAAAGCGTATCTTTCCAACGCAGCCTGTTATGTAAGGACAGCAGGGTGAAATAAGGCTTCTACCAGTCATCACCAACTAAGTTCACCGGCAACAACCAAGTGTGTTTGCCTTTGCCCAGTTCATCTCATATTTTTTTAAAGTGGATTAAGAATTCACATGTGTTATCCCTTATCCCCAACTTCCTCCTAAAGCTAGAAGCCATAGAACCAGGACTATAACCTGCGGCCTGGAGCTGCTGTGGTGAAAATGAATGTTACTTTTGATTTGGTACATTCCTAGAATGCTTGCCTGAACTTTTACAACCACATGAACTTTATATGATCTCGGTGCAGATGAGTTTTTGTCAGAAAATGAGTCGTTCCCTCTCAAAGGTGTCCTAGATACTGCCTCGGTCACCTTTCCCATCTTTTCTAATGTGTTCTCTGTGGAGTTTTAGAACAGTGTGGCATCACAGATTCAGCTCCTCTTCCTTGTTTCAGCCAATGGGGAGAGCAGAAGGTGATTTCTATGTAAGATCGAACCGCGTTATGGAGTGCAGAAAACATAATTTATTGTTTATCTGCAGTGGTATGCCCCTTTAAGGCCTTAGTGGTAGATGGAATTCGATGAATCAGCACCGGGCTGCAGCAAAAACTGACAAATACATATGCTTACTCTTGGCAACTAGCAATGCTCACACAAAGTTCAGATCTGTTCAACATAATTGTTCTTCTCCGTGTGGGTTGGTCAATTAGTCATGGTGTTTTCCTGGCAGTGAATTACCTCATAATAACTGGTCTGGGGTCAGCTTTCTATCAAATCTACCGGTGGTATAGAGTGCTGCCGGGGAGGGAGAGTTGATTATAGGTGTGGAGATAACTGCGGTGTTTGCCCTCTGATACATCTGTTGCTCATCCCTGGGAGGTTTGAGTCACTCCAGGTACATGTGTGTGTGTGTGTGTGTGTGTGTGTGTGTGTGTGTGTGTGTGTGTGTGTGTGTGTGTCTCCCTTTCCTTCCTCCTTTTCCCATTCTGTCCCTCCCATAGCTGCGTATTAATAATGGAAAAGTAGATGCATCTGAGTCCTCGGGCTTGGTCTTTGCATGACTCACTGACATCTCTCATATGTTCCACCATGGGTTGCAGTCATGCACATGCTAAACTTGAAATTCATGTTTCTCCTGTCCTGCTGACCGTGCATATGAGGGCTTACACCTTAACTTTGTACCAAACTATTCCACCTAACAGTAAAGGTCATTTCGGAGCCCTGCCTGACTCCCATAAGGCTAAATGAATACTCTGGTCCGGGGATTGCCGTTTTGCTCTAATGCACTAAATGGTCTAGGTCTCCTTCCCTTCCCCATTTTGTTCTTCCTATTAGCTTTAACAAATCTAATTAAGCCCTATTATCCTATGAAAAGGAAGAGAGAAAGACCCATAAACTCTAGTTTAGCTGCAACAGGATCCACGGTGGCCTTCTCAGGTGGCATGATGGGCTAGTGGCCTGTCCTAGCCCCTCCCTAAGGATCCCCGAGGATGTTGCGTATATGCATGGGCTTCCCCCATCACGTGCACGAGGCTAAACAGTTTATAGGCCTCGCCAAGTGACCCCGCGCTCCTGAGCGTGGAAGTGCACTAAGATTCATTGAAAGCCGCAGCCCGTTGTGATAAATGCATGGTTTTATGTTTCGATTAAGCACTCATATAAATTGGCTTTGACATGGTGTTAGTACATTATTATTCGATGGTGCACTCATACATCTCAGTGGAGGACAAAAAAAATCAATAGCACCGTCTGGCTGCGCCTCCGGTCGGGCAGCCTGTGCCAAGCCACCGGTTCCCCTCTCCCTTTTCATTCAGCATCAGCTCGATACAAACAATGCCTTGTTGTTGTGAAAGCGTTGCCAGAAGACAAAACGTTTTCCCTGGCGCGGGTACTACTGTACGTGGCTCAGTGCTGCGTTGTAGTAAGTGCGCTCCCCGTGTTTTCTGAAGTCCACCACCCCGCTGCTGGTAGATATTGCAGTCTATCATTTTGGGACGGTGGCGCGTCCCAACCCCCTAGCAGCACTCATCCTGTCAGCACTAACCCACAGCTCTTTTCTCTCCCCACGGATCCATATATCACGGTTCCGACGCACGGTCAGATCCGTGTGCCAGACAGATCCGTGCGCCTGACCCATGCGCCACATCCGTGCCAAATGGTTGCGCCGTTTTGGCTGTCCAGACAACTCTAAATTCACACTGATCCCACCACACGTGCGGCCATTTTTGTTACCCATCCGAGCCATTGTGGCGTGCGCACACTTACGGCTACAACCTACAACCCCGGCCACTGTATCCTTCCTCATGACATGCAGGAAAGAGGAAAGGGACGCGTCCGATTTCACAATAGGCGCTCAACGCACACAGTCAAGCCTTTCCCAATAAAGCTCCTGCTCACGGCAGAGCGGGCTCTATGGGGGGAAGCTTCCCTTCTGTCAAAGTCTTGCTGCACCTTAAACACGGCAAAGTGTCTTTCTCTTTCATTTGCATGCGAGGGAACGCGTGAATTTGAATTGGCAAGTCTTGAATATGATCATGAGCAGTGTCTTACCTGTTAATTGTGCGTGTGAGTTCGCGGTAGTCCACCGACTGTCCCGGTTGGACATTCAAACCCCCCTCAGCTGTCTGTCCTGGTCCCGCAGCAGACTACCAGAGAATACGGTGCCAATCAAACTAAAAAGCCCCGCCTCTTCCAGTGACGTCATATGCCATAGACCAATGCAAGTCGAGGTTCAACCCTCGCATAACTGAGTACATTGTAGTAACCTCTTTCATGATGTTACTAATTGATACATTGAATATTACATTGTCATGCGCTCATCCATTCACATAAATATATTTTATTCATATGATTTCAAATGCATTACTATCTCTTACGTAAAAGAACTATAGTAATCCTATAATCAATTTGAGAAAGATGCTACAAGATCACAGCAAAACTATAAGTCCCTATAATACTATAGCCTACTGATAGAAATGAAAAAACAAAGTGCGACAAGATATTAACTCGCTGTAGACTACCAGAGATACACAATAAAGCCCTCTAGGAATGTTATAGTGACGGGAGATAAAACAACAAACAAACAAACAAAAAAACAACAACAATATTATAAAAGTAGGCTACAGTAGGCTCACTATAAAATCACTGTCGAATACCATAGACACACTATAAGTCCCTATTGGAATATATAGTAATTTCTCTTTAGGAACCACTGGTATATCCACACGCTAAAACAATGTATGAAGGTTAAAAGAGAAGTTCCACACCACGGCCGTGCGTGCTCAATTATTGGAATTAAATTTGAGGGGAATTATACATTTCGAGATTAACAGAGAATTAGAGCGGGGGATTAGGAATTCTGTCCCACAGTGGCAAGTTTGACCAGGCTCCCTGCACTGTCCGCATTCATTTCGACTCTCCTTTCATCTTCACCCCACAGAGAATCCAAGCCTTTCGAGAGAGAGAGAGAGAGAGAGAGAGAGAGAGAGAGAGAGAGAGAGAGAGAGAGAGAGAGAGGTAAAATCTTTGAAGTCTCCAATTCATTGATATGGAAATGATGTCGATGAGCGTTGGCAATGACCAGGTGTTTGTATTATATTATGTACAACTGATTAAATACTTGTTCCAGCCTATGGGGAAATGATGAATCACCATGAATACCTAAAACCTGAACCAAGACTTCTCCTTGAGTCAGGTTCCTCTCCATGTTTCTTCCTAACATTTCGTCACCATACACTGTGCCCGTGCCCCGTAACTGCTGACTCTGTGCTTTGAGACCACCTTCTTTTTTGACAAATGCACTGAATGAATAAGCTTAATGGCCCTTGGGCTGATTTGATGCCAGGTTGTGCTAACCACTCGTATAATTGCAATAATGCTCCTGGAAATGCGTTTTCTCCTCTCCATTTAGTTTCGGAGTAGTACTTAGCGTTATGGCCACAAGAGTGCGCCATTATCTACCCAACTGGCGCGCCTCAAATGTTTCTCTGTCCGTGAAAAGCTCTCAGGGCAACCATTTGCGGTTGTTAAGACTCAGTTCAGATGTGCTTTCACTGCACTTGCCCTGTTGTGCGGGTTTTACAGCGTTGCATTACTACAGCCACGGGTGTCAGCTTTGTATGGCAAGGTATGGCACTTTAACACAGCCGGTCCAAATGTGATCTTGTAGTTTTGGGGGTTTTTTTGTTTGTTTTTTATCATTGTAAGGGAGAGAAAAGATAAAGCAAACAGTGTCTAAAAAAATATTCAAATCAGGGAAGCAATCAGGTTCATTGTTCCCTCTAAGCTGATAGTTTGGTGGCCTACCTCTAATAATTTATCACAAGAACCAAATAATAAGATCTTGTCATCAGTCATATTTGCCCCCAGAAATATCAATATAAGCAGGTTTTAACATCCTGATAGCAAATGATATTAGATGCAGTGACTTTTCCATTGATGCCCCTGTCTGCAGTGTGTATAAATCCAAATCAAGATCGATGCATTCTTTCAAACAATGAATCTTTAATAGCACGGTTATACCATACAATCAACATGCCCCCGTCACTCCTATCTTTATTATTCACAGACGATGACTCTCAGAATAAACTATTTACAGGTTTATGGCACATACTGTACGTAGTCTTGATTGTAGCTGATGGGTAAGGAGGAGGGGGTTCAATATATTTGGCAACTCATAGAGGTAAGGGTGGAGGTGGGTGGGTGGGTGGGGGGGGGGTCAGTTGGTGGTGTAGGAGGGTATGAAGTGTCTAGTAAGTCAACAGACATGTGGAGGTCAGTATGTCAGCGGCGGCGGAGTGGCGATGAGGCGGGGTTTTGTGGGGCCGACGGCGATGACATCACCACAACGAGGGATCATATCTGCAGAGAAAGAGAGAGAGGAGAGAAGGTCCGGATCAGCCATGTTCTCTCCCCAACACACACATACACACACACACACACTGGAGCTGTATATTGAAAGTGTGCTATCAATACTTTTGCCTGTACTGCCTCATGGTTCACCCTAACACACACACACACACACACACACAAATACACATCTGTAACGGTTGAAATCCTAGAATCAACTCATCATACTGTAACACACATAGGCTACACAGATACAGATAGAGACGCATACACACACACACACCTGGACTGTGGAAGCGTGTCTGTGCTCTCTTTCAGCAGCAGCTCTGAGACCAGTGTGTCCAGAATCTCAGGACTGGACCTCTTCCCATACCTGAGAGAAAGAGAGGGGGAGAGAGAGAGAGAGAGAGAGAGAGAGAGAGGGATGATTTATCAAGCTGAGGGCAAGTTCCAGGAGCAGCGACTTGGAGCTTTTGGTTGTCAAGCAGAAAAAAAACAGAGACAAGAGAAAAAGAGAGACCTGAGCTGAACCAAACCCAGGAAAAAAATGACTGAATATATATAAAAGACTCTATTACCCTGCATGTCCTTGTGTCATGTGTCCTATTAGAGCTTAGTGGAAACTGAACACAGTGCGTCCGAGCCTCAGCAGGCGCAGACAGGAGGTGAATCGTAGGTGGTCATACTGCCAGTTCTGCTCCTCAGATGATAAGCTCTGTGTCGGTGCACTCGTACTGACACCGCATGTGTCACATGCACCCCCGGGTGGCTAAACGACTACAGCGGCATCCAAGCCCGTGACATTCAGAAGAAAGCTGAAAATTGTGATTAGTTTGCCGTGGCAGGCCGGCCCCTGGCAGTCGTTTCTCCCTATAGGTTTCTGTACAGGTGGTGAACAAGCGCGGCGTGTGTCGTCCCTAGTCTGTACCGAGGTGAGTGAGATGGAGTATGGGTAATTAATTATAGGAGTAACAGCAGGATCCAGAAACCAGACCAGTAGGGTTCAGACCAGCAGCTCCAACAGACTCTCAGTGGGATTACAGATATGTTCCCTTTTTCTTTTTCCTTTTTCTTGTGCTTGATGACTCACTTTCTTACCCATACACTGCTGTGTTATTTTGTATTAGAGTGATTAGTGTGATTAGTATGCTGCGATCATATTGGAGCATGCATGCTGAAGGCTGAGTGAAAGTTTACGAAGAGCATTACTGACTAGTCAGATGATCGCAAATTAGCTTAGAGGCAACAAATTTTACTATTTTACACAACCAATGACATTCCCAAGCTATATGATGTGTTTCTGGAGCCTGTGACCTCCCAGCCACGAGGAGAAACGATCCTCCAAAATTAAAGAACAGCATTAAACCTTCAACCTTTTCCCACTCAGCTGAACTTTTCATTGCTTTCTTCCCTATGCAGGCTCTCTTCAAATTGTCTGAGGGAAAACAACATAACATAATAATTAAACATTAAACTTGACTATATTAGGAAATTTTACTGAACATAAAAACATTGTTTTAATTTGACACCAATCATCTCTGGTATAATGAAATTGCAGCAGTTATAAATGTGGATAGATTCACAATATCAATGAAATGCATTAGAATAGAATAGAATAGAATAGAATAGAGCTGGTGGGACTGTGTCAGCTGGTGGACAATCTAGTCTTAATTCAGTCACTTGAGAAAGTAAATTGTAACCTCTTACTACTCCAAATTTGAAGGGAATTTATGTATCAGGTTTACATTTTCTTTTAACAGTTCACTTCCAGAATAATTGAAAGCAAATTGACTCTTTTTAAATGTCATCTCATTCTATTCAATTCAATTCTATTCTATTCTATTCTTATGTCTTGTATTGATATTGTGAATCTATCCACATTTATAACTGCTGCAATTTCATTATACCAGAGATGATTGGTTTCAAATTAAAACAACGTTTTTATGTTCAGTAAAATCTCCTAATATAGTCCTCCAGGTGAATGTTTAAGACATGTTTTCTAAACCCAATTAGTGCACAAACCGTCACTTGGCCTACCTCTGTCTTGTGATGAGGTTGATATAATGTCTCAGGGCGGAGTAATACTTGGCCAGCTCCTCCGCTGGAGCGTCCTCGCCCGGGTTCTCGGGTTTGACCGGGTATCCTTCCGTCAGGCTCCCCAGGCAGATCAGCGCCCACAGCAGGAACCCCAGAGTCCCCAGCCAGGTCACCAAGTTAGGATGCATCTGATACAGCAGGGGCGGATACCTGTAAGTCCAGGTCACATCACTGCGCATTTTTTCCCTCAATGGTTTTCATTTCACTTAACTCTAAGAAAATCAGCAGTACTGCCATGTATTTTTGTTTTTGCTCAGTATTTCACTCTCTGCTGCAGATTAGACGGTGTATGGCGGCATCTCTGAATGCAGTCGAACATGAATTAGTACCACAGTTTATCCCAATTGCTTGATGACAAATTTGCTAGTTTGTCAGAGTAAAAAGAAAAATCACTAAAGCCATACTAAACTTTACAATATAGGCCCTCTTGTGCTGAGATGCTCCATTCAAACATATTAGAGTTTGAATTGAACTCATTTCAAAAACCTCTTGGAGATGACCCGCAGCCAAGCAGCCAGGTCGAGAGACTTTAATGACTTAAGCAAGCATTTAGAAAGTAGTTGTTCCTTCCATAACACTTCATTACGTTGATAGGTTTTTATGGATCAAATAGCAAAGTACTTACAATTACTAGAGGGTTTGAGGGGTGTGCGCGCGGTGTCCTCAGGCGTCTCTTCTGCTCCTGAGCGCTCCATGCGCGCTGGGTTTTATATCTCTGTGCGCCACACGCGCCGCAGAAGACGCGTCAGAGATGCGCTCTGTTTAGCGCAAGTCTCTGCCTTTCTTCATGTGCACGTCACTAGTGATGCTGTCACCGCAGTGTTTTTAAAACATATTTTCATTAGTTTTAAAGACATAACAATAAAATTACAAACTAAAAATAGATGAAGTCGTGTTGATATGACTTGTTTCCAATGAGACCAAGAGGTTGGAAATGAACCAATTTTTAATTAAGCTGTCCTATCCCTTATGAAAAGAACTATTGCAATCCAATGATAAAATAGGATAGCCTACTAACCAAATATCACAGCAAGTCCCTGAAGGAATATGACATGAATATCACAGTGATACTGTAGGAGAAGGTCACTATAAACTCACTCTTCAGTATCTTAGACACACTATAAATCCCTATAGGAAAATTATTGAATTATGGTGATTGTTAGGAATATGCACTGCAAAGCAGTAAATCGATATGCAGTGGGAACTAAGACAATGCTACTACAAGTTAATTCTACAACAGATAGAGCTGTTAAGGACCTTTTACAGGTGGGATGTAAATGGTCTGATTTAGTGCAGAAATAACTGTATTATCAATATTGTAATGTATGTTATATCCCTCTCTCTCTCACAAACACACACACACACACACACACACACACACAAACACACTCTTGCCATCTATCCATCTCACACTAACATACTCTTGCACTCACACATTTCATTTACAAACAAAGACACAGACACACAAACAAATACGCAGAGATACACAGATACAGACAGACAAACAGATTGACAGACAGATAGAGACACACACACACACACACACACACACACACACACACACACATATGCACACACACACTGAGTGTGACGTTTTGGTATTTGTAAGTCCTGTATGTATAGAGGAAGGGGGTGAGAAAGCAATTCACAATCAAGTAGCGATTCTTCTTTATGTGCACGCATGTGTGAGATTAATAATCACATCTGAAATCATAAAAGAATAACCTGCAATGGGAGGCAGAAATGTAACGCTGTGAGCCAACTTTGTTATTCAGATGAGTCTCCTATGGCATCGCCTTGAGTGATCTGGAATAAAAAGATTTCAACCAGATTCACATGTTCATGAACGTTTTTTTTTTTGCGGCGTCTGATTGAATCAGTCCACTAATTTTGTTTCACAGTTCATTCCTTCGGATGGAAAGGGAGACTGGGACACTCAACGTGAACAAAAGACCCTAAATGTGAATATGTTATCAAGACACGTCAGCCAAACATCAGCCCAGAAGAGCCCAATCTCCCAGAAACCCTCTTAATAAAAACACCTCAAATAGCACTTCAATTGAAGTTTATCAGTATCACCAAGTGCTTCATTTAACTCCCATTCATAATCCTTTTGTATATCAGCCTCTTCTCTCGCAGGCGTATATTCTATCAAAATCAGCATTCTTCACTGGTGCTGGTTTTTAAGTTGCGCAGAGGATGTGTTAAGGGCTTTTTGTATACCACAGGATGCCATGGAGGAGATGGGGGAAGAGGCACAAGTGCGAGAAAGTAGAGCAAAAAGACATGACCGAATCATGATGATCAGTCATGAATTATAACTTCTCTTCCTCTTCTTGGGATACATATACACGCAGTGACTCACTTCAAAAGGTACACCACCTCTTTTAAGCAGACAGCTCACTCCTCCAGACGGTGAGTCACGTATAAATAAAGCGGAAGTATATAAAGCGTGCGGACAGGGTTAAGAGGGCAGTTACTGTTCGCCTAAACATTAGAATGGGCTAAGTGACTTGTGGTCGTCGGGGGACAGTCGCACCGGTTCTAGCGTCTTAGAAACAGCCGACCTGCTGGGGTTTCTAGGCTACAGTGTCTAGAGTTTAATGGTGTGATAAACAAAAGATATCCAGTCTGCGGCAGTCACCTCACTGATGAGAGGTCAGAGGAGAGTGGCAAGACTCATTCAAGCTAACAGCATTGACAAGTGTGCAAATAACAGCTGATAGAAGGGCTTCTCATGGAACCTTGAAGCGGCCGGGTTCCCCTCCTGTCAGTGAAGAACAGGAAGATGAAGCTACAGTTGGCACATGATCACCAATACTGTACGAGTGAAGAGTGGAAACATGTCGCCTGGTCCGACAAAACCAGGGTCAGAATTTGGCATATATAGTATTACAGTAATCCATGGCTAAATCCTGCCTGGTGTCAATGGTACAGGCTGCTGCCCATGGTATAATGGTATGGGGAAAGTTTTCTAGGCATAGATATAGGCCCCTCAGTACCAACTGAGCATTGTTTGAACTCTGCAGCGTACCTAAATATTTGTTATATTGTTGTTGACCAGGTGTATCCCTTCATGGCCACAGTCTACCCATTCCCAAAGGGATACTTCTAACAGATGATGCACCGTCATCTCAAAAATTGTTCCAGGAAACATGACAGTGACTTTAGTTTACTCAACTCTGTATCTCAACCTACTACAGAGTACTTTTGGCATGAGGTGGAACGGGATGTTTGCAGCATTAGCGTGTCATTGAATAATCTGCAGGAACCGCATGACGGTATCAAGTCAACGTGGACCAAGATCCATGTGGAACATTTCCAGCACCTAGTTGAATCCATGGCTTGAAGAATTCAGGCTGTTCTGGAGGCAAAAGGGGTTCCTATGCAGTACTAGCTAAGTGTAGCCTACCTAATAAAGTGGCCATTGAGTGTACATAAAATAGTAATGTAATAGTACAGTAGTGTCTTCCCTGCATCAAAGTGTGTTAAAGATATAGTAGATAAATCAAACTGCAGAAATTTGTCACACAGTGGATGAAGTCACCAGGTCAGATTTTGCAGGAATTTCACTGGATTGCTTTACGGCATAGAGGGAAATTGCTTTACAGCACAAAACAGGAAGAGGCGCTGTTTTTTCAGCACAACCAGAGCTAAAACTTTCAGAGTTTCTGGCAATGGCAGACGGTGGAAGGAGTGAAAGGCCGATGGAAAAACCACATGCTGTAAAGCAGAAGAGAAAACAAACGCATGCTTAGTGACAAATAGCGACATCCTCTTCACGACAGGAACCAACAGGGTTTATGGGAAATGTAGTCTTAAATTAGAAAAACACCAGAACTAACAATACCACTGGCATGAGATAGAGGCTACCAATTGTCTCGACCATGATCTCATTTGTTTACAGTAATTATACCAAGGAATCTCAATTCATTTGACAATGATATATTGATGTTTAAAAATGCAGCAGCACCATTAATTGAATACAGCACAAAAGAGGTTCTTTGCGCTTTGTGCTTAGCTTCTTTTTTATCAGAAACTGTTTCTGTACTAAATGCTCGAATTGCCCTCCCGATGTTTGGAGTATCAGTCTTTTACAGAACAAGCTGTTTAAATGCAAATGTGTTTTCTCTCCTCCTCCTCTCTCATCAGCCTCCTGGTTTGGACAATAAGTACTGCCTGTGAATCACACGTTTCGAATTTACAGTGCATAAAACTGTTAAAAGAAAACACTGACAAGCAGGCTGTCCATATCTCTATCACAGGGCAGCTGCATGCAGACGGACTGAGAAGAGAAATGAAAAAGGCTAAATCTGTTACTGCTTTGGTGCTTTCTTGGCTATTGTATATCTTTTACACACAACTCTGACAGTAAAATTGCTGCTTCTGACTGTACTATTGTCCTACGGTGACATTGTGACTTCTGGTAAGCAAGCACTGCTATTATTTAGATAGAGCATAGGCAGCCCCCTGTTAGGGTATGTGGGCTGCTGCTTGACAGTGAAGGTGATTTGAGTCGAATGGTCCTGATATCAGGCTGATAGTGGAGGTTCAGGCTGCATTGCAACATTAGTGGGAATTTAAATTGTGAAACTACGCTAATTTTGTGCGTCTAAAACTGCATTTCCAATGTTGAATCAAGGTTAAATCAGTTAGTAAAAAGGTGTTGTATCAATGTCAGATTTAAATATTAATTCAGTATAATTTACATTGATGCCTTAACAATGATTCTGTTGATGTCAGTTTGGTGTCTGGGTTGTTTTAAAAGAAGTGATATATCGCCATTGAAGTGTTCTAAAAAAAAAAAAAAAACGATCTAGGTTGTCTGCTATCCACCACTCTGGGCTCTTATCAGCACTTGAAAGAGGTACAGTATGTCTCCAAATTGTGCTTCTCTGAATACAGTTTGGCTTTCACATTAATTGACAGCCTTTGCATGCAATTATTGAACCGAAATAACATCTCTGAGAGCACAAGCTTTTCTCCACTTTATTTTAGTTCAGAGCAAGTACAACACTAGTTCCAATTTCTATCACACTAATTGAGTCCCATTACTATTGGAAAGAGTCACCCTTTCCAGTCTCTGTCTGCTAATTTACCTGTCTACCTCTCTTTCTCAGTGTTCCTCTCTCTCTCTGCCTCCTGTGCTCTTTCTCTCTGTGTATGTGTGAGCGACTGCTTGTGTGTGTGTGTGTGTGTGTGTGTGTCACATCTGCTCTCGGTTTAAAAGCGCCTCACACGTCACATGTCATGAGAAAGTTCATATCAGGTGTTTTGATTGACAGATGGAGAATTGAGCAGAAGGTCGCGGCCAAGCGGTGACCCCTTGGTTCGGCTCAGGTGTGACCTGAAGGTCGGGGTCCATGAGCCCCGAGGGACTCTGACATTAGGAAGCCCGGTGAAAGTTGTCATCGCATCAACACGCACTAAACTTTGGTTTAATAAATGTTTGACAGACATAACCAATGTGAGACCATGGGTGTTTGTCACACTGCTATCAATGTCATTTAATGATGAGTATGTGATTGAGCAGTAATGCGCAGTCGACAGATATCAAAGCAACAAACAGACTTTTTCTTTTTACAATTCCTGTCCCCTGGTGTGTGGATTCAGATGCTAATCAAGCTTTTTACAAACTAAAAAGAAAAAATCAATACTTGAATCGACTTGAATTGACTTGAGTCCGATCCAAAGTGCTATGTATTCATTTTGGAGAAGAAAATCATTACTTGTTCATCATCCAGTATCTCCACAATTCAAAGGATGCTGTCCGTAAAAGTTATCCAAGGACACCGCTATGAAAACTTCATTTTTTTGTGATCATTTGCAAGATTAGATCACAGTTTTTTCAAATGGTGGACATCTCATCTTGAAATAAATCTCGTAAATTGCAAACAGGTGAAATTACTTATGGAAACCAAAGCAAAAAACAATATAATCTTGATCAATTGCCATTTACTGTAACAGATACTGTGTTTGAAATGATTGTCAAACTAGTATATTGGTGTTAAAGTGTTGACTGCTATTGGTGGTGATGGTGGTGCTGCCTCAAGAGACTAATCACTATGGATTACAAAATGCAACACCGAAGTGAAATGTCCCTTTAAAGCTGCAGCGTTGCAAAGAGGAAAACTGGAAAAGAACATGTTGCCACTCTCACATGCATAAAGGTTTATTCCTAAATCTTTTTACAAACCTTCCTGTTTATTGAATAATTAATGTATCTGAACACAGGACAAACAGCATTAGTAATCAAGATGAGTAATCAGCTGTTGTGGTTTAACGTCTTAATGTCCATACAGGCACTTTTCCAGGCATTCACCATGGTAAATGTGACAACCACTGAACCTATTACTACCATGCACATGCGTCACTGAAGAGCAGCCTGATAATGGAAGGGTAATGTATGATTTAAGGATTCCATCAAATGCGTTAAAAAGCATTTGAAAGCATCAGTTCTCAAGAGTATTCTGCATTCATAAAGGACAAAATTGTCCTGTGAGTGTGTCCAAACACTTATTCTGCAAATTAAAAGGCATTTTCGAGGTTTAATGTTAATATTCATGTAGCTGGTGGAACATAGGACATAATGTTGAGTTCCTGGGCGCACAGTCACTCAAACACAGCTGCCGCTGAAAAATTGGCAAGACTTTTTTGATGACGCTGTCCAGTATTCAACTTCACACACACATTCAAAACTCTCTGACTATAATGTGTTAATATTCCTCTTCTCTTTCTCTCTGCCAACCTGGCTGACTTTGAGTCTGTTGTTCTTTTTCATTTTCCTCATCTTTGCCAAGTCTTTTTGGTGTCTTAAGGAGGATCTTGGTGAGATAGAGGGCTTACTGGACGAAGACAGCGGGGAGAGATGGACATACAGGCTGCCAATCTACAAGCTCAGTTCGCTGAGCGCGGAGGGAGCGGCCTCCGTAAACTCTTATCGCTTCCTTTTGACAGAACTCTGCTGGTTCTCTCTTTAATTCCCTCGCGGTTTCACTTTGCATCTCCCCCCCACGTTTCCTTTCTTTCTCTACGCACCGTGCCTCTGTTGGTCGATCTCCTGCCTTTGATTCCAGGCTTCTCTACCACCTCTATTTTTTCCCCACTCCTTTAGTTCTCTCATGTCCTCTGGCATCGCATTTAGCGCCCTCATTTAGCATCTGAGGTGCCCTCATCCAATCAACGTTTGTGTGGCATGAAGAGTTCGCCACCAACGAGACAGGATGCGACGTGCAGATGTTTCCAGCGTGTGTTATTTGCCTTTTATAGCATTTCCAAGCAGACATGATTACTAGAAAGCTTCAAAGAGAAGAAATATATTGGTGCAGTGGGATGCAGTGTGTATTTGTGACTATATGTGTGGATGTGTATGTGTCTATGTTTCCATCAGTTGTGTATGTGTTGTGCGTGTGTGAGAGGCAAGAGCATGTGTGCACTCCAGGCATGTGTATTTTTCTGTGTGTGTGTTTGAGAACTCATTTTTGTTAGTCCAACACTGTTATTGATTTAACATAGTTATACAACATCCCTTTCTCTTCGTCATCCCAGCGCTTTGTGAAAAAAGCAAAATCCATTTTTCATGATTCCCTCTCCATCCTCAACCCCCTTCAAAGATCCTGCAGACACAGGAGGGGATCGAAGCACACAGCCTCAATGAAATTACAGCGTCCTCAATTTCCCGGCGTTTCCATCACAAAAGAAAGGCAAAACACAACGCATTCAAAGCATCGAAGTTATGGGATTGTGCTTCAATTTCAGGGGATTGTGATGCCTTGCTTGTGTTTGTAAAAAAAAAAAAAAGGTTGTATATTTTGTTTGAGGAACAGCTGTCTCTTTTCCTGGTAATCAGAAGACAATGGGGTAAGAGGACAGAAAGAGTAAAAATCACAGCTGAGGACTTTTGAAAATGGGTCAAAAGTCCAATTCATAATCCAAACTTGAATCAAAAGGTTGGCCTTCCAGAGAAAGCCAAAACTGGAGACATTTTCAAGTGAATCCACAGACCCCGAGTCAACAAAGACACATTTAAATGAATCTTGAAGCCAAATGTGTCTTTACATTTGTATTGTGTTACAATGGGATAAAAAAAATGCTTATTTTTCCATCTGCCCTTCCTCCTCAAGAAATTACATCTATATCCACATGTTGATATGGTTAAAAAAAATCCACCCTCAAACAGAATTCACTACATTATTCCTATGACCTTTAGTTTTTCAAATAACTTCAGATTCAGATTCAAATAACTGATTATGAATAACTCTATCCCAAACCTAAAACAAGAGAAGCAAAGCAAAACGGTCAGGTCAGAGGCTTGGAGATTAATTTGATTTTGTGATTTTGTTGACTATTTGTGGACTGGAATATTTGTTTGAGATTTTACACCAAATGAGCTTTAGTTTCACTATAGTGCTAACAGATGTGAAGCAGAAAATCACCCTGGTTACTGTCACGGCGTCACCATGTCCTCAAACTCCGTCACCCATACACTGCCAGTGGAGTAGCTAAAGGATGTTTTCTCTTGATGACATCTTAAGAGACTCTTGCCCTTCTTCGATCTACCTTTCGCAAAGATTAGTTCATGGTCACGCGATTCTGAGAATACGACACGTAAATTCTGCTGCTGTTGGGTTTTCACTCTAAGGAGAATTTAGTTTATACTGTATGTCGTCTGTGGTGTTTTGTTTCATTTGACAAAGTCTTGACTGGTTCAAGTGAATTGTCAGTCACTGTCAGTCTTTTGAGTCTCTCTATGCCTCTCAGTTTTTGTTACTTCTCTCAATGCCACTTATATTTTTGTCACCACTCTATCTGTGGAGAAATTAGGTAACTGTGTTCCTCCTCTCCAGTTCAGTCAGTGTGTGCTTACCGTATCTGTCAGGGGGGTAATTAAGTGTTTCCTTGCACAGAAATTGCCAATCTAATCTTCTGTGTTTGCCTCATGATTTGTAGTGACGGATCTGTCAGTCAAGTTGGGCGTGGTTCCCATGGCAATAAGGGAAGTGAAGTAGTCCTTCTTTTCAACCAATGGCCAAAGTAAATTGCCTTTTGCCTCCTAAACAGCGTTGCTATGGAGAGGCAATTACCCTAAGCACAGTAATTGTGCCAGACTAATGTGTCAGGCCTTTACCGCTCAAATTAGTTGTGTCCCCCCCCTCCCCAACTCCCAACACACACCCCCACCCACCAACCCACCTTCTGGGAAAATGATTTGTAATCCTCCAGGAGAAAGTGGATACAGGTGAGCTGTTTATTTTAAGGATGCTTGATTATAAGAGGCAAGAGAGCTGTTGTGATTACGCGTACGCGGTGAAGGAGAAACATGATGGGATTCATGCATGTCAGTGTAAGTGCGACTACAAGGGTGCAAGGGTATGGATGTGTGTACATACTGAATGTATGTTGTGGCGACCTGACACCGCTGTCATCGTACGAACACGCTGAATCAGAAGTGTCAGCTTTCAGATAGGATCCTTTCCACTGGCTTCCTCTCCAGCACTCAGCTGCAGAGACCCAGGTGCGTCCATGCCGTCCCTCAGGCGTTCCCCTAGCTGCTTTCCCTCCAGACCACCTGTTCAGCACACACACACACACACACGCACACGCACACACACACTCTCAGTTCCCTCAGGTGGCCGCTAGCATCACAGCACAGGTGAAATGAGACGTGCCGGCCGGTGCAGCCATACCAATGTGGATGCTGATCCAGTGCGACTCGGAGGGAACATCTGAGTGGGAGTGAATCCCCATTTAGATCCCCATTAATTTTATTTCTCAGTTAAAGACGTTTGAAAGTGGGCCACCTATGGAGAAAACATGACCTGTTTCAATCTCCATTCTCTGTGCGGATTAAATCAGCTCTCATCACCGCTGATCTGCCGTGAGGAATGGGATTAATCAATCGGAAACAGTACATCTATCTGCAAATTAAAACCTGCTCTCATCACTGAACACGTAGCTCCATGGTTCTGGTCTTATTTTGGTAGCATGTTGAGTGGGTGGCATTCTCTCAACAAGAGAACATCAATCATACAAACCTGACGTGCAAACTGACCTGTTAATGGAATAAGCATCAGTAACAAAACATGAGACAATGATAAAAAAATGGCATTAAAGCAATAGGGAGGATGCACCGGAAGTTGTTTGTTGATGGACAGCATGCAAATTAGACTGTGCGAGACATTATAGAATGCATATGAACACGTTTCATGTTTTGAAAAAAGGTTTGATCTAGTCCTTCAATATATTTCAATCAACCAGAAAATGTTAACAGATTAAAAGACCATATTACAATGTTGTTTGGATTACAGAAATTCTACCATACTTTAAATGTGATACATTTTTGCATACTATGTGTGTTTTTTTATGATGATTTTTGTAGCACATATGGCGGCTAAGTACAATAATGAATACAACAGAGATAACAACATCTTCTCCTGACCTATATGTCCATGTGTAGCCTCTCATGAATATTTTCAATCCAATTATCATTTTCCTTTGAGTATGTATTAAAATCAATTCAGGCTCTGTCAGACTTTGATTTGTTCAGGTTGTGTCTCATTAATTTACAAGGAAGGGAAAAAAACTGCAGCAGACTTGGAGTTCTGTACCTCATCATGGCAACGCAGTGTGTGTTACTGACTGTGGTTCCCCACACGCAAACCTCTGATTGGATCAATACACTGTCAGTTAATTGTCGAGCTGTGAAGACGTGAAGATGCATTATTGTTTCCTCTTGTTGGTGACTATTGATGGGACTGAGTTGCTGCTTGCCAGGAAGCTCACTTGGGTTTCCATGTCTAACTCAGTTGATGTACACCACAGCATCACTGGAGAGGAACAGCAGATGCTGAGTACAAACCACAGTGTATTACAGATATGCAAATTTTAGTTTGGTTCAGCTACTAGTCGATGAGTCATTTAATAAACCCCTAAAGCTTGGTCAATGTTTTAAATGTTATCACAAAAACAACCAAGGGCATTTCACTCGAAGAGAGAAAAAATATTCAATGCAATCATCAGCAAAGCTTTTTCACTTTTGGAGAAGTTTTAAAACTTACAGATCATAAGCAGATTATGATTTCTTTGATATGATAAATGTTGATAGTCCATACATTTGCAGTTGGTGGTATTTTACAGATAGTTTATTGGGCTCTTTGGTGGAAGGTGCATTTCACTGTTTGATGGACGTCTTGCTGAGGACAGAGCTGGACGTGTTAGGGGAGGCTGGGTTGACCCTCGATGCTGAGCCTCTCTGCCTGGCAGCCATTTTCTCTGCCTTCAGCTGAAAAAGATACAGCAGGGATTATGGAAATCACCTTTGGAGGGACAAAACTGAGTCATTTATGTGGTATTATCCTTTATAAGCCAGACAGCCAAAAAATAATAGCAATGGTGGATTTTTTGTCATTCACAGGCATGGAACCTTCATAAATAGCACTGTAATGTGTTGTGGTGCAGTAACTACACCAGCAATTGCAACTTTGATGGTAGTCGGGGCCATAAAACAAATGGGTACGGAACAGTGTGTGTTTATGAGCAGTCGCTGCTGAATTTGAAATCCATTTATCATAAATCAACTCAGGTTTCTCTTTTCCACTCATAAATTGACTCATACATGGTGCGATGAGCCTCAAATAGAAAGAATAATAATACTATTCAGGGGAGACTACTGTTCAGGATACTTGTACTCAAGTCTTTAGGGAACTCAGTTCAGTAACTGCTACATTTTTGGAGAAATCAGTCTGAAGCATATTAAATCATACATAATTAACTACAAATAAATGCACAAAAGTGTTCCACATCAATGCATTCCTTTTTCCAAGTATTCCAAAAGACCTCTCATAATGTTGTCATTATGTCATTATTGGCCTGATATAATTTGTAAACTTATCATCTTTAAAACATTTTTAATTATAATATGTAAATTTGTTTTGTCCATTCCAAGGTCTCAAAACACCCCCATTACATTGCAACTATTCTAATAAGAGTATGCGGTCTTATTAGATGTGTTTTGAAGCATTATGGTTTTGGATGCATACCGGACTGTAGGCGAAATCTTTGCTGGTGGAACTCCTGGAACCTTTAATAAACCCAAAAAGAAAGACTTGTATGAGTAGACTAAACTAGGCAAGATGCTATGATGGAAGTCAATCCAAGACCTCTGTGTGACCCTTGTATTCATGTGACATAGATGAGTTTGAGAAGAAGAAGTTCGTCTTTCCAACACACCACGTGCATATTGGAGGTTTATAGTGGTCCTGAAGGTCCCCACAGTTGTAAAGTTTTACCACAAATATATGGAGAGAGACAAATAAACAAACATACATACAAATATAGTCTAGGTGGGAAATCAATTAATTGGTCAAATCTAAGGGTTGCAGATGCAGTTTGTGGGCTTTCAGGCGTCCTTTACTGCACTATATTGCATTTGAACTGAACACAGCTTTCTGCTCTGTGCACTTGTTTGTTCAGCAGCGTCGCTCCACTGCTCTCTGCTGCCCTCATGTGCCACTTAAGGGAACTTTCCTCACCCAGTAGCCCCTCTCAAAGTCTCCTACGGTCTGACAAAGGCTGGATCACCACAAGTAAAGAATATGAGATGACAAACGGCATGACGGTTGAACCTGTTGGCAGACCTGTCAGGCCGGGAGGTGAGGTGGTTCCATGTGACTTCTCAACCACATGTGGCTGGAATGATGCAGACTGTTCAGGACACCAGGCAGAGAATGGAGGACCATCTACGTACCACACACACACACACACACACACACAAGGACACAGAGCGAGAAAGACGCATTTTGCTCTCTGGGGTCTTTAACGTGGATCTACCTGCTGTAGCTTTTTCACTGCAGATAGAGTCATCACATATCTGGTGCATGTCGCTCTCTCACCTGAGCCACTGGCCTCCAGTGCGAGGTAACCGTCTGCCAGGGAGCTGAACCCCGTCAGCCCCCCCATGGCGGCATAGGGGACATCCCTTCCCACTGGCCGACCCCGCGCCTCCCTCTCTGGTTTTGTCTCAACCTGCAGGAAAAAGAGGAAAAAGTGACAGTACAGTGACTTAAGGTCAAGTTGTGAAGCGTTTTACCTTATATCTGAGGAATATTGGTAGCAAAGTTGATCCTAAATCTGGTACTCGCCAGTGTGTGGTGGGTGGAACTTGGCTGGCCACACCCACAGGTGAAGGGGCTCTGGAACCCAGAACAGGAGGAGCCTGATACATAGGAAACATGTGTGAAATTCATCTGGAACACTTATATTTTCCTTGAGTAAGAAGTTGTAACTTGCTATAACTTGTAACTTGTATTTTAGGGGTATTACAGTAACTACGACTGTCTTTAAATGTGGGGATGTCAGACTCACACTTCTTGCACAAGTGCCCAGTAGCCTCACTGTGATCTTGAGGCAAGTGTTTACACCTGCAGCGGACAGGCTGCGACCCGTTTAGGGGAACGTACTGGTAGGCGGGACAGTGACAACCCCTGACCCGGCACAGGAGGGCCAGGGGCCGCTCAGGGGGAACCACGTCAAATTCTGTCTTATGTTGCTTGTACCTGGAAGAGATGTATCTTTAAAAAGAGACAACAGCTGGGACCCGGGTTCGAATCCAGCCCGCGGTCATTTGCTGCATGTCCTCCCCTCTCTCTCTCCCATACCTTCCTGTCTCTCTCTCACACTATCTCTGTCAATAAAGCATAAAATGCCTAAAATAAATCTTAAAAAAAAAAAAAAAAAAAAGAGACAACAGCTGGGTCTATGTGTATGTGCTGGAGGGAAGGCTGGGTGGGGGCTGATTTCATGTGTTCTGGTGTAGCGTACTACCTGTGTGTGCAGAAGCATTGTGTCTCAGGGCCAATGAGTTTGCAGTCGATGCCTCCTGGCACCCCGAAGCTCACATACAGCCTGTTCTTCACTCTCTGAGGAAGCACCTTCCTCTTGTACTCCTCATATTGCTCTGGAGTGAACAGTTTTCCTCCGTCAGCATCACCCACAATCCTAGAAGAGAAACACACCACCATAAAACCTCATAAAGCTACAGTCAAGATTCTTGTCAACATGATTACACATACACAACAAGCTGATTACTACTACTGAGGCGAGCACAGGTGATATATCCTTTTGGTATCTTCTAACTTAAATTGGTGTTATAAATGAGCAACGCCAGATACAAGTCCTTTACAACTGTTTTCTTTTTAGCAGTCACATTATTGCTGCTAGCTGTTGTTGTTGCTAGCTAGCCCCAAGGTGTCTGAAAACCTCTCAGAGTAAATAAGTCAGGTGAGACTGAGAGCTAATTCCCGCAGTGCCGACACAATAAAGTCTAACGTTAAGACAAACCTTCTGTACTCCACATAGTCATCCACTGCCTTTAAAGCTGATTTATCGACACATATTGTCTCCATTGTCAAACATCCAAAGCTGGCAGAAAGCTATCAGATATGTTGTTTTGTTCCCATGTAGAAAACAACCGCTATCTGGTTTAGCTTCAGTGTTGCCATGGAAATGGTCGCAGCCTTCCCTCTATCGGGTGAAAAACGAATTGCAAGTAAATACCGAAGAGGGTTCACACACACACACGCACACACGCACAGAGGGGAGGGCGTGCGGGGGAGAGAACCAGAACGCAATATGAAATACATTTCCCATAATGCCATAGCAATGACGCACGCAGTGCACGTTCACGGGAACCATGACAGTCACGCATAGTTGCATGCGCGGAGTCATAGCTGCTGACTTTTGACTGCAAGGACCTCATCATTTCCCAGACTGTTGTCGAAGCCAAAGTAAAAGTCGGCGCTGCTAGCAAGCGGACGTAAACCTCAGTATGTAGCTCGGCAGCTAAGTTTTTAACGGAGACCGCGGGCGGTTCACAGTATTTCCCCGGCGATAGCAACAACACCCCGGGGTTGCCAAACAACAAGCATCATTCAGTGTCAGCCAGAGGCAGCAGCTGTAGCTCTCTGTCGCCCCGTCCCTGCTTTTCTGGAGCCTCTTTATTCCAGCTACAACTACAAGATAGCTTTTCAATCAACACATTTAGGTAAATAATCTGTTTAAGACTACTCCATGTACTCCATTTGCAGATGATGGTTTGCCTTTTCTGGTGGCTGACAAGTTTGTGTGTTGCCGAGCTAACATGTCGAGCTAACATGTTAACTGGAGTTAGAAGAGGCTTCACTTGAGCTTTAATGGCATTCTGTGCAGTTGATCTATTGGTCTATTGAACGTCAACTTACAGATTTTCCGAAAACCTTTGGTAGTTAAAAGTCTTGAAACTAAACTTATCATCTGGTGTTTTTCAGTCTTTGTCGGAGGCGGAGCGTTTGTAATGTCAATATCTTTTAATCATGTTGAGCAAAATATTGTGTAATTTGCAGTGACAAAGTCAACTCTGGCTAAGTTGCCCCTCCACAATTTATGAAAAGCCTAGGACTCTGTGTGTGTGTGTGTGTGTGTGTGTGCGTGTGTGTGTGTGTGTGTGTGTGTGTTTACAGTCTGTCTTCTGTAGTGACATTTCAGATGTGTGCCCATGTTTGTCTGGTCAGCTGAATAAACCCACTGCTGAGCCTACCAGCTGTTGATTAGGCGGTAAGTCACAGTTGGCAGTCGTGGTAGTCAATTTTTAACCTGTGGGTTAGGTATTTCACTGACACCAGGTGAAAACTGGGCTGCGATTCTTATCGACGGTCAATCATTCCACAGGATACACTGTTTTTGTTTGAGTAGCTTGCCAAACAAGTGGAACATTCATTGTCCAAACCCTTAGCCTAAACGGTGTGCTTTTCCTGAGAACAATGCCCAGGCCTATTGAATAGCCTGACAGCACAGTGGAAGCAGTTTAGATACCAAGACTGTTCTGGCTGTCAAGTGTCAACCATACGATTATTTAAAATGGATAAGATTTGTTGTCAGACACATGAAAATCATCTTGAGAGTTTTCTATAATCACATGGCCATATAGAAAACACCATTGGACAAGGGCAACAAGGACTTTGCGCCTTTCATGTTCAGGGTTGTCATGGTGAAACCGTTTTTCAGCCACACAAACTAAAGGTTATAGTATTCAAAGTGGCTGGTAGATTTCTGTTGGCTGGCTTGCAGTTTCGTGTAGACATTGTAACTTCCTCAAAAGCATCACCCGTTACTTCCATCAAGACTTTGCACCTTGCTTTCTCTTTCTTCCAGTTTTTGCCTGCTGATGCATGGTCCATATCTACATAGTAGCACACAGGTCATAGGAAGGACATATTTGTGTGTGTGTGTGTGTGTGTATGGATAGAGACTAGGAGACATCACTGAATGGATTCTGTTACTTTTCTTTTCATAATTTATTCCCCCTCAGTCAGTGTCCCTTATCTGACCTCAATAGGATGTGACACTCCCACGCCCATGAGAGAGAGCAGAGAATGAACCCAGTGACAGGGTTGTGAAAACTGAGATATTATCGTCTAATTTCCGCTATGTGTGCACTGTGCATTCATAGCCTATTTGTCAGGCCAATGACCATTATGGAGGTGGGATTAGAAAATGAATAGGCTACCCTCTATACCTCAGCTTGTTACTGTGTCAGCCATCCCCTATCTGGAACTGCAAAGTGGGTCCTATGAAATCTAAACTGGTAATCAGGTTTCTGGGCTAAGAAGGCTGAAAAAGATTTCTTGATGAGCAGGCTATTGTGCACCCTGACCCAAAGCAGATTCTTCCCTCAGTAATTGGTAATGAGTCAGGGAAGCCTGTTTGATGTAGCGAACAACTTGTAGCCAGTATTGAGGAGCTGGATGTTGTTCTTATTATACCCAGCGCGTGCAGTGGTGTGTGTGTGTGTGTGTGTGTTGGAAAATACTTACTTCAGCCACTCAAAATAGAGTCCTGAAACAAAAGCCAGAATGCTCAGTGGGGCTATGAGTCCAAGATGAATCCTCAACCTGGATCTAGAGGGGCTTAAGGAGTTGGTGGCTATGCAGTATGTCGCAGTTCTCCGATTGCCTTGTTTTGGGTTCTCTGCACACTTAGTGGGTCAGTTCGCTCATGTTGCTCACCTGCATCTCTCACCCTGGTGAGCAGAGTTTACACCAGCTGCTTCCTTTTGAATTTGAATTATTTACCAACCCATTACAACACAGGATACTGCTCAGAATTTGAGCTCAGTGCAATTGGTGTAATGAGAGATTAAAATCCTCTTTGCTAAATGTATGTATTAAAGGTGAAAATTAAAAAGGTCTAGGTTGTGCATTTGTAATGGCTGTATGGTTTGTGTGTTTCTTTCTTTTTTTCCTTCTTTCACTTCATCTTTGCTTTCCTTCTTCCTCGTTCTAGTTCTCAGAGTTGGGCAACGATGCCTGCGGACCCCCGGGTTGAACACCCAGTTTGCATCAGTGGTTTGGTGCTAGCCGTCTTTCAGCCAAAACACCCGATCACCGGTACCTGTGGGTGTCAGCTGCCGTCTCGTTTCACCACCTCTTAGGGGCGGCAGGATGGCCTAGTGGTCAGAGAGACTGTCCTTTAGCTGGATGAGCCCTTGTGTTGGCAAGCACCTGTCCTGCTGAAGCATCCTCGAGCAAGACACTTAATCCCTACCAGCTCCAGGAGTGCTGTTATGTAGCTGATCCCCGACCGCTGACCTCACTGTGGAGAAGCAAAACTGAAAAGAGAATTTCCCTACAGGCCCACCCCTCTCTTCCCCAAGTAACGTTTTAAACCTCCCATTTCCAGTCCTCCCTAGATACCACCTCCTGCAGTCCTAATTCCCGCTGTCAGCTCCATCAGCCCCTCTCCAGCTCCCCTCCCCATCCCCTCCCCGCTCCAGTACCATGCTGGGCACGCTGCTGCGGAGGAACATGTCCCAGAAGCTGAGCGTGCTGCTGCTGGTGTTCGGCCTGGCATGGGGACTCATGCTGCTGCGCTACACCGTGCAGCAGCCTCGCCACCAGAGCAGCGCCGAGCTACGCCAGCAGATCCTGGAGCTTAGCCGGCGCTACGTCAAGGTCCTGACCGAGGAGAACCAGAACGCCCCGGGCGGGCCGCAGGGAACCTCCATGGCTGGTTATGGTGAGCCTTTTAGGGGAATTCACTTGCTTTAGAGAAAGATTAACACAAAAAAAATTCTATCTTTTGTGAGAAAGTCTGGTCAAACATTGTTTTCTTTTTGTTCTTTCTCATTGTCTTTCTTTCTTTCTCTTTCTTTCTTTTATACACACACACAGCTGATCTGAAGAGGACCATAGCTGTGTTGCTGGATGACATTCTGACGCGGCTGGTAAAACTGGAGGGGAAAATCGACCTGGTGGTCAATGCCTCCTCCACTAACACCTCCCATGCTGCAGGGGGCGTCCTTGCCTCTGCGCCCGCTGCCTTACAGAAAGCCTCAAAGCAGGACAGCCACCCAGGGACGCCCCGCCTCCACCCACACATACCTAATAGGCCTAGACTGCATCAAGGAGCGTAGTGTCAATAGATATAGAGTGTTATTTTTAACGCATCACACTTTCCCAGAGTTAATCACTGATCTAACAATATTAGAATAATGAAAAGCAATAGGAAGCAGTATGGACATCCACTAACTTAAAACACGGGATGCATTTTGGAAATGGTCAGCCGACTCAGAAGAAAGGAGGAGGACTGCTTGATGCTCTTTCCTTTTCATATGCTGATATTTATTTTTTTACCAGGACTACCCAGCACCTTTTTTGATATTTACATTGCTGACCTTCTTTGTTTTAAATTTTAGCTACTTTTTATGATGGTGTCATGATTGGAACTTGACTGTTTACAGCAAATGTGTAGAGGTAAACACTCATGGAACTGAAACTCCGTCTCATATGTTTTACCGTAGAAATGGCTAAGAACGCTTCAGTGTGTACAGCGCCTATGAATTTGCAATACTGCTTCAACATATCGAAATGCTGAACTAGATAGTACACTCATGGTAGTAAGGAACAGCTGCATTTCAATTTGCAGCTGGTCCAATTGCGTATTATGTAGAAGATTCCTCTTTTAGCTAATATATATACAATGATTTTATGGATAATTAAACTGTATAGTAGACCTGAAAGAGATAATCCAAAGAATGTTATTTGCACTCCCTGTGAAGGCAGTTTAAATGTGTATTTACTTTGGCTGTAAGACAGCTGGAAGTCTAGGTCGAATATGAGGGGACAATGTTTATTTGCCACCACATACATGACAAAGAGTGTATGTGTTATATGTCTCAATTGCAATCCAATATCTAGCTCCCATGCTCAGTGTTGGGAGCCGTTTTATTTTAGATGTGGAATGGATTGAATGTACTGTATGGTCAATATTTAGCCCTGTAGTGCTGTTAAGATGACTGACCTATTGCTTACACGTGTTCAGGGTTCATGTTGCACTGTGACTCCATAGGGATTCCCTAAAAATAGTGGGCTCGTCCAACTTTGACATTAGGGATATTTTAGGGGGAGGACGTCAAGCTCTGACATATCCATTCTTCCAGCCTTGCTGCAGTAGAAACTGAACATGGTTTCTGTAATGCCAAGAGTCCGGCCCAGGGGAAGAGAAGAGGCTTTGTTGCTGATGCTCATAAAGGTGATGAGTCATGAGCAACTCTGGGAGGCAATGAAGATGGGCAATATTGTCATCAATATGGCTTGGGAAATTGTATGGGACAAAATCAGTGTGGATGGCATAGTAATATATGAGGAACAAAATTTAGGCTGAAACATTCAGTCATAATTGCCCATTTACTTTGCTTCAAATGTTGCCCAGATTTCATGACCTTAAGTGTGTTTTGAAGCCAGTACAGTGAATAATTGAATTGTGGTTACTCTATGCTTTGAGCGATGCCATAAATGTACTTTGCTGCAAACATGGTAAGGCAGACTGTCAGCTATCCTTTAACACCCAGAAGTGTCATATTAGTTTACATTCATACACATTGAGGATTTTAACAAAACAAGCTTGTGGATACACAAAATTACTTTTGATCTCATGGAAAAATAAGTTGTTCCCCGTCCAGATGATTTTATATCACAGATCCTCCATCCAGTGAATCCCTGTGAATTAAATCAGATGAAAATTGTTGGAAAAAAAATGTATCCGTGTCATTCTGGTGTTCTTCGCTGTGACATGATGTGCCTCAGCAGCAGACAAGGAGTCAAATTTTGTTTTCTACCATCCAAATATTAGGCCAGTGGTTCCCAAAGTGGGGACCGAGGACCTACAGGGGTCCTTGAGATGGTTCTAGGGGGTCTCCAGCCAAAAGAGGAATAGTTTCATAGTTTCATGCTATTTCAGTCACTACAGGTTTTAGCATAATGAGAGAATGTATAAAGATGATTGTTTTGATTGTAGGTTTCACTGTCCCCACTTTTGCACCTTTTGTTTTGTTGCCCAGCTACAATATAAACAGTTATGTAATTCTGCATGAAGTCAACTAGCAGCCGAAATCGTCTCAGATGGCATCCCCTTTATCAGATGGGGTCCCTGAAAAAGTTTGGGGACCCATGTATCGGGCACATTAGCACAATCAAGTTTGGCATCAAGGAGGCGTGGGAGGAGAGCCAGCTGCTGACGTCACACTCTGCAGTCCATAAACAAACCTTCCCCCCCCGCCCCCCTCCGCATGCGCCATCTTCTAGCTAACCGGTCTGAACAAAACGGTGTATAAAACCCCAGTACGGACCATTTAGGTCATATTTCTCGGTTATATTATATTGCACAATGAGTGACATTGAGGATGGAAACTATGAAGGGCGGGTAAGTGTTTACAGTTAAAGATATCAAGTATCTCCTTTCCCCCTTTCTTTCTCTTGTGTGGCTGCCGATAAGGAACACTGCAAGGCAATGCACCAGCAACGTTGCGTTACGCTAACGTTACGTACTTATATGACTTAACGTTAATGTTATCGGTGTTAGAGGCGGATAGAGCTCTTGTTTTACTTTTAGCAAACATTGTTTTTACCTCGCTTTTTTTGTTTAACTGAATGTTCCCGCTCCAATGAGACTGCCTCAATCAAACCCCTCTAACGTTAGCTAGCTAGCTAGCTAGCGTGCAAAATTAGTAATTAAGCTACTAGACACGGAAATGTAGATCTCGGTATTTGCAGATTGATTTGAATTGGATTTTTTTTTTTTAATCTAATTTATTGCAACTCGTTTATTTGACCTGTATTGCTAATGGACGTTATTACTGCGTCGTTTGCACAACGTCCCTTGGCTCAAATGTCGCTGCTCTTGCTGCAGCCATATTGCACATGGGCAACCCGAGCTTTTGTTTTGTTGCCTGATCCAGCCTTTATTTATTTTAGCTAGGGATTGCAGTTGAAAGTTTCTGAAAGCCACTCTTCCTTCCCTGCTTTCACGCTGTGATTTAGCCATTTAACTCTGACATTTAAGGCCTAAGCTATTATACAATGTAAACACATAGCTTTCACTTTGTTAGTTGAATTTAGCCCCACCACCTACACTGTTGTACTGACTTGCCTATTCTGAAATGATACATAATGTAACAACAATGTAATTGTACTGCATTCAGTGTTATAAGTCATTATCTTTTCACTAAAGATATTTTCCTTTTCATAAACCCTTGATCTTAATTTTATTGAATGTTCTTTTTTCATTAAGGTTATTGATCGTGAAGGATTTGAAGAGTTTTATCCAAGAATGTGGAAGAAAATATTCAAGATAAAAGAAGGCTAATGAAAACATTTACAGAGCAGAACATAGAAGTGGAAAGGGAGGAAATGTGACGGAAGAATGGTTTCAGATATAGAAGCACTTGCAGTATAATGGCTAAAATGAAACTGATTTCAATTTGGGTGAAGAGAGGAAAAACAGACCTGGAATCAGAAAATGAGAAAACTGAAAAAAGAAGAATGAAGAAGGATAGAATTCCTGAGAGAAGGGAGTAGCGTAAAAAGAATCTGGAAGAATGAATGTGTCCCTAGGTTAAGTAAATGTACCATTTGTGTTCCAAATGTCTTTTCTGTACCATGCTCCCTTTCTGTAAAATGAAACTGCATGTTAACGTTTAGTTTTTCCCCTGATGGCCCAGGTGGACACGGAAATAGATCTATATTTTACATTGTTACACAGGGTTAATAATGCCACATTGTAAACCAAAGATTTGTTAATTGAAATGATAAGAGCACTAACCCTTTCCTCCACAGTACATAAGCTGTACATTTTAGAAAGGTGTATGTGTGCAACATACTCTGCTACATGTTACTGCTCTGTGTGTGATAGTTTGTGTGTGAGGCAATATGTGTATTTGTCCATAAAAGTGTTGTTAACACGCTCCTGTGGCAATAGGAGTCTCGCTCCCCATCTAAATCGGACCATGGGAGTCCAGCTCGGGTCAAGTCGGAGAGCAGGTCCGGCTCCCCGAGTCCATCCCGGGCCTCCAAACGCTCGGAGTCCAGATCCCGCTCTCGTTCAAAATCTAGGTATGCGTTGCCATTTTATTGACCTTTGTGACATTATCATCTTTGCAAACATTAAGTGCTGCTGATTGACTGATCCACAGTTCACTGAAATGTGTCATCCTGTTAAAGGAAGTGCTAAAGCTCCTTATCATGTCTCTTCTGTCATCGTTTCTCCTCTGACTGTTGCCTCTACTCTCCCTCTCATATTCAATTCCCCTCTCCCCCTCTGTCACATCTGTTTTAGGTCTCACTCTCGACGGCACTCAAACCGCCGCTACAGCCATTCGCGCTCTCGTTCCCATTCCCACCGGAAGAAGTCCCGCTCCCGTTCCTATAGCCCGGAATACCGCCGCAGGAGGAGCCAGAGCGCCTCTCCCATGTCCAACCGTCGCCGCCACACAGGCAGCAGGGTGAGTGTGATCAGGTCGGAGGGCAGGGTGAAGTTAGCCAGAATGAACCAAAGGACAGATTGTATACTCTCACACACAGGTTGTGCATGTTAATTCTTAAAAACTATAAAGGAATACACTGAGATCTCCCAAAGACGTGGTCTGTTTCTTTAACACTCCACTGTTTAAGCACATTTTCTTTTCATGAAGGAGAGACAAATCACCATAGTTACAGCAAACAAAAAGGCGAGCACACACAAAATGGAGAGTTTTGCATAAGGATTGGAATTGGATGATAAAAAAATGCTTTTCTCATTTATATACTGCAAGGTTTATAGAAATTAAATTCACACACAGGTACTAAGCACAAAGTTTGAAGTCAAAAGGGCAAAAGATTTTCACAGTCATTTATTTGTGAGGAAATGTTTTTTCAGGTGTTTCAGCTTAATGCCATGGGAGAACAGCTTGACGTGACATTTAATAACCCCTTTGATTAACCTTCCCCTCCTTTCATTATATCGACAGAACCATGACTTCACAAAAGAAACGTACAGTCATGGCGGTGATGCTGATGCCAGGGTATGTGGACCTTCTAACATTTTGTAATATGTAATATTTCTATGTGGGCCAAAGGTGTTGCCCCCATTGTAGTATTGAATCAGAGGGATAAGAGCTCCATGTAATAATGTGAGACAGGAATTAGGTGAGAATGTTTAAAAGCGAGTAGAAGGCAAATGGAATGGTTTTGTACTCTTTCTGTGATTTCTGGCATGTTTTTGAAAGCTGTTTCAGAAGGGGTGAGGGGAAGTGATGGTACACCCCTCCTTAACATGTACATAGATCCTTAACTTTAATAGTAACCCATTCTCTGCTTAACCTTCCAGCCAAAAGTCATTATGTAAGAATAGGTGTCCAGTTATTTTATTTAAATAAAAATGTTTCCCTCTCTCTAACTGTGCACATGTCATTTTGGACTAAAACTCATTAATTTATATACCCCCCTTTGTTTACTATAGATGTCAGGGGGAAGTTATGGAGAATGTCACTCTGCCTTCCCACCATCCCTTGTATGCAGTTAGAACAAATCTCCCAGAGAAATGGTTATTGTGAATAATTAATGTGCTTTTCTTGAAGATAGAAATTCTCATGCTGCGTTACCACTCTTCTGTCCAACATGCTTACATGCAGAAGCCATGTTTATCCAAACTGTATGGAGCTCTGAAAGGCACTGAAATGCTGGTGGGACAAAGAAATGTGCATTGCACACTGATTCTGTAATACTAAGACTTATTTCAAGTGGCCAAATGTATCAACAAGGAAGTTCCCACAGTTATATACAAAGTAATGGAAGATATTTTCCTAGTGCTGCATTCTTTTGCTTGCCTGAGGTTTGGAAAGACATGTCTCTACTGTCTTTGTGCCCAATGTGTGTGCTAAATTCGGTGGCGTGGATGAGGTAAGCCACCCTACCAACTCTGACCCTTACTGTTGACCCTTCCAGGCGAACCCTGACCCCAACACATGTTTGGGGGTGTTTGGCTTGAGCCTGTACACTACTGAGCGTGACCTGAGGGAAGTGTTCTCTCGCTACGGTCCTCTGGCGGGTGTCAACGTGGTCTATGACCAGCGCACCGGTCGCTCCCGTGGCTTCGCCTTCGTTTACTTTGAGAGAATTGAGGATTCCAAAGAGGTATGGGAAATGGTTGTGGTTTATTTATTGGTCCGATCGTATAGCCAATGGGCTTCAATCCCACTGATATAGGCCGTTTGATCCAGTCTTAACGTTAATTGTTTTTCTTCAATGTTTATTTTGTAAAAAAGTTTTGCTCCAGCATATGGCCATTAGCAATTGCATATACATGTATTGTGCAGTACTGTTTTCATAGGTGCAATGCACACAGGTTTAAAAGGTCCTCCCCTTTATATGGGATCCTGTAGTTTTTAGTTAAGTGTGATTACCTGAGCACACCACTAGGTGTCAACATTGCCACACATAATTCTTCTTCTTACACGCCATACATCCCCTGCAAGGGGCTACTGCTTGTAATGTAGGTCGGCCTTTGTGAATTAAATCACTTTACCAAAGTGCATAAGAGATTTTGATAGCAGCTTTGTCTTTTCCTCCCTCTTGTGTTCCCTAGGCAATGGAGCGAGCCAACGGCATGGAGCTGGATGGGAGGCGCATCAGAGTGGATTATTCCATTACCAAGCGTCCCCACACCCCCACGCCAGGAATATACATGGGTCGGCCAACACAGTAAGAACACTTAGATGGTCATGTCCCTACATCTTAGTTCCTTGTATCTGTAGTGTGGCATTAGACATCAAGTGTACATTACAGAGGTAAAGGGCAGCGAACTGGGATGCAGGGTGTATTGTATTTAGGTTGGAGGTCACTCATACCATTTTTATTAAATTACTTTCAAATCCTTTAGTGTTACACAAAAGGATTGTGAAATAACGGCGAGGTCTCTGGGAAACGAGATTCCTAATCTCAGTGGGATTTACCTGGTAAAATAAAGGTTAAATACGAAAAAAAACAACAAAAAAACAATTTATATCTACTTTGACATGGTGCTGAGTTTCTCAATAGATAAGACTCCTGGAGGTCATGACTTGTTGATTTCTCTTGTATCACCAGTAATGGCAGTGGTGGCGGTGGTGGCAGTGGTGGTGGCGGCGGCGGCGGTGGTGGTGGCGGCGGCGGCGGCAGCAGCAGTGGGGGCAGGAGGGGGAGAGACTCATACTATGACCGTGGCTATGACCGCTATGACAGATACGACGAGTATGACTACAGGTATAGGTGAGTAATTACCCCGAGCCTCTAGCACATGATGAATGCGAGTACAAAATGGATATTACACTGTTGAGTTGGAGGAAAGGTGTAATTCTTCTGTCTCTCTGCAGTCGCAGGCGCTCTCCGTCACCCTACTACAGCCGATACAGGTCTCGCTCACGATCCCGCTCCTACAGCCCACGTAAGTGTAAAGAGAAACGCATGCAACACACACACCTCCACTGCATCCATGTTCTTGTTTTAAGACATTAGGCTGCCTTTGGTATGCATGTCCAAACACGTTTAGGTACTTTACTCACTGCTGAAAGCAGATTGACTTAATTAACACTGTACTGAGTTGTACCTGTACTAATGTGAATCCCATTTTATGTTTTTGCAGGACGATACTAAGTTGCTTCTTTCAACATTCAGATTCCCTCCCTCTCATTGCCGGTGTCGGGTTCATCAAGTTGTTTCAGAGGGGAATATTTTGAGCTAGCAAGTCCATATCGACAGACAGAACTCTTTAAGTTTGACATAAGAAGTCTTGTTTACATGCAGTAGATGTCTTAATTTCTAGACTTTTTAATGCATCCATGTCGAATGTGAGCAAAGGACTCAACAGCTGATGGTTAACTTGTCGCTTGTTTCCTAGACTTGCATCCTTCCTTCCCTCTTCATTTTCCTATGCAGTGATTTTGTAGTGATGGTAAATGAACAGCATTCTCTTAATCTGTTACATTGACCTATAATATAGTCTGTGTCATGATGGGGAAGGAAAGATGCAGGGCAACTGGCTTTAGAGTTTCAATAACTAATATTGTTAATGGTGACACTTCATTTTACAACTTGTGTTAGGTAGGTGTTACAAAGAAAGTATAAAAAGTCTGTGTATGTCTTGGTTACCAATTAGGTTGATCCCTTTTGCCTAGTTTTAACTCAGTTTCCTGGTAAGTAGCAGGTAAATCAGGCTGTAAAATTTGTGTTACCAAAGATCAGTGGTTGGGTCTCTGCTCACGTTCGGAGTCACTTTTTTAGTCGAGGAAGTCAACATTTGAGTACCTCCACAGAGTTTTATTTTCATGTATTATGTTTCTTATTGTCGTTTCTTTGTATGGAAATAAAAATATGAAAACTCCAAAATGTGTATGGTGGTTTCTGACTTAATGTGCATGAAATTGAAGTTGGGCTTAGTTGTATAGGTGGGAGTTAAGAAATTGTGTGGGTGAGGTGAGAAAACAAGCTTTCACAGAATACGATGTGTGCCATGGCTGTATGATAAGTTCATGTTCATACAAATTTAAAACTAGTTGAACTGGAGCCACACTTTGAAACCACAATAGACTTTCCATAAGTTGGATTTTCTCTCATTCAAACCATGCTAATCAAACCAGATGCAGATAGACTTATCCATAATCTTTTATTGGGTGAGTTTCATTACAGACGGTACAAATTACGAAACACACTATATTTGAGGGCCTTTTGTAATTGTACATTTGTTTAGAGGCAGATCCCAACAAATTACAACAGTCCAAAGTTACAACACAAGACCGTGTGCTTATTTTCATTAAAATGCACTACCATGGCAGACATTAAAATACTTTTTTCACTGCCATGTGACAACATGATGTACTTCAACTCAACCATAACATTACTTGTACATTTCCTTTTTCAAAGTTACCAAATGTGTGTTTTACATTAAGAAAAGTGTTGACAGAACAAGGCCATTTTTGAATCACATCAGACAATGTTACCAGTCACATTTTCCTGCATTGATCAAAACCTTGCAGATTGCATCAGACAACTTGGTCAGTTGTCTGTCCCTATCAGATAAAGGTTCAGACGCTGGATTGATACTCGCTGAGAGCAACCAAGCTCTTGAAACTGAGTGGCTGATCAAAGGAGTAAACCTGAAGAAATTGAGGGCTCTTTATCTATAGACCTTAGCCCTAATAGTGAGGCACTTCATTCATAATCACTGCTGACATGCCATGGGGCCCCTCAGAGTTATGCATTCATTCACACTGACTCAAAGATAATTCTTTAGGTTCCAAAGTAACCACTAGTTGGCAGAATACAAGGGTCAAAGTATGAGTTCTTTCTCAATAAAGATTCAACAGTCACATGGTGAACTCCGAGCCACTGACGGATTTCTATTGTGTATACATCGTAGCACCCGGTCGCTCCTTTGATTACATTTAGTGAGACTCAGTCACTGATATTCTGATAGTGCCTGAAAGAACACTGAGTAATAAAATGAGGAAACATTATGTTGCCTTTCACTTACTTTCCTCTGATCCATAGTCTAGCACAGCTACGTTTTAGTGGTCTTAACTGTTTTCATAGTAGAGAACAGGTGCACAGATTGAAAAGAACACCAAGAAATCACTGAATTGTATACTTAGATGTGAGCTAGTGTTATGTTATATATATGTCTTTTTCTTAGGTAGAATCCCCATTAGCTTAGACCCCACAATGACTGAAAATCCTCTGAAGAAGGATGGAGGGGGCCATTTGCAGATAGGATGGCCAGTAGCGGACATAATGGGTAGATGGTTTCCTATTGTTGGGGATGCATGAGGAGATATCTCTCCTATAAAACTGGGACTCAGGCGATCAAACATTCAACAAACAGAAAGACACATGTACATTATTTCCTCAGACAGAGAAAGGACAACATGAAGAGCATGGGAGATGATCTACTTGGAGCCCACGCCTTCCACTTAACAGAAAAAGATGAGCTGACTCATTGTTGAACTCTCCCCGACACAGGCTGCATTCTGATTGTACATAAAATTTACATTTTTCATTCTTCCTCAGCTTTACCGTGAACTCCTTCATAAATCTTTACTACAGAGGTCAAAGTTATGTGGAGCAGAGTAGTTTTACACAAGCCAAACACGCCCATGGTGGGTTACAGCAGGTCCAGTTGCAACCTGTGGCTCCTACATCATCAGTCTGCAATCAGAATAAGACTGAGAGGCTACAGTCCTGAACCACAGGACAATGTCTGAAGGTTAACAAGCAACAACATGCTCTTAGATGCATACTCCAGAGAGTGGAAGAGTGGCGAAGAATGTAAATCTGATTTGTTCATGTCTAAGCAATAAACATGAGGGTTGACTGTGGAATAACAAAGGTTAACAGAATTGTTTGCTATTCAATCAACTCAAGCTAATTATCTTCATTATCAGTCAGATGTTTTGATGATATGTTGGTACTAGTGAAATCTCACATGGCTTCTTCATCAGTTTACCAGGGGCTTATCTAAAGTTCGGGATCTTTCTAAGCAGATGATGTTTTCTGAAAAAGACATTTTTGGGTCATGGAATAAACATTTATCTATTTGCATTTGAAAGAAATTTGAGTGTTTTGTCCAAATTCAACAGTTCTTTGCTGAGCCAGAGATGTGCTGTTATTGATGTTTAATTGTTTTTTTAATGAACTGGTATTTGCCTCAATATAAGAAAATGGATCATTATCAATATAAAAACTGTTTTAAACCTACATTGAAGGTTGCACATATATGCACATCTCAGATTTAAATGCAAAGGGAACTCCACAGACAGTGGGAAAAGTTTATTGCTATGCCATATTCAAGAAACCTATCGAATCATACATCAAATAAAAAGGTAAAATTGCAATAACTTTAATAAAATGTATCACCAAAATCATTTAGTTGGAAGATAATTAGCTCCAACACTTTTATTTCAGCTCAACTCAATCTTAGCAATATGTCACTAATAGAAAATAACTACATTTTCAACAAGAAATTGCTGAAACTTTTCCACCTGTGATAAAAAACGCAGCCTACTACCCATTCCAGATTCAATAAATCATGCACTTTATTTTGAAATAAACATAATGTAATGTGAAATTACACTTATTAAAACTTGAAGCACAACAAATCATGGTTCTCTCTTCTTTTAGAAAACAATGTACCTGACAAAGATATTGAAGGAATTTATTGCTTTTGAGCTGTTTAAGGAGAAATTTGCTCAGCACAAGTCACAGTGTAACTAATCAATCAAGGTGCTGCAACAAGCAAACAACAGCAGGCAGCAGGAGAGCAGGAAAGTTGTCCAGTAAGTCAGAGAGGCAAAGCTACATGCTCAAAGATGGCCCTTTAGACTACAACTGCAATGTGTGACAAAGTCAGCAAATATTTATGTGACTCCAGTGTGAAATAGATAGTTTTATCAGGCCTCTGCACTGGATCTACATGTGGTGTTAATCTGACCAACTGCTCAGAACAATAAAATGCACAGTGTCAGCTTTACCTCACGAAAAAACAATCAGCAGATGTTGATAACAAAAAATTATATTTTTACTCTAAGTAAAAACTAAATACGAATTTCAGACTATAATATAATTCTACACACTAGATCAAATGCAGAGTGTACAGAACTAAATCAATCTACTTGCAATTAAACAAATATTTCATTAGACATAATAGTGCTGGTTGTTGCCACTTGTGACACAAAACAGCGTCTGACGGTAACTATTAATAGCCTTTTTTAAACTATTTTCAGCAAAACAAGAGACAATTTCATTCCTTAAAAAATACATTCACATTTAAATAATCTCTACAGTTTCCAGTGGCCTGGATTGAGTCAACTTTTTCTGACTAATGACAGCATTTCACTTTTGGTTGAAAAAACAGAGTGAACAACGAGAAACCAAGAAAAAGTATAATTTCTTTATTAGCATTATTCTTTTTAAATAAAATAAAGGCAGTAGTTGCAATAGTGTTATCGTTTTAATAATTTGCCAGTGACCATTAACTCATTAGTTAGCCTACCATTAAACAGAAATGTTCCTTGGCATGTGTTTTGAAGGGGCATAAAACCGCCATTTTCTAATGAGATGAGGGGTGCCATCCCATAGGGGAATCTGTGGAGAAAAGACTTATCCAGTTCTTTTTCTGAAAGACTTGTATGGGAGCCTGTATGAAAGCACTGGATGTAAATAGAAAACATATGTCTGGATAAAACGTGTTATTACATCGATAAAGACAGTGTTTCCATCAAAGTTTTATGTTACTGTGAGGCTCAGCATTCCCTTCAACATGGCGTTCACCACAATGTCCCATACATTCTGTCCAAAGCGGTCAGTCGGTGGATTTAATGGTTAAAACTCAAGTGAAAAAACACAATGAGAAAGGCTATATTCGCCTAGCAAGAAATAAATAAATAAAGCAATCTCACCGGAACACAGAATCCCTTGATTCCATGTAGCCTAAGGGGGGAAACGACCCTTGCGTTTGGCGACGTAGACTATCTACATCTTGGAGTGAGGCCAATAGCACAAAGTTGGGCTATAGGCTGTTTTACTTAATGCTTTTCCTCTCTGCCTCTCTCTCTTTCTCTCTCTCTCTCTCTCTCTCTCTCTCTCTCTCCAAATATCCTCACTTAGGCTATGCTAAACTAGATCGATTTTGCCAGGCTTTTTTTCCTCTCCCCTACTCATATAAACCGCAGAAATCATCCCACATAGGATGCAGCCTAGTCTGAAACTTTATGTCAGTTTGCCCCTATGGAATTTGTCCATAGCGAGGAGAGCTGGGGCTGGGGGCGGGGAGACTTTCTGTACATTCCTCAGCGATACATTCACTCCTCCTGCAGAGCCTGCAGCCACACACACACAGGCTGCAGCCATGCATTAGTTCATTTAAACGGACTATGTCAGGCAAACGCTCTTGTGACTTGTGTTTCTGTGCACTCAGTCCATAAAAGTATCACAGGAGGCATGTTTTAGAGACCGTTGTTATGTTTGCATTTCGTTATTTCCCTTGCAGCGGAAATCGTTAAGGTCGAATAAACTAAGTTCTAAAAAATTGTATAAGCCCAACTAGGCCGATGGAAAATGCTAAGTTTGAATAAATTCCTCATTGTGCAGGTCCAAAAATAAAGAAAGCTATGGATCTGCAACAGAGCAAAACCTTATCAAGAAACCTTTCTGGAGTTAAAACTTTAAACGAATTACAAAACGATTAGGAAGTAGGCAGTATGTTAAATATGAGTTTTAAATACTCATTTTTATTGTTTATTTATTTATTCATCTCAGTTACCCTCATCTGTAAACACAATCTAAACTTCATATATTGATGATATGAGCGGTTATATAAAGTGCCACGGATGTAGTCACTGGGTCATATTTCGTTACATCTCCATGGCTCGTGATAACGCCTAAAAGGGGAAACATGGGGAGAAATGCATAATTGGCGCGCTGATTCATATAGAATAGCAGAGCAGGAGAGCCAATGAATGAGCGCGTTGAGGCCGAGCCAGCAGCAGTAGTACGGAGCGGGTCTGGAGCCCTCTGATTGGACAGCCCTACCGACCAATCAGATGGCTCGCTGTGTTTGTTCAGCAGCAGAGGAGTAAACCTACTCAGACAGCCATGGCCCCAGTCTGAGCCACTGGCTAAAGGGCCCACAAAACCAACACTCCCTTTGTAGCCTGCTTTACATGAGCGTGCACACCTAGGCCTATTCATTAGGAAACACAGCAGTGACACAGTAGCCTATAATTTTAGCCCCCAGCATATCTCCATGCACTTGCAAATTGCAGGGGTGTAGTGGAGGCTAAACCCACCTAAACTCACTTTGCCTACCCTTTTCCTTGTGAAATGAAGTTTACCCAACTTTTCAAACTTGTATCAATGTTTAGAATATATATTCACAGTATCTGACACAGCAAATGCTATCAGACATATATGTAAGTTACATGAAAATATATATTTTTTAAGAAAATAAAACTGAATTTAATGCTATTATGAATTATATCCTGCTATATTGTTTAGATCGCTAGTTGACTATTTTGGGGTGAGTTCATAGTTTACCTATATTATTTGCCACTCATCACTGATTATGTGTTAAATTATGCCATTATGTATGCTCACACATGATGCAGAAGTCACTGACTGGAACATAGAGCTCATATCTCATATTTATAATAATTAACTTAATAAGTTACTGTTGCCTGTGCATTTCTGTGCCTGTGCACAATAGTGTGTGCATTATACTGTGCTAAAAAAAACTTAAATCTTAAGGGGCTGGAGTTGAATTTGAACTGCACATCAATATTACATGTTACCTAAACTTCTATTTGAAATATCCAAAGTAATAGTTTAACATAGTGGTCCTCAGAGTAGAACCCGGAACCCCACGGGGCCTTTGGGGAGGTCCAAAGGGGTTTCCAGCAAAATTAAAAAATACTTTAATTCCACTGTGAGGCCTATTAAATTTACCAGAAGTCAGCACTATGAGGAAATGTATAACAAAGGCTATTATGATCATAGGTTTCACTCTGCCCGTCTACAAAGCAGTTCTCAGACTGGATCCCTAGGTCAGCATGACCACATATGTAATCTATTCATTTAGGGGTCCTTGGTGCTGAAAAACTTGTAGAAGTCCTGGGTTGACAACCTATCCGCCATTATTCAACAGGTATGGATCTGATTAACCATAATAAGCCCATTCTCTGTAGGCTGAGCTACGAGTAACCTATCGGCCTTTGACTGTGATTTACGACTTATCTTATTGACCGTTGTATAATATTTTAGACATGTATTCCACATGTGATTCATTTGGGCTGTGCGTTACATATGACGCTAGGGGCACTTTTCTGTATGAGACCCCTCCCTCTTTCAGAGCATGCACAGACCCATGCCGGAGGTATAGGAGAAAGGATTCGCCATATGCATTCAGTCGGCTCGGCCGAGCCTTTTCCAGTTTTTCCAAATGGCCTGAAAGTTGAGGGGAAAATAAGTGGCGTGGCAGCAGTCATCTCGCCCAAAGACGCCCCCTCAATGTCATTTAGTGTGACCACGGGCAAGTCGGGCGTGCTGTTGGACTTTGAATTGTGGATCATAGGCAGGGACTGGCTCCAATCTTGTTGGAGAAGATGGATGCCGTCATTTGGATAGTAGTACGTGTCATTCCCATATTGACTGAGGGCCCAAGAAGCGACGCATGGCCCTCCCTATTCTAGATTCCTCAAATTGAATGTGTCCATATGTATGCAATTTAACAATATAGTGCAATATCATTTATGAATGGCCCCACCCCCTTTCCTCCTACTGTGTCATCCGTACAGCGCACTTACCAGCACAGCCGTGCGCACAAGCCCCCGCAATATCAGCGTCCCCCTGCTATGGGCGTGCGTGAGCGCACTGCCGTTTTACTATTTCTCAACCGACCAATGAGAATCGAGGGTTTGCAGAGAAAGGCACACGAATGTGATTCTAGTAAAAGATACACTGGGTTCTCACGGAATCCCTTTACGCACACAGCTCGCCAGGTTTTTTCCCAACACCAATCCACTCTTCCCCTCCTTTTTTCTCCACTCCCCTCTGCTGTCCCCACCCCAGATTCCCGTGCAATTTTCCCCAATCCCAAAACACTTAATTGAGCAATTGGGATTCCTCACGTGTGGGGTTGATTTGTAGTTTGAACACGTGGCTCATTCAAAAAAGCCGGAATAGCCGAGGATTTTTTCTCCCCCTTCTTCTTCTTCTTCTTCTTCTTCTTCTAGGTTCTATTCAGAGGCGGGCGCCAGCCTTACCGTGTGTGACATTCTCTGTCTCTTTGCCAAGGGGTTTGGAGGAAGACACAAAGTAGTTTCTCCTCCTTTTCACCCAGCCCGCCATCGTTTGGAGACACGAGATTAATAATTGAGAATTTATTTTTTTGCGCGATAGAGATAGAGGGGCAAGGGAGCGCAAACGCACTGTGAGGTTGCCAGTTTAAATCTATCTGTGGCTTGAACGACCGGGAAGCACGCCACGGCCACTCCGTAGTAGTAAAGGCGATTTAGGCTACTCCAAACACTGCACATCCGAGAGAGCAAATAACTATCTCTCCCCCAGCGTAAAGATTGTCCTTTTCGGCGCAGAACATGAATAAGCTATACATTGGCAACGTGAGCGAAGAGGCGAGCGCGGAGGACTTGGAAACTATCTTTGAGCAGTGGAAGATTCCGCACAGTGGTCCATTTCTTGTCAAAACTGGCTATGCGTTCGTGGATTGCCCGGACGAGAAGGTTGCAATGAAGGCCATTGATGTTCTTTCAGGTGAGAATTTATTTTGGGGGGAAAAGTGTTAGTTGAACGACGCCCGAACTGCTGCAATTGTGTGGAGATTGCTTTACTTCAGGGCCCCTATGAGAAATGCATGTAGTCTTGTAGGGTGGGGGGGTGTATCCAAGCAATTCTTTCTCTCCCACAACCTTTACTTGGCCTTTTGACACCGTGGACGCAGATACACGGCTGCCCAGGTTTCCACTGAAACCCTGCGCTCGTAATTTCATTGGGTCTAGCTTGATAAAATGGTCGAGTAAACACAATCATGGGGATGGGAATACCAAGGCTTCCCTATTGTAGGTTACGCCGTTCAGACACTGAGCAGCGGGGCGCATAGGCTGCGGGCTGTGGACGCCGTGAAGTGAACCTTATTGTGGGCTCTATCACACAGCCCACTTTGACACGATTAGGAGTGGAGGCTGTAGTGTGTTGCTGCTTTCATCAGCCTCCTTTTGAACTTGCACTCTCGCCCAGGTTTCAAAGTCTAGGCCCTCTCCAGTGGCCCTAACTTGTTACATTGTAGCACATAGTGGAGCCAGTCCGCCCATGCTGACACACCAGGTGGTTTAATTGTGTTGGTCAAATGTAGGCCAACGAAATGAGCCACACGACCATTTGCCTTTGTATATTATTTATTTTGTGTCATGGCTTGTTATTAAGCTAAAGTTACGCCTGTTAATATAGGCCACGTAACAATTAGGTTAAACTCGTATAATTTTACGAATTGGGCTCATGTCTAGCCCATTTGCTGTGTCCTTGTGCTACTCTACTATCCCCGCACATTTTCAGTAATTTGTCCTGATAATATCGCATTAACCTGAAAATATCCAGCCCTCTGTCATCTGCCCATATGTCTGTGTTTATATTTTACTGCACTCCATAAAATGAGTTGTAAACATTAGGACTATAGGCATTTTCTCAAAGCAAAGGGACGAGGCCTGCTGGGACACGAAACTATTAGTGAAATTAAAAAATGTTTTATTTGCTTTCCTAGGTAAAGTTGAACTTCATGGAAAAGTTCTCGAAGTGGAGCACTCGGTCCCTAAACGTCAAAGGTACGTCCAGTTTTATTAAATAGTGCTTGGATCAACTCGTGGGGGCTCCAGGTTTTTTTTCCCCTCCTCCTCCAGCCATTTTCTATAACTATCGTTTTCTTTTTGAAAAAGTGAGATTTGCTGGACTCGTGTGTTTACGTCGCCGGCGGACGCTGCTAAATTAATGGGTCTAAGTATTTTTATTTTGGCCAAATGAGATGCCATTTTTCTGAATGCGTTGGGGTCAAATCAAAGGGGCGTATGGTGGTACGCTCCCTCCCCTCGCCATGACTGTGTGCTGCTCCTAAAGCCATTGTGCATATGGTTTTAACCAGCACAGGCCTGTATTTCTTCACTGCCCCATCCACTGCTAATTTTTATTGAAGCCCAGTGCGTGGTACGACGTGAGCTACTACCAACAGGGCGATCTGTGAAGGCTCAGATGTGCTGAATGAAATGTGTGTAGAGTGAGTGCAGGCTGGATTTGAGGCGTACAGGCCTGGTGGAGTCGTCCATTTGAGAAGGATCTGCCCGTCATTCTCCCTGCCTGCCCTGCGCTTCCGCCCTCCTCTCCACACATTGTGCTGTTGCATGAGATGGACTCCCAAACGCGACTGGAATGGGAGGTTTGGGGCCCTAGTCACGGAAAGCCTCAGTTTGAGAGTAGACCCCTGTAGCCACTGGCCTGTCGTGTTTCAGTGATGAATGATTTCCATAAGTCTGCCACGATTATTATTTCGTGGGGCCTATCTAATCGGTGCTGGAGATGTAAAAGATTGGGGGTTATTTGGCTTTGTGTGCGTACATTTTTTAGTAGTGGCGCATTTCGGTCATAATTAATCCTTTCTTGGATTAAATTAAAATGGCTCTGGCTTGGTAATTGCTCTAATGATTTCTGAGAGGCATTACTCGTAATATACGTCGTTGTGTATCTCGGTGTGAATTTTAATTGAATGATCTAGTGTTAAACGCAAAGGAATAGGCCACGCTTGAAATCAGAAAACCGAGGTGGAACACGTAGGCTATGAAACTATATACTGAAATTGATGAAATTATGGATTAAATTATTTTAGAATGCGTTCACGTGATACTGGACTAAATGGCGAATTTATTTTATTTGACAACTTGACGTGAAATGTATTTTTCCAACTCTGAGCACCATACAAGCTTTCCTGGCAGCTGGTAGGCTGGTGGCCTAAAGCGTAGCAGGCTAGTGACTAGGTTTTGCTTGGATAAAAACCAGGTGAGCTAAATGTGAATTTTGGGTCAAATCTTCTGACCTTCCTGCACAAATTATTGACCATGAAAACGTAGGACGTTGCTCTGTATTAGTATAGTCTGTTTTGCTGGCCATGGCAGCAAGAGTCATGTTTCAGCCATACTTCAAAAAAAGTAAAATGTGCCCTCCCTTTACAACAGGAACGATATCCGTAGTCAATGGGAACAGTATTCTGAGTATAGGCTAGACACACACACACACACAGTCGTACACTGGGGCCCCTTTTTGCATTCCAGCCTGCTGAGTATCAGCTGGGGGCTTGGCCAATCACGGTGGCTTAACCTTTGAACCCATCAGGAAGGGGAAGTGCTGTAGCAGGCAGGCAGAGCCTCAGAGCCGTTAGTGGGGAGCAGGGTGGGATGGCCGCAGCTTGGGGTACATGCAAAGACAAGGGTGCCTGGGGTTGGATGCTGTGGAGCGTGCTGTTTGATGTTGGGGGGGGAAACGCATATTTAATCAAGGTTTCTGATGTACATTTCTCTGAACTTAGTCATGGCTGTGGCCAAAAAGCCCACACTGTCTCCTGCTTGGCTGCACTACATTATCATTCCTACTGCAGCGTTGGCTAGCGACTTATGAAAATGTATGCAGCAACAACATACAAAACGTAATTCATCCAAAAAAATCTTGTCCACAGCTGTATTGTATTCTCTTCTATGGCTGTTAAACTTTTCAGCCATTTTATTCTCATTATATTATAGACATTTCACTCTATTGAACTTCAAAAAAAAAAAAGTGTGTGTGCTGTGGAATTTGGTATGTGAAAATAGATATCTATTTTTTTTTTTTTTAAACATGGCATTTAAAGATGACGCCCACTCTCCACTGTCTGACAATGTGCCTCTAAAGTTTTTAATTCTCAAAGCGTGGCAATTGTACAATAAGAGCTTCCAGCACTGATCAGAATCTTACAGGTGTATCTATTTCCATTAAAATGGCCATTATATTTCCACTGTTGACCTAGCTTTTTATATAAGTGTGGTGGATTGCATGTTGGTCTATGATCACAACTGTCCCACATAAAATTGTAGCTATACATGTAATTTGGCCAGCAATTATTAGTTCACTAAATGGTTGGTTTGTTTACTCCCTCATAAATATTTAATTTTGACCTTAATTTTAAGCCAAACTGTTGAGTTGTAGCAGTGTCCTTTATTTTATTTTTTTTAATTGTATACTCTCTTGGACCTACCTTCCTTGGTCATATTATGTTTCTCTTGTTGAGGAAATTTCAAAAAATCTAAACCTAGCTAGCCCATCCACGCACGCACACACCCTGTTAGTCACAAGTACAGGAAGAAAGAAAATGGCATGGTTTTAGGAGAGGTGGCCCCAAATGTGACTGTGTGTATGTGTGTGTGCGAGAGAGAATGAGAGACAGATGTCATAGAGGGCATATGGTCATAGGTGCACATTTGACAAAGCAGGATTTTTTTTAATTTTTTTTAAAAAAAACACAAATGGCCCTTAACAATTGAGTTCTCAGTAAGTGGTGTAAAGTTTCAACCCTTTCGCTAATGCACTGCTACCCCCTTTTTTTTTTTTTTTCCCCAACAGCCTTTTTTTTTTTTTTTTTTTTTTTTTTTTTTTTTTTTATAAACCAAGCAGTAAAAACTAAGATCTATAAATTGCGAGACAACAACAGTGTAGATCGTAGCAGGGCTATTGTGCTTGGAGAAATAGCTCCTGGCTCTTATTAGAAGAATTCTGGGTCACGGGGTCACCGTGGGGCCCCACCTGCGAAACAGGGATTTGGGACTGAGACTTGGGGTGCAAAGAATTATGAATGTGGCCCCTTGTTTCAACCAGCCTGCAGGCAAAGGTTCCTCAACTCTCCCTCCTCCTAAGCTCATAATCAAAGTGACATTGTAGCCTTGCTTTTGTCTTTTTAAATATTTTTCTTTTTTTTGGGGGGGGGGGGGAGGGGGGGCAAAAGTAATGCTCTTTACAGAAGTTGAGTCATTTCTAACTGTTGATACTTAATTATTATGGTAATCACAATTTATCAGATTTCCGCAATCATTCTAGCCAAAGGGAAGTGTTGAATGTAGCTTATTGGGTGCAGACTGTGCATGTAAGGCCTGTGAGAGGGCAGCGGAAAGGAAACCAGGCTGTGTGGAGTTCAGTCATTCAGAACCTCTGCATACTGAATAGTCAATGGCTGGGGATGGGCGTCGAGCACAGATCTTGTGCGTCTCTCACCATCCCTGTTGGTATTGACGTATAGTGCTACAGTATGGCTGGATGGCAGAGAAATGGAGACGAACACGGGTGTGGCGCAGTCTCACGGTGCTCCGCTTGGGATTCTCTTGTGGTTTTTACAGATGCATGTGCACGCTTGCGTACGTGTGTGCATACGCACACATAGCCTACTTGTGCGCACAAACTCCACAGTGCGGGCCCATAGATCTCAGCTGGGCTGCGGGGGAGGTGGGGGGTGAATGTGTAGAATGTTGGTTGAATTTAAAAGTAAATAAGGAGCCCGGCCTCCTCCTGGCCATCACATGACGAGCCAACCCCAGTCACTCCTGGCCCTCCCCTCCTTCCCTCCCTCCCACTTTTAACCCCGCTCTACATGTTCCTGTCAGTGGACTTGTCCGTGTCCATGGCAACGGGGCCCCACCCCCACAGGGCAGAGAGGGCCCTTGTTACCCTTCCCTGGAACAGGGCTAGTAACCCCCCCCCACCCACCCCCTTTCCCAAATCAAAGGCTGGGGCTAGGGAATGTACACCCCCCCCCCCACCCCCACCCCATACCCTGGCTGACTTCCTCCGTGTGTGGAGCTATAGGTTAATCCGACTGGAAGTGGTTGGTGCATTTGCACATTTCGCATGGCGTTCCCACCGCAATGCAGAGCATACAGAATGGTGGGGGGTGGGAAGGGGGCCGGATCAGCCAGGAATGGCACAGTAGGCCGGAAAGGGCTGGAATTCCTCTTGGAAGCTATTTGGGAATTTTCTTTACGATTTGCCCATTTTAGAATTAAGTAGTTTCCTAATGTCTCAAATTGAATATGTTGTATACACTTGAACTACAGCTAGCTTGATTGTGGTGGTGGTGACTGTTGCTGAGGAATCTCCATTGCGGCCTATGTTGCACACGTGTGCTCTCTCCTTGTGTGTGTGTGGATGTGCTTGCATGTGTGGTGGGTGTGTGTTGAATTGGCTTTTTTTTTTTTTTTTTTTTTTTTCTAACCTGTGCTAGATGCTCTTCTGTCTCGTATAAACTATGTTGGCTAAATGTGAGCTGAGTGGATGGACGCTGCGTGTTTTAAGGCATTATTTTCCCAAACAGCAGATTACAATACAACCATTAGCTATTGAACAGTTTGTAGAAGTAGATGAGCTGCATTTGGATGTTACATTTAACAGTGTGGCGAAGCTTGAGAAAAGAATACGAAATTTATGAGTAAAATAGCTTTTTACCATAAAAGTCTTTACCATATAAATAGTCAACACACCATATAACTTGTATTGGTTGATTAGTGTATGCAGGGTATGTTCCAGGTGTGTGGGGTGTCAGTTTGGAAAAGGCCAGTGTGGAAAAGGTTTGGGGTCAGAGTTTGTGCGTCCACTGTGTGTGTGTGTGTGTGTGTGTGTCACTGTTCATGCCTCAGCTCCCAGCTGTATGTACATTGTGTTCCTTTAGGTTTGTGTGTGTCAACAGGCGGTGGACTTTGGAGTGGCCTGCACTTTTCTCACATTTTTATATAACGTCCACGTCCGAGCGAACACTTGTGAAACTGTGTGTGACTCATATTGATCCACAAGTTCCATTGTCTGCATGACCTCCAAACATACCCAGTACATTCACACTCTTGTACACTTTTGTCTTCAATTCCAGTGCCACACAAGCATATCTAAATTGGGAATCTCTGCACCAAAAGGAACTAGATGAATTGGGATTTTTGTCATGCTGGACGCAGGCTGCTTGTTCCTCGTGATAGCGCGCAGCAGCACCATTGTTGTAATTGGTTGTCTCCACTTGCCTCTGCTGTATATGTGCACACTCCTGTAGCTGATATGAACAAGCACTCCATTCTGAATCTTCCCATCATCTACAGTGACGCGGCTAGCGGAGATTCCCTTCGGTTCCATTTGGCACCCCACCCCCCTTTTCTTTTTGATGCAACTCCTGGCTAAGTGTCTGTATTGGCTGCAACGGGTGAGAAAAGTGTGGGGTTGAGCCTTGCCATGGTGTTGAAACCTCTTGGTGTAATGCTATGAGCACATGCTTGACTAAAAGTGAGCAGACAAGACATTCACGGTGTTGATCTCCCCCCCCCCCCCCCCCCCCCCTCCCCGTCTCCATCCTTTTTTAATTTTCCCTCTGTTCTGTCCTTGATGCCTCTGTTGCTCCTCCCTTCCCTTCCTTCACTGTCCTGCTCTTCTTCCCCACCTTCCTCTTCTCGCTGACGGGTGTTTTGGGGGGTGGGAGGGAAGCACATTTAGCTTGATTTTTAATTTGGAGCACAGCCCCCCCCTCCCCTCAATTTAGGCCACCCAGCAGTGATTCTAAACTCCTAAATCGCCCCTTCACCCTCTGTGCCTCTATCCCTTCGTCCCATGTCTGACCCGGGGTGTGCGGTGCACCTGCTGGGCTGGGAATGGTATTAAAGCAGGAGTCGTATCCAGAGCTTCTCCACCTCGGCCTGTGTCTCTCCAGTCGGAGGAGAGAACAGGAAGACCTGCTGAGGTTTTACAGAATGCCTTCGTCTTGTCATTTATCTCATTGTACCCCCGGTGCTGCTGACTACCCTATGACTAACTGCGCAATTTATTTATTTTTTATTTTATTTTTGTCTCCCCTCTTCCTCTGTCACTCTCCCCCATCTCTCGTCTCTCTTCCCCATCCACCTTGCTCTCAATTTCTTCCTTTCTCTCCCTCCTCCTCCTCCTCTGTCCATCCCCCCCCCCCCTGCCCCACCACCACACACACACCCTCTCCTCCCTTGTTCTCTCTCCAGGAGCTGTAAGCTGCAGATCAGGAACATCCCGCCTCACATGCAGTGGGAGGTGAGTGCTAACAGGCTGCTAACTGCTTCCAGGGCGGGGCAGCCCAAACTGGGCTCTCATTTAGCGGCCTCCGGAGCCACCGTGCCTCCCCTCGGGTTTGAGCTGAGCACCCTCTCCGTTCGTTTTGAACGGGGTTGCGGCTCAGGCCAGCGTAACATTCCGACCACTGGGTTAGAGCTGTACAACAGAAATGATTACTAATGCCATTTGGAACCGGATAATGTAGATGTGTCATTTTCAGAGATTGAGCAGAGTCTTCCCTTTTTTGGTTTTTTACACTTTATGCACACAGCAACTTGGGTAGGGACTGGACAGGCGGTCAGGTTTAGTTGGACAAAGGCATTGGAAGCTTTCAAAAGGATTCACTCCTTCACGCGAGGAGGATCTGCACATGCATTGGCTGTCCCACACTCATCTTTGAGGCTTTAACTAATTACACGATCCTTGTAGCATACTCCCACCCTTGCTGGCTACCTACCTACCAGGTGTGATTTTAATGCATTTCCAAAATGCTCTGAGTTTTTGTGTCTGAATGTGTCCTCTGGTCATAGGATATCTGATGCGCTCAAATGAGAAATGTAATGACTGTTGAATTGTGCTGTCATGGCTTATTTCAATAGTGATCACATGAGTTGGTCTATGAGTGAAGGCTGCGCACCATGCTTTTTCTTGCGAAAAACTCACATGGAAATGAAATTAAAACGAACCCGGGTGTATTGTCTGAGTGGTTGTGAAACATTCATGCAGTGGTGGTGAGGTGGGGGGCGGGGGGGGGGTTGATTTGGCCTGGCACAAGTTTGTGCAAAAGTCCACAAGTTTGAATGCTACTGTATGGGGCATTTTCTAAAAAAAAAAAATTTTTTTGTCAAACATTCAACCATTTATTTTTATTTATTTAGTTTTGCATTGCACATTCCATTGTGTCCTTTACATTCATTTAGCTGTTGTGTTTGCCCCCACCAAACACACACACACACTCACACACACACACACACTCTCTCTCTCTCTCTCTCACACACACACACACACACACACACACACACACACACACAGCTGGAAGATTGTCCCCACATTTAGAAAAACTTAATCTGGCTTATTGCTGAGATCGCCAAAAAAACAAACAAATACAATTGCAAATACAGCACAGTTGTACATATATGATATAACTATCCAAATAAGAGCCGTTCTTAAACTGCAACACTTACTTTGACCTGATCTGGGAATAAGTCTAGGTATCAGAATCAAAAACACCCCCAGCCCCCAATAATCATCTGCTAAAAAAATTCTACAGAAAACACTGATGTTTGAATTGAAATCATGCAAAACTGTTCTCAGTTGTATGATATTGTGCTAGTGGAACTCAGATGACTTATTTATTGGGTCCTCCTAGAAAGAGCAGGTGACTACAGCAAATTATTCAGATTGCGACACAAGCACTAAAACTGGGAGTCAAGGTTCCTCTCAAATGCTGTCCACTTTGCTGGCTTTCTATAAAGGGTTAACAGGTCAACAGCTATCTGTCTCATCATGTAAAAATCAATTACAATGGTATCAATAGAAATGGTGAGCAATGTGGTCAAATTCCTGGAATTGAAGGCCACTGCCCTATTAGTGAGCCACTGTTTTTTTTTTTTTTTTTTTTTTTTTTTTAGAATATTGAGCAACAGTCGAGTGAGCGTGTGTGTGTGTTCACGCATTATATGTCTTGTTTCTTCCCTGCATATTATGAGCAGATCTTTTTATTTAGACTCTTTTCTACTTAATATCAGCTACACATTCCGCTCCCATTAATTATACACTAATGTGCTTTGAAAAGAAATTTATCAGAAATCTTTGCAAATGCTTAGACAGTTTGCACTGAACCTGTTTTTCAGATTTAGCATAAACTCAAGATTCCACTGTTTATATATTTATATTTGGAATATTACGTGCCAGTAACACAACAATACATGACATTTCTTTTTTTTCTCCTCAGTTCAAAGGTTTCCTGTGGAGGTTTTGCTGTGGTGGCACGTGCTTTGTGTGTTTTTGTGGTTCAATTTAATTTTCTGCTCCATATAAAGACATGGAGCATAATAGAGAATTTCATATGGAATTGTAAAATGCTACAATATGTGCTCTTTTTAAATGTTAAGGTTGTAAGATGTTGGGCGTATACATGGCTGTAGATTTCAGCCTCATTCACTCCCCTTGATCAAATGGCTACGGACAGGCTCAGTGCTTTGTAATGGTGGGCTCGCTTTGCCTACGCATGTCCCTCAACTGCAGCTCCAGATCCACCCATGTTCCTAGCATGTAGCGAGCGAGCTGTCTGCTTTCTCGAAAGGTGACATGGAGGGTTTTTTTCCCCTCCGAGGGGGGGGGAGGGGCTGGAAGAATGGAGGAGCGGAATAGAATGGGATCTTTTTGATGTAAAGGCCTCGCATGCATCTTATCAGGTAGATAAGACGATGTGTCACGGTGCGTACGGCCCTGCAGCCACAGAATGGTGGTGAGAGTAGTGGCGTGTTCACGAGCTGTAGTGGGTGGGTGGGCCTGGACTCTTTTCCCCTTCCCCTCCATGTGCCACCGACTCACAGAATGTGTAGCATGAACTCGCACCCCTCCCCCAGCCACTGCTTCCTGCTGGAATGTACCCCACCCTTTCCTGAATGGCCTGGATTCCTATTGGCCGAGCCCCGCAGACGGACAGGCGCAGCAGCCAGTCGGCAGCTAGCAGCTCTTGGCTTTAGGGAACTCTCATATCAGTGCTGGAGCAGCCAATGATGGGGATTAGAGATGGCAGGGAGGCGGGAGGTTGCGTGGTTGGTGGGTTGGTGGAGTGGGGGGGCAGGGACGCAGTCTGGTTGGCTAGAAAGGGGGGTTGAGCTGTTGGGGGTGTGGCTTTGGATTTGACTGAGCATGGTTGGAGGTCTTGGGCATGTAGGCTTAGCTTAGAACCCTCGCTCCCCCTCTCGCCCACATTTGATCACATCTATGAATTCAAATCCCGTGGTTGGCAGATTTGGGCTGGTGGCTGGGTTGATTTGGCCGTGCCGTTGGATTTGTTTTCTAATAAAAGGCAAATTTTCTCTGCTTGCTGCTTTATGGATGTGTGAGTCAAACAGGCTAGGAAATGTGTAGTGAATTTAATTATTTTAAAATGTGTAGTGAATTTAATTATTTTACCAGCAAATCCTTTAAGTCAATCAAGTAAATGCAAAGCAAAATACTTTCTGCCATCAAGGTTTTGTTGAATTGGTCACCTATGCTGTTGTATTGCTGTTGGATGACTTACTTTAGGTTTTCAGAAATGGTTATGTCCAATGAACACCTGTCCACTGTTGAAATTAGGTATTTGTTTAATGGTTTCATAGGGTTATGAAACTCACTCAGCACCATGTAAACTCAAGTGAGGAAAAAAGGGGAGAAAATGCCAAAATTTGAGCTACATGGTTAGCACACTACTGCAGCAAACTTAACCCAGATACTCCATGTTGAACTCTGGGGTTCAAAGTTAACGGGCTGTGTCCTTTCAGTGAGCTGGGCTGGTTCTTCCGCTCACTGACTGGATCTGGGCAAGACCTGCCGGGTCTCTGAGTGATCGGGCCTTTTCTCTCCCCCCCCCCTCAGGTTTTGGACGGTATGCTAGCTCAGTACGGTGGAGTGGAGAACTGTGAACAAGGTAAATACCGACACGCTTCTTGTCTCCGCTTTGTTTCATTAGTCTGCTTTGGATGGAACTCAACCGCCCCCTCCCCAAACGCACCACATCAAATTGGATTTGGAATTTGTCATTTGTGCCATGGTGTTTTTTTTTTTTTTGTTTGTTTGTTTTTTCCCCATCATGCAGATCTGCCCAGTTTGAGTTCTATAGTTTCAGGTTACCTATTTAGAACAAATAAACTACATCATTGAAGAACCTTCAGAATAGTTATTTTCTGTTGACCGTCACACTATATAAAACTAGCTCAGTGTGGTAAACTGGTGTTTCACTGTCATTGTATGGGTTTGTGTATTGACTCTACTCCCCGTTTTCTCACACAGTGAACACCGACACAGAGACTGCAGTAGTCAACGTTCGATATGCAGCCAAGGACCAGGCCAGGCTGTGAGTCCACATACACACACACACACACTCTGCACAACCATTAACATCCAACTTATCTGTCTTGATGCATTTGACATGGATCTGCTGACGTTTTTCCACTTTCCCCATCATTCTGTATTGGAAATTACATCCACTTCCTCTGTCTAGTTTTCCTTGTAGTGCACCTGATTTCCTCTTTTCCAACAAGCAGTCCCGTTTAATTTGACATGCAATGATGGGGGGGAAAAATTAGCCATCTGGTGCCCCCTGGTGTACAGGAATCACACTGCAGCGCTGCTCTCTGCACGAGTGGGTGTAGGAGGCTCGAGGCCTAATTGGTTGCTTCATTGGCAACCTTTATCCTGGAAGGTGTGGAGGCAGGCTTGTATTAAGCGTGAATGCCATCTTGAGATTAAAGTGTGAATTCCCTCCAGCCCGTGAGCAGTGGTGTTTGGCCACTGCCCCTCAGTTAGCTGGGCTTGTAGTTGGGAACTCTCGGCCCTCGCGGTCTCTGGTGGCCATCAGTCGAGACTTGAATCGTATCATTTAGGCCTGAAGTCTCTTCATTTGTTTTCCTTCATCTCCCAGCTCCTTGGATTCTCCTGTTGACTAGAGACAAGGAGATGGGAGGGCAAGTAATCAAACTAAAACCTTTTTTGTTGATTGCCTGAACTGAATGTTGTGCTTTGGGCCTACACTGATGGCAGTGATTGTATTTACAAAAGTGAAGCCAGTCAGACAGCTTTTCACCCCACAACTTGCTCCTAAAAGCCTTCCTGGGTTGTTAAATCGAACCCACCCAGTGGCAGCCGAAGAGCTTTACCCTGCCTTTTTTTTTTTTTTTTTTTGACTGACGTCTCTTCACGCTCCCCAGGGCGATGGAGAAGCTGAATGGATTCATGATGGAGAACTACGCCCTGAAGGTGTCCTACATCCCAGACGAGACGGCCGCACCAGAGGCCTCTCCGATGGGGGGCAGGAGAGGCTTCCCTCCCCGCGGCCCCCCTCGCTCCGGCTCCCCGGGTCTGGGCGCCCGACCCAAACTGCAGTCAGACGTCCCCCTGCGCATGCTGGTCCCCACACAGTTCGTAGGGGCAATTATCGGCAAGGAGGGCGCCACGATCCGCAACATCACCAAACAGACCCACTCAAAGTACGTACGTTCAGACATGTCACAAGTTATTTTGAGCTTTGCCACAGCGACTAGAAATGTTAATCTGAAGTCCTTTCCTCTTTTGTGCCGTTTGACAACCAGTGAGGTTGACTCTCTCCTTCTCTCTTTCTCTCCCCAGGATTGACATCCACAGAAAAGAGAACGCGGGTGCAGCAGAGAAGCCCATCACAGTCCACTCCACACCTGAAGGCTGCTCCAACGCGTGCAGAACCATCATGGAGATCATGCAGAAAGAGGCCCTCGACACGAAGTTGTGAGTTGATGTGCGCAAAGCAAATTTCAGAAAAGGGCCACCTTGCACTAAAAGCACATATTCATGCCCAGTCGTTCTTATCGAGCACCTACAGTATGCGCTCATGGAGCAGTTTTGCTCCGAGGGTCAGAATTACGACCATTGTGCTGAACACAGCCTAGTCCTAATCGGATTCTTTGTTTTTCCATGTTAAAGACTATCTCCAGTGCAGTAATTGCCCTATTCAAATTTCTAAGCGTTTCTGAAAACACCCCATCTCGTGAGTGATTTATCTCCACCAGTTGCAATCAAAATGAGTTTGAGGTATGCAGGTCGTGGATGCACAGCTGTGTCTGTTATAATTGGCAGAAGTCAGTTGTTGGGGATGAATACTAATGATTTACTTGCCAGGCTTTTTTTTTTTTTTTTTAGATGGATGGATTGATACTTTATTGTCCAAGAGGAAATTTGTTTTCACAGCCTGTACATGGAACATTAAAGAACAGTAATGCCAAGACATCGACCGTTCACAGCATGCAGATCTAGACACATTAGCGTGAGAAATCTACAAAATTTCATCTGAATTTTGTTGGTTCACTAGAGGGGAGCTTTTGACGAAACATCCCGTCATCCCTGTTTTTTTGTTTTTTTTTGTAGTACGGAGGAGATCCCACTGAAGATCCTTGCACACAACAACTTTGTAGGCCGATTGATCGGGAAGGAAGGCCGCAACCTGAAGAAGATCGAACAAGACACAGAGACCAAGATCACCATCTCACCGTAAGATGATCCGACACACTGCAGACCACTCGTAGGCACGCTAGCACACATGGTCTAACCTCACTATCACTTGCATCGCATTTTTAAAGACCACATGAAATGGCATCTTTGCTTCCTGGATTTGATTCATGTCCTGTTGAAACGGGATGTTGGGGCGGGACATAATGCAGCGAGGGATCATTCAAAAGTCTAAACCAATGGAATATGAGTCAGGGAGAGAAAGGCGATTTTATTTGATGGGAGGGGTGGGATTGTTCAAAAATCTGGTGGGTTTTATTGGTTAGAAATGTATATTTACACCTGCTAGTGCAGCATGAGGTCACCATGAAAGATACTGTCATGGGAGTTCATTTCATGGGGACTTTAATGTAATTTTAATTATTTTATTTAACCTTTATTCGTCCAGGTTAGCCTCCATTGAGATTAAAAATCTCTTTGTCAAGAGGGACCTGGCCAAGAAAAGCAGCACAAAGTTACAGACGCCACAACAAACATCTCATCACATTACAGCATTATACATGATAAACATTCAACGTTTCATATAAAAGCAATTTAAACTATGGGAAAAAACAATTACAATTTTCACCATCCTCCCTACCTTTAACCATTGTTTTAAAATCATTCAATGAGACCAGCTCCTGTAATTTCAGGTCTTGCTGGAGCTCATTCCACGCCACAGGGGCTGAGAACTGAAATGCCTTTTTTTTTTTTTTTTTTACCAAACTCTTTTTGTCATATCATCACCTGCCATGTTGTCACAATCTGTTCTTCTAGTGTAATTATTCTCATGTTTTTGCCCCATCTCTCTGCCCAGTCTGCAGGACCTGACCCTGTACAACCCGGAGCGGACCATCACAGTGAAAGGCTCCATCGAGGCGTGCGCGCGGGCCGAGGAGGAGGTGATGAAGAAGATCAGGGAATCGTACGAGAACGACGTGGCCGCCATGAATGTGAGTGCTCCTTCCGCTCGCTCCATGGGGAATGAAGTTAATTCTCCGGGAAAAAAAGGACGTGTGAATTCCTTCACTTCTTAATGGTTAATTTGTCTAAAGTGTTGGAAAGGGATGGGGGGGCTGGGGAGCATCGCACTACAAGTTTCCTCTGACTAATTAGGTTTCAAAATAAACCACCAAATTTTTAAGATCAGGGTAGTTGGAGAGCCTCAGGGGGGAAACTATGACCACGGCCCTTTCTGCACTTAGTATTACCAGGGGAGCATATGTCCGTATCTCAATCGGTGAGATTTTTTTCTCTCTAAATTGTAGGTGAATTTAATAATAATAATAATAATACATTTTATTTGTATAGCGCTTTTCTAAATACTCAGACTCTTTACATGGTAAACGAGATACACAAAACACATAACAGACAATATCAATGAATAAGACAGAGAATAAAACATTTCAAATGGAGAGAAAGACAAGAAAGTTAAAATTAAAAGGCCAGAAGAGAATTGGAGATTAAAAGCAGTTTTAAAAAGGTGTGTTTTCAAGGGATTTTTTTTAATTTGGAGAGTGAGGAAGAGTCTGATGTCCTTTATTTTTTTTTATTTACCTACTGTTTCTTGGAACTCGGAACTAGTGTTTTTTTTCTGTCCCAAGTCTGGAGTGACTTCTCAGCAATTTGAGGCACATTGCAATGATGAGGCTACAAGCACTTAGAAATATGTTTTTATATATATATATATATATTTTTTTTTGTTTGTTTTTTTTTTGTTTTTGAGAAACTAGATAATGGGTTTACCTCGCTTTGTTGGTGAATGTTTAAAATAAAGCCACATAATGCACAGCTCCTGACAGTCATGTGCATCACCCGAGAACTAGGCCTGTGCCAGTATGAACATTTCATAGTACGATTATCTTGGCCAAAATTATCTCTATATACAAAATTATCCTGATAATTATTAATATGATATAATAATAACCATTAGCCTACAGTAATGTGCTTCAATTACTTAAGCTAATTTATCATATCAATCACAAGACATTTGACTTTATTAAAACATAATTTAATGTAAGACTGTAGAATATGTAACATATTTATGTAAAATATTTGACTTTTTTTTTTCCTACAATTTGCAATAATTAAATGCTTTTTTAGCTTAGTTAGTTTTAAATGACACATAAAAATCCAAATAACAGCATCTAAAAGAAGTAACAATTTGTCTCAAAGTGCCACTGACCTGCATCCACTTTACTCAGTCAGCAACATGAATATAACAATTTATTAGAGGAGGATAAAACGTCAAATGACAGACGAAAGAGTCCTGGGCTGTGCTGTGTTTAGTTGATTCCCAACAAGTCGGTGGTTATCATAGTGGTCGCGGTAATAAAAAATTAGAGGCGGTGTCATAACTGTTACAGTTTTTTTACTGTGAAATATAGTAATACTGGTTGTTGTCCCATCCCCACTGAGAACCTCTGGTAAAACAAACTGTTTGGATCGACCTCTAAAACAGCAGGCTTTGAGCTACACTTGGTCTCCTCACTGTAGTCTTTTTAAAATGAGTGGAGATGAATTGGGACTAAAACCCTGCAGTGAGCATCCACTGAGCTCCTTCTACTCAGGGTTCCTACGCAGTGTGGAAAAGTATGGAATTTGATTTTAGTAATTTCCAGGTCTGGATAAGTATGGAAAAAAGAAAAGAGTATGGAAAAATATTTGTTTCCAGACTATTGCCCCTATTCTGTTTTCTAAAATATAAAATTCAGAATTTCTAAAAATAAATTGATCATACAAGCAGAGTGTTTTTCATGGCGTTTGGAGCAGGCAGCCAAAATGTTTACCCCTGTGTGAGAGAATTAGTTTGAAAGAAAATGCGGCAATATATTTGAATTGAGTATATATATATATATATATATATATATATATATATATATATATATATATATATATATATATATATATATATATATATATATAGCATCACAAATAACCAAATATTAAGCTTGTCTGAACATTTATGAGTTATGCAGTGATGTAGTTATCAGAAAAGTAAACTGACATATTGAATAAAATGCTGTGCATTGAACTTGTCTGGGTTTGCTGTTAATTGATTTGTATGAGCTACAGTACCTACCTACAATCTTCTGGCAATTATTTGGCAACATAATAGCATACATAGTCAGAATAAGATACATGTTAACAGTTGGATTTTAAAACCATTTATTTAGATAATAAACATCTAGCTATTTGTACTCGGAAGTCAAATATGGTCTGAAAAATCTACCGAAGTCTGGACATTAGAGTCTGGAAAAGTATGGAATTTTGAAATGGAAAATGTGTAGGAACCCTGTATACTGTATGTGAATGTCACGGTGGTAAATCCTATTTGGTTATGTGCGTCCATATAACTTGATGTGTACAGTTATGGAGCGTTGAAAGAAATGTTTTCCTCTATCTGCAGCTCCAGTCGAACCTGATTCCAGGCTTGAACCTGAACGCTCTGGGTTTGTTCCCCGGTGGAGCTCCAGGCATGGGTCCCTCCATGGTCAACGCCCCGCCTCCCGGAGCCCACGCTGGATACTCCTCATTCGGAGTAAGTATCTGGCTCTTCTTTCGACAAGCCCCCTGGTGATCTTGTGACATGCAGTGGCTTGCCCCATACGCAACCATTATAAACCCAGGATTGGCTGTGTTTGTCCATTTTAAACTCCTCAGTATGCTGCCACTCTTGGGCCAGACCAATGAAAACTGTCTAACATTCATTTAACCATAAGAGCAGCCATTTCGGGGTCCATGGCGACTCAGTTTCATGTGATTTTCTTTTCCTATAGAGCGGCCCCTTTGGGGGTGAAGGGCCATTTTGGGCTTCTATGCTGTCGGCGAGCAGCCAGCCCCTCGCTGTAAGTCACCCGTCCCACAGAGCTTTGCACGGCTTGTGGCTGCTCGCTGCGGGATTAGAGGGCAGGGCTTGCCACATCTAAGCTCCTACTCCCACTGCCCAGTAATCTTTGACCTTTAGGCAGGCCCTAACTCCTCTGTGTGTGTGCAACCTTCAACCTGGTGGATGGGGAGTCAGAAATCCTGGAGGGCAACAGTCGCTTGGCTACTGGTTTCTGTTCTTGTGCTCAATTTCACCTTTTTTAAAAATGTTAAACCGTGACTTCTGTCAAACATACATGAGGCATTTGCAGGGTTGTTGAGGAAGGTGCATGGTTTTTCAAATGGGCAAGTAAAACATCCTGGGCACTGAAAGCCCTTGCCAAAGCAAGTTGTTAGTGTGCCCTCAACTGACATATCGGCTGGAACATTGGGCTTCATCCAAAACCAACAGTGCTACTTGTTGTTCCTCTTGGACGATGCAACCACCACCGCTTCGAGAGCTCAAGTCTGTCACACACCCCGCTAATACAAGCGATGTGCTGTAGCAGTTTGCAGCAAGGCATCTGTAAATACAATCATCTCTAATAGGGTTTGACTCCACTGTGGAGTGAGCTGGACAAAACATGAGCCCCATGTCCATATGCCTCTGTCCACCTCTTTTTCAGGTAGCAACACCAAGCAAATGCAAGTGGGGAAGCTCAGGTTGTGGCTACTCATAATAGTATGAGACTACTGAGAACCCATTTTAAGTGACACTATTTTGCTAAAAGTTTAAATATCAAAGTGCTAACACTGTGCTGTTGGCAGTGAAAAATATGCTAAACCCTCAGTGCTGTTGGGGACATACAACAGTGTCTCCTCTGCATCAGAAATGAGTAAGCAGCCCGTGCTGTAAAGACGTTCCCACTGGGGGACAGATCAGGCCAAAATGGAATAGAGCGTTGTTTAAGATCTATGCACTTTCTGTTGGAATGGAGATGTCTAAAGTATGTTGTGATGGTTTGCAGAGGAAAGAGCCTTCTGTAATTAGAGAATGCTTCCATTATCACAGCAAGTACTCAAAGCAGATCATCAGTTTAAGGATCTTCCAAATCCAGCCAATGACCAGTAGACCAATCCTGAAAGACTAGAGATTTTTCGAGAGGGTGTGAGGTCAAATGTAGCTTGAAGATTTCGGCAGCTATGCTTGTAGAACCCCTTTCTGCATTCGCGCATTGGTGGCTGGAGTTGAGTAAGCGGCCTGTTTGTATGATTTCCTTGCGGTCACAGCGGTGCCAAGCACTAACTGCATGCCTTTGTACCCAGCAGGGACAACCAGAGTCTGAGACGGTTCACCTGTTCATCCCGGCGCTAGCAGTGGGAGCCATCATCGGCAAACAGGGTCAACACATCAAACAGCTGTCACGCTTTGCTGGAGCCTCCATCAAGGTGAGTGACGGACAGGCGGCGAAGTTCTGAATCTCAATGATCCGTCTTGATGCCGTCTGTCTTAGTGTTGTCAGTGTTGACTGATATGAATTGGAAGCATAAGTGAAAGTTGCCTTTTCTAATGCTGGCTGTCTGCCCTCTGTCAGATTGCCCCTGCAGAAGGAATGGATGCCAAACAGAGGATGGTCATCATCGCTGGACCACCAGAGGCTCAGTTTAAGGTATTGTAAAGCTGTTTTTTTTTTTGTTTTTTTTTTAAAGAATGGATAGAATTAAGCCGTGTGGTTCAGTTTGATGACAGTAGGCTAGTAGATGGGCCAACTTGAACCTTGAAATCATTTTGCAAGCCTGTATAGAAATAATCTTAACTGTTGAGCTTTCTTGGGCTACACTCAAGGTTTTTGAAAATGTCATAGTTTCTAATTAATAGCACATAATCAATACGCTTACCTTTCTGGCTGCAGGCTCAGGGTCGCATCTTTGGCAAGCTGAAGGAAGAGAACTTCTTCGGGCCCAAGGAGGAGGTGAAGCTGGAGGCGCACATCAAGGTGCCCTCCTTTGCTGCTGGACGAGTCATTGGAAAGGGCGGCAAAACGGTAAGCAAGGAGCAGACATCGGTTCACTAATCACTGCACTAGTTTTCTGTGAACCAACCGAAGCCAAGCAAATGTGGCGCAAAGATCAAATTTGTACCATTGAATGTCAGTGGGACAAAAATATTGCTACAATGCTTTTGGGAAACCAAGCCAAAGTTGTGGTGGTCTCATCTAATTACTCATTCCTTTGTTTTTTTGTGGCCGCAGGTGAACGAGCTGCAGAACCTGACCAGTGCAGAGGTGGTGGTGCCCAGGGAGCAGACGCCTGACGAGAATGACCAGGTCGTAGTCAAAATCAGCGGACACTTCTATGCAAGCCAGGTGGGTCTCTAAAAGGGAACAGGGATCTACTTCAGGACACAAACACCCCGGGTCTGGTTTCCCATTGGCTTGGTTAAGTTATGGGGTCATCTTTGTCCATCTGTGTATAATGGAACAAGGATCCTAGCAGTGTGATGCGTTTGGGGAAAACCCAGAGCTGGTCACTTTCTTTACAGAAGGACCAAGTGGGGTCAGTCAGGCTGAGCACATGTATTGCATATATAAGCCCTAACTTTTATAACCAAACCAAATCTTGTCTATTGGTAGCACAATTCAGGGATTGAGGGACCAAGTCCAGGAAGCTTCTTCAAGCACCAGCTATAGAGAGATGTACAGAAGAGGATTAGGGCCACATGTGAAAAATTTGAGTTCTGAGTTTAAAGTCAGAATTCTAAGAATTCAGTCAGAATCTTTATTATGATATAATACATAGAGAGCCTAAGTCGCTCCCCTTCCGGTGGACCACCATGGGACCTTATTTCGGAAAAAATATGTACGGTAGTCAACGGCGAGAGACAAATAATTCTTTGATCCTGTTTGAATTGTGCCATGAATTACACATATGATGTTTTGTCAATTTAAAAGATAATTTTGCAAGTCAAGAAAGTCGCAGTTTGTCGTAAGACTGTTGAAGTATAAGACTGTGAAAATACGTAATTAGAAAGACTACACACCCAAAGTCGCGCAAGTGACGTAACTTTCTCTCACGGATTTAAACTGGTTTAGGATAGTTTTAGTACAGTGGGGGCTAACGTTAATGCGATGCCTGTGTGTTTCGTTCCATGTTGGTGTTGGTGACGTATATTGTGCGAGACGAGAGATGTAGTTCACTGAGTGGTTTCACACAAAACTAAACGTTACTTTACTGTTTTACGACAAACTGCGACTTTCTTGACTTGCAAAATTATCTTTTAAATTGACATAACATCATATGTGTAATTCATGGCACAATTCAAACGGGATCAAACAATTATTTGTCTCTCGCCGTTGACTACCGTACATATTTTTTCCGAAATAAGGTCCCATGGGGGACAGCGGAAGGGGAGGGACTTAGGCTCTCTATACAGTGTATATATTTATGATTCTTCTCAGAATTCTGACTTTAATCTCGGAATTCTGACTTTATTCTCAGACTTCCGAGATTAATCTCAGAACACAAATTTTCACGTGCCCCTAATTCTCTTCCGTAGATATTGGCCATCTGACATCTTGGCTCAATAATTTGTACTTTCTTCTTGATTAGTAATTCAAGAAGGTCTCAGGGGTGGAGCCTCAGTTCCTTATCCAGTACATGGAAGGCATAGGCTGAGGACAATAAGGAATCACTGAAGGACCTCATGGGATCCTTGATCCTCTTGATTCGGTTACTTTCTGGGTTCTGATCAGAGCTTCAAGTCCCCATGAAATGAACTCCATTACTTGTACTTCCTGGAAATCAGAGTATTTTTAATGGTGACCTCATGCTGCACCAGTAGGCGTAAATAGAAATTCCAACCAATAAAACCATCACAGATTTTTGAACAATCCCGCCCCTCCCATCAAATACAATTGCCTTTCTCTCCCTCTCCCTGACATCAAACATCGCCCCAACATCCTGTTTCAACCGGAAATGCATCAAACCAAGGAAGTAAAGATGCCGTTTCATGGAGTCTTTAACCTCTGCCCTTTTCTACCCATGCATCTAGCTGGCCCAGAGGAAGATTCAGGAGATCCTGTCCCAGGTGAGGAGGCAGCAGCAGCCCAAGCCCACGTCCGGGGCCCAACCTCCACTGCCCCGCAGGAAGTAAAAAAAAATCACAAAAAAAAAACAGCGGTCCTGGAGGAACGGTGACTGAATCTGCCCGAAGACAGACAGATGGACAGATGCAGCAGAGTCCAGGGGGGAGAAGACAAGGGGTCGCCATGCTCATCTCAGGGGTCTAAGGTCATCGGAACCCAACCAAACATCCACCCCTCCTCGTCCCGCTTGATGGACTTCAAGTGCGGCCAAGAGACCCTACACCCCTCCTCCTCCACCCTTCTCCCCCCACCCACCTCACCTCTCTGCATCTCTGTGAGAATGTACTTCTGAGGGCTCCCAATGTCACCTGCCCTCACACGTACACACCCCTCGCCCGCTCTCCCTCTCCCCCCACGGGTGTGTTCTGAGATATATATATATATATATATATATATATATATATATATATATATATATATATATATATATATATATATATATATTTTTTTTTGTTTTGTTTTTGACACTAGAAAACACAAAGATGAAATAAGGATCCCCCTCCCATCACCTCCTTTGGTGTGGTACTCAAAACCTCACACATTGACAAGATGTTCTGTTCGACTTCAATTTTAGTTGACTTTTTTTTTTGTTTTTTGTTTCATTTTTTTTTCTTTTGTCCTGGAATGGAGTGTTTAATTGGTTGATGAAGCTTTCTCTCCTGAGTTTTCTGTGGAAAGGAAAAGGCATTGCTATCAGCGTCCTGGTAGGACCAAGAGAAAGGTTTATTTGGGGGGGAGGGTTGGCTCAGACCGGTTGGGCCACGTTTAGGGGTAAGATTCTTGTTTCGGGACAGGACCCCCGAAAGGGTGGATTATATGGGTGTCCTGCCCCTGTATCGATAGTGGCATTTTATAAATTCGGATGCATTTTATAGATAGACCTATATACATAGATAAATATATATATATATATACATATATATTTAGAGAGGTGAGGGCAGCGCCACGATCGACACTTAGGGGAACGGTGCCGAACTGCTGCTGCCCAGGAAAACCAATTTAATATGCATTTTACTGAACTACCTCAGGATCTAGTACCTCAGAAGAGAAAAGAAAATGATTATATATATATTTATATATATATATATATATATATATATACATTAAATATATATGTGTGTGTATATATGTGTATATATATGTGTATATATATATGAGAAAAAATGTTCCTTTCTTTTTTATTTTGCTTTTGTGGTATTTTGTATACTTTATAAAGCTGATAGTTCTTGAACATTTTTATTTTTTTAAGAAAATTTAAAATTTGGTCAGCTGCCAACTGACCTTGCCTTCAACTCTAGCGCTTTAGGCGGCATTGTACATGTGTATGTGTGACTAAGATGACCCTGTACATAAAGTCTATCTGTACATAGCAGCCCCAGAGCAAGAGTTGGCGCCCCCTCAGCTGGCGGCTGACAGGAGTATCGAGAGAAAATCACCTCAGTTTTTCCCCTGAGGGTCCACCATCTTCTGAAAAATGTACAAAACAACTTATAGACATACCGAATAATGCCAACCGTACATAATTGCAGCAATGCCGTTTAGTTTTGGGATTGACATTCTTATTGTTAACGGTACTTTCATTTTCAAAATTCTTTTTTTTTTTTTCCCCTTTTTGCCTTCCTAGAAGGGCCGAGGCCGTGCAGGACGGCCTTGCGGCAGCCCTCTCTGTAGCCACTCTAGAGATAGAGATAGCAGAGCGTCTGTTTTCTTTCTGTTCTGTTTCCAGGCCGTCTGCTTAAGGCTTCTGAACCACCTCCTTGACTATAGCAGTGTCTTAGCAAGGTCCAAGCCCGACTAGGTTTGTTTTTCATAGAGCGAGCTTTGTCAGTTTGAAGTGGCCCTCGTAGCCAGGCCACCAAGTCAATGTTAGCGTCGTTCACTGCATGGTGAGGGTAGGGGGAGTCACACTGATTGATGCTTTGTTTTTTTGTTTTTTTTTTGTTGTTTTTTGCTATAGGAATACAATCTAAACAAAAGACTTTCTGTGTAAACCCACAAATGTAACTTGAAGTGACGTTTCAATTTGTTCATACAGGGAAAAACAAGCCAGAAAGGCACAAAAAAAAAAAAATTAACTGAATGAACCTTGATTGGGGTAAGAAAAGCGGAAGAAAAAAAAAATCCAACAACTTAAATATACCAAGTTTATTTCTTTTTTTTTTTTGTTTTGTTTGTTTTTTCATGCCGAATGTAAATATGTTGATTGTGGTAAAAGTGCTCGAGTGTATCCATGCTTCCACAGTAGAACGCCGTCTACCTCAGCTGAGGGGGTGGGGGGGGTGTTGTGGCAGTATAGGCGCCCCGCCCTGCCCCCACCGAGCGCCAGCGCGCACTGATACCTCAGTCCCCCGGAACACTTCTTTCTGCATGGGCGCGCCATCCTAACACCGCGCTTTACCTGAGGGGCACAAGTGATACTTAAAATTATCCCCAACACCCCCCCCCCCCCCCCACCCCCCTCCACCCCTCCCCACCCCTCTACCCCCCTGCTTCCCTCCTGCCCCCTCTCCGCAGTTTGTTTTGATCTACCTCTTTAGACACGTATTTGAATTAGAGGCATTCTTCTATTTGTTAGATTTTTAGGGCCCCCCCCTTCCCTCCCACTCCCTTTGCTCCTCCCCCACGCTTCCCCCAGATGATTCGACAACGTAAAAATCATGTACTCTTTAGAAATGAAAGAATAATCGAAAGTGATCAAAAATGTTTTCTTTGCCAGCGTTTATATATACTCTTCTAGCTTAATTGATTGAAATCCTCAAACATGATGCTTATTTCTTTCTGCTTTCTATTTTTTGGTGGTGTGGCTTCCATGTATTTGAACTTTTGCTTGGGTTTTTTTGTGAAAAAGGTCAAAAATCACCTGTTTGATTTTGCATTCAATAGATGAAAGGAGAAAATACAGTTTAAAAAAAGGGCCTGCCTTTTTTTGTTTCTGGTTTGTAAGGCTATAAAAGAGATACAAAGTCCAGTCCTTTTTTTTTTTTTTTTTTCCTTTTTATGTCTTTCACGGATGCTACACTCACTCGCTGATTTGGTAGCTATTTGTTCTGTTAGCATTTCTTGGCTGTGTAACGTGGAACATCCTGTTGGTATGGGACAGATATGAGGGACTGGGTCTGGGAGTTTTTGGAAAGTGATCTAACTTCAGCATGATATCCCCTCCTCCCCCTCTCTGCGACCATGCTTGTGCCCCTTCACCTCCCCCTCACACAGCTCCACTTGTCAAATGCCTCTGAATAAAAAAAAAAAAGAGAAAAAAAAAAAATGAAATTGGCTCCTATGTGTTTAGCCTTTTTTTGTTTTGTGTTTTAAGGTCATTTTGGCATCACATGTCCATATAGGCAATTGAGATGAGACAACCAGATGCGTCCCTGATTGCAAGTCTTTAAACGGACTACTGTGACTCAAAAGGTTATTACAGTTCAAATCATTTTCATGGACCAAATGCCTGAACCTGACACTGGCATTGTATCATTTTAACACCAATAAATCATTGCTACATTTTTCTTTTTTTGGATTGCTTTATGGCACAATCCATGAAGAAGGCCACTGTCCTTCCAGTGCAAATGGTGTTAAAGCTTGTGTCTGGTAATGGTAGATGGTGGAATGAGTTAAAGACCAATTGGGGAAAATCACTTCAACAGGTTTGTCCTCTTTAGAATAACCAGAGGAAAACCTGTGCGGCCGGGGTGGGGGGACGAGTAGCAGCATCCTCTTTTGAGGTGAAGCAGCAAGGTTTATGGAAAATGTGTTAATTTTGAGGAACACTAGCACTAACAATACAACTGGTGTAAGATGGTCTACTAAATGTCTCAACCATGGTCTCATTTGCTCACAGTAATTGTACAAATGTATCAATTAATTTGACTGATATATTGATGTTTAAAAATGTGAAACGGCACCTTTAATCTGCTGAGAATTTGTGTTGGTGTTGAAGGATGGCAACATCTTGGGTTTGCAATGCTTTTCAGCACATTTAATGTGTTATAGGAATGATCACATGTGCACACTTGGTGGCAGCAGGTTATCACCAAATCCTGCTTTTTGAAATGTCCCCAGATCACTTGGACTAGTTTAGAAATGTGGACTGTCAGAGGAGAAATACATAGACAACACTGCATGCCTCCAACAGACCGAGACACCAGTGGTTAGTTCACAACTTTTATTAGAATCCTCATGTACATTTTCCAGTAACTTGTTTCAAATACATCGACTATTCCAGTGTAGGTAGAACTTTGCATTTCCTTTCCATTCACTCAACTGAGTAAGAGCATGCACAAGACATGTCAGAGGTGGTTTTTAAAGCATCACTTCAGCACATTTTATATAGGAATATATTGATCTCAATTTCACACTTTTGTGTGGATCATGATTGCAAGGCACAGACATTTAGACATGGTACAAAAGTGATGCCTTCCATGTTAAGCGGACAAAGCAGTCATGGCCTTGACCCATTTCATTCCTTAACTACTTCAGCCAAGGATTTGAAGCAACGAGGAAATCAAACGGAGTAGGGCCTCACTCTTACACTTAGCAGCTTCTTTAATACAGCAACTTACCAATCACACAATGCCCAAGCAATAGCCATTTGCTGTAGCCTACGTTTCTTTAAACCAACTGAACTACAAAACAAAAGTCATTAGTATTATTATTTCTCTACAGACGTGAAATGTTCCTGCTATCTTAACTCTTAAATGTGAAGACCTTTGCTTGGTTATTTGCACAGCCATCATGTTTCTCTCTTGCATAGGCCTCAATGTTTTTGCCGTGCACCTGGTTTGACTGTAGGTGCCACAGAAAGCCTACAGGGGGCGCCTCTCAGTCAGGAGGTGACGACTCTCCTCGCTGGTGGGGAAGAGTGTGTCCCTCAGCCGGCCCATGCGACCTCCGACCCCAACGTGGCTGCTGGCATCTTCCACCAGCGACCTGCGTACGGGCCGGTACACCTTGTAGCGCCTTGGAGAGGTGGAGAGGAGGCCAGATGAGGGATGGGAGGATGTTGGATGGATGTTTGGAGGGGTAGAATAAGGTCAGAGATGTAAAGGAAGAGCAGGAAATAGGAGATGACAGATGGGAATAGAGGTGGTGGGAGACTAGTTGAAATCCTCTGTGGATGCTGACTAACCTGTACATTACTGGAAATAATGCTTCCGTGTGTGTGTAATTTAACTTCCATGTGTGAGCATAAACATCAAGACTACATAATTGTACATTATTAGGAGTGTGTGTCTGTGTACATGTGTCCCTGCGTGAGAAGAGGACTCACTTGTAGACCAGGAAGGCCATGAAGGCGAAGATGGCCACCAGCACAGCGCTGGAGGAGAGGACCACCTCTGCAGTGTGAGGAGTCTGGGAGACTGCAGGGGATGGAGAGAGAGAGAGAGGACATCAATCTGTCCATCCTCTACATAGGATTATTGCACCAGCTACTAGTTATACACAGGGGGTTTATGATATGACCGCAATTAAAGTTGTGCAGTGGATGTGATATATTAATAATTCTCTTTCTCTTCCTGAAGGACACTACAGCAGAGCGGATGGTTCTCGCCACATGTAAGTGTGTGTGTGTGTGTCTTTGTGTAACCAACCAGGTGTGTCCTGCGTCTTGCTGACGGTGACGGTGGTGCTGGCCAGGGCCAGGCTGCTGGAGTCCTCCAGGGTGATGTTGACGCAGTAGGTGCCCGGCTCCAGGAACGTCCGCCTCAGACGCACCTCGCAGTCTGACGACGGAGGCACGTCGTCGCACACGATGTTACGCACCTCCGTACAGCTGGGGTCCGACACGATGGTGCAGGCTGAGGTGGGGGTGCTGGGGGGAGGGTTGGAGGGAGGGAGGGTTAAGTGAGATGAAGAAACGTGTTGTTTATTTCACCCATGACACTGCAGTGATGAGAGAACCTCTTAAATCCAATTTTCTTGCATTTCTTTTTTCCTTAAAAGGTGCAGTAAGTAAGATTTTTACTGTCCCATAGCACAAAATGACCAAATTTCTGCATATTATTTGTCATATTTTCAACTGCTCAATAATGAAGGACAGTGCTACAAGTGAGCCACCGCTGCCAAAAAACATGCCAAAAAAGCAAACGACAAAGCAGTATTATCATTACAGTATTTTGCATCATAATTTATTGCCTCTTCACTGGACGTTTCTGATGGATCTCTACTCTAATTAGCTACCTTACTTCTCTCTGTTGTGAAAATGTGACTTTATTATTTGTGTTAATTACAGGCTGCCGTAAGCTGTGCCAGAAACCTGCCGATGCTACAATTCCTTGGTTGCCAATAGAGGCTGATAAAGGTCATAGATTACTTAATGCCCCTTTAAATGAAAAAGTAACATGCTTTTTGGTGTGTTGAATACATTTCATGAGCTAGGGGCCCATTAAATCATTCAAAACCGATTCCATATATTCAAAAAGGTATTACTGTCAGAAAATGCAAGTTTTTCTTCATTCTTGAAAAGTTGACTTTTTGGAGATGGATGGTTTTCATCCAAGAGCAGTGAGGAAAATATATAAGCCTTAAGAGAGATTAATGACCAAGTTGATTGAAGGCCAATGTTTAGATGGACTGATTTTAACTGATATAAGCTCCGCCTCGCTCACCTGCCCAGGCATTTGACTAGGAAGCTGATGTCAGTGCTTGTCACTCTGGCAGCGGAAACGTCCACAATCCGGCTGGTCGGCTGGCTGTTCAGTGTGTGTTTGGGTTCTGTGGAGGGCAGAGTAAGTATGTTGTCATTTTTAGCTGTTTGTCACAGAAAGTTTTTTTTTTTTCAGATTTTCAGAGGGGGTTTTTGCTGTCATGTGGTCTAAATGTGAAAACAGAGGCTCTTCTAACACACCAAGACACATTCCTGGGGCAAACACTGGAGCATTATTAAGCATTAAGCTCTTTGGAATGGCAGAGTGAAGTAGGCCCCAGAAATGCATCAAGGTAGCGTCAATGTCATCTGTAAAAATGCATTATTAAAGACTAATGCCATCTGTTCTATTAATTCTATTCTTACTGTATTCACAGCCCTCCCGTGACCTACCAATGATGATGATGTCACCCATGAAGGTCCCATAGGCGTAGCGGAAACACTCGCCGCTGGCGGCCCGACGCCCGCTGCGCAGCCAGGCCAGAGCGGTGGGGTCGGCCACCGTAGGGGGGAGGGGCTCAGTGGTGGGGAAGCCTGTCGTCACGGCACTGGGAGGGGTGGAGGGGAGGGGCCGGGCGGTGCTGGCGGCTGGGGCTGAAACAGGAAACAGGAAGCGGTGGCAGGATGTGAGCTCACTCAACAGGCGTGCGTGTATGTGGATGCATGCGAGTGTGTTATGGTCGAGTGATTGATTCTTCAGTAAATCACACATGCGTAAACACACACACACGCATGTTATTAGTTGTGGAGTCTCACCCTGTGTGGTCTCCATCTTGCTGGTGATGGCGTGGGTACCGGGGGGAGGTGTGGGAGGCTCTGGATGAAGAGACAGAGAAATATAGATATGACCATCATAGAAACATCTCTGCGCTGTAATACTTTATTGGTCCTTGTAGGAAAAGTCGCTTTTTTGCATTCCCCTCGCCATTGAGGTCAAAGTGCAGGGCCAGTTATGTACGAGCGACCCTGGAGCTGGTAGGGATTCAGTGTCTTGCACAAGGACACTTCAGCAGGATGGATGCTTGCTCAAATCTGGAGTCTTGCAGTTGAAGGACTGGTCTATCTAACTACTAGGTCACCCTGCTGCCCCTATCTCTAAGTCTGAGCCCCAGTCGATGGACCTATACTTAACAAACATCGGTATTACAGAGTGTGAGGGTGTATATGTATTGTGTGTGTGTGTGTGTGTGTGTGTGTGTGTCAGTGCACTTGTGTGTGTTTCTACGTGACTCGTTCTGACTGTAACCAAATGAATGAATGAATTCTTTATTTTCGTGCCACACTGGTGTCCCCTCCTACATGGGATTACATGACACCACTACTAAGTAACACCAAACCACTTATCCCCCACAAAAATAAGTTGTCCCCGAAATACGGTCCATACAAGAAAGAAAGAAGGAAAGTACGTACAAACGTGTCCCCCCCACATTCATACTCACACATACATTTCCACATATAGTGTATAAATACGTAAACATACACATATCCACATGTCATACATGTATACACGACATTATACAATAGAGACCAAACATTACTCCTTTTGTTGATACAATACTCCTTTCCTCAAGTCTCAAGCTTTCTCGATATAATCTGCTGACCCAAATATCTCGTGTTCAACCCAAGTCCCACATACATGAAAAATGTACCCCTCTAGTCACCTTGCCAAAGAAAATGTCCCATTGTTTGCTATAATAAGAGCAAAACATCATGAACTTCATTTTCTGCACAGTGATCTTCTCCTCTTGCAGGTTACATCATTACATCAAGTATTCATGCTTAACCTCACAAAAGGTGTGTAACTCTGGGAAGTGTGTATGCATATCTACCCACATCTATATCTACGTCCATGTCTCTGTCCCGTACCTGTAGGAGGTGGCGGTGTGACACCCTTGGGAGTCGGGGTGGCGGAGGCGGGCGGGCATTCGGCGGGGAACGCCGCCTCGACCATCAGCTTCACGTTGACCTTGCCCAGCGTGCTGTAGGTGTGCGCCGCCACGTTGCTGTGGGTCACCAGCTGGTTGCCGTCTCTGAAGTCCCAGATGTAGTCGACGGCGGCGGCGGTCTTGAGGTAGCCGCTGGGGTCGTGGACCTGGACTCTGAAGACCACGTCGTCGCCGCGGAAGAAGACGTTCTCCGACTGGTTGACCGCTGCCTTCTGGGAGATGTTGACCGCCACAGGGATTTTATCTGAGGGAGAAGAGGGGTATAAGTCATTTATTCACTAGGTTTCTGATCTCTAAGATGGTGTGTGTGTGTTTGTCTCCACCTGTGACATAGAAGACGGTGTTGTCGGTGGCGAGGGGGCTGTACTTCCTGCGCTCGCGTTTCCTGTAGACCATGACCTCCATGACCTCGGCGCCCAGGGTGATGGCGCTGGTGTTGAGGGTCAGGCTGGAGGAGGAGCCGTCGCACGTCTCATAGTACTGGCCTGGGACAGGGAGAGGGAGGGATTCAGTGTGAGATGTGTTTTTGCATGTGTGTGCGTAGGCCCACTCGTTGGTATGAGCGTGCGTCCCTCACCCCTCGTGTGCCACACGTAGACGTAGCTCTTGCGTTTCCAGTCGTTGCTCTGGGGGAAGGGCTTGCCATCGGGGAACACGTTGCACCTCTTCAAGTCTGTGCACTTCCCAAAGCCGTAGTCGTCCATCCAGGACGTCCAGTTGTACACGTAGCCAGAGCGCACCTGTCCATTGGCTGGTCAGAGGAGGTAAGGGGAGGGTGACATCCAAGTAAAGGCGTAAGTCATCCAATTGATATGGAAAAAAGAAAAAAAATATGAGTTCTGTGTATAATCTTCACTGTCCTAAAATAGTCTTGGCCAGAACTTTTTCAAAATTTAAGAAAATAAAGGCTCTGGGCAATTATAGACCCCCTAACAGTGTGTGATGCAGATTAAGAAGAAGCTATAAGAAAGGCCTTTTTAAATACAGCCTTTGGGGCCTCCTCTAGCCTCCTATTTTATTTTATTTTATTCCATTTTATTGTATCCATGAGTTTATGGGATTGTGTGTTTTTTTAAATATTTTTTTATGACTATGCTCTTTTATGTTGTATGGTATGAAGTAGTGTGGATGGAAGGTGTTTTGTGACATGGCATGGTTTGGGGTAATGTGGATTGGGATGGTGTGGCCTTTGGGAAGCACCTGAGGCCTCCAGCTCCATACCGGTGTCACAGTGCTCGTCCCAGACCAGGTCCCCGTTGGCATCCTCCTTCTGGCAGGGAGGATACTCCAGCTTCGCAGTGAAGGAGACGCAGGAACCGTTGATGGCCGGACTGTCGCTGGTCAGACGAACCTTAACGGGTTTACCTGCAGAGAAGTGGATGTTTCAGATCAACGACTCAAAACGCAAACAGCAAGGATTCCAAAAGAAGAAATCACTAGGCTCACCTTTATGGTGCATGAGCTCCTTTGGCTTTGGGTTTAACGGCGGGTAAAGGTAATCGTCCCACGGGTTGGTGTCAGGATCCCACCCAGGGATTGGTGGGATTGGGAATGGAAACTTCCCTGGTACTGCGTGCTTGTGGGGGAACATGTCCCTGAATGCTAGAGAGAGAGAGAGAGAAAGAGAGAGAGAGGAGAGAGACAAATTGGCCTGGGACTCTCACAGCGGGCTCTGAGGACCCTTGAGGGTAGGCCTACTTGACGAGTTTCCAGGGTTCCCAACAAAATGAAAGGTTATGTCAGTTTATTATTTAATTCACTCGGTTTTGTTCATTGAGAGAATATTGCAATTGTTTCCTTCCAAAAATACTGTACACCTAAAAATTGTTACCTGAAATTCATCGGTCTATATTCCAAAACCACAGATGATTCTACGTTCAACAACATATTTTGTACACAACAGCATTTTGTAAGCAGAAATCTAACAAGACTAATGACCTCAATACCCCAAAAAGAGCTTTTATCTCATGCTTACAATAATTTTGAAAGAATAGGTTTGGAATTTGTCAAATGATGGATAGCTCATTTTATTTTTATCATAGCATTCACTCACTTCATTGTTATCTCTGTATGCAGTGTAGAAAACTGTGTAAATCTATTCAAAATCCCTTCTGAAAACAAATGTTAGTTTGGGGTTGCTGAGTGGAGATTTCCCCAATCTAATGCGTGTCCTTATAGGGGCCTTTGGCGTCAAAGTTGTTTAAAACCTCTGGGTGAGGTCATGAATTAAAAGCTTGGCTCACAGGTAAGTGAATGACATCAGTGTTTCCACTAGAGGGCAGCTCTAAATCGGGTATTTCAGTAAAAGCTCCCTCCGACTGAAATGCAGATGATAATTTGTTCATTTTTTTCATATATATTCCCTAGAATATATTTAAACCAAGAGATTAAGCTGAATTTCTTAGCCCAAAAGAAAGGAAAAACACAAACCTCACCACTATGGAACACCCAGCAGCCATGACATGAAAAGTTTGATACCAGACAGAAAACAAACTCTTAAGATGTAGCTATATATGTTTTTGAATCCAAAATTAGGAATATTTTCTATTTTCAGAGAGAAAGTGCGATATTCAGTGGCATCACTGTGACCGCAGACCGTCAGCCAGTGCGCACGAGCCTTAATTAGGCTCATGGGACTCTGACTGGTATAAGACAGCAGATCTGGATCCACAAACAGCTGACAGTAAGCAGCCAAATATGACAGAAATTTTAAGACAAATACAGAACGTGTTGGTTTCAAAAGTCTGCCCCATACCTCATAAATGTTCCATATCCAAACATTACATCAGAGTGCAAGAGAATACACAAATTCTGTCACTTCAGTGTGGATTTTTAAATTTAAGCGGATATTTTATAACTACATGGTGATTCTACGGTCGACGTTTATATTGTTTATATCACACACTTGCCCCATATAGCCTACAATTAGACTATTTGTCCAAATCATCTTGAGCAGACAGCCTCATTTCAATTAGTCCAACTTGCCAAGTTCAAAACACCCCACTTACTTTTGCGTCCATCAGCTTGATAAACGAAATATGTACATGCCAGTAGAAAAAGATATAGTAGACCTCCCATTTCGACCATTCAGCAGGAAAAATAAGTTGTTGATAATAAATCCTCAGAAAAAGCAACACCTCTTCACGCAGACCCCAGCAGAAGAGCTTGTTCCGCGCAGTGCGCCCAGCTCTCCAAGTGCTTCCCCCTGCGTGTCCTGATGCTCAGTAATTGAATCTTGGGTCCGCTGAGCGCACAAACATGTGATGGGTCTAACAAGACGCACCTCATCCCTCATTAGGGTCCTTAATGGTTTTGGTAACGCGTGGACGCGAATCATGTGGATCCCGGTCCCTTTCTTGTCTTGATCCCCCGCTGATGGATCCAAACCCCACTAGATCCTCTTCGGGGAGAAATGAGTTAGACCTTTATTTAGAAGTAGTATTTAGGTATTCCAGTAATATAAAACTATTAAATTATAGCCCGGATCTCCACTCACCTCCATCCTCCAACACTGGCATCACGCATCCCCCTGTATTCCTTTATTTAAATTGACTTATTGTATGATATTTTGTTTGCTTTTGTTAATTATGAGTAGCTTATTTGTTGTGTTTTTATATTTTTCATGTCTGTTTGTATGCAACTACTTGGTTCTGCTGCTACGATGTCGAAGAATATTGTCCCTTCACGGACAATAAAGATAATCTTATTTACCTTATCTAGTATTTTATTATCTTCGCAGCCTTTTCAACATTGATTCCATGTGAACTTTTAAAACGTGCTGAACCAAGTGGAAACCGGGCTTTCATTTCATACCTATAATAAAGATAATGTTAGTTAATGTCCTACTGTATGCCTCTACTTCTGTCGGTTTCAACTCAATTCGACTCATTTCGATCAATCTCTCTGTTTCGTGAATAAAGAAAGTTGGCTCATTAAAAAGGGACGAACGGCGGATTCGTGCCTAAATCAAATAGTCGAATCAAATTAAAACATTTTTATTTTAGTTTCCCTGAAGCAGTTTCAATAATAGGCTATCTGTAATATAATGTTGAGGCTGTCTTTCGATTGTATATTCAAAGTCGTTTTTAATGACGAGTTTTTAATGAATAATTGCGATTTATAAACTTGTCTCTGCTCATTGAGTTGTGCCGTTGGTTTATTGTCCCGTCTGAAATTATGGGACACTAAATTCACCGTGACCAGGCTGTGATCAAGCGGGTTGCGCCAGTAGTAGAATACAGCACAATCTCACATGTGATTACCGGCATCATATTAGCTGCTTCTGCTGTCACAAGGAGAGTTTGGAAACATCAACAGTGAAGGCTCACAGGCTGACATCCTCCACGAAATTAAATCACGTCTGTTTGGAGGTCAGGTTTGGAGTGTTTGTCCAAATCATGGGATTCCGTGAAAAAAAAAAAAAAAAAAACTAGAATAAGAAAACCCTCTTATCTGTAATCAAAACAACAATCCCTTATTGTCGCGGATAATTATGTGTAACCAAAACAAATGATGCAGCAGTCGAGCTTGATGACAAAGAATTTAACTTTCTCTATAATGCTTTAATACCTAATTAGCACGTAATTAAACAGGCATGTACACTGACTACAATATATTGGGATACTTACTCTTTTCATGAAGTACACTGATGAAGTGAATCCAGGTAAAAGCCATTATCCCTCACTGATTTCCCTTATTAAATCAGAAAGGAGGAGATGTAGATGAAGAGAAGCAGACGAGTTCTAGATGGATTTTTAAGCTTTGAGACAATTGAGATGTGGATTGTGCAGCTCAATACCAGGAAGATGTCCCTAATAGTTTGTAGATTCAGTGTATATTCAAATTCCCTGGCTGATTGGTAATATTATTATTTAAAGTTCAGACTTTGAAACACTTCATGCGTGACAATATCTGGCATTCACGTTATATATTCAAATCCAACCAATAGCTAAAATGTGATTGAAAAGACACGGTGATGATGATGGTGATGTCTGTACCTGTCTGATGAGATAGATGATGATAGATGATAATCAGTTGATAATCCAATTAAGTAATTTCTGAAGCCACGCCCCCTCCCCAATCTAATCGATCCATTCAACTGTATGGATTTACCTGTAAATCCATACAGCTAACACACAAACAGAGCAGAAAGCTGTTATTTATAAGCATCAAATAGTGGTCCATAGGTCTAACACATTGTTGCTGGCATTTATATGACATTTGTGTTTCATTATGATCTGATAAAGCCAATTAGACAGTAACAAGAGACACAAGCTGCTAAATGATTCATGCTGCCTCGTCGCATCACGACATCATGATATCAGATGCATTTTCTCATGGACTCATCTGCTGGAAGACAGGAAGGGATGTATGAAACAAGATCTAATGGAGAGAAAGTTGGGTAGGCAGACATGTTGGTGAAAAACAATACTGCTCACCCTCCAGTAGAGGGCAGCACCACTCCGCATGTTTCTCTCTCTGTGTGTTCTCTCTCTCTCTCTCTCTCTCTCTCTCTCTCTCCCTTTCTCTCTCTCTCTCTCTCTCGCTCGCTCGCTCGCTCGCTCGCTCGCTCTCTCTCTCTCTCTCTCTCTCTCTCTCTCTCTCTCTCTCTCTCTCTCTCTCCAGACAAAAGTCCAGACTAAAGGCTCCAGACATCACTGGCTGTAAAACAGAAATATGAATGAAAAACAACCCAGAAATATACTGTACAGCCAGTTCGTCTTCCACTTTTATTGTCTCTCTGCGAGCTGGTGTGTGTGTGTGTGTGTGTGTGTAGCTATGTGTGTGTGTGTGTGAGGGAGGGAGGGAGGCAGGATGCATGCAAGTACTTGTCCTGCCTTCTCATTTACAGCGCTGGCTTCTAGGAGATGCTGGAATGCAGGCACATTCCCGAGGATGTGTGGGACTGGACCCTGGACCTTGTGTGTGTGTGTGTGTGCATATGCGTGTGTGTGTGTGTTAGTCTGGAAATGTGCTGGCAGTGGAAACTTCAATTCAGTGTGTTTTGGCTGGAGGATGGAACATATGGGAGTGTTCACTGTGCAGCACTGGAAATACATGTAGACCTACTTTCCTTCAAAACTAGTGGCTTATAAACATATTCCCTCAAGATCAGTAATTGGGAGCAAATTGGGAGCCGGGTCAACACTCTCCCTCTCTGTCTCTCTCTTTGTGTGTGTGTGTGTGTGTGTGTGTGTGTGTCTGTACACTTCTGTGAGAACCTGCCCCGAAACAATATTGTTAATGTTTTTCCATTTGTCCCCTCCTTGTAACTTGCCTAGTTCTCTGTTCCTCTTTCTCCACCTCCACCTCTCCCCCTCTCCCTCCCTCTCTCTCTCTCTCTCTCTCTCTCTCTCTCTCTCTCTCTCTCTCTCTCTCTCGCCTGCTCTTTGCATGCTTCTTCCTCATTTCCACCCTCTTTGCAACACCTCCATCTTCTTGCTCGTCTTGCTTAGTTTCTCGCCCTCTAAACTCCCCTTTCCCTCTTTCAACTTCTCTCTCTCTCTCTCTCTCTCTCTCTCTCTCTCTCTCTCTCTCTCTCTCTCTCTCACACACACACTCTTTCTCTCTCTCTCCCCAGGTGTCCCCTCCCCTCTGTCCTCTGTACTGTAATCATTATCATCAGAGGCCATCCTGCCCTGTCATCCTGGGCAGGGGGTGAGTGTCCCTCTATATTGGGAGCTGCTAATCCCATCCACCCACTCAGGACGGCCTAATCACAGACACAAACAACGGCCAGCAGACAGTCACCAGCGCAGGCAACTGGTCTCTGAAAGCAGCCAAACTGGCTTCAAAGCTCGGCACACAGTAGGCTGCTGCCAAGTTGCATGCAGTGGCCTTTCACAGCCCAAGTCAGCCGCAATACAGAGCAGAGTCTGTGTAGAGAGCAAGTTGATGCATTCTGGTTCTACCACTGTATGAAATGTCTTACAAAATGGTACAAACACTGATCCATTCCCAGTGATGTAGAGGTCACTAAGTCCAGTCATCATAAGGCAAACAACCACTTTGAGGTCACTTGGACTGTTTATATGTGCAGAAAAAGTATTAATGTATGCCTTTTCCCTTGAAATACTCTTTACATATAACCTCAGCATGATACAACTATGTATGTAAAGCATACTTTGAATTTCTTAAAGATTTATTTCAGCCTAAAGCTATAAGGCAAACAACCACCAGTGCAAAAAAAAACTTTGATAGCCTGTCTCCAGAAAAAGTAGTTTGCATTTTCCCATAAAATACCCTACATCTTTATATAACCTATTTTTTCATGCTATACTTATTATGATGTAGCCTGTACTTTGAATTTCAGGTGATTGCAATGAGTTTAGGTGGGTTTACCTTCCACTACATCTCTGCCCATTCCTACACCTCATCCCGAAAACAAGCGAGAGAACTGAGGAAAAAAAAGAAACAACAGCCTAGTTTCCACTTGCTCAAAAGTCAAATCGGGACGGACAGAGCGCTCCGGCTTTGTATGTGGAGCCAAGCGCGCCACCGTCTCCATTCAGATGAAAACAGCAGTGGCGGCTGCCAAGACTCCATATGAGAACCGGGGAGATCGTGGCTGCGGCCGCCCCGCTTCCCGGCACCGACAGACGGTCATGGGACCGCGGGGCCCGCCGCCAGCTGGCCGGAGAGAGCATCTTTGATGTGTGACGCACCAGGAGACGCCTCCACTAAACCAGCTCACACATACACTGGAGCGAAAGAGAGACATAAACACGTTGACTCATCCCGCTGCAATGTGGGCTTATTCATAACTTTTTATTGTTCCTTATAGACAGATAGCGTGTCTGTCTTTTCCATCACGAAAAATAACAAGCAGTTCTGTAGCCGAATTACTTTTAGAAAGATATAGGCTTTTATTCAAATAAAATTATAAGTCTTTAGAGGAATATTGTAGTGACACCATAAGTACAAGGTCCATGCAAGTACTAAACTCACTGTTGAATACCACAGAGTATACCACACTTTAAGTCCCTAGGAATATTATGTGTTTTAATAAGGTTGTTTTATTGTTTTTTGTTTTTAATATTGTTTTTAGAATTTAGCAGAATGGGCTCCATAAACAAGTTGCATATCCATAAACAGGTGCATCTTGCAGCCGTTATTTGTGGGTTAAATTATGCGCAGGCTTTAGGACCGCGGGATGAGCTGGATGAGAGGGCAAAGCCTGCACCTCCACCATTTAGAAGTTGAGGGTTTGTCTTGAACCTGCCTGGTCTGTCACTTGCGTCCCGGGTCCGACGCCCTGCAGATGCGGTCCTACTCTTCTGAAGATTGATTCATGTGTGCGATGTTTTCTCTTTAAATCTGTTTCTTGGATCCTTTCTGTCTACACTCACCACTTTGGTAACATGCAATCGGCATCAGAGTTGAGGCAAAGCCATCATCTCAAAATGGGGAGGACAAGACAGCACTGGGCTAACTTCTGAACGCCTCTACCTCCCTCTCCTCTTCCCCCTCTCCGTTCCAGTATGAGGCTGTGGGGCAGAGCTAGAGCCGTCCGGCGGAGGATGCTCTGTCTCTGGCTGCTGCTCCTCGCCCTCGCCCTAGTTACGCTGACGCTCTCGGACCGCCTTTACCGGGACCAGAACCACCAGAAAGCTCCGCGCCCTCCCCGCCGTCCCCTCCAGCGGGTCCCCAGCCCACCGGACCTGGAGGTCATCGTCGATTCCCGAGACCCGGCTCTGGAGCTCGATGTGGGTCTCTCCCCACTCACCTCTCTCCAAGAGGACCAGCTTTTATTCGTGCCATCAACACAGGGCAGCAAGAACCCGCCGCAGAGGAAGGGGAGCTACAAGGTGCTTTTGCCGGGAGCAAACAGGGACACCACGGTTCCCGCGCCCCTGACGCACGGGGAAATGGGGAAAGCGGTGAGGCTAAAGCTGGAGGGTTTGGAGAGGGACATGGAACTGTCTGCGGTGCAGAAATACGGCTTCAACGAGGTGGTTAGCGAGAGGATTTCACTGCATCGCAGGTTGCCCGAGGCGCGCCATCCTGCGTAAGTGCCCGGCGCAGTGGCCAAAAGCGCACGACCAAAAACTAGTCCAGAAACCAAGATGTCACTCAAAATGTTTGCCTTTTGCAGTGAAAATACTTTGAGGAATATTTTAAGTCTACATTTACACCCATTTAGAGCTTATTGTTTCGATAGTGTGTATTTGTTTTCAACCCATTCTATCCGTCACCGGACAGGTGTTCGGGAGAGCAATACAGTGAGTCGCTGCCGTCGGCCAGCATCGTTATCTGTTTCCATGACGAGGCTTGGTCCACGCTCCTGCGCACCGTGCACAGCGTGCTGGATACCGTACCCAGACAGCACCTGCGGGAGGTCCTGCTGGTGGACGACCTCAGCCAGCATGGTGCGTTTCTCTGCCTGTCCCCATCCATCCATCCATCCATCCATCCATTCATCCATCCATCCATCCATCCATCCATCCGTTCATCCATATCGCTCTCTCTGTCTGTCTCTGTGCTCCTCAGGGCACCTGAAGAGTGTGCTGAGTGAGTATGTGGCTCACTTGGACGGGGTGCGTTTGATTCGCAGCACCAAGCGCCTGGGTGTCGGCGGGTGCCGTTCCCTAGGTGCTGCCAGGGCTGCGGGCGAGGTGCTGGTGTTCATGGACTCCCACTGTGAGTGCCACAGCGGCTGGCTGGAGCCGCTGCTGGAGAGAGTGGCCCAGGACAGGTACCACATGCACACATCACCTGACCCTCTGCCCGCTGAATAAATACCCCTCTCACTCTAATTCACTCTAATTGCTCTCTAAAAATAATGAATGAAAAATACAAAAACTCCCTATCTCTCTCTTTAGCTCCTAATCTATTTCATTCCCTAGCACTTTGCTTTTGCATGATTGTTCTAAGATCACGGGAGTATTGTACCTTTGCACTCCTACTTTTTGTTTGCTTGTAATTTTGGTGATTAAGGCAGAGTTGTGGAACTGTGAGCTGCTCTGGATAAGAGTGTCGACTAATTGCCAAACATGTAAAATGTAATGTAAAATGTGCAGCTGTGCAGAGTTTATAACTGACATAAGGAGCAATTAGAGTCCAGATATCAATTTGTCCTGGGAAAACATACCCAGGCCCAGCAGCTGTGCCTATGGGCCTATCTGTGAGCCTGGCTGCTTGTTGTTCACCGCGGCTCGACACACACACACACACACACACACACACACACACACACACACACACATCCGCCTCACACTCAACTGCACACTCAGAACCACTTGTGAGAAGTGAGAAGATGGAGGGTTCAGAGTTACCAATTGTCTTCCTTCATTAGTAAGTCAGGGGATGTGTGTGTGTTGTGTGTATTCAAGCCTCAGCTCCCATGATTTGGCTCTGGTCTTGTGTCTCAGGCTGCCTGCAGAGTGGCTCTAATTAGACTAGGTAATTAGGCTGAACTCTTAGCCTGGAATCTGCAACCACTCAACTCTCTCAGCCACATGTTTGACCCCGCTCCCATTTCTTTCTTTCTTTCTCCCTCCTTTAATCTCTGCTTTCCATCCCCTTCCGAACATCACATCACATCACACGCGGCTTTTTGGGAAAAATATATCAAGTTACATACGTGTCTGTAAACCAGAGCAGACCACAACAACGGACAGCGTGTGTTGATGTTGAACTTGACTGCCTTGGCACAAGCTAGCCCGCTCTGGAACACACCCAGATGTACACATACCACTTGCATGCATAAACACACACACACACACACACACACACACACACACACACACACACACACACGCACGCACGCACCTGGCCCCCACTGCTGATGAAACATTTTTCCTCTTCTCAGTACTCATCTCACATAGACACGCACACACTTTGAATGATAAGAGAGAATGAAACAGGGGCTGGTTGAGAATTTTAAACTCTCCATTGGTTTAAATGTTTGACTGACAGGATGCCACTTCCCATGCACAGCACCGACCTCATTTTGAATATGAAAGCGACTGCTAGTAATGTTCAAATGAATGTTTCCCTGTGGTGTCTCTGTGCAGGACTAGAGTGGTGTCCCCCATCATGGATGTGATAGACTGGCAGACCTTCCAGTACAATGCCACCCAGTGGCCAGTCAGGGGAGTGTTCGACTGGAGGCTTGACTTCCACTGGGAATCGAACCCTCGGCTTCTAGAGAAAGAGCCAGACTCGGCCGTACAACCTGTCAGGTGAATATACAGCTGCTTCAGGACAAACTGACCTGACCTGGGCTTCTGTGACCTGATTATATACCTGAAAAGGTCAGGTTTGGGTTGAAGAATTGCTGAGTGAACCACAAAAGGAAGCATCAATCCAATATGTGTTATGTTCTTTTATGTTTCTGGGTGCAGAAGTGACCTCTAGCCTTGAAAAGTGTTGAAAAGAGTTGGAAACATCAGGTTGACAAAGATACAGATACAAGTTGGGGCTGTTGTGTGAATAATTAATATAGCACATTAACATTATAACATTATTTTAACAGACCATTAGAGGAGCTAATTTGTGCTGTTGAGATGCTTCTATTGTTCAAAGCCATTGATCCATCTGTGCTCTCCTTGATTTCTTTCTTACTGAATGTGTATCCTATGTAGAAAAATCGCCCACTTGCCGGAGTATGTCTTGCATTGTCCCTTTTTCCACGTAACATGAGGCTGTGATGCTCTGTAGGTTTGTCATGTGTGTATATATATATTTATTCTGTATATTTATTGTTCTTGGTCAGTAAAATGATTGTGATTCTGGCTGCAATAGGAGCCCGGCCTTAGGTGGAGGAGTCCTGGCCATCGACAGGCATTTCTTCCAGAGTGTGGGAGCCTACGACCCTGGGATGCTGCTGTGGGGGGCGGAGCAGATCGAGCTGTCAATCAGGGTAAAGCAAAAACTGATATGACATCAGCTTTCCAGCCGAATCCTCCCATCTACACACTTACACGAGACAGTGAGATGACATACTGTCCTTGCTTGCTATCTTAGTCATGTGCATTATTTTAGGAATGCTTAGCTTGAGTGATTCAGTGGCCTTCTGCGAGGCCCTCCGGAATGCTGCGCTGGGACATGATGTCTTTCGCAAATGGAAAGCTCAGGTTGAATAGCGGTCTGGGAATGTCCCGGCCGCGTGACAAAGCACAGGTGCAAGAACAAAATGTTACAACACCTCTGGTTGCAGATGAACAGTGAAACTCGTGTTGTGGAACCAAAGATAAAAATGTCTACAGTTTAAAATGCTGCAGTGTGTAGAAATGAAATCCATATGCAATTTACATAACCACAGACCATTTGTGCACCAACATACAACATCACTTCTTATCCTAATACTAATCGGAATACTATTACTATTACTACTACTATTATTATTACTACTATTACTACTACTACTGGTAATACTATTACTAATGCTCCTACTCATACTACTACTAATAATTACACATTTACTACTAATACTGTCTAAATATAATATAAGAATAAGAGTAAAATACATTTCCTTTTCAAACGATTGTGACAAAGTGCAATAAAAGGCATGTAACAGTAAAAACGCTGAGGTTCTAATCTTGTTTTGACCTGTGATGTAATCCCAGGTGTGGTCCTGCGGAGGCTCCATGGAGGTGGTCCCCTGCTCCCACGTGGCCCACCTAGACCGCCACCACCTGCCCTACCGCCTTCCCGACCAGGAGCTGCTGCAGAAGAACAAGATCCGCATCGCCGACACCTGGATGGACGCCTACAGGAAGATCTTCTACAGGAGAGACACGCTGGCTCACTTCATCAGGCAGGTGTGTGTGTGTGTGATGTGGGGATTTTGGTCAAGGGATCATGTGTGTGGGCATTTGTTTCTGTGTGTATGTGTGTGTGTACAAAAAAATCACTTCTACTAGATCTCAGAATCAAAGCATGTTCTACTGTTAATTAGCTAAATGGCTAAAATCTAAAATGTAAAAACGTTCTTTCTTGTGTTTAGTCTGAGAGCCCGAACATCACAGAGCGTCTGAGACTGAAGAAGAATTTAGGCTGCAGGAACTTCCACTGGTTTCTGACTACGGTCTTCCCAGAACTCTACATCCCCCAGGACAGACCTGCGCTGTCAGGAGAGGTAGCAAACACACACACACACGCACACACACATTTGGTAAGAATGCACACTTACTTTTCTATAATGGACATGACAGACTGTAATGTGTCACATTTTGTGCCTGTTTGAAGCTGTACAATGTCGGCACTGGCAGCTGTGCAGACTTCCCCCGAGGGCAGGGACTGCAGGGTGGGGCCATGAACATAGCGCCATGCAGCGGCACTGGCAACCAGGTAACCATGACAACACTGTATAATAATGATGTTGACCATGATGATTATACTGATGAGTATGGATCAGGATCATGAATGGTCCCATGTTGTTCACAAGTTGGAGTTGGAGTTGGACTTGCACACAGCTCTAAGGAAACAGAATTGGAATTGAATTGGAATGACAGGAATCAGAACTGAATTCCATGAAATTCCATGAAATTCCATGAAATTCCACTTCTAAGAGAGAGGTTGTCTTGACTTGCTAAACATTATAAATCAAACATTATGAATCAAATAAAAACAGTTAAACAAATCAAATACATTCAATCATAATGGATTATGATTACATGTTCTGCACCAAATACCAGCTGAAAGGTACCTTTAACATTTTATGTTATTCAGTATTGATAATATATAACATTTCGTATAAACTCAGATATGTGGTAAGAAAAAAGAAAAAAACATGGAATGGAATCAGTTGAATTGGAATTGATGAGTTCATTCATGAATTGACCCCAACCCTGGTACAGATCGAAATCTGAGAATGACAAATGACAATGGGTGACAATGGGTCTCTGTCCTCATTCCAGCACTGTGACCTGAACTCTATGGGTGAGGTGCGGTGGGGACCCATGGGTGCTCTGTGTTTTGACGCCAAGGGAGAGAGGGTGGTCCTCTCCCCCTGCCCCGCCCACCAGCCAACCAACAGCAAGCTCCAGTGGAAGTTCATAAAGGCGAGCCAGGGGTCAAGGGTCAGGGATCACGATATGACCAGGACTCATTCAGTATCACATTAAACTTCTCAGTACTCTCAGTTTGACTAACACAGTGCGTCTGTTTCCCACCCTGCAGCTGAGCGGCCAGCTGGTTCACCTACAGTCCCAGCTCTGTGTGGAGGCTGTGAAGGAGGGAGGGCTTCCACAGAGCGACGGCGGTCAGGGAGGAGAAGTTAACACCCCTACCAGCGAGAGAGGTCTCTTCCTGCGCTCCTGCACCCATCACCCCCGACAACAGTGGCACTTTGAGCAACTGGTGGCTCCCAAGGGTGCCTGACACAGAAAGCACAGAGGGACTTTTGATTGGTGGATCTGTAAGATGTGAATCCTATAGGCACATATTATCATGTATGGGCTAAACATATAGTGGCATATGCCCATGGTGAAATGTATATAACTAGAAATATATATCAAAAACTATACAAAATATACACTTTTTTTTGCTCCAGTTAGCCACTCAGCTCTTTTTGTTCCTGTTTTAAGGATTGCAAATACAATTTTTAGTGTGAAATATAAATAAATGATAGATTAAATAAAATAATGAAATAAGTGATGTGTTGAAAATGTCTTTATTTAAAATGACTTTGTTAAATATGTTAATTTGATTAAATAATAGTTCATGGAAGACTGTTATGCTGTCAAAGTTCATGTATATGCGTATTTTGTGCGCAATTGTGAAAGGCGTGAGCATAGGAATCACGCCGGTATTCACTTCCTGAGGTCAAAGTTGGGATTCATGTAATCGTCATATGATGAAGAAGGTTACCAAAGGGAGCGAATTATGAAGAACATTTGACAGAAGTACAACGTTATCTTCTTTTGGTAAGAAAAACAACTCAGCAGCTCGTTGTTTGGGATAGTTATACGTGTCAGTCAAATAAATGACAGACATTTGCCAGTAACCGGCCTTGCTAGCGAGCTAACGCTAGCTCGGTACGTGCTGTTCTCACGCCAAACTCCATTAAAACATCTGCTCCAGTTGACACCGGCAAAGGTACATACCGATAGAACCTATACTACCCACTTTTTAAGTCGGCATAGATCCAATACACCAAGCAGCTTTTATTTCGATAAAATGTAAAATTTTATAAACGGCTCGCCCGTTATTCTTCCAACAAAATGCATCACGGTGGGCGGTAGCAAGCAGTGAAAAATAGATTTTATTGACATAAACTGTTGCTTGGAAGGTTATATGATGCACAATTAAAGAGAGGTTCCTAAGGATTCAGGAAAGGTCTTGAGTCATGTTTTATGACACATGTAACGCCTGCCTAGCAAGGCCACATTAAATAGTGTGATTTTTGAATGGAGTTTGGCGTGCCCTGTTCTCCCACATCTTAGCTAACATTAAGGGTCATTGGAATAGACTGTCATTGCCAACATTCATTATCGTTCATCATTAAAAAGCCCATGTGTCAATCTGACTGCTAATAATGTTAAATGTAAACAACAGGAGTTAGTCTGTGACAGCTAACGCGAGATGTCATGTTCCTCTCCTGTCCAGCGCTGCAATACTCCGACATCCACCCAGGTCGCGATGAGTGTCCCCTGCATCCTGACCTCAGCCGCTCGAAGCTTCACCTCGCCGGCTCCAGCCGCCGGTCTGCTCTGCCGCCGGGTCCTGGGCCCCACCTCCATCACAAGGTGGGTTTCATCTGGAATGTGCCCGGCTTTGTTGTGGCCTGCTGTGTGGCATTGTAGAAACCAGGGGACTGACAACACAGGAGCTGTATTTTGACATTATCCAAAGACGAGGCGTGCTAGTAGTACACCCGGAACTACTTGCCAGTGTCAGATTTACATGAAGTTTGTTGGAGCTTGCTGACAGTGAGGTGAAAGTCCACTTGCTTGTTTTGTGTGTTGCTGTCACGTAAGGCTACTGTATACTGTGTAGGCACTAAATCCCTAAGAGGATATTTGACATACAAGACAAGTGACTAAAAACTACCTGCTTTATTTTAGCAGAAATATGTCATCCAAGAGAGAAATGGACCATCTTGAGAAGACGGCCAGCAACTACAGACAAAATGTAAGTTGATGTTTTTTACTGGAATGGGACCATCTTGACAGTATCCTTCAGCAATGTTGCTTGTTTGGGGTTTCATGTAATGATAATCCACCCCTACACCTTGATATCCCATTCCTACAATCCAGCCCTGTGTGTGTGTGTGTGTACTCCTGCATTTTGTGCCTGACTGTCTGTTTACCTCAGGCTCTGTATCCCGCTCAAGTGTGTGGCATCATCAGTGAGTCGGAGACGGTGAAACGTTTGAGACTCGCCGTCCATCCAGACTTCAGCTTCAAAGCAGGACAGTGGTGAGTAGAGGAAAGACTCCACATTTGTTTTAACAACACAACATGGAGAGGAGGTTGTTGTTGCTGTTGTTCTCCTCCTAGAGGAAGGTGGTACATGACATGTGGCTGGTGTCTCTATTTTAGTCCTCACTGGAATCAGAAAACATATTGTTTTGGACATTTTCTAGAACATAAGGTCAAAAGGGTTAAGTCTTGTCCAGCTCATTGAACTTTTGTTATCAGGAGAAGCAACAATGTCACGTTGCATTGTAATACCCGCACAATCCTTTTATTATGCCTGTAATGCTTCTAGTCACCACAAGGGGGTGGCATTGTCTCAGATTTGTCTTGCCATTGTCAATGTGGCTTTCATCTCTTATAAAACAGCAACTGTTACTTAGTACTGTTATTGTTACTTAGTAAACATAAGTTACAATCCTACACTGCAATTGCTATGAAAGCCATCCCAAGATTATTGTTGCCGAGATAAAGAGAATGAGTTGTAAAAGAGTGTATCAAGTAAAACAAAGGTAATAATTAGCCAAATCTTACGAATGATTCACAGTTGCTGTCAAATGATATTGTTTAGAGGAATTTTAAACTGGAATTTGTTCGAAGATCTGTGCAGGTAAGCGCTATATGAACTACAGCTACAGCTTTTTTTTTCTTCATTTGACTGACAGTGACAGATCAGGATGGGAAATGTTTTAGCTGTTCAGATGATTTCATGTGACTCATATAAACATAATGCCAAGACAAGCAGGTGCTGAGGTACAGGCTCCTTTTTCACCCAAGTCTGTTTGTCTGTCAGTCAGTGTTGCCCATGTTAATTAGTGTACCATAGCTGCACATTCATCCCAGTAAATGTACATCAGCCCATACTGTGGGTGGGCGGTGGTGAGATATATAACAGTCAGCCAGTTGCCCTGCGGCGACTGATAATGAATGTAAATAGATGGAAATCCTCGAGTTTCTGTGTCTCTGAGAAAGAGGATTGTTTGGTCCTTCGTCTCCAGGTGGGAGAGGAGGAGGAGGAGGTGGGTGGAACATATGTGCGCGTCTTCACCGCAGATCCATATTTATGATGCCTCTGAGGGTTGTGGACTCTGAGTCTCTCTCCAGCACAACAGTGGGTCATTGTGCTGGTGGAACATCAGTCCAACTGTTTAGCATTGTTGTTTTCCTCCGGGTATACTTAGTTATGCTAGTTGATGGACAGTTGCAACCATGTTGGATGTAAGGCTTGGACGGTAAACTTTCAATAAACGAAAGAGCGGGCAAGTCCGCATCTGGTTGTGTTTTGTTCCACATGGTCTCTAGAATAGGCTGCCCACTTCACTGAGGTCAAAGGGCACCACCCTACCCACATTCAGACTTTGACCTTCAATTCAGCTTGTTTCTACTCAGTAAATAGCCTAACCATTGTTTTGTTTGAAATCAGAATAAACAGTTATTTTTCCAGTCAGAATAACCGCAGTTGTGTTTGAAATCACAATAACCATAGTTATGAAATGGAATAACTGTAGTTATACTTCACAACATTGTAACTAAAGTTATGTTTCTAGTCAGAATAACCATAGTTATAAAACATCATGACCATAGTCATACCATGTTTCTGATCAGGCTAAATATTGTCATGTTATGTTATGAAATAGGAATTGCTGTTTTTATAACCATGGAATAGATAGTTATTATAACTTCACATAGTTTCAGCACCACCTTTTCAATTCCTCCATAGTGATGTGAATTTTTTTTAATACATCAGAGTTTAGCCCAAATACGGGTAATCAAGCTCAGATAACAAATTCTGTATGTAATAAAGCAGTTGACTGATGAATTGATCGATTAGCATCTGACGATCACGTTTTGAGCCTTCTGACGATGTTTCCTCATGGTGGTGTGTGCAGGGTGGACTTCCTGATCCCCGGCCTGGAGAAGGTGGGAGGTTTCTCCATGTGTTCCAGCCCCGGCCTGCTGCAGAGGGAGGGCGTCATCGAGCTGGCCGTCAAATACACCAAACACCCGCCGGCACACTGGATCCACACCGCGGTGAGTGTGACGGTCATAGGGAATAGGGATGCTCAGGGAGGGGTAGGTTTGGTCATCCACAGGGTTGTATGTTGGTCCGTAAGACAGCATTTGCATGTATGTGTATCAGTGAGAGAGAGATGGAAAGAGCGATGGAGGAGGTGAGAGGGCAAGGACCGAAAGGGCTGTACCGATCCAAAGATACAGGGCCTGGTGAAAGATGGGGAGTTGCTTACAAATGGTATCAGCTGTCTCCCTATTTGTTCCACTCTATTACGACTATCCCACCTTTGTGAATGCGGATGTAGTTTTTGCTGTGTTCTTGTGAAGTGGGAATATTAGCTGGAGCGGCTTGATGGCTCAAAACATCAACTTGGAAGTGTTCATGAAAATGAAACAGAATTGTCTCAAAATGACGGTTAGGCTAGAGAGAGGAGAAGTTAATGGTTAGGCAAACAATAAAGAGAAAAAGCAAAGGTTAAAGAGGGAGAGAGAGAGAAACAGAAAGAGAGGAGAAAGTTAATGGTTAGGTAAACCATGGAGAGAGAGAGCATGAGAGAGTAAAGTTTGTTAAATCTTTGCCACAAATTAAGAGTTCACTTGTAAAATCGGTATCTATTTCTGGAAAAACAGTCATTGCCTGAAGTTCTTCATGCAATACTTGGAAAACGTAGAGGAACCAGTATGTAAAAGTATTTTCAGTTTGTCAGGACTTGCTTTAAAAAGTACTGTACTTGTTTTCATTTCTGTGCTATCAATCATTTAAGAGTAGGTGTACAAGTAGGTGTCTGTTTTTTCCAAATGGTGGACATCTCATGTTGGAATGAAACATATAAGCCCGTTTTTGTCAGTCTCAGTAGCTTCAGAAGACCACAGTAGAAATCCTTTCCAGCTTGCCTTTCCTTTTGTGTCCTCTGAAGCAGCTTTTTGTGTTCGATGATCGGCCCTAATAAGTAGCTCTGAGCACTAGGCTGCGTGTCAGTAAGTAACAGAAAAAGCAGTGTGATGTGTTCCAGTGTTTAGAGACTTGGAGCTCTCAGCTCTGGGATCGTTTGATGAGCCTTTTGTTTGATACTGCATTCTGTCTCTTCCCTGGGAGGAGGAAGAGTGTAGGGGGACCATGATAGAGAGTGTGCAGTCACATGTGTACAAAAGGAGATGAAGGCATATTTATTGCTCCTTATGACTTCAAAAGACCTCCCTCCCCACACAAGCTACGAAATTACTCCCACCCGTCCAATAGCAGAGGTTGGGTGTGCGTGCGCTCGCCGATCTAAAAGCGTCTTCTCACTGTTGCATCCCCTGAGGCTAGTCTTAGTGTTAGATGTAGCTAAACTGATACTGCGTTGGTTGAGTTATTTTTTAATTCCCAGAGAAGACCTTTTCCTGTCACTGAGGGAAGAGAAAAGTTGGGACTTGAACAGTCTCAGACATTTAAGTGTCCGAGTGTCCAACGCAACAGAGTCTCCTTGCCATTTCTGCCACGCCTGGCTTTCCCAATTTCTGTCTCTATTTTGAACCCTGTCTTTCTTTCTGTCCCTCGTTCCCTCCCTACCTCCCAGTGTACGGTGGGTTCCAGCGTAGCCATGCGGGTCGGCGGGAACTTCTACTTCGACCCCTCGCCCTCCGACCCCTCGGTCGATCTGCTGCTGGTGGCGGGAGGCGTGGGCATCAACCCGCTCTACTCCATCCTGCTGCACGCGGCGGACCTGCTGCATCTCAACCGCGCCTCCGAGGGGCGGGACTACCACATAGGCTCCACCCACCTCTGCTACAGCGCCAAGAACACCCAGGAACTGCTCTTCAAGGTGTGTCTGTGTGTGTGTATTTGTGTTATAAAAGGACTGGTTTGAGTCTCGGAAGGTTGGAATGAGGACTTTTAGGGGACGTTGGGGACTTTTGGGCTAGTCCTCATGCCTTGAAAAGACGGCATTTTAGGATGAGGGGTTAGATTTAGTAATGTATAATCCTTGATCCATTTTTGCTTGCCCCCCCAGTGTTTCCCACACATAGACTTTACTTGGGCGGGCCGCCCAGGTATATTAACGGCCGCCAAAGTATATTTGGCGACCCATTTTAGCATTTTTTATTTTTATTTTTTTATCCGTCCGAGAACGACGCCATCCGCGATCGATTAACTAGTGGACAATCTCCCCTCACTCTAAGTTACCCCTCCAGGGTTTCCCACACACAGAAAACTTTATATGAAACTATAATCGTAAAACTGCGTGTAGCGCATTCATTCGCTCAGCCCCTAATTGCTCCACGCGACCTCTCTCTCTCGCACTCTCTCTCTCTCTCTCTCTCTCTCTCTCTCTCTCTCTCTCTCTCTCTCTCTCTCTCTCTCTCTCTCTCTCTCTCTCTCTCTCTCTCTCTCTCTCTCTCTCTCTCTCTCTCTCTCTCTCTCTCTCTCTCTCTCTGGACCCGTCTGTTCGCCTCCCTCTGCACACGTGTGAGGGATATTTTTTTTCCATGCCAAGAAGACGGCCGACTGAATTCCCGAAAAGAAGAACTAACAGTTAACGTTACTCGGAATACAGCTGAGTTTCTGAGATTAGCACGCTGTATAGCCTAGCTGCTAGTCAGTATCCACCGAGTGGACCGATAACGTTAATATTAACTTTTTAACTCTTGACTCTGAATGTTTGCTCCCTCAATCCAGATTAATATTGAAAAATATTTTCAAAGAAGGAAAAGGACTGGTCCTGAGGAGGAGCAGGACAGTCTGGACCAGAGGAGCTGCTGAGCAGTAAAACAGAGTAACGTTAGATAATAATATCAAAGGCTGTAATGTAACGATGTAAAGATACAGGAGAGACTGACAGCACAGAGAGATGCAGCAGGGCAGAGGGCAGAACAGCTGATTTCTCTGTAAAAGGAGTCTCATTTCTATTCTTCACCTTGTAGACAAAAGCAAGCAACAAACAGAACAGTGTAGCACTGTTTATATTTTTAAGTTATGTTATCTTTGACACAAAGTACTTTAGATATATACAGGTTAGTTATTTGTTTGACAAATGGAACTATTTAAAATGGAGTACATTAGATATATTTTCAGCCATCCAGGTAGTGGGATCCTTTATTGATATTAGCCTATATATTGACAATATAAGAATACAAGAATAAAAAGGCACTCACCCCCCCCCCTTGCCAACCCACCTACCACCACAAGTACATTCGAATTCTGTGGGAAACACTGCCCCCTCCAGAGGGAGGTCAGAGGTCAGGGTCAGCTACAAAGCAGCGACCCTGGAGCTGGTAGGGATTCAGTGTCTTGTACGGACACTTCAGCAGGGTGGATGCTTGCCATCATAGGGGCTTGAACCCTGGTCCTCCAGTTGAAGGACGGTCTTGAAATGAATATTATGAAAGGGATGTCCTAACAACAATAGTAATACAAGACTTTATGATGAGTGATGGAGCAAGAGTGTGGGAGTTTTTTTTTCTTTTTTGTCCCCCTTTTTTTAATCTAGGGAAAGCTGACTGAGCAGGTGTCCTTTTTTTTTCAGTGCCGCCGCACTTCACAGTTAGACAGTTCCACACATTCACAGCTGGGAGCTGCCCAGTACAACCACAGTCTCCTACTGTTGCCCACTGAGCAGCTCCACTGGAGCACATCAGTGTTAAGTGCCTTGACGGTTCTCACTCACTTTCCCTACCCAGGTTTTCCCAGTTGGTCGGCGGAGTGTAAGGATATCTCAGCATAGGTGTACAAGAGTGTGTTCGCATGTGTGCCTGTAGAGTATATGAGAAATTGTGCAGCAGTAGGTTAGGAGAAACTATATTACATCTTAATTACTCCCTGCCTCCTGTGTCCTCAGAATACCATCATCGAAGTGTGTCGGGAGTTTCCTGACAAGTTCTCCTGCGACTTCCACATCACTCAGCAGAGCACAGACGATGACCCGCACCTCCGGCCATTTATCAACCGTAAGTAATGCCCACACACACACTCACACACACACATAACACACGTCTCTTCATTTAGTTGGAATGATTGAGTGACTGTCAGATTCTATGACAGTCTGCCTCTACTCTTGTTGATTTATCTGTGCCATCATGCAGAACAGGTGCTATCAAAGCACCGCACGGGAGACTCGAACACACAGAAGCAAGAGGTGCCGCAACACTGAGCCTTGATGAATTGATTGGCTTCCCCTGTGTCTCCCCAGGTGGGCGAATCACAGAGGAGGAGTTGCGGGCTCATGTGGACCCCCAGAGGACTCTGTGTTACCTGTGCGGGCCCCCGCCCATGATCGAGGCCATCTCACAGACCCTCATGGACCTCGGCCTCCCCAAAGACAGAATCCTCTTCGAGAAGTGGTGGTAGAGCTCCGCCCGCTGCTTCCTACAACTCCCAGAAACCCTCGGGGGAGAAACAGCGGCGGGCCAGTCCAGCTCATCCTGGCACTTTACTCCATTTTGTAGTCTTCAGGGGGAGGATGCAGGTGTATGACGCGAATGGAGAGGGACTAAAATGTTGCTATGCTATGGACATTAATGTGAACACACATTATGTGTGGCCTATAGGTGTGGGAATTGAACCCAAACTCCCTGGTGTTGCGAGTCCCATGCTATAAACCCTATGACTTACCCTCACCTGCCTTATATACACTGTGCTGTATAGTGTGAAGCACATTTAGAGGACCTGACCTGCTGTCTGCTCCTATGCCAAGGGGTCAAGGGTCAGACAAACACACTTATAGCTGGACCACCCTCTCCTCAGCTGGTACCTGACAGATTGAACTCAAAGACAAGGTTACACAATTTCACTTCTTAAAAGTCTGAGTAAGCAGTCCCTCAGCTCACTGGGCAAGTCTGCAACTCTGGTGTCCCTTCATGTGTGTGTGATGGGAACATTTATGACACAGATGTTACACGGCTTCCAGTCTCATTTCATATGAAGTCTCAACTTGCTTGAACCAGGTGCTGCCTAAATACATGTGTCATATTCAGCTTTCCTTCAATTTTCACTGAAATGTTCATTCATTAATTCACCTATGGAGCTAGCCATAGCCTGTAGTGGATCAGTGCAAACAATAGCAACCTGTATTGTTATTTTACACTGTGCATAATGTATGCATACAAATGTTTTATGAGTGACTTTATTTTTTTCTATCGAAATACCTCTGCATGCTGATTTATTTGATAAAACAGATTTTTTTTAAAGGGTGTTTTCTGGTGGGAACAAAGAAATGTTACATTATGATATGTATGTAAATTTATGTATACATAGTGAAATAATTAAGAACTATTTATTTTATTTGCAGTAGTGAATACTTTAAAGTATGGAGATTTATGTTTGACTGATAAGGTTGAGTTACTGTGGAGTGATTATGTTTTTCAGATTTTAGTCACATGCGAACATCACACCACTCAATGTATTTTTAGAGTGAGAAACTTAACTATCTCCCACATATTGGCTAGTGTCTCCGTCTCTGTTCTGCTCACTTACACACTTACATGCATATACACAATGCCTATCTCACACACATTTGCACACACACAGTTCTCCAGTCACACACATTCACACACACACCCATAAATGGGTTCTCATCCCGGGGTGGAGAGTATCCCATGGTGCACTGTAATGGAACCTCCAGGTGGTCTCTGATTGGCTAGGATCACCAAGCATCCCTCAGAGATGGTTTGCGAGTTTCTTGTTCTCATCTCCCAGTGGGGGGGTCACGTTGTTGAAACTCATTTTTGAGTTGTTTCTGCGTTTCTTCCTCGTAAGAGGACAAACTGTCTATGCCAGTAACGCGAGGATAATAAAGAAAATGGAGTCATTCTGTTTTAAAGGACTTTTATTGACCTCTGCCTCTATATAAAGACTTTCATATCACACCACTTACGCACAACACAGGTGGTCCAGGAAATAAGTAAAACAGCTGACTTCTAATTTACACATCATTTCCTGAAGAGGAAACCAGTTTAGTCGGTAACTTTTAGGCCCAATAAATGTACCATGTAACACATCAATGCAGTGTACTGCATACTTTGAGTTAGCATTTTTTTTTCTTTCATTTCTATTTAAATATTATACTTTACATATAAAAATACAGTGAGGCCAGTGAGATCAGTACTCCCTTTATAGCAGGCCCATGGCAAGAAAATAGTCGGTACAACAATGGGTGTGAAAATTATACTTAAGGCTTTGACTGGAACCTGCTTTAGGCTGAACTGTACAGCCTCATTTCGTATAAGGACACATCAAATAGCAACACTGACCCAAAGCAGAGAACTGCACAACACTGATGCCCATGTACGGGGGCTACGACCTCAGACTCCTTCACGCCCTAAGCAGGACTGATTGAAGCATTAGCAACAGTACTTGTTATAGATACAGCATATGATCGGCAAAGTCTGGATTGTCCACAGAGGAAATAAAAATCCAGCTCAACAAAACATTCCTTTAAAAGACAGTTCTCGATTGGCTAGCCAGGTTTCAGCTCCCCTCCCCTCCGCCCGCTCTGTGCCCAGTGTGTCAGCAGACACCGGAGAAGAGCGCCCTCTCGCTCAGCTGCTGTTTGATCCGCTCCTCCGTCTTCACCTCCTCCTTAGCCTCGCCATCCTCCCTCTGACACACATCTGTCCATCTCACCGTCTTCTCCTGCTTGGCCAGTGGGATCTTGTCAATCTCCGTCTCCTCTTCCTGGTTTTCGTCAGAAGACCCGCCCTCCGTCAGTAGCGAGAAGCCCTTCTGATGTTGCGCTTCCCCTCGCCTCTCCTGTCCGCCCCTCCGAGGGCTCGCTCCCTCGCTCTGTCCGCTGTCCCCGCTCTTCCTCTCCTCTTCCTCCTCCTCCTTTGTGCTTCTCCTCAGCGTCTCCATCTCTTTCTCCATCACGGGGGACGTGTTCTCTCTCTCCCTCTCTGGCGTTTCTCCAGCAGAGTTTTTCTTCGCCTTGTTGCGACCCCTGAGGTTCAGCATCTGAAATCGGATAGATGTGTTTGAGACAGTTTCTCGCTTTGTGCTCTGTCTTCCTCTTTCTTTCTATCTCTCCAGACAGCTGACAAAACACAACAAAGTCTCTCTCCTTGATGCCTCTTTTCCTGTACAGTTTGAGGCAGACTATTTGCCTATTATTAGAATTTTTCCTGAGTGGGTTTTTATTTGCTGTACATCCCATATTTAGTAACTCGACTTTTTAATGCCACCCTCTGTGACATAGAGTCACGTAGCCTAAAGGTGCAACACAGACGAGTGACAGATTTGTCGCGAGATGGAAAAAGGGGGGAACGAACCTTGAAGTCTTTTCTCTTGCGCTGCAGAACGGGTCTCTGAAGGAAAAGGATCTGCTTGGTCGACAAACTCCCATCGCTGCGGAACAAAAGAGCAGCACTTTTACTACCGCTACCTGTCATGTTATAATGTGAGGAGCTCGCGTGTCGCCACACTTATTGAAATCCTATTTCTATCCGCTGTGCCGCTGTCATGTGGATGTTTACGAGACAACAGCACTTGAACAACAGCGTGTTTGTTCCCGGCTCCGTCGGATTTCAAAAGTGGTTTCATGGTGAGACGAGCATATGATCATGATTTGTCAGATCTCGCACCATCTGTTCTGTGTATCCAAGCTACACTGATCCCAAAAGAACAAGATGGGCACTATCTAAGACAATAAAATAATGATTATTGAATAAAAAATAACCAAACATCACTAGGGAAACAGTCATTACTCCTTACTGGATTTAGGTGTTATTCACAGTGAATGAATCTTTATAAAAAGTGGACAGCTTGTGAGACTATTTTAGCAAAGATCTGAGTTCGGAGTTGTAGCAGTGGTGTGTTGTGGTTTAGTGCTGCACCTGTTGGTCTTGACGATGGGTGTGGGTAACACACACATCAGCCTCCACCCATAGGGAGCCAGAGACTGGAGCAACGGGATGTAGTCTGTCCTCACCACCACACCCTGGGCAGGAGAGAGAGACAGCAAATCACACACAGACACATGTAGGGCCGTGCATGCATGTGTGCAAGCAAACACTGATATATATACACAGGCAAGAGTGCACAAACGCACATAAGCATAGCCAACAAAACACACACACAGTCACTTTCCGTTCTTATGTAATGCTTGACTGAACGCGGCTTACGCTTTCATCTACAAAGGATTTTTTTTTTCAAAGCACATATCCGATTCCTCCAGAGAGACAAAAGGTATTAAAAACTCATAGACCCACATCGACGACAGTCCACTGCTCGACCACGATAGCGTCATAGGAGGCGTTTGTCGTCTCCTCCGCGGAGCTCTGGAAGATGAACACACTGTCCACGGATGACACCCCATTGTCTGGAGCAGGAGAGAGAGAGAGAGTCAGATAGACAGAGGAGGATATATGTGACTTGGACAGGAGTTAAAAGCTCATCTCCGCTCTCCAATCTCTCACTATTGATCCCCTATCCCCTTGGCTTAGTGCTGCTTATTCCATGGGTGACTGAACAGGGACTTAGGCTGTAAGCCACGGACTTAAGGCACATATCCCCATGCATATCATCTGTTTCTACACAGTGGACCAGAGATCTACAGCCTGAGCAGATTTTTCCTCTAGCACACCTCAGCCAATTAAAGTCTTGATGGTTAGTTTGAATGATGTGTTTATGTATTCAGCCAGATTTGGTGACTAACTATACGATTTGACAAATAAGCGAGCAAAAATGGCATGATGATGGTTTTCACTGAAATCTGTTTTGACCTGAAATTGTTTCAGTGTTATATTTTATCATTCTATCATGCTTGCATAATACTAGACGCGAGGAAGGGGCCGAACAGGTGCCTGGATAAAGTTCAGCTTGAAGCTGATTGCCTTTGCCGCAGATGATGAAAACACCTCTTCGCCTCAATTTATGCCACCTAGAGTGAAGCTGCACCCATCTCAGTCCATTAACCTCCTTCCATTGACTTTGCATTTGCACCGCCTCAGTGTTTTTTTTCCACATCTGAATGTATGGTAAAAGCACCTCCAAAACGATTTCAACATCATCAGCCATAGTTCATTGCTATGACAACGGACCATACCATTATCATCTCCGAGGTGGAAGAAACCATCGATGAGGTGCGCGCCGCTGGTGAAATGCTGAGTCATGTGGTCGAGCCAGTGGGCGTCGACCTCTGTAGTTAGCCCCGCCTCCTTTTGTACACGTAGTGGAACCCTGAGCGAGTAGAACCTCAGAGAATTGTTCATCTCCTCTGTGTGGTTGTACAGGGCGAAGAGCTGCATCCCTACACACACACACACACACACAGAAAAACAAAATTAGATACCTAGAGAGAGCTTTGCATCATGATGAATCGTGGAACGACCCCATGATCCACAGGGAACTGGCAACTTACTAGCCTGCGCCGGTGGTGAGGTCGCATTCTTCTTCTTCTCCTTGTCTGAACTCTTGACCCGGATGTGGTTGTTGTTGTGGGTCGTCGCTCTGCTTTGCCTGTCCGGACCGCTGGCGTTAGACTCCGCTCCATGGCTGTGATCGAGTTCTGGCGAGCCGGCCCAGCTGTCTGAGCTTGAGCCTGGTCTTTCCCTCTGGTTCTGAAGATTTGCGTCCTGGCTAAAATGTCTCTCTGTGGATTCTTTGAGTTCTGGTGTAGTCTCGGTGGCTTCTGCTAGACTACAGTCCTGCTGTCTGACTATAATTTCAGTCTCTGGGGGACTGGGACACAGCTGGTCCCCTTGAACTTCTGCTGGGCTTTGATTCTGATGCCGCTGGACGGAGTCTGCACCAAGTTTGCTGTGATCTTGAGGTTTGTCTGTTGATTCTGCCGGTTCCTCGAGGCTGATCTCTAAAGTTTGGATCGGAGCATGATTCGCCATTTGTTGATTCGGCTCTTCGGAGTTGAGCTCTAAATTCTGGATGGGTTTTAGAGGGCTGAAGTCCAGTTCTCTGGGCTCCAAAGGCTTGTGGTCGCATGTGTTCGGTTCTAGACGGTCACGATCTAAGTCTTGAGGTTCAAAGAGGTGACGGTCGGGTTCTGCGTCATTACGGTGCGGTTCTGCAGGATCTGTTGGGCTGGCGTTGGCGCTGAAGGGGTGCCGGTGTATGGGGGAAGGGCTGGAGTGCAGGGAGGACAGCTCCTCTGGGTCCCAGTGCCCCAGGTAGCACGGCCCGCCGCCGGGCTGCTGGAGGAAGCCCACAAACATCACTCCCTGCTCCGCCACATCCTGGATCTGTAGGGGTAACACACACACACAAACACAATATTATCCCGTATATACACACCCACAAACTCAATAAGAATCAAACTTTGAATGACACACATAAATATAAAAGACAGCATCCATGTCGTTGCAAACAAATTTGCACAGTCTCTCCGAGATAGACAAACAAAGCCTCATTTACACACAAACAAAGGCTGATGTACGCAGAGTGGATATTCTGTGAAATAACAGCCCACCTAATCATCCGCGAAGATCAAATATTCAAATGACAAAAGGACCTCATTATCTCAACGCGTTCGTGTGTGTACGTGTGTGTGTGTGTGTGTGTGTGTGTGTGTCCCTCCCTCCCTCCCGTGGAGCTCTGGTGGTTAATTGTCAGTTGATATTTGGGCTGACAGTTCTAGACAGGCTCGACAGAGAGAAATCAGATTGCAAACTACCATTGAGTAATAATGAGACACATCTTCGCCTATTACCCACTACTTTTGACACTCCACTAATCCACACACACACATGCATCACATATATAAACAGTCCAAATCATCCAACACACACACACACACACACACATACACAAACATGTGCGCACGAATAAACACAGTCACACAGTTTTATCTGATGTGTCTGGAAATAGATGGAGAGCGGGTGGGCTAGAAAGTATTGGAAAAATAGAAATAGAATGACGAAACTGAACACACACACACACACACACACACACACACACTAGCCTGTCACTCTGTCTGCCCGGTACGGCTCCTGGGTTCTTATCTCGGACTCCCTGGCAGCTAGTGATCTGATTGGTTATTCATGTCACGCTGCCGGAGCCGATCACATTATACTCAGCGCTGTGCATTTCCATCCAATCAGGTTTCCCTTTGTGCTCTCTGGGTGTTCAGATGCAAATCTATTCAATAGAGCACATTTTCATTTCCCATTGTAGGACTGTTGGCGAATTCATGAGGAGAAAGACTAAAAGTGAGTTTTACAGCTGATAAATGCCAGTGATGACGCTTATGGATGGCAGGCTATCTTAGGGTTAAGTCTCACTGGTCTCCCACGGCCTCCTTTCCATTCCTCGTCTAGCTCTTCCCTTTGTTTCTCGGTCACAGGAGCCGTAGCAATATCGCAGGAGACCTAGCTAGTGGGAATGCAACAAGTTTAGCTGGTTTCTTTTAAAGGGGCGCTATTATCCGAATTCAAATTTTCCTCTATTTATACACACATATGATCAAAGATGTTCAATGTAGATATTGCTAAAATGTGATTTTGTTTGAGTGGTTGAATTTAAAGTTATTGCATTTTCAAAAATCCATCCTTTTTTACAGCCCATTTCAGACTAACTCCAGTCAACACATCACAACTGGACTTGATCTCCATTGCCTCCCCTCACTAAAAAATTGCTAAGATCCTTCCAGTCAGGTAAGTTTTCAAATTTTTAAAAGGAAAGCCTCCAATCAGCAAGTTTGACTCATTTGATTTAGAGGAGCTGGTATTGTCGGCCAATCAGGATCCAGTATTGTGACTGTTCTACCTGTGAGAACACACCTTTAAAACTACATTTACACCATGAAGCGCATTTTTCTTATCCTGAGCCATGCTATGAAACAAAATCATGAACACTGAATAATATGGGACCAAATCCACTTTGTTGGCATGATTCTAGTCCCCCTTTGACTCACCCTCTTCACATAGTTCTGGATCACTTCCGGGTCGGGGGCCTGGTGACCCGCCACACACACATCTGTCTCCAGGCGACGCCCCGCCCACCTCAGCTGGCTCTTCTCCGAACTATGGAGCGAGACGTGAAAGGAGAGCATGAATGAAAAAGAATGAGAATTAAAGCAAATATTCAACACTAATCTAACGCATAATGCATATATCATTCCCATGATATTCAGTTCTCTCCATATTTAGCATCGTGAGCAACTCGCTCTTCAAGCTAGAAACCAGACGACAAAGGCTCTAATGCGTGATGTCATCAAGAAGAATAAAACTAGATGAGGAAAACTTGTGCTCACACCTTTATAAAATTACCCTGCACAGTGTCCTTAAGGTCAGTTTCCCATTCATTATCAATGGAGCAGCTCCAGATGCATCACCCAGTAACATTACAGTTTAGAGCCTTGGTTCTCTAGATTTGAGTTGCTCATGTTCACAAACACTGACTGACTTGAAATGATCATAGCCGAAACATAATGTGGATTCTGGTTTAGGGTGAATTTTCCCTTTATGGGGAGTAAGCATTCATCACAATCACAATAGACTTATTAGATAGAGAAAGGGATTGAATTTCCTCTGTTCCCACTGTAAGACTTGATCATGAAAGGAGTATTCAGATATGCCTCTTCATATTTGGATTGGGGTCAGTGAGAAGGCCACAGTAATATCTTGTGCTCTGAGACTCTCAGCTAGATTTGAAACGAGGGATCTGTCAGGGTTTTTTTTCGTTTTTTTTTTCATTTTTAGGGTTTTTGATGAAAGGGGATGGCGGTGATAGGGAGATAAAAGGAGGAGTAGAGGGGACAGAGGGGGGATGAGGAGGACAAAAGAGAAGGGGGACGGCCATCACTGAAAAAGGTAGATGAAAGGATGGAGAGATGGTTTCTCTCTTTCAGCGTGTCGTTCCCCTCTGGCGAGCGCTGATGATGCAATCAGCCGTCTCCACGGTGACAGGTGCCAGGAAGCAGCAGGGCCACTTGGCAGGAGGGGCATCAAAGGAGCAGCCCGGCACCTGTCTGTGCACTAGTGTATGTGTGTGCATGTGTGTGTATGTGTGTGTATGTGTGCGCGTGTGTGTGTGCGACTGTACAGTATGCCATTTCTTGAATTCACATTAAAAAGGGGAAGGATGCCCAAAGTTGTAGACTATGCAAAAATAATTCTTGTAATTGCAAAGAGGAGGAGACAACAAACATTTCGGCATCCAGACCATCATCAGTTTCTAGGAACTTGGGGACACTCCCACCTTTATGCATATTCTCGCATATGCATACTCTATATGAATGTTTTTCTGGTGTGTGTGTATGTGTGCACGCATGCATGAGACTGAGACAGTGCACATGTTCAACTTTATGTATGAGCAGGTGTCCACATGTATGTGCATGGCTTCCACATCGAGCAGATCCTTCAGCAATTTCAAGGGTGAGATGCTGAGAATGAAGCTCAGCTTGCACACTGCAGCAGAGGTGAGAATGGAAGGCTATGAAAAAAATATTCTGGTGAAAATGAGTTTTTGTTGTGACTTCACATATGAGCTGAAAGCTTGCCCGTGAATAACTGGGTGACAACACAGATAGAATATCTGTACGGTATATTGTCATGTATAGTCAGAAGTGAAAGAATTGGGACAGGGAGCTAAAGTTAGCCTTCTTTGCTGCTGACTCATCTACAATTAATTTTACATCAAAAGATAACCGCAGAATGTTAGCTTGTGATAATGGCTCTTAATTGGCTTCCATATCAAAGCAATGGCATTGACAAAAACGACTAACCTCAGATTGATGTCCCAGCGCTTTCAGCGTTGACAGCAAATCTCTCAAAACCAATGCTATTTGTCAAATCACAAGTTTTGACCAATCCATTACATCAACCAACTCCAGACAAGACTATTTTCCTCTGTAGAGGCGGTGCTGAAGACATGAGTGAGCCGTGTGTATATGTATATCATCTTCGATGTGCGGTGTGTGTGTACCTGGGCGTCTCTCGGACCAGGACGGCCCGGTGGAGCTGGCGCTGGATGCGGGCGTGGCGCGGGCCGCACGGGTGGACAAAGGGGTGGACGGCAACCAGGACAAAACCCTGGGCGTACAGCTCCCTGACCTGCACCGGCAACTCTCTGACCGAGGACAGACACAGCACCGACGACACCGGCACCTCTGGAGGGGAGGGAGGGAGGGAGGGAGGGAGGGAGGGGAAAAGGAGGAAGAAGGGAGGAAGAGAGAGTATAGGGGAGACAGAGAAGGGGGAAATGGGGAACGGGGGAGACAGGAAGGTGACAGATTGCGTAAGAGACGGAGAAGTGTAGATGATATTTGGGTGTGAACGCATAACAATAACTTGCGGGAAGGCAGAAAGAGAGGGGGAAAAGAAAGCGAGAAGGAGAGACAAAGGGTGTGAAAGGAACGGAGAGGGAGAGCATGTTTCATTATGATAATGCCCACTGAACAACAACACATGGCATCTTCACGCTAAATCTGAAACTAATTACACCAGAACTATTAGCCTCTGTCCTCACTGTCACCAGCACAGGCTGGCTTTTAAGACGCAGACACACACACACACACAGAGGTAAGACATATACACACTTTAAATCTACACACACACACACACACACACACACACAGGTATGCACATAGTTGAATAGATGGAGTTTATCACTGACAAACACACGTGTGAGCACATTCACACACACACACACATCCAAAGACAATGCTGTCACATTGCCTGTATATGGGCATGTGGTATTAGCAGCAATTGCTAACATGGCACCAGCTCCCTTATTACCAAACACAATAGAAAGAAAACCCAGTCACTTCAGTGGAAGCGGTTAGCGGAGCTTATCGTACGGGAGCAAACTGTCACGGCAAATCCACAGGGGAACGTGCCGTGTTTGTGAGAGCCGCCCTCTTGGGCTGCGTGCATTGTAGCACGGCTCTGCCTTCATGGGCTTTTAAGGGAGCGTGTGCATGTATGATTGTGTGTTTTTGCATTGTTGTGTGAAGTCAGGTGTGTTAAGAGAGGAGGATGGAATGAGCTGAGAGAGTGAGAGGGAGGGGGGGAATGAAAGAGGGAGGGGGGAGGTAGAGTGTGGGGGAGAGAAAGAGAGAGAGAGAGAGAGAGAGTGTTAGCAGAGAGTGTTTGAGAGGAAAAGAGAGAGCAAAGAGAGAGAGAGAGAGAGAGAGAGAGAGAGAGAGAGAGATGAGGCTGTCTGTTCGTGCCTGAATGCTTGTCATCCTTTCCCATTCAATCTCATTTGCATGGGTCTGGAGAAGAGAAAATAACCTGAATAAATTAACTAGACTCACACACACACACACACACACACACACACACACACACACACACAGAAAAAGAGATGTGCTAGCCATCTCATTTTCAATTTGTTCCCCATCATCTGGCGTGTTCACACATGCACACACACACACACACACACACACACACACAAATGTCTGAGCGCACGCACATACACATACGAGAAACTGGCCGGTAGACAAGGAGACGAGCACGCAAACACACACCAAACACTCTCCAGACTCCAGACACCTCAGTTAAACAATGGAAGAAAAACTCCCTGAGAAAATCCGACCATCACACCATCTTGGCAGAACCGCTCCGAACCGCGGGAGCCTTTCATCCACCAAACACTTAAACTGGTGTCTATGGGGACTTATCAAAAGCAGCCCGGCGATAATAATAACAGCTGGAGACGGGGGTGGGGGTGGGGTGGTGGCGGTGGTGATAACAATGATCCTGTCACAGTAAACAGTCATTAGCCGTCATTAGCTCAGCACGGCTAGCGCTCATCCACCGACAAGACACAGGCAAGGCATTACAGCTAATTCGGGCAAGGCACACAGAAGTTATTAGGGTGTTATGCAGCGCTGCAGGCTGGGAAGCCACTGCATTTATACTGTCTGCCACTGTGGGATTTAAAGGCAGCTCGCAATTCCGCTCCAGCATGGGAACATGGGAATGGCTCAGGGCAGAAAAGCCGGGTGGAATTTTACAATGCCAGCTACTGAGGGCAGGGATGTGCGGTTGAGTGTGTGTGTGTGTGTGTGTGTGTGTGTGAAATGTGCATGAGAGTGGGAACACGTGTGTGTTGTGTAATGTGTGTATCTGTATGTGCAAGTGGTGTGTGTGCATCTGTGTGTGCAAGTGTTATGTCTGTGGATGTGTGTGAGAGAGAATGGGAAAGTGTGTTTGTGTATGTGCGTGTGTGTGTGTGAGTGTGTGTATCTGCATATAAAAGAGAGTGTGTGAAATGTGCAAGAGTGGGAGCACATGTGTGCATTGTGTTATGTGTGTATCTGTGTGAGAGAGTGGGAATGTGTAGTTGTGTGTGTGTGTGTGTGTGTGTGTACATGGGTGTAAGAGACTTTGTCAGATGTGTGAGAGAGTGGAAACGTGTGTGTGTGTGTGTGTTTGTGTGTGTGTGCATGTGTATACGTGCGTTAAAGATAGAGTGTGAGATGTATGATAGAGTGGTTGCGTGTGTGTGTGTGTAAGAAAGAGTGTGTAAAATGTTTGTGTGAGTGTGTGTGTGTGTGTGTGTGTGTTTTTGCATATAAGAGAGTGTTTGAGAGTTTAAGAGACAGTGTATGAGATGTGTGAGAGGGAGTGGGAATATGTGTGTGTATTTGTGTGTGCATTTATGCGTGTGTATTTATGTGTGTGTGCATTTGTGCACGTATATAAGAGAGTGGGAACCATGTGCGTGCGTGTAAGAGAGAGTGGGAGCATGTGTGTGTGTAACAGAGATAAAGACAGTGGGGAGAGAGAGAGACAATGTACACATCCACGTGTGTGTGTGTGTGTGTGTGTTGTTTAACGGACTGAGAGGCAGCGGTGAGCGGCTGCTCCGCTGCTGATCCCCGCTCTGTTATTTCCGTCTCCAGCAGCAGCTTTGGCCTCATGACAGCCGCTGTGTGTTGTGAGCGACGCCTCACTTTTTGACCCTGGTTCTCACAAGCTGCAGCCGGAGTGTGAGAGTCATCCCCTTCCTGTAGCCGCTTGAAAGGGCTTATTAATTCCTTGTACAAATCCCTGAAATAGCGCGCGCGTGTGACTGTAATACATATGCAACCGGGCATGTGTATGTGTCTCAGGACCGTCTCTCTGCGTCTCTGTGTGTGTGTGTGTGAGCGTGTGCATGAGAGAGAAAGAGTTTGCGCTAAGCCTGCTAGGTGATGCATGGGGATTACTACTCACAGCCACCCTCAAGGCTTATCCCTCTGCTTGCTGGAGGTTCACGTTTATTTAAATAGCCTTCTAATGACTTGCAGAGGTTTTAGGCGAGGATATGTGCCAAAATAGTGACTATAAAATAATCAACTTCCCGGAGCCCGGAGCTCCCCGCTGTTCGGGGAATGCAGCCGGCGGCGATGACAGTCGTTGGTCAGCATCTGAGCTTTGTCGAACGAGGTCTGATCTCCCCACTCGCACTACAGGAAATGTCTGAGAGAGAGCGCCGGGTTCACAACAAACTGCCTGAAACGGACGAGGAGGAGAAGGTTTTTTAGCCTCCCGAAGATTTGCTGTGGCGAGGGCGCAGCAAGAAAGCACATACCATGTACTTGTGAGGCTGTGAATTCAAGTCTGACTCACTTCTGTCACACAGCGTCTCTCCACCGTCTTTCCAGTCCTTCTCCCGTTGTATACCGCCCAATAAGGCTGAAATCTCATAAATAATGATCCAGAAAAATTGCTATAGCAAAGAAAAAGGTTGGTCGCACCGTGTCGGTTTATCATTCTCAACAGTCTCCCACTGAAACTGTTGATGCGTTTACTTGGAAAAGAGTGTGAGGCAGCGCAGATCTCACAAACTGATGGATTTGTGCTTCGCCCGCTCTCTGAGCCAAATACATCACACACAGATTCCGATGGCAAAGATACATCATATGAGGCTGGAGGCATACATCATGTTTTGTCAGCAGAAGATATATGTATCATGGCATTTCTGTGCAGCTCTCTCACACACACACACAAATAAACTGCATAAACGCACGCAGGCACACAAACATACTCCCAGTCACAATGAATTCTAAACACACACACACACACACACACACACAGGTATACAGCACTACAGAGATCCGCACACTCCCGAGAGAAAGACACCCACACACACGCACGCACACACACACAGCCAAGCATTAGACACATGTTGTAAGTTTTAATGAGCCGAGTGGGTCTCCGTCTCCGCGGGACGGCAGAAAGTCATCAGCAGAGTTCAGCTCCTCGCTGTCGGCTCCAGAGACCCGCTTTAGTCACACCTAGCTCACTTCCTCACACCCCTTCCACATCTTCAAATTCCTGACTCCCGCTCCCTCGTTCTCACACCTCCGACGCTCTCTCTCTCTCTCTCCCTCTCTCTTCGTTGCCACTTCTCTTCTCGACACGCTCTTTCCCTCCCCTCTTCAGACCCGACTAACGCTCCCAGTATCTTTGCGTTTTATGCTCCTGTTCACATTCTCTCACCCACTGTTTCTCGTTACATCTCCCCTCATCTCCTCCACTTTTTGCTCTCTCCTCTCCTTTTCTTTTTTTTTTTTTTTTAAATCTGTACTCTCTCTATCCATGTTCCCCGTTCTCTCTGTTCCTCTGCTCATTATCTGAGCGCAGATTTGACACAAAGGGGGTTAAAATGTCACACCTGGCTGTTACATATTAGAGTGTATATTCATGCTGACATGTCAAGGTATCCAATCAGTGTTGCAAGGGGGGGGGGGGGGGGGGGGTTAATGAAGATCATGGCACTTTCATGAAAAAGGGGGATGTGCTAAGGTAAAGCAGACTGGGTCATTAGAGAGTAATAATGCTCAACTTAAGACAGATCTTGATTTTAGGCCATATGACGAGATGGAAATAGCCTCGAAACAAAATGAACGTCTGAAAGATTGAACACATTTCCCCTCGTCCTCCCTGCGTTCACAGCAGGGTCGCCGTGACCCAGAGTGAGCGAGCCAGGCTTGGTCACAAGGAAATAGTTTTCAGCTCAAGCAAAGTTAAGGGCTAGAGCAGAGCGTATAAGACAAAGGCTGACTATATTTTCAGGCAGTGTGCGTCTGGTGAGTTTCATCTCTCGCAGGTCAAAGGTCAAGCTGGGAACCACGCCGGCGTTCCTCTTCATCCCCAACGCTGAGCTCATCTTCCCATGAGCATGACTTAGTTTAATAAACAGCCATCTAGCAGCAGATATCTGCGAGGGGCACCGGCAGAGATGTTTATTTTTCATTACTGCGTTGGAGTCGTCAAGTCACGCAGGCAGGGAAATAATATTATTAATGGAAGCCAAATTGAATTAAAGCATGGATTTGACTGTGGGTTTCCTCAATGTCATGGGCTGACATACAGATTCCTCTATCTGCCTCCTACGTACACACACACACACACACACACACACACACACACACACACACACACACAGAAACACACACATACACAGACACACAAACACAAATAAATCCCTTTGCTGGGAATGAGGTCTCTCAATCTCCACAAACAATCAGATAATCCTTCAGGAATCCTTCACTTCTCTTGGTCTCTCTATCACAAACGGAGAGAGAGAGGGAGAGAGAGAGAGAGAGAGACAGAAAGAGGCAGGCACACACACATATACATACACACATACACACAAACAAACAATTCATAGTAGCTGTGTTTATCCTAAAATAGAGTATACCCATCTTAAGGAGCTCAGGTGGCGTCAGTGAGTTTACCATATAAATGACCTGCCTGTCTGTCGAAAGATAACACTAACTCTATAAAGTGTTTTGTGTGTGCGTGAATGAGCATTCATGGCTGCTTGTATGAGCTACACTTTCCCGTGTGTGTGTGGAGTGTGTGTCCCTGTATCTATGTGTGTGTGCATGCAGTCCATGTGCATTAGGCAATCTATCTGCTATTGCTTTTAGCAGTGAGAGAGGAAGAGCAAACCTCATGTCCATTGTCTGCTTTGGTCACTTCTACCATTTCAGGTTGCCAGATCTCTCTCTATTCCAGCCAACGCTGTAGTCTAACCCCTGCCAAACATAACAGGGCTGGCTGAAACTGAAGCCGACTGGCAACCGGACCACTGCCATTTGGCTGTGGCGTTGTGCCTGCTGTCTGTTACAGTGTTGCATTGGAAACTCATCTGAAAGGACTTCAGCGAGCCACTTGCACCTGCTTCAGCCTGTGGGGCGATGGAGTGCACAGAGCGGCCATGTAGAAACACTGAGCCGTGCGATAAAGAGGAGACCTCAAGATCTGCTTTATCTGCTTCTATCTGACTCTCCTGCTCGTCTCTGTTTTTACTCCCTCCCTCGCTCCGTCCCTCCCTCCTATCGCTTCACAATCCACACCAACACAATGGCAGAATTAGTATTTTTAGAAACCAGATGCCTCTAGAGGATTCTCATCAAACATTCTCAAGACGCTGTGAGCACACATGCACGTGCGCACACACACACACGCACACATATACACACCCACACAGTCAGACGCATATTCATATTCACAAACACATACACACAATTACACACAGAAAAAACACACACATGCACATACACTCATGCACACACACTCTCTCTCTCACACACACAGTTCCCAAAACACTGTGAAAAAAAAATCAGCTTTAGTATATTGTCATTGTGTGAGGGAGAGGCAGGGGGAAGTTGGAGGGCATGGCTACAGCATACAATATAGCTGGATCTGAGAATTAGAAAACTCTTTGAACTCCCTGCAACAGGGGCTGCACACTGACACAACTCCAGTTTATAAGCCACTTTCCCCCTCCAGATACTTACAGGGAATAAAAAAAACACAGTTCCTCAGAGTTGCTGACCTAAACACTTCATTTAACTGGTTAAACTTGGAATAGCAACTGTGACTGTATTTTACCAGTGGCACACACACACACACACACAAGCACGACGCACTACGTAAAGAGAATTTCCAATGGATTCTAACCAAATCTGGAGACACTTTTCTTCCCACCTCCAGACAGGAACTGGGACAAGTTTGAATCAGACAGTCTGAATAGGGGCTTGATTGATCAAGCCTGCCTGCAGCATCTGATGGTTTCAGTTGCTCTTTTCAGTTGGTTCCACTCTACCAAGCAGGCTAAAATCAATCCATCCCAGAGATGAATGGAATAGGATAATAGGATTTAACATAGGATTTGAAAATGGAAACACCGCCAAATCGTTATCGGGGGAAAACCTTGCAACTCCAATTTTAAGTTTTAACTTAAAATTGCAGGATTACATGGGTTGAGAAGGTTCTACAACCCTTGGGCTTATGAAAACCTTTCAAAACGTCATTGAACAAACGATAACAAGAAAAATACATGATCATCAAGCTAAAACCAAGGCTATTTTTTTTAGTTCCTGAACAGCTGACATTTTGGAGGTACAAGATGTTCACCCGACAACAGCCGTATGTATGTTTACATTGACGCAGCTGACACTCTCATCCTGGGCAACTTTGAATAGCAATAACAAAGCTCAAATTCCTGGATCATCAAGATGGATCATTTCAGAGCAAGTAGTGGAGGAGGCTATGGGAGAGCGGGAGATATGTACAATATGAAGCACCCAGAGGTGTGTTCATGTAGCGCATGTCTTATATAGAGATGACTGACACTGTGCGGGCGCTGTTGTCCGTACCTTCCTTCCCCAGCAGGAAATCCAGGAAGTGGTAGGTGTAGGCCACGCCCACCTTGGTCTCCACCTGAGGCCGCCGGAGGGTGGAGTAGATCTTCCCCGGGCTTCGCCTCTCCTCTGCCCTCCGCAACTTCGGGAGCCTACACCCCATATCCCTCTGAAGGAGAGAGAGAGAGAGAGAGAGAGGAGAATGGTTAGGCAAAACATAGATGAAAGAGATGTGAGAGGAAAAGACAGTGGAGAGAAAGCAATTGAAAGACTGGAAGCGAGAGAGACAATAAAAGAGAAGGGCACCAACAAAGATTGGAGTGAGAGACGTGGGGTTGATAGAGTTTCTAAATATACAGAACACATTAGCACTTCCAATAGAGTGTGTGATAGTCACACACAAGCCTAAACCCCATCGCTGATGTGTGAGCCAGAGCTATGGGGAATAATGTGTGCGTGTGTCACTTTCTTGCTCTCGCTCTCCCTCTCTCTCTCTCTTTCTGTCTCTGTCACACACACACACTCGCACGCACACACTCTAATAATACAGAAATATGAAAGTGTCAGCCATTACCTGCTCGGTGGGCTGCGATACGGGCATCTCCTAATCAGATCGGGCTGATTGGGAGCGACATGTTTGATCAGAACGAATTAAAGCAGAAATGAGACTGATTTCCTGCCCTGTCAAGCAGAATGACATAAGACTAGACAGGGAGGAGGAGAGGAGAAGAGAGGAGAGGAGGGGAGAGGAGAGGAGAAGAGAGGAGAGGAGAGGAAGAGAGAGGAGAAGAGAGGAGAGGAGAGGAAGAGAGAGGAGGAGAGGAGAGGAGAGGAGAGGAAGAGAGAGGAGAGGAGAGGAGAGGAGAGGAAGAGAGAGGAGAGGAGAGGAGAGGAGAGGAGAGGAAGAGAGAGGAGAAGAGAGGAGAGGAGAGGAAGAGAGAGGAGGAGAGGAGAGGAGAGGAGAGGAGAGGAGAGGAGAGGAGAGGAGAGGAGAGGAGAGGGAACAGGGTATCTGCAGGTTTCAGAAAGCCAAATTGTTTGGCATGCTGTACCTATTGTAGCCAGGTGGCACAAAGAAACCTGTCATCGGTGAAAACATTTAGTGAAGACATTTAAATACTTTTTTAGACCTTAAATTTAGATGATTTATTTTAAGACTTTTTCAGACTGTTGCAGAAGAGGTGAGGAGAGGAGAGAACTGTACAGAGGGAACTGTATAGTCATGAAGCGATACAAAACTGGGAGAAGGCTTGAAACTCCTCCTCTCCTCCAATTCCTCCTCTCTTCAACCAGCAATGACTGAAAGTAGAGGAATGGCGAACGGATGGGAGGTCAGAGAGGAAAGGAGAACAGGAGGAAAGGACGGGAGGAGAAAGAGCAGCTCTCGTCTGGCTGGGCGTGGCCGAAGATCGTCAGGCTAATCCGATGTGACAGCGTCGCTACCCTCAAACCATCACCACAGTTACGCTTAATATCCCCGTCAGCCACGGCTTGTAAGAGCCACACGGTGAGGTGCGCGTCTGCGTGTGTTTGAGTGTGTGTGAGTGTGTGTTTGAGTGTGTGTGTGCATATGTCTGCCCCAACGGCAGGTCTATATCTGTATCTCTGTATCTGTTTAGGGAGCATGGAGAATGACACAGTTACTCCCATTGGGCCGAGTGCACGGACATTAACTCGGCTAACGATCCTAACAGACTACATTCAGCCTGATTTGTGTGTGTGTGTGTGAGTGTGTGTGTGTGCGCGTGTGGTAACTTACGGCCTTGATTGCACGGTACATGCTTTTGGAAAGGTTAGAAACTTGCAAAAGACAGCATCTTCAATACATTTTCATACCTCATCTGTCTCAAGACAGTACACTCTGTCATTTTAGATTTTGCAAAGAACAAGCAATTAAGAGTCATTACTCCTTCAATAGTACGTGCTCTTCCGTAATGAGGACAAACGAGGAGAAAGAGAGAGAGAGAGAGAGAGAGAGAGAGAGAGAGAGAGAGAGGGCATCATCCAACACACCGCACAATGTTACAGTATAGCTAGGGGAATCTGTTCCTTGAGCAAACCGAGCCTTTCCGATCCTCTCCCCTCTCCTCCCGTTCACCTCGCTTCAACTTCCTCCCGCCATCTCTCCTCCCCTCTTGACCCGTCTATCCCCCTCTCCATCTGCTCTTCAGCGTGTCTCTCATCACACACTCTCTCCCCTCGTCTGACCCGCGCCTCAATCACCCCTCTCCTGCCCCGGCCTCTCTGACATCCATCATCCACACACACTCGCTTTTTCATGGATCCCTCTTCCTTCACTTCTCGTTGCTCACTCTCTCTCTTGCTGTATTCCTCTGAATACAGTAAGAATCCCTGCCCGTCTCTCTCTCTTTATCTTTGTCTTTTCTTCTTTTTCCTCTCACTATCCCTTCCCTCTTTCTGTCTCTCGACCTCCCTCCCTAAATCCCTTTCCCCAACCCTACTCTCTCACTTTTTGCCTCCCTGCATCCTTCGCACCCTTCATCCCTGCCCTCTCCCTCCTCCGTCCATCCCTCCATCCCTCCCTCCCTCCCTCCTTACGTTCACTCCTTCTGTCTGGTGGCTCAATGAGCTTTCGCAGCAGAAGTGCTCCCCTGCTGAGCCTGTTATTCCCATAAACTATTACCACGTCTCCAGCCAGCCAGCCAGCCAGCCAGCCAGCCAAGTGGCTCCTGGGTTATGACTGGGTTGGAGCATACAGATTCACTCCCAGTCATTCTCCCTCCAGGCCTGGGCTTTAATACGCTCTGTCTGCCACTGGGACGAAGGCAGGCTAATATGGGACATTTAGAAGGCTTCTGCTCTAGCTGCTTAGGGGGAAAAGGGCTTTTGGGAAGGGGGAAGGTGGAGGGAGGAGGAGGTCAAGGTCACCATGATGGTGATGACGAGGATGACGATAATGGCAACGGTGATAACAACTTTCTGATCACACACGGAAACACAGAAATGTTCATTTAGACTCCCCCCCCCCCCCCCCCATCATTCCATCCTTGAGTCTCACCTTGGATCCACACCTAATTTGTCTCGCCCTTCATCTCATCTCTGGTATTTTTGTGTGAGATCTTGCCGTCTCCCAATGCAAATGATCTCAATTCTCAAATGATGTGAAAATCACATTCACCGTCTCCATCCTTCTTTATGCATAATGCATTACGCTGTGCTGAAAAATCATATCGTAACAATTTTGAACAATTCGCTTACTATTTTGCTGGTGGCAGTTGGTATTATTACTCTCAAATAAAACTTGATTTGTGCTAGTCTTGGTCTTGGCTAGCCTACAGCCCTACACCACCACCGTTTGATCCACCGTCTTATCATGCTTTTTATCAGACGCTTGTTCTGTTCAGATTCAAAACAGAGAGGCCTCTCATTTACAGATGAACTTTGTCTATGAGGTTTAGGAATAGAGCTAACTTCATAATTGGACAGAAAGTACAAGAAAAAACACAAGGTTGTAGTAATAGAGAAACTCCAGTGAGTTCAAGACTCCAGGCCTTTTTAGCTGTATGTGAGGCCTTTTTGTTTAAATATAAAACCCTTATGTAGACTTCAAAGAGAATCTCTCACTCGCTCTCACACGAACACACACGCGCGCAGAAAAGGCCTTGACAGCACAAAACATCCATTAAACAGGGAGAGAGAGACAGATAAAAGGAGTGGAAAAGAGAGGGAGCGGAGAGAAGAGGGAGACCGACAGGGAGTAGGAGGGCTTCTCATTAGAGAATCTCTTGTAACGGAGAGTTTTGAAATGACAGCAGATTTACGCGCGAGGATAATCCGTCTGCGCTCCGCCACCGCTCGGCTCCCTCTCCGCGCTCTTCAGGGGGGACGCCTGCTTACGGAGGAGCGCTATTCATCCGCCGCTGAGGGAGAGCTGGAGATGGGGCATCGGGTTGGGAATATTCACACTAAATATAGATGGAAACAGAGGGGAGGGACGCAACCGGAATGAAGCGGGAAAAGGGAGACGCTGCATAAGGAGACTCCCCAGTAACGCCAATGCTAAATTAAAAGTTTTCTGTCTCCTCCTACTGAAGCTGTCACACTTTTACTGTATTGCGGCAATAAACAAAACATATTTATCTTGTCCTCCGTCACATATTTTGTCATATATTGTTTTTGAAAAACAAATGCTTAACCATTAAAATCCACCTGTCTTACATCGCTAAAATGCTAACTGGCTAACAGCTAGCAAAAGCTGGTCGTATAATGTGACATAAATATATATAGACTGAATTACATATTTCCTCCACACTATTTTAGAGAATTTTGTGTATTTATAGTTCAGGAAGGCTTTTAAAACAGGACACACAAAAAAACTCACAGACTGTTACGGGGAGCTATAATGCTAGCTTGTTAGCTATCGTTTACCGTTTTCGTCTTTTTAGCATCACAACTATGCAACGTAATTCCTGGCCTGTTAGCATTTTGTGACTCTGATTCAAGTCACTTTTTATGGTTGTGCAGCTGTCTGACAAACAGAAAGTTATGACAATGAAAACACTTTGTTGTCTTATATGTTTCACTTAATCTCAACATAAGTGGCGACAGAAAGTGGGCTTCTTCGGTGAGAACCCCTTCCCTTCCACTCGTTTCTGGGTTGACGCTCCACTCCCTTTCTATCTGTGGAGGGGGGGGGGGGGGGGGGGGTGACGACGAGGGAAGAGAAGAAAAGCGAGAGAAGGATGAGGCGGGAGAGAGAGAGAGAGAGAGAGAGAGAGAGAGAGAGAGAGAGAGAGGAGAGAGAGAGAGAGAGAGAGCGCACGCTGGGAGCATGTCAAGTTGCTTGAGGGGAGGTGTGATCCCCCAAGCAACAAAGTAGTCACCTCAAACTGTGTTCTAATGAGGCTGCGTGGAGAGGATGAAAACAAATGATGACATTGATGTATTGGTCTGTCGCACAGCTCCTTGCGTAGCCTACTTTGCTCTAAAAAGAACAGTTAAATTATGAGCAAAGGAGGACTCTATTTGGACAGGGGCGTCAATTTGCTAAACCCTGAGCTACGGCGAGGTTCCCGCATCCAATATCATTTGTCATCAAAACTTCCAAACCCTCTAAATTTGCAAAGACTGGTGACATATTAGGCCTACTATTTGGTCAGTGTGATAAATTACTGGACGTCGCTCAGCAAAAACGCGCGGAGGGAATATTGGTCCTGAACGCTTCCCTGATGTGTGCTCTTTTACATACCGTATAAGGCTTCCAAATAGATTTCTGGCCATTTTTGCTCCTATTAGACTAAATCACTCAGGTTAAGGTATGGTGGGCACACATACATTGCCATAACTAATTGATGCCCCTGTATTTGGAGAGTGCAGGGCTTTTATGGCTTACTCTAGTCTTGCCTGAAATTACATGTTTCTGGTGATGAATTACCATTTTGCCTTTTTCTCTTCTTGTGCGTTCAACCGCGCCACACACACGCACGCACGCACACACACACACACACACACACACACACACACACACCCCCTCTCTCTCTCTCCTGCACGCTCACTACACGTGGCTGGCTGGTGGTGCCCGTTAACGGCGGCAGTTTAGTGAACGGGAAATGATACATGACAGGTCGCTTACGCACCAAATCACCCCCCTCCACCCCTCTCTCTCTCTCGGGCTCTCTCTCTCTCACACACACACACACGCACGCACACATCTTTCCCTCTCCATCCCTCCCACTCTTCCCATCTGCGCTTGGCACATTTACTCCGTCACGCATATCTTGAGTTCACTTCAACCTGTGACAGTGAGCAGTGGGCTTATACATTTCGTTTTGCCATGAATACAAATGGCACAGAGCATCACACAAATCAAAGGACCATATGTCTAAACCATGAGGTTTTTCCCCCGGTCACAACAAATGCTCCAGAGACTTCTCCTGACTCCTGATCTTAAATTATTTGCTGAGTGTCTCTTTCTCCCATATCATGACAATGAGGTTTTGTTCAACTGTCCCTAAAGTTTTGTTTTTGTTTCAGTTGTGGAGCTGTGGTAATGATCTTACTATCACATATCCCATACTGAAAAAAACCCTAAAAATTCTTCAAGAATATGATAATTTCTATATACAGAAATTTACTAAAAAACATATTTGTACATATTTGTGACACTGATGATTGGAAATATTTTTTCTTCCTATGCGCTGTTAACATCTGCTGCAAGTATCTATCCAAAATTTAAAACCTATTTTCGCCACTGACTATAGCCTACAAATCTCTATGCATATTCTGAAATAGATGTGAAATGTATTTTTTTTTTTTTGCAGTAGTCTACGATATTCCATCTTTATAAACAGCCTAAAGATCTTAACTTACCAAACAAGTCGCTCGGAGTGTGCGTGGAGGGTGTGCTGGACGGAGACACACACACACACACACTTCAGTCAGTAGTTGATGTGTGAAGTGAAGTGTCCCTCCTCTCTAATGTCTGTCCCCGTCGAGCCCGCTGTCCTCTGGATGCAACACAGAGCGGCTCATACTGCCTCAGTACCTCAGTCCTCCGTTTAGAAACTGCAACTGCTGCTGCCGCTGTATCTCACTGGCAGCTGCGAAACACGCGCTCCCTCTACCTCTCTCTCCCGTGTGTGTGTGTGTGTGTGTGTGAGGCGACAGGGCGGTCTTCACTCATCCTCTCTCCTCCCTCGCTTCTCTCCACACAGGCTGCCTAGAAACACAACAACACTAGAAGGGTACTCGGAGAGCGCAGACCTCCGCCAAGGCCAATAGTCCAGTCTTCTATGATATGCAAATGTGCAAACGCAACTAATACACGGATCCGCTCCAAAATGTAATGGGTTCTTCCTTGGCCCATGCTACACCCTTCCACGAAGTTTCACGAAAATCGGGCCAGTAGTTTTTCCGTAATCCTGCTGACAAACAGACAAACGGCACCGAATACATTACCTCCTTGGCGGAGGTAATAACTATAGTAGCTTAATCCTATAATACATTTAAGGATACTATAGAAATGCCTACAGCAAAACTATAAGTCCCTATAGAAATGTTATAGGATTAGTGATACCAAAGGCGATTTAAAAAGTACAATAAAGTACGACAAGGTCACTATAAGCTCACTATTGAGCAGCACAGACACACAATAAGTCCCTATAGGAATATTAGTGATTTTTCCTATAGGGAAGGGGATGGATGGGGGTAAAAAACATTAATTTCAAGCAAGAGAACATTTATTTCAGACCAGTGATGTTTCCAATTATTTATGTGGTCCACATGGTCAAAGTGGCAAAGGTAGCTTTGGTTCAGTGTGTCAGTGTGTCACACGTGGGCGTGGGGCTCCTGTCTCGTGGCGGTGTTGCCGAGGTTGTCTGGCTACTTGTTTGTGTGTTATGGAGGTCGCCTTTGGAAATTCATATTTCATAAGGAGCGATCCAGACTTATCCATAATTCAGGAACGTCTGACTGGGGGTGGGGGGGTGTGCAAGGGCTGGACAGGGCACCCTGGGGAGCCCAGTCACACCACCAGACTGTGACAAAAACAAAACGCTCTGTGACCAAGAGATGATGGGCTTGTTGCCAAGGCAGACAGTCAACCCAACCCTGACTGAAAACCAGCCACCGACTGACAGGCTGAAGCAGGCTTGGAGCGGCGGAGGTGGGGACGCTGCAGTCTGCCACTCCATGGAGACCAACATCACCTGCTAATTGAGAGGATGAAATAAAGAGAAAGATCCACTGAATCTCCACAACTTGATCAAGTGTCTCCAAATACAGATGATATTTTAACACAAAACACCACCTTCACAGACTGTACAAGAGCTTGAATGATAACTTAATTCAACCTTTATTTTTCCTAACAAAAAAATCCAAACCACACAAACACTTCAACTGTAACAGATGAACCAAACAGTGAGATGCCGAGGCTCTCTGAAGAACATTTCTATCAATACAATCAGACGTCTTAACTGCAGTACACAGGCAGGTACCAAGGACCCTGAGATCAATGCCCAAATAAAACTATGTAGAACTGGGTCAAGGGAAAGAAATCCAAACCAGTGCTGTATCTCGAATGCTAAATGTTGTGCATCTTCAATCACACAAGGTTGTCCTTCACAAGAAAGTTAAACTCAAAATGAATATAGTGCACACTTAAAAATAAAAAACGTAATAATTTATCACTTTTATAAAGTCACAAAAATGCTTAGTGTAAAATCACCTGCCAAAAAGTGCAAAGGGGAGAAACAAAACCAGTACAAAGTGAACTATATACAGTGAACTTCAATAAAAACAAAAAAAAAGAAACACAGATGTGATGGAACACGCTACATTGGATCATGTCCTTAATTTCAAAGTGGATTAAAACAGTTTTCCACTCTTCCATATATATAAATTGATTGATGACTATGGGAAAATTGATGCCGTGATTCTCCTCGAGCGTGAATGCTTGGAACGGTTTGAGAAACATCGGTCACAGGACGAGTCATTTCAGAGATGCGACGTGCTGACGGATCATCAGCGTGCCACAACATACACACTAAACACCTGTTCTGTGGAACCCAAACTGAAACTCTGGCATTTGACCAGGACAGGAATTCAGTGACGCTGAAAAAGGTGACAAAATCGGCATGAAGGCTGAATCGACACCCAGTGAAATAAAATAAAGAGCACAAAATAAACAAGAGTGCTTGAAACTAATGTGACTGTCAAATGTGCCCTTACACCACAGTAGATTAGTTAATAAAGTTTCTTAATCAGAGGAGCACTGGACCTGAACTGGAGTTAAAGAAGAAAAGTTAAGCATATCAACGCACACTACAATGCTGAAACAACCAAACTGCTGTCAAAACATTGTTACAGTATATATTTATATATATTCTATGTACAGAGAGTCCTGCAGAGGCCAGAAAACCCCCACCAAACTAACATTTAAAATAATTCCAACATAAATAATAAAACATAAAATATAAATAGGCACAAAGGGTGAGCTTAAAAGTCTCTTCCATCTTTTGTTTGGGATAATTAACAACAAAAAAGCAAACAAATGAAGAATGGTGAGCCCATCTATCTAGTACAGTGAGAGTGCTCTTCTCTTCCTGTGTGACTGTGGCTGTGATCCATGTGAGTTAAAAGCAGTTCAGGACCATGGTCCCGGCCAATCACGGCTCGCGGTCAGAGTGACCGTGACCAATCAAGTACAGGTGATGGTGGCGAGCTGCCGCAGTCTGTGTGTTAAAATAGGTCTCAAAAAGCCAGGGGAGGGAAGGTAAGAGAGAGGAGGGCATTCTGGAAACACTCCAAGATGTCTTGTGTTGCTTCCAGTTGTCCTGAACGTCCGGACGCCGTCCTGTCTCCATTTGGACTCACTGGAGCCACGCCTGTGTCCGAGGGAGCACAAGAAGAAGAAAAATCACACCACAAGCAGAGAGAATGGTTCCCCGTTTCAATCACACACCCCTTATGATTCAAGTCGAAACGGTGCAATCAATACAGTGAGGACTAGAAAACAGTTGTGCTGACCGTTTTAAAACCTATCACCCAAATTGTTGGGATTTAGTCCAGAACCCCGTGTGAGGAGGTGCAGTGAGGACAGAAAAAGAGCGGACCACAGCTGACAACTTGGACAAGGCTGAAGAGAGGGAACAGACACCAAAGATGAAGGAGGAGAAATGACAGGAGGAGCAGAGAGGACGAGAGACGGATGAGGGAGGTGTAAGCCAGGGATGGGAAACCACGTGCCATGAGGTTTCTGAGAGTCTGCAGGTTCTCATTCCGATGTCACTGATTAGTTCCCCCTCTCTGGTTGAAGGTGACCTAATCAGTGAAGTCAGCTGCTGTGGTGTTTGGTTGGAACGGAAAGCTGTAGACGCTCGGCCCCCCGTGGCACTTGGTTGCCCATCCCCGGTCCAGGGGGTGGGGATGACAGAGCACTACGTTTGGAGTAGTGTTCTACCTGGCGGGCGGCTCAGTGGCCTGTGGACTACAGCACAGTCAGCAAAGTCTGGACTCCACAGTCCACCAAGCTCTGGAAACGGGGTATCACATCACAAAATGAGCCGGCTGAAAACTATCAAGAGTGATGCTTAAAAGACGTGACCGGCTGCCATAAACACACTCCCAAGACACATCACTGCAACTTCCACAAATGTAGTCAGTCCATCTTTCCAAGTACACCAAATATACCTTCTACAGTGGAGGTACAGAAGAATGCAACATCGATTCAAATTGCTCATTCCTCAGCTCATTCTGCGACCAGACAACGCCATCTAGTGGCACTCACATGAACAATGCAGACTGTAGACAAGGAACACTGAATGAACACATGGAAAATGTGCATGCACAAGTTTCTCACCCCATAGAGGACCATGTAATCACCCATACTGGAGTTATGAGGTTTTCACATAACAGAGATGTGTTACTTCAAAATTTGGCTGTACATCACTGACACCACTCTTTGTCATGTCCCCACTGTGATATGCAGTCCAGTGTTTCCCCTAGAATTTTTTTCAGGCCTGGTGGTACGCACCGAAAAAACCCTAAACAGACGGGGCGCGCGGGATGGCATATTGGCACGGTCGGCTTCGGTCAGATGGCGCAGCAGGCGGTCTGCAATTTATATTTGCGTTCCAAATTTTTGTTCGCTTGGTATATTCAAGACTTAAAATAAAGTGATCACAAGGAGAGGATGACTTAATAAGCTGCATTTATTGCATAAAAATAAGCTGTGTAACCTATGACCTTTGCAAAACATTAGCATTATCACCTTTGCAAACATTAACATTATGTCTTCCATCTTCTTAATTTCTCCCTTTCTTCACAAACTCCCTCATATCAAAGCTGTCACGTTTATTTGTTTGTTTTCTCAGCAAGAGTCGTGACTTGTGATCAGGCAATAATTAGGAAAGCCTAGGGGACCTAGATCTCTCTCTCTCTCTCTAAATAATGACATGACATAATGCCTAAATAAATTAAATATACAAACCTAAACATGTATCCTTGTTTACTTTTGTGGTAATTCAGTAACAGACGCAATTTTCAAAAGGCTAGTGATAATTCAAAACCAGAGAGACCATCATCCTACAATGTGTTGCATTTAAAACTTGCATTAGTACAGATGGATTCATCAACAACAACAGTGAAGACCCTGGTAAGTTGATCATTTAATATATTTGTGCTTCTGTGGTGATATAATGGAGATATGACCATCTATAGTGTTTTCTATGGTGTTTTCCTGTGAAATGGGCGCCGCGGCACACGGAGAAAATAGACCAGACGCCGAAACTGCCGCCAGTCTGAACGGTCAAATCGGTTAACATGGGCGCCAAAAGGAAACTGGCTGCGCTTCCGCATGCGGTCTGAACCCGGCGTTTAGGACACGGTGTGATAGCAGTGGCACTCGCATCGCGTCAAGAGTTTCCCAGGCAACGACACAGAGGTTGACTCACGTTTCGGAACAGTGCTGCACAGAGGCTCCCAAACGCAAATGATTATTGATTTCCGAATGAATGAATATTTGGTGTTATTTTTGGCATTAAAATAATATTTTTTTGGCCTGGCGGGGGTTCTCGTTGGCCCGCCAGGCCTGTACAATTATAGGGGAAACACTGCAGTCACCTGATTGACAGGCCGTATCCTCTGGTCCGTGGTCCAGTGAGGTGGAGTGTACTGTGTGGGAAGGAGAGGGGTCAAAGGTCAGACAGAGGGCAACAGACCAACACAGACTCATCTCCACCAGGGGGAAGCGGAGTGGGGGGGACTGGGGGTGGGCAGAGGAACAGGTGGACCTTAACCAGGCTGAGGCCTTCATCTCATATGCAGGACCATATGTGCTCTGCCTGGGAGACCCTGCACCGCATGCTGTTTGCTGGTGTGTGTGTGTATGTGTGTGTGTACCTGGTAGGCGTAGGCGTTGGCGTTCTGTGCGTAGTTCATGGGCATCTGTGGGATCATGACCCCTGCAAAGCTGGAGTAGGAGTAAGGCTGCAAAGAGAGCCAGGGATAAACATCAAAACCACAGTGCGGGGAAGTGTGTTTGTGTGGTGAGTTGCGTTTGCTGAGCAGATGTTAAAATCCATACTGACTACGCCGTCTCTTGGAGAGGACTGGAGGTCAAGGCTACAGCAACGAGCAACTACGTTTCTCTCATGTTAGTGAGTCTGCCAAGGCTGCATCTGCACCTGCTAATGTTTTTAGCAGTTGGTATTCTCTGAATAATTCACCAACTCTGACACCATTTGGCTATGATGAATTCCTTCACAGGGAGGATGTGATAAGGTCCAATTAGCTCACTTCATTTTAATGTCTACAGTGGTAAATTGATAGCACATTGATAGACTGTTCTCCAACTTCAATAAACTTCACTTTATCTTATTGAATATGATAGAGAGAATAGGAAGGCGTGTATGATAGCATAATTATACACCACACAATATATCTGTTTATTTGGCCTGATGAGCCATGGTCACAGCTCACTTTTTGCTAATGCAATCTGCCTGCCTTGTGCAATGAGATTCTGGAAAGCTTGTGTGTGTGTGTGTGTGTGTGTTACCTGATTGTAGGGGTTGCCTCCATTGAACACGGGCGAGGGTTGTGCCATGCCCCCTCCCGCAGGCGAGCAGCAGGCACAGTAGATGTACTGGGTGGGGCTCATCCAGGGAGCTGGGCCAACCAGGCGGGACGGAAAGGACCCTGGATGGAGTAAAACATCAAAGGACAACAAGAAACGTATGTTTAGTGTTAAAATCTCCTAATTGCACTGGTCCCCTCTAATTCTTCTGGGAACCATCCAATAAACTGACTAACGTCCAAATTAAGTTAACTGGAATACATACGAGAGCTCCTTTCTTTCATGATGGCAGGGCCCAGCTTGAGTTTCCGCCCCTTAAAACTGATCGGTTGCTATGGCAAAAAGTGTAAACAGAGGAAATGTTACTCCTAGCTAGGGTTGGGTATTGTTTGGATTTTAACGATTCTGATTCCGATTCTGCTTATCGATTCCGGTTCTTAACGATTCTCGATTCCGATTCTTTGAGGGGCGGGGTCAAAACAGGTCACATGCTTATTTCACAGAAAAAAACTTATTTTTAAAAACCTTTACACAAGTCATATTCAGTCATATTCATATTCACAATTGACTTCATACAGTTTATGGAACCTGTAAATTAATTTCATACAGTTTAATTTGGTTGCTGTTATTAAATGATATATGATTCAATAATAATCTGTTCATTCTTTTTTCATTCACTGTACTGTAACTGTAACACTGAAACCCACTGAAATGACAACACGGCAACAGTCTAAAAACCAATTAATTTACAGTTTAGTTTAGGGAGCTGCAGCCCATGTGGGTGTTGACAAGAGAGAAGTAGGAACGTCTGTGCGTGATGCTTGGTGCACTTGCATAATTGCAACCGAACCAAATAACAAATATACAAAACTCAAACCCTGGTCCAGACTAGCAGGTATAAAAACTCCCTAAATTAAAAACAGTTCTTGTTGAGAAAAATAAGCATATCTGCCTTCTCAGGCAGTATGCGCAAGCGTTCGGCATAGATTGTGTCTCCCACAGTGGAGAAAACCCGTTCACTAGGTGTAGAGGAGGCCTGACACATAAATATGAAAAGGCCATGTCTGACAGTAAAGGATAAGTCATTCGCAGGTTCCACCACCAGGCAGCAGGGTCATCAGATGTAACGGTTGGTGGCATATCCTGATACATCTGCATCTCCTTCTCTGCCTGGTCCTGGATGGACATGGACTTCTGCTGTGACGTCACCTTTTGTGCATCCTCATCGGCAAAAAGCTCCTCCAGTGGAGACATTTTAGAACTTTTGCAGGGAGGTGGTTGCTAAACAGATAAAGAACAGGCTTATCACTAAAAAAGTGAAAACATCCATTAAAGGCATAGATCATGATTAAGATTAAGAACCTATCAAATATAATTTCAGCTATCATATACTTACATTCTCCTCTTCCTCGCTCTCCACTCCTTCCTCATTCTCATGGCTTTTCTCGGACAGCATTGTGACATCACCATCTTCTCCACGATCATGCTCTGTTGACTGCACAGAACATAATTGGCATTTAGATCAAACATTTTAATGACTGAGGAGGAGACGGTATATATTTGTGCATGAATGACATTTCACCTGCTCAGAGTCAGTCAGCTTTCCAGCCAGTAACTTCCCCTTGATCCGGTCCCAGACAGTGGCACTGTCGTCCATCTTTTGTTTGAAGCGTGGGTCTAATGCAGTGGCCACTTCAAGAAAGTTCCACGTCATCACTCTGTAAAACATAAATATTCTTTAAATATACGATTAACTCACAGGAATAGAATTATTTCATGTATTCTTCATTAATTTCTTTATAGCATATAGTGTATAAAACTCAGATTGATGAAGTCCTCTGCCTTCTAGGGCTGTCAAAATTGGCCAAAAATGACTTTCGAATATTCCTTCTAAAAAAAACACAGATTTGAACCATTCGAATATCTATTTTTGCGTATTATGTCCATAAGAGGGCAAACCAATACAACGAGAGACATAACTACTTGTAAAGGTATATTTATTTCAACATAAACATGTCTTTTAAAAGATCTACATACCTACACATTACAAAATAAACAAATAAAATAATGTCCTATACCGTAAAACTTCATTTAAAGTCTCTCTCTCTCTCTCATTATCAACTGTGACGGCCACTACTCTGCCATGACAAGTCCTGTCTGGGCTGTGTAGACAGGTTTCGTTTGGAGCACTTTTTGCCTCATTTTGCCCTCCACTAAATAGTGTGCTGTTACAGTAAGGTAGTGGTCTTGAGCAATGCTAGTCCAGCCGTCACTAGTGAGGGCGATGTAGCGACTTCACTAAGCTCAGAGATTATATTGGACTTTTCTATCTGGTACCAAAATGGGAGTAACCGATTTGCCAAATAGTGTACTTGGGGTTTATAGAATTGATCATATCCCTGCAAACACAAAAACAAACATAACATATAATGTTACTGTAGGTCAGGGGTGGGTAGCTAGCTAGCTAGCTTAGCTCTATTCTTATCTTTGCTTACCTAAATGTCGGTGCTTCAACATCTGAGAAGGGATGCAGCCTTTTCACCACATAAGCTGTGACTTTTCTGTGGCACTCCTCAACTTTCTCCGCTGACATCTTTCCCTTTGCCGCTAAGGTGAATGGAGTGTGACCTCGTGGGATCGCTGGCTTGTTCGCTAGAGCAGTAGGCCGGCTACTACTAGCAATCTGCGACTGCGAACATTCATCTACGAAAAAATACATTACAGTATTTGCACAAATTTGACACAGTTTTTAGCAATTCGATCAAGTATAGCTAGTTTGCTGTCTCGCTGTTAAAAATAAGACAAACGTTATTTAATTTTCACTTACCCGATTGCGACGAGGTGCTGGCTGTTGGCTGAGGGTTGACTGAGGACGAGGCATGTGAGGGAGAGGGAGACCGGCGCAACACGTCAAACACGGTACACTCGTCGATTTGTACACCATGCTGGCGAAGGTGTTTTGCCATGTTAGTAGTGCATCCTCCCTTGCACGAAATAAGTTTGGCACAGGTGTTGCACTGTGCCGTCCCGTCATTTTTTCGAACAAAATGAAGCCACGCTTTTGAGCGCCGCTTGCTGTGGTCCATGATGGCGCACGGCTCTACCCAGACTCGTGTGCTCTCGCTGCTCGCTACTCTTATTGATCTTCCCACAAAACAAAAACAAAATGTATCGCTTTGCGCAGCGTCGTCCAGTCCAGAAAGAGCACCAGTGTGTAGCTTAGGAGACGGGAAGACATGCATACATTCAACTCGCATACAGGCGCAGCCGCGCAGACGGAAACTTCTTCTACGTTGGTTTTACTGGCGGATGACAAACCAAAGGTGCATGCCGCCACCACGGACACTGAAACTAGCGCGAGTGAAATTTGTTTAGGAACCGATAAGCAGAATCAAAATAAAAATTTCTTAATGATTCCTTTGGAATCGGAATTTTGGAACCGGTTCTAATTTGGAACTGGTTCTCGATGCCCAACCCTACTCCTAGCTGTACAAGATAAACAACAGGACAACAGTTCCAAAGAAATACTACTTGCTCTTACCTCAATGATCGTCTGGATGTTGACATCTTCACTGAAGTACACAAACCCATACCTTGGAAAGAAAAGAGACTTAACATTTAGTATTGTCAGAACACAAAACATTTTAACTTCAGTACCAATACAAATATCCAGTAAAATACGAAATTAAAACTGGAATAAAGTAACGAAATGAACTCATAAATAATATCATGCATAAAGTCATGAAATGCAGTAGTCAAACAATCACCCCATTAACTGTAATACGCATTTTTACCCACCAACTGAATTGGGAACTTAAAACGTGTTGCACTGGAGAACACGTTACTTAACAGAGCTGCTGCCTAAAACAACACTCTCATCACAACAGTCAGCATGGACCACCCAAGTCATTTGGACCAGGCAACAAACAAAACAAATTTATGCATAAATAAATTTTAAAAAGTTGACATTTTTATGCAACTGTCCATTTGGCTATGACATTTTTATATAGTTTGGAGACAGAAAATGCATCAAGCTGCATTTTGACTGAGATGGTAGTTCTGTCACTCATAGAACAGACAGATGTCTCGACACGACTTATAGTGGGGCAACAGTACGAGTACCAATAACAGGCTCAAGCTAAAGCACTTGTAATTTGTCTCAGTGAAGGTCACAGATAAGTGTAGTGACAATTTAAGTGAGTCTTTTTCCCTCCACAGAGAGAACAGTGCCATTTGATAAGATATACACTCACATTATATTTAAAATGTAATGGTCTGTAAAAAGATCTTGTTGTAGCCAAAATTGTCAATATTAATAAAACTGGTACACGCTGGCAATTATTCAAAATAAAGTACTGATACTTGGGCGTCTCTAGACAGCGAAACTCACCCTTTGCAGATCCCTCCTCGGTAAGTGATAATTTTCACTTCCTTGACAGCACCAAACTTTGCAAAGAAGTCCCGGATTTCGCTTTCATCCACCTAAAAAGTGTCATGAATTACAGGTTTAAAACAAAATGGGGTGGAGTGGACATACCTGACCATGTTAACTCCAGTATGTAGCACACATGTGCACTGTACAGATCAAGTACACTGCACAATCCGATTTTACTCACCTTCATGTCAATCCCACCAACAAAAAGTGTGTTGGGAGTCAGTTTGCCCTCAGGTAGAATGTAGCCATTTGACAGCTTCAGGGAAGGTGAAGCTTGATAGCTGCTACTTTGTTTGTGGATATCCTAACAAACAGCACACGTATGTTTTTGTATGAACGTGAGCAATAACATTATTTAACTTATATTTTTCCAGAAACCAAAGACTTGAGCATGTGATAAAGTTGCATTATCTGGAACGGCTTCACAGACAATATAGTAATGGTGATTGTGAGAGCATTTCTGGGGATAAATGTACATTTTCTGGTTAATAATTTTAAGCAGAATAAAATAAAGGTCATCTGGACACAAAAACAAACGAGGACCTAAAAATCAACCATTATCACCAAAAAACAACATTCATTGTATATTGAAATGCTCCAAATTTTGAATATTCATAACAGATATTAATGGTGTTTTCCTCTAAAGCTAACATTAACCCCGGCTTGGCATGTGCAAGGAGAAAGTCTTCTTTTAGCTAACACGGCCAATAAAAAAGACCATTATAGTGGCTAATTTACTGCTAATATTAACACGGTCTATTTTGACGTCGACTTGTAAGCCAGTGATCTTTGTCCACCTGGTAGCAGGTTATTGCGATTGACGAAATTGTTTCGGTCTAAAGTCGGCGGTCACTAAGCTAACGTTAGTTGTGAACAAATAAATCCCACACTAAACGCTGTTAGCCCCCGCTAGCTACCAGCAGTTAGCTAGTGCGCCTTTTTTACGGTTCATCGGACATCGTTGGCTAACTTGGCGAACTTACCTAACACGAGAAAGTTAGGTTATCAATCAATCAATCAACAAATACAATCAATTAACCATGGTCTTTATATGGCTGCTAATGCAATAACAAAATATCACGTAAAAGTGTCAATCACTTACCATATCTAAAACCATTAAAACGAATAAATTAGCTACACACTCCGAGGCGCAAACAAAGTTGCCGCTTGTTCTGCCTGACAGTCAAGGCTGCTGAAGGAGCCAATAGGCCCTTTTCACAATGACGTCAGTTAACTTCCGCTTTTCCGCGAAGCAGTGTGTCTTTACTTCCGTTTTACCGCACCGGAGACTTCTCCAGAAAATGCAGGAATGCTCAACAACCACTCGAAGTAATTTCGAAAGGTAAAGTTAAGACTAATGATGTTTACGTATTTACAGTCGTTTTTTCTTGGTAACGTTATCGATCATTTCCAATTTACCATTCTGTAACTGCCTTAGATGGTTGGGAAAGTAGGCTAGCTAGCAGCAACTTTAGCAACAGGTAAAATAATTGCTGCCTGCCTGTGCTCTAACAAGTTTACTTACGCTTTATGTTAAGCGTTTACTTTTTATATTAATGTATAATCACTCACCTCTTCCAACACTGTTGTTTAGAATAGCTTGATAGATACTGACTCTTAATCAAAGCTAAATGCTAAACCATTTCCATATGCTGATGTGATTCATCATTTTGCTCTTTCCTTTCTCCCTGTGTCCATCTCTCTCAACAGCAGCCCATCCAACAAGCATGGCACAGTCATCAAGAAGATGCTATTGCAGTGTTCCTTGTTGTTCTAATAACAAACAAAAATTTCCCTATTTGAGTTTCCACGATTTTCCTGTGGACGCAGAAATACGTGCCCGTTGGGTGAGGGCGATCAAAAGAGATGAGGGGCCGAGTTTCAAAATCCTTCGTGGGAGCACCTACGTGTGTAGTCAACACTTTGCCCCAGAGGATATATATACATCAGCCAGTGGACGAATCCGGATTAAACGAGGAGCAGTGCCATCTAGATTCCACTGGAATGACTGTGGTAAAGGTAGGAGGACAGTGTTAATAGTGTGTCAGTGTCACAATAATTTGTTATATTAAGTTATAAATATTACAGTGCCTTACAATTCATTATAATATATTTGTTTGAAATACATAAAGAAAAAATACATGTATGAAGGTTGAGTATTGAGTTTGTTTTGCATTTGCTTTTTAATACAGCTTGTATTAATCCATACAAAAAATGAAAGCATAATAAATTGTCCTGTTGCCATATAAAGCATTTGTGATGTCATGTTAAATTTTGTGATATTTTTGGGGACTGAAAAATGATTACTAAAAATGTATCATGACAATCAATTGTATCAACATATTTCACACCTCTAGGAAGAGGCTCACAAGCTCGGGAGTCAGTTTACCAGCGAGCAAGAACGCGCCGTGGTGCTGCTGTCCTGGATGACTCTCAGGAGATGCCTGTCCCAGGGGACAGCACAGAGGAGGCATTGCCTGCAGGTGCAGTGGAAAAAGATCATGACTATGCCTGCCATCCTTCTCCTGGTTAGTATTACAAAAAAGAGTAACAGCTTATTCTGTCTTGCAGAAAAAATATATGGCAGTGAATTACATTGTAACTATCTTGTAGTAGTATTCAGAGCAGCTGGACTTGCTGTGAAAAGACTTGAAGATGTTTCGCTGCTCATCCAAGAAGCTTCTTCAGTTCTACTGACTGGTGGGGATGTGTCTCTGGGGTGACACACTTAAGAAGGTTAAAAAGGTCAGACATCCCCACCAGTCAGTAGAACTGAAGAAGCTTCTTGGATGAGGATCAAAACTTCTTCAAGTCTTTTCACAGCAAGCCCAGTTACTCTGAATACTACTACAAGATATGAACATGACCTGGATGACAGAACCTCCACAGACATTACATTGTAAACTTCATTTAATTTTATTAGTCTCTTCACCTCATAAGAGAAGAGTCAAGAATTATTGTCAAGCTCACCAACAAACAGCATCCAGTAATGAAGACTGAGTGAAAATGGATAGATGGATGAGTGATACCTATCAAGGTGTATGCTCTTTCTTCCCCTTAAGGTAAACTGGACGGTGCCACTCAGAGAATTCAAGAGTTGGAGCTGCAAGTTTTGTCACTAGAAATTGAAATCCAGCAGCTGACAGTTAAGAAGCAGCAGCCACTGATTTTCAAGTTTTGTATCACAGATGAGGACTTTCGTTACTACACAAGATTCAGCTCAAAGGAGGTCTTCACTGTGTTTTGGGAGTCAGTTTACCCCTCTGCTTCAAGGCTTGTGTACTGGTCCAAGGCACAGCGAACAGCACAAGATACACCTAGCCCTCAGCGAAAACTTCCACTCATTGATGAATTCTTCATGTTTCTCTGTCGCGTTGCAGCTGGGCTTCAGGAGAAAACCTTGTCATCCATCTTTGAGGTCAGCTTGTCTACAGTTAGTCGCGCCATCTTAACGTGGACTAGCTACCTTTACCAGGTTCTTGGCTCGCTACAATTGTGGATGACAAGAGAGCAAGTGCAGGCCACAATGCCTGACAAGTTCAAGCTCTACTGCCCTCTTGTGAGAGTGATAATAGACTGCACCAAGATCCGCTGTGAAACAGCATCCTCCCTCTCACTACAGTCGGAAACTTTTTCCAACTATAAAAATCACACCACCTTTAAAGGTCTGATTGGCATCGCTCCATGTGGGGTTATCACATTTGTATCCAAACTGTACACAGGCTCCATCTCAGATATAGAAATAACTCGGAAATCACAGATCTTACAGTTACTTCAGCCAAGAGACGGAGTAATGGCCGACAAGGGTTTCCTGATCGAGAAGATGCTGTCGGAGGTGGGGGCAACCCTCATCATCCCTCCACTGAAGAAATCTACTCAGCTCAGCATGGAGGACACCCAGAAGACCCAGGCTATTGCCCGTCTGAGGATTTTAGTAGAGAGGGCCATACGCAGGGTGAAGGAGTACCATATTTGGGATGGGCTTGTTCCTCTTTCTATGGTAGGTTCAGTCAATCAGCTGTGGGTCATCTGTTGCCTAATGTCAAACTATCAGGGACCTCTTGATATCAAAGGGGACAAACCAGTCTGAAGCTTCCCCTCCCCTTCAAGTCACATATTTCTTGGATGAGCCTAATTCATTACTGCAATTAGCTGTGTTTGGCACTGTAGATGGACTGTAAATAGAAGTGCTATGTAAATGTTATGTTCATTGGTTATATTGAAAATAAAATATATATGAAATTATCTTGTAAGTTTTTTTAATGTTATATTTTGCATGAAGGTAAGGGTAATTACTGTTTCATGGCTATTAATGAACTTAATGTTGTGAAGCATTCTGTAAAAACTTTTGTAACTTAATTAGTTTGTCCTGAGTAAAATGCCTACATACATCTTTTACATTTAAGGAACAAGAACATTTTTTAAACTTGCATCTTTTTTTAATTTACACATTTGGTAATAAAATATAAGTGGGGGGAAGGAAAAAACTAATAAAAAGCTTCCATAGTGGCTCAAAGCATAATCTAAAACTTACATACAATTCTCATCGCAGTTTACAATTTCAGTCCATTTTTCATTGAAAGAAAAAAAAATGTATTTACAACAGGAATTGCTTCAAATCAATTTCACATGTTGTCACTTGTTCACCTTCCACATTAACCTAAAACTATTTACATGTTATAAAATTCTGCCTCAAGGTTTACAACTTAAGAAGACATCTATGTAGATGTTATGACAGAAATTATCAAGCTTCTGTCGCATTGAGTAGATAAACTCCTCATCCCTAAAGAGTCTCTCAACTGTGAAGTCAGTGTGGGTATCTGTAATGAAATCACACCACTGAAGTCCGCTTAAGGCCAGTTGGCCTTGAACCTGATAATAGTACTTGTGGCTCTTCTTAAGGCAGGCCTGGCCTTTAACTGTGATCAGGTGTTTAACTTGTGCAACATTTTCAACATCGCAACTCTTTACTTCAGCCAGCCCAAATGGTGGTGTTTCTCTTGGGTTGAAGACTTTAGCATCAGGGCTGGCTCCAAGGTGAGGTGCATCAGGGCGGATGATGATCCCACATTGTGTCACAGAGACATCACAAAAATCGGAATATTGCATCAGTATCTCAGGTTCCAGATCCAACCCTCTTTTCATAGCACCTGTCTGAGGAGTTCCTCTCAGAATGCGGGCTGCCAAGGCTTTGGCGGAAGACTCCCAGCGAACATGGCATATTTCACGGAATCTGCTGGCTGTAAGTCGGGGTTTGCGTACCTGGGTCCACAGCTGGCATTCTGACTGCTGTCGGGTTTCTGCTTCAATAGTAGCAGAGATCTCCCGTGACACCTTTAGGCTCTCCAAGTGGCATTGTTGCTTGTAGTTGGGCTCGAAATCTATTGGAAATTTAAAGTCGTAACCGTCAACAGGCAACTGAGGAAACTCAGGGGCACCAGGGTGTTTAATAATGTCTCTACTTATTTCAGGAGGGCACTGATAAGAGAGCACAGACCCAAATGGCACAGGGCCAAATTTAGAGTCCACCAAATTAAGTTCCTCAAGCCCATGCAGCAATTTGCATATCCTCGGTTGTGGACGGATGTCTTTCAGTTTCTCCCCGCTGGCCATGACGTGAGGATCCGGAAGAGGCCCTGACATAAAAGTGAGATATGTCAAGTTTAATTTAGATTTCATTATAATGTCACCCGACCTTTCACACTATAGCAGACACCCACACTTATCACCTCGCTGTACATGTTTGTAATGCAAACTGTCCAAAATAACTCTCTCTTTAAAAGTGTTTGTTAAGCTGCCCCAAACCCTGATACTAAGAATTCATCATAAATTGCCAAAGATAATAATATCTACTGAAGGCCTAAATAAAAAGTAATAAATACTATTCACTGTTACGTTTGTTATGTTAGAAATGCATTAAAATGTTTGTACAGGTGGGGGCTCATTCAGATTCACCAGCATATGCTCTGTACAGTGTGCACTTCACACCAGTCCTGAGACTATTTTTTGTCCTTGCCACTGGTTCACACCGCCATGTCATTTGTAGCCTCTGGTGCAATTCCCTGTAATATAATAATGATGCACAATTAATTGACAAAAGTCAATACAAACTGCTAGTCCAACATCATCAAGTGTAACAAATACTAATATCTGACCTGTGTCCTAGGCCGGTGCCAAGTCTGCAGTGAGCTGGTGCATGACAGAGGCAATGGCACCGTCTTGAAGCCCATGGTACTGTAGTGAGCAGTTTGAAACAGAAGTGCCACTATGTGATTGCATAGTGCTTTCCCAGCACAGCAGGAACATGACATGCACTTCAGTACCATGGGAACCTTTTCAGAATCAAGTGTAACCTGTTAATAGAGACATAACAATGAGTGTTGTTGCTGCACAACATTTTTTACATTTATTATATCTACAAAGAGCAATGGAATATAAACTTAAGGATTACAGTAAGTGTATAAGCTTTGAACATTATTTTTATTTTGACTTATCACACAGAATCTTTCTCAGTCTTTATTGTCCTCAAATAACCCACTTCTGTTTTTAAAGATATGTACAAAGTTGTCTTGGAGTTTAGCTACACAAAATCATTGACATCAGACTGAGAAACACACTGAACTACAGTGGAACTTCGTGGGATACTGCAAAGTCTCTGCAACCGCAGCAAAACACAACAAAAAGAAAACGTAACTCTCTAATCATAATGTTAGATAACTATTCATCTGAGAAACCTGAAGGTAATGAGCCTCCTCATTTTTCTTCATTGACCTGTGACATCGTCCTGTCACTGTCACCTCATCGTCAACTACATTCGAGACTGTGTTCCAATACAATGTTTGGGAGAAAGGGCGCAACATTAGCCATGAATACGTTACTGATTTATCTTACAAGACTCTGTAGCTAACAGCAGTAATATGTAAAAGTGGTTCCAACAAGAGTTTGCGGTCTGTACTACAGTAACCTAATCAAGAACAGGGCCTAAAGACTTTCTTTTTGCAAAACAGAAAGCTAACAGATTGATAATATCAACTACCATTATCCCAGCACCTTCGCTAACGCTTCGCTAGGGCTAGAAAAGACAAAAACACTTACCTTCATAATTAAACAGGTACCGTTCAATGAAGAATTTGTAGCCTTTATCGAGTTTGGAACGTGTCGTAAGCGAAAATTTGTCTGCAAGTCGTTGTACATCATCTAGCCGTATTTGTGGCAGATGTACAAGGGACTGGGTGAACGCCATGCTCCGAGCGGAAGTAAACATACACCGCTTCGAGTCAGAACGGAAGTTGTCTGACGTCACGTGAAAAGGCCCTATTGAAGGACACGCCCAACTCATGCACATGACCAATCTAACATCCTATTATAGCTACTAAATTAAAAGTATCAATTTAGCCTATTTTATAATTTCACATGATCATGCGATAATGTAAACCCACCAGGAAAAGTAGCCAAAAGTAGGTAGTAAAAAAAAAAAAAGTAGTAGTAGTAGTAAGTTTACGTGAAAACTGCCGCTGTCTCGGTCCTTGAACAAAAACAAAATGCGTTTATTTTGGTGGCTAGGTTATCATTAGGTGTATAGTCCCTTTGTTTTGTTTTTTTGTTTTTTTATCATATAAACAAAGCTTGTGGGAGGCAAAGCCCAGAATAGCGGCGCTCTATTAAAAATAGATTTAACTGTACTCTCTGTCTAAAATAGAACTTAATAAAGTGTAGGGGTAAATGCTTTAAAATGTACCCATGTAGAAGTGAAAGAACACAGCAGATTGAGATGTAGTGAGTCACTGTCTAATGTAAGTGCGCGGAGGTCATAAAAAAACGAAATAGTTACCATGAGGGGGCCAGAACGAACATGTCTATGGATGCATCAACTCATATGGCTCATATGGCGTGAGAAATTAATCCATCCTGGATTTAAGGTGTGGAGGTTGAGATTTGGCCCAGTGGTTTGAGTTAAGCTGTACTGAGGTTGGCTGATTCCTGCCTTGTGCAATCCTCTGATTACTATAATCCCACATTTGCATATAGGCCTAGTGCACTCTACTCAACAGAAAGGTGTTGTTCTATGGGCCTACTGTTTATGCAATACTATGGCACAATGCATCCAAAATCATTATATCCAACATACAGTGTGTTATTATATACTGCATTTGGAATGCAATATTTGTAATTAGTTGAATCAGTTGAATATACTGGTTTGTTGATTGATGAATAGCATTAACCTATATCCCACTGAAGTGAATTCTACAAATATCACCTTAATGAATCATTATGAGATTACACTCCCAGAGTTGTAGAGAATGTGAATTTGACTGTCATCTCTCACATGAACTTCTGAAGGACACCTTTCTTAAGACATGAGATCAGCACAGTACAGTGACACCTGATGAACTAATGGCATGAAAACGTGACAGTGATACCTGATGAACTTCTGAATTCTTTTAATTGCTTTTAATTACTTCTGTCTGTTGATGGATGATTCCTCTGAATTTCAACACCAAGTCAAGCTCTTGGCTGACAACAGTCAGAGGGTGTCGACCCTGCGTATTGCGTCTGATGAGGAAGATGAATCAGATGAAACGGTACAAGCCATTCTGGTAAATGATGGTGAAGCTAAACAGCATCTGACAGAAGCTCTGAGTAATCCTGTGACGAATGCTCCTGGTTTCAGCAATGACGACCAGCCTGCTGCGAGCCAGATTGTGTCTCCTGATAGCAGCTGTAGTGACACAGCAGCCCGTAGCTGCAGCCTGTCTTTGCCGGTCCAGAACACCTCCTCCGACTTGGACCAGAACCAGCAGCCAACTGGGACTGACAAGTGGCCTGCCTATCCCCAGTACTCCATCATCCCACCAACCTCCAAAATATCTCCTTTCGCTGTGGAGAACCTCCAAACCTGCTTTGTCACCCTCAACCTCTACTATGAGACTCAGTCAGACTCCAGCTGCAGCTCTGTCCTGAGTGGACAGAAGCCTTCAAAAAAGAGGAAAGGGGAGGAACAGCTGGTGGTACCGTCAAAGAGGAAAAAGACCTTGGATTCAAGCTTTGTGTCAACCTCTATACCCTGACTTCAGGATGCCTCCAGCCATTCTACTCTCCAAAAGCCCTCCACAAAGAGGCGCTTGGAAGAATGCGGGGCCAACGGAGAGCTGGAGGATGAATCATGTCCAGAAAGGAAGAGGGCCAGACTGAACGGTCCATATCAGCAGTAGGACTGACTGAGGAGAACAGCACCACAAAGCATCTCTTTTCAACACCTGAGAATGTATTTTATGTTCTTAAATAAACATGCACAACAAGGACAACTGCGTATACAGCATTTATTGTAGTCAATACATTATGTAAAGGTAGAGTTGATAATGAAATGGAGGTCTCTTGACTGGCTGTAGATGTACTGTATGTGATGCTGTTTTTTTGTTAAAATCAATTATATCTAAAGTGGAGGGAACATTCACAACACACACCACATATCAAAACACTCTATCTAGGGGGGTTGCATTGTAAATTAGCCTTTAATGCGTAGACACACAGGACGTTGCCCGGAAGCTATGACCAGATAGGCCTAGCTCAATCTAAGAAAAAACATAGAAAACCACAAAAACTCAAACGTTCGATTAATTTAGCGATCCTAGTTTGAAAATGAGCAAATCACCAAAAAGACTCAAAGACATGAAATCCACGATATATAGTGTTAAATCATGGGTTCTCTAATGTAGTTTTGTGGATGAGACCTTGAGCTGCTGCAGCCATTGCTTTGGTGAATAACTTCAGCCTACAAATAAACTTCATGATATAGTGGGAGGATCCCAGGTGCCTTTGTTTGTGAATGCTCAGGACTGGGTGTCACTCTCACCTATATGACATTACCAGAAGAATGGTGTAAAACTGGCACAAACAATAACAGACAACTCCCTTCTCCTATGGCTCTTTTTATTTGACCTCCTGCTGTATCAGCTTCCCTGCAGGCCTTGAAGAGGAAGAAGCGCTTGGAGCAGCAGCTCACCCAGATTGATGGCACGCTCTCCACCACTGAGTTCCAGAGAGAAGCGTTAGAAAATGGCCACACCAACACCGAGGTCCTGAAGAACATGGGCTTCGCTGCCAAGGCCATCAAGGGCGTCCACCAGAACATGTAAGAGACGTGCAATATAGGATTGATTGTATTTTTGTGAAACCTGCATTCTCTTACTATACCTTAAATCAGTGGTTCTCAACCTTTTTGGCTTGTGACCCCTTAAAATGAAGCGATGGCTTCTTGCAACCCCCTGTCAAAGACAGTCCAACCAGAGAATGATTTTCCCATTTCAGGTTGTTTCATTTGATATCACAGAAGGCCTGAAAACTTTCCAGTATTTCACAAGACAAAAGCAAAAATTAGACAAAAAACAAAAAATAGACATGATGATGAATTTGTATGATAGAAACATGTTTTTTTTTTTATCCCATGAATCATCTCACGAACCCCCAAACTTATCTTGTGATCCCCTGGGGGGTCCTGACCCACCCGTTGAGTGCCACTGCGTTAAATAACTTAAATAGTCTAGACTTAGAGTATAGCACTAGCTGTGGCAGTACCCCTTTCACTCAAATGCTGGTTCTGTTCATGTTTATTTAATTGCACTGAAGACATTTTTGTTCACCTTGCAGATTGATTGACTTATTATACAATGACTATAACAGTATGTGACAGCTGTGAATTTAAAAGACATTTTTGAGTTACAGCGGTAGATGAAAGCTGCAAAGATGTTATTTTCCATTAGCGAATCTTTCCCTTCAGGAATCTATTAATGTTTATGCATAATTGATATAATAAAAGAAAAAAATTAAAAGAAATAAAAATTAAGAACTCCTTGAAGTGAGTGAAAAGCTGAGACTGAGTTTATTGTAAAGTTGGACCTAAAATCTTACCTTTTATCTCTCTCTCACTTATGTGTGCCATTTGCCGCTAATCTATTGACTGCTTTACTACTATTCTACAAAATGCATCTTAAAGATATAATGCTGTTTATGTGTTTTCTTAGGATGAACTGTTGGCAGAGCTGGCAGAGCTGGAGAACAGCATGAAGAGCATGGGCAGACTGCCGAGCGTGCCCACCTCCAAACACACTTCAACACACCCCAGTCACCGCTCATGTAAGTACAACACTGCAAGGACATGATGCATTTCAGGGACGAAAACGTTTTCTTTCACCAGACACTTTCACAGTTTTATCAGAAAAATGTGACTTTCAGATATGAACCTTGCAAAGCAGCTGCAAGCAGGCAACTTACCTGTCACTGTCAAAATTAGCAGTATTTGGCTGGTGGCTGGTTTTCATTTCCAACCTTAATAAGTGTACCCAAACATTTCGATAACATCTAATGTTAATGGTCCCTCCTCTTTTTACAGCATCCAAGAAAAAGGTTGAAGATGATGACGACATGCATATGCTGGCAGCATGGGCAACTTGATGCAGGGTAACACACACATGATATGAAGATTTTTTTATTTTTTTTTAGCTTTTTCTTTTTTTGATAGGGAAAATGAAGTGCCTTACATTATTTTGTAAATGACCTTTTCTTCATGAACTTATACTGCCACTTGCCTGGTCTTATTTATCAAAAATATTTGAAATTTTTAAGTGAAGGATTCATCAAGATGCAATAGATCTATGTTTAAATGCTTCTCTATTCTCCCAATTGTCATTCTCATCTAACCTCCAAAGAATATAGGAGGTTAGATGTTTAATATTACCCCCTAACCGGAATGTGACACGTTTCACTTGCCAGTTTCACTTTTGAATGTACTACCTTTCAGGGTTGGTATGCAGAGACAGCAAATGTTAGAATACGCTGGCACAAGTTCAGGCTCACCTCACACTGCCTTTGACATTGGGTTATACTGATGTAACATTAGCCTGAGGTTACCTGACTGCTAACTTCCCAACTTGCAGAAAGCTACATCAACACAGTCTGCTAAGCGTGGTTAACTTGCTTTGTGGTGGATGGACAAAACCCTTGATTTATTTGATAAGCTGAAAGTTGAGAAAGGTAGAATACTAAACACTAGTGATGTATTGGTAAATAAAAAGGTAAAGTATGACCTCCAGTCGTGATCATTATATAGCAAACAACAACAATGTAAAAGATCTAATTGTATTTTCAGAAAATAATTAACCTTAGGCTATTTTTTGTTTTTCCTCTAAAGACTTGCATCAGTTTGAAGATTATTTTTTATTTTTTTACATAGTTGAAAGTAGAGATAGAGACAGGAAAGAGATGAGGGGAAGACATGTAAAGGTCCTGGGCCAGATTTGAACCCAGGACATTGCGTTTACATGATACACGACCACTAAGCCACTAGGATTCTCCAGTTAAGCTAGTTTCACCCTCCACTGCATCCCTGCTTAACACTGAACGCTTTATCAATCCAATGACTACAGCAGACGATGTTCCTGACCCAGAAGAGGAGGAGAAGAAGGCAGCAGCTGCAACCCGGGTGGCCGACCGTCTGTCCGAACTTCGTCTGGTGCTGCTGGGCCGGAGGTGGCCAGGAAAGACCCTGACGGGCAACACCATCCCGGGCTGAGAGGAGTTTCGCCTGGAGAGAGCCGCCGAGTTCTGCGTGAAGAGGCAGGCGGAGGTGGAGGTGACTGTGGTGGACACTTTGTTAGCCTATTATTTCTTACAAAAATGATAATGAGCGAACCTTTGTGACGCCACAAAGGAAAATCGGCTCGTTTAGACGCTCGGTTTTCTAATATGGATTGTGTGGATTTAGTTGGCTACCGTGCGTTTTGATACTTTCACCATGTTTAGATAGACCATCCAACTCCTTTATAATCAAAGAGGCACGATATGGTTACCTTTAAAGGGCTATTTGTAGGGGCAACGATAATGCTTCATAAGCTTTGTTTTTTTTTTTTTTTTTTTGGTCTACATCAGCTTTAGCAAAGAAAGAAAAAGGATCAAACAAAAAATCCATATAAATAAAATTACAGTTCACTGAAACTATTTCACAGAAGGTATCATTTATTTATTCATTTTGTGAATGCAACGTCAGGGATCTGGCTCTTCAACTGGGTGAACATTTGTGCAGCTCTGTTGAAATCCCACTCATTGTCCTGTAGACACTTTTGGGACCACTCCAGGTTCATGCCAGACTTCAGGGAGAAGGCTGAGAGCATCTCCTGCTGCGGTGCGGTGAGGGTGGGCACCAGGCTGGAAGACGGGGGCGGGAGCCGCAAAGGCTCTGCCGGTCTCCTCTGTTGTGGCCATCCGGATGGAAAGCTGATCGTTCACTATGCGAAAACCAGAATCCCCGGCAGGCACCGTGATGAAGACTCGAGAGAAGGCCTTAGTGGAGTCCCCTGATTTACCGTCCAGTTCTTTGAAAATCCCGCCCGCTGTGAATGACAGTAGTGTATAATTATATATATTTATAATTTACGTTTTTAATACAGGTATATCTTTTGTTAATTAACATAAATATAATTGGGCACATATGTCTAGAAGGACCTGTCTGGTATTTCCATAGCGTAACATGTATTCTTGTGTTACAGTGGGGTCAGGTTATTATTGTTGGTTGCGCTCTGCGCATTACCACGAGAGGCAGACCGCCTGCCGGTTTCAACGGAGGATGTTGTTTTGGGTTGCGTTGCTGTGTGGTGGTGTTTCATGAAGTTGGAATTAAGTGAATACTTATAAAGCTGAAGGTTTCCTTTCTTACTCCCCTTGAGTTAACACGGCCAGTGAGTTCTCAAGGCATGTTTGACGGCATGGATGTGCAAAATAAATGCCTGTAACCGAAAGGACGCCTTGTGTTTGTGATTTTAACCGGAGGGGAGCTACAGTGAGAACTCAGCCTGCTCGACACGAGGTGAAGAGATGATAATCTGCGCCTGCCGTCGACGGAGCTGCAAGCAAGTTTCTCAGAGTTTCACCGAACTCTAGCATCGAACAGATAAGACTGTGCATACACCGTTAACCTAAGCAAGTGGCAAGCGGAGTTCGTGAGCATTGCGTGGTTAAGCCAACAAGAAGTAACACATTTAAAACAAGTTAAATGTTAAGGAGTGGAGTAGCCTCGTCAACTGCTTTAAAGGGACTCTATAAGTGCTATGAATGAAGTGTTCTGGTGTTATGTACATGTTTCTAAGTTCAAGTCATTGCTGATTCCACCAGAGTTATTTACTACTAAGCATTTTTTAAGTGTAAATGACATTTAAAGGGACTAACACAGTATAACCACTGTTGGTATAATTTGCTAAGTGTTGAAGAGAAGTGTTCTCTAATTCATTGCGAGTGAAAATAAGTTCATTTGTATTGTGAAAAAGGTTTTATGACACATTTTAAGTCATTCTAAATCATAGTTAAAACTAAAAGCTAATAAAGCTAAGTTAATTGCATTTAGTATTATCATTGCAATTTAAACCATAGGCTAATTAGTAACATTTAAGCTAAGCTAGTTAATTAAACTAATTTTAGTTACATTTAAGTTTCAAGCAACTAAACAAGGAAACATTTTAAGGTCAATTCAAACAATACTGAAAAATGGCTGAGTATGAAGCCAATAAATGGGACTTAGACAGTAACGGTGACACTGTAGAGTTACAACAGCAGTCTAAAAATCTTGATAATGAACCTTTAGACACAAACCCTCCTAAAGACGCTGAAGTAAGTGTAGAGACCCAAGCTGCTGCAGAAGAAGGACAACGAAGAAGTCAGAGAACCCGGAAGCTAACCGAAAAGGGTCAAGACTTCCAAGAGGGCAAAGTTAAAAGGCTTCAGCATCGCTTCACAATTACTTACAACAAATGGAAAGCTCTTGCTAAGGAGGCTAAGAAAGCGCTCGACGGATCTCTCGCCAGTGAGATCCTACAAGACCTCATGACCAAGATCCGCTGTGCTTCAACAGATGTAAAACAAGTTTATGAAGACTTACGCCAATACATTACCCCTGATGGAGACACCCGCCGCCGAATAGACACTTGTGATGCCGTCTCAAGACAGATCTTGGAATACGCATGGAATCATCTTGAAGAGAAAGACAAAGGTCAAGATTCTCATAAAGAACAAGCATACTGGATTGAGACTGGCTCAGTGTTCTCATCTGCAGCATCCCAGAGGTCCAGTTCAAGCTCTCAAAGTCCAAGGTCCGCAAGCAGCTCAAGCATAAGATCAAGACGTTCAAGCCTGTCCTCTGCAAAGAAACAAGAAGCTGCAGCGGAGCTAGCCGCAACTCAAGCCACTTTGAAGGTCTTACAAGAAATGGAACGTGAGAAACAAGAGCTTGAAAACCTTGAAGCTGAGAACAGACAGAGGCTTGCGCTACAAGAAGCGGAAGATGCTGCAAGACGAAACACATTAGAAGAGAAGTGCAGGCAGATAGAGCGCTTAGAGACAGTTAAGAAGATGAATGCTGCAAAAGCACGACTGCAAGTCTATGAACAAGAAGTGGGCTCAGACAAAGAGATATCAGAGTTGCTCCAAGACTTCAAGCCTAGGCATGAGAAACCTGCACCTAACTCGAGAAGTCTTCCAGTGCATCACGTGGCACCACCACAGTATGCCACACATGTACGACCTGCTATGATGACACAAACTGCCACAAGGGGGCAACCTGCTACTAACGCTCATCAGGAGGATAGCACTACAGCACTTGCCAAAGCAATAGCAGAGTCCATCAATGCAAGCCGTCTCCCAGTACCAGAGCCTTCTGTTTTCAATGGAGACCCACTAAGGTACAAAGATTGGAAAATGTATTTTCAAACATTGATAGGCAGGAAGAACATTCCAGTAAATGAGAAAGTCTACTACCTTCGCAAGTATGTCAGTGGACCTGCAAAGAAAGCCATTGAGAGTTATTTCCTGTTAGGCACAGATGCAGCCTACCATTCAGCATGTGACATCCTGGAAGAAAGGTATGGAAGCTCCTTCGTGATTGCTAAAGCCTTCAGGGATAAGCTCACCTCATGGCCAAAGATAGGACCAAAAGACAGCGTTGAACTAAGAGAGTTCTCAGACTTCCTTCGAGGCTGTCAAGCAGTAATGTCTCAGATTAAGAGTCTTGAAGTCCTCAACGACTGTGGTGAAAACCAAAGAATGCTCACCAAGCTTCCTGATTGGTTAACAGCCAGATGGAACAGAAAGGTCATTGAGATTGAAGAAACAACCAAGGCATTCCCTAGCTTCAGTCAGTTTGTTGAGTTTGTCACAAGGGAAGCCAGGATAGCTTGTAATCCGGTAACCTCTCTTCACGCTCTGAAGTCAAATGATGGTGAAAGGGTGAACACACCAAGGACTCGAAGCGTCGGTGCAAAGGTGCTGGCAAGCAGCTCTGAAGAAAAGCCAGATGCTAAAGGTTGTGTCTTTTGTGAGAAGTCAAGCCATGGCATTCACACATGTCGAAAGTTCATGGACAAGTCGATCGCAGAACGAGTCAGGTTTGTGCAAACGGAAAAATTGTGCTTTGGATGTTTGAAATCAGGACACCAATCAAAGAACTGTGAAAGGAGGAGTGTCTGCGACACATGTAAAAGGAAGCACCCAACATGTTTACATGAAGATCGTGCCAAGGAGGACGGAAAGAAAGAACAATGGGATGATGAACGAAAGGAGAGTGGGAAACACTCAAAGGAGAAAGAAAGGTCAAAGGAAAGGACGGAGTCTAAACAGACCAATGAAACGTCAAATGAAGCAATATCTAACAGAGTGGTGCAAGATATGAATAACACCTACATGTCCACAGTTCCAGTATGGTTGTCCGCAACAAGTAACCCAGAGAATGAAGTTCTCATATATGCACTTCTGGACAACCAAAGTGACACCACCTTCATCTTGCAAGAAAAGGCAGAAACTCTGGACACACAGAAGGAGCCTGTGCAATTAAAACTCTCCACGTTGTCATCCAGAAGTACAGTCATTCCAAGTCAGAAGTTAACTGGGTTGCAGGTCAGAGGCTTTTATTCATCCAAGAAAATCTCTCTCCCAGTAACCTATTCAAGAGAGTTTATTCCTGCCAATCTAAGTCATATTCCTACACCCAAGACAGCAAGAGCATGGTCTCACCTAGAGCACCTTGCCGAAGAGATTGCTCCTTTAATCGAATGTGACATTGGTCTGCTCATAGGTTACAATTGTTCTCAAGCCCTGCTACCCAGAGAAATTGTGTCAGGCAAAGACAATGAGCCATTTGCTCAAAAAACAGACCTTGGCTGGAGTATAGTCGGCTGTGTCAATCCCTGTGTCGACTATGGAGATGCAATTGGAAGCAGCCACAGGATCGTTGTGAGACAAGTGACACCTGATCTTCAGTCGCCTGCTAATCTAACAAGTGAAGTTCGATTCATATGCCGAACACAAGTCAAGGAATTAGTCACTCCACCAGATGTGATAAAGGTGCTTGAATCAGACTTCAACGAAAGAACCGTAGAGGATGCTCACTTCTCTGGAGATGAAGAGGATCTGCGCTTCATATCAATAATGGAGGAAGGACTCAAAATCAAGGCAAACGGTCACTGCGAAATGCCTTTGCCATTTAAGGAAGACAGGCCGAGTCTACCAGACAATAGGAGATGTGCGAATCACCGTCTCAAGTGTTTGAGAAGGAGACTTGAGAAAGACAAGCAATACCATAAGGATTACATAGCCTTCATGAGTGAAACGATAACTCGCGGAGATGCTGAGAAGGTACCAGAAGAAGAAATCGACAAGAGCCCTGCCTGGTACATCCCTCACCACGGGGTGTATCACCCACATAAACCAAGAAAGATACGGGTCGTGTTTGATTGCTCGGCGAAATTTCAAGGCGTGTCATTGAATGACCATCTGCTTACCGGGCCAGAATTGACAAATACCTTGATAGGTGTTCTCTGTCGGTTTCGCAAGGGTCTAGTAGCAATAATGTGCGATATTGAACGCATGTTCCATCAATTTCACGTAAGAGCAGAAGATCAAAACTATTTGAGGTTTCTATGGTGGGACGATGGGGACTTTCAATCCCAACCATCAGTCTATCGAATGAAAGTGCACTTGTTCGGGGCAGCCTCATCACCTGGCTGTGCAAACTACGGCCTCAAACAGATTGCTGCTCAAGGAGAAGGTCGTTTCAATGAAGCATCCATCCGCTTCATCGAAAGAAACTTTTACGTGGATGATGGCCTGACAAGTGTGTCAACAGAAGATGAAGCGATACAGTTAGTCAGCGAAGCAAGGCAGCTCTGCAGCGCTGGCAAGCTACGACTCCACAAGTTCATTTCCAATCGCCAGGAGGTACTTGCATCAATTCCCAAAGAAGAGCGTGCTGAAACAGTAAGAAATCAAGACTTGGCCCTAGGTGAGCCGCAGATGGAGAGAGCCCTAGGTGTTAAATGGTGTGTCGCTTCAGACCAGTTCCGATTCAGAGTAGTTGTGAATGAACGCCCGCTCTCTAGAAGAGGAGTCTTGTCGACAGTAGCCTCCATCTACGACCCACTCGGCTTTGTAGCACCTTTCATTCTAGTCGGGAAGCAAATACTTCAGCAAATGTGCCGAGACAAGATCGGATGGGATGAACCACTATCTGATGATCTACGGCCACAATGGGAGTCCTGGCTCTTGGACCTACAGAACCTAGCTGATGTCAAGATTCAGCGATGCTACCTTCCAGCAAGTTTCAAAGAAGTCCAAAGATACGAACTCCATCACTTCTCAGATGCAAGTGTCACAGGGTATGGAGTATGTACTTACCTGAGAGCAATCAGTGCATCAAGACAAACCCACTGTTCTTTAGTCATGGGCAAGGCCAGAGTGGCCCCCATGAAAGTCACCACAGTACCAAGACTTGAGCTGTCAGCAGCTGTTGTTGCTGTCCGTACAGGTGACCTGCTCAGAAAGGAGTTGGAAATAGAAGATGCTCAGGAATTCTTCTGGACGGACTCAAAAGTTGTCCTTGGACATGTCAACAACGATGCCAGACGATTTCACGTATTTGTGGCAAACCGCATTCAGCGTATCAAGGAAAGTACCAATCCGAGTCAATGGAGACACGTGACCTCTGAAGAAAATCCCGCCGACCACGCGTCAAGGGGCCTCAAAGCAAAAGAGCTCATTGCTTCCAACTGGTTTACTGGTCCAGACTTTCTCTGGCATGACAAGCTTCCCAGCGGAGATATTAAGGTGGGAGATATTGCAGTTGAAGACCCAGAAGTTCGTAAGGCCTTCGTACACAAGACCTTGACAACAGAAGATTCATTGCTCGATCGCTTCCTAAAGTTCTCTAGTTGGACGAGGTTAGTCAAAGCCATCGCCAGACTCATGCGACGTGTTAAAGAGCTTAAGGGTCTGGCATCAAGAACCAATGAAGCCACAAGTCTCGAAGAGAGAAAGGATGCAGAACTTACTATCATAGGCATTGTCCAAAGGACAACCTTCTCTGAGGAAATCCAAAGTCTTCAACACAAGAGGGAGATAACAATCAAGGATAAGGCCAGCAGACTGCACAGATTGAATCCTTTCATGGACAAGCAAGGTATCCTCAGGGTGGGAGGTCGACTAGAGCATGCTGCTTTGCATCCGCACATCAAGCATCCAGCAGTCTTGCCAAAGACTAGCCACATATCAAAGTTACTGATCAAGCACTATCATCAAAGGGTGCAACACCAAGGGCGTGGCATAACAATGAATGAGCTACGATCAAACGGCATCTGGATACTTGGATGTAGTCATGCTGTGTCGTCCTACATCTACAAGTGCGTCAAGTGTAGAAAGTTCAGAAGGTGTACGGAAGAACAAAGAATGGCAGACTTACCCTGTGAACGCATGGAAACAACTCCTCCCTTTACTTATTGTGGGATGGACTGTTTTGGCCCATTCTATGTCAAAGAGGGAAGAAGGGAGCTGAAGCGCTATGGTCTGCTATTTACCTGTCTGTGCTCTCGTGCTGTGCACATAGAACTGCTTGACGACATGACGACTGATGCCTTTATTAATGCTCTTCGTGCCTTCATTGCCCTACGTGGAAACGTTCGACAACTTCGATCTGACCAGGGCACTAACTTTGTTGGTGCAAGACGTGAGTTCCTGGAAGCTGTAAAGGAGATGGACCAAGCATGCCTAAAGCAACTAGGCTGTGAGTTCGTCATGAACCCTCCATCCGCAAGCCATATGGGTGGAGCCTGGGAAAGGCAAATCAGGACAATAAGAAGTGTGTTGACATCCATTCTGGATCAGTCATCCCAAAGACTTGATGGTTCATCTTTGTGAACTTACCTCTATGAAGTCATGGCAATCATAAACAGCAGACCTCTAACAGTACACTTACTCAATGATCCAGCTGGGCCACAGCCTCTTACGCCCAATCACATCCTGACGATGAAGTCTTCAATAGTCTTGCCACCACCTGGAGAGTTTGTGAAGGAAGACCTGTATCTTCGCAAAAGATGGGGTGCAATAGGGTGCAATATTTAGCCAACGAATTCTGGTCTAGATGGAAGAAGGAGTACCTGTTAAACCTGCAACAGAGACAAAAATGGCACAAGACACACAGAAACGCAAAGATCAACGATATAGTGATTGTACAAGACGACACTGCACCACGAAATGAATGGAAGCTGGCTAAGGTCACTGAAGTGTACCCTAGTGAAGATGGATGTGTGAGAAAGCTAAAATTGCTGATCAGTGACTCAGCACTAGATGACCAAGGAAAGCGACTCACCAAGCCAGTCTACCTAGAGAGGCCTATCCACAAGACGGTTACCCTGCTTGAAGCTGAGTAATGCAGACTTGCTGTCTCTCTGCCTTTCCTTGCCCCAGGTCTCGGAAAAGATTCTTATTTGAATCCTACACTTAAGTACATTAGAGAAATCACCAGTGATTTGGTGGGAGTGTAGCTGCCATCAGAGTCAGTTATGCGGTTTGAGTTAATTTAATAGATTGAGTTAAATATAAGAATAATTTACGTTTTTAATACAGGTATATCTTTTGTTAATTAACATAAATATAATTGGGCACATATGTCTAGAAGGACCTGTCTGGTATTTCCATAGCGGAACATGTATTCTTGTGTTACAGTGGGGTCAGGTTATTATTGTTGGTTGCGCTCTGCGCATTACCACGAGAGGCAGACCGCCTGCCGGTTTCGACGGAGGATATTGTTTTGGGTTGTGTTGCTGTGTGGTGGTGTTTCATGAAGTTGGAATTAAGTGAATACTTATAAAGCTGAAGGTTTCCTTTCTTACTCCCCTTGAGTTAACGCGGCCAATGAGTTCTCAAGGCATGTTTGACGGCATGGATGTGCAAAATAAATGCCTGTAACCGAAAGGACGCCTTGTGTTCGTGATTTTAACCGGAGGGGAGCTACACACAGCTCCACCAGCTCCAGGCCTTTCACCTTGTCCAGCTCCCGGTCCGACCTCAGCTTATTGTGGGACAGGTTCAGGGTCTTCAGTTTGGGTGCCTTGGTGACCAATTCAGCCAGTTTGTCCAATTTGTGAATACGGTTGTTGCTCAGGTTCAAGCACACCAGCTCTGGAATGTTTTCCTCAATGATCTTGATCACAGCCTCCATGCTTGTCTTCCTATTCAGGATCAATGTTCTGGGACGCCAGGTCCAAGTCTGTTTGGATGTTGTTCAAGTCAAGTGCTTGCTGGGAGCCGTCGAAGCGCTTTGCCATGCATTGCTTCAGGTGCTGCAAGTGTTCAGGCTTCAGGCCAGAGAGGAGGAAGGATGGAGGAGATCCAACAGAAATAGAAATGGCACACCATATGTCTATAGCAAACACCCATGCAGTGGTTGCTCTAGGTTAGTCAGGTCTGTGGGATATAGTCAGAAACATCCTCCAGGCCTGTGCTGGCATTGTCCAGGTACTCCAGGATCACATTACCCCCGCTGAACAGGGGAGTTTCTGGGTGAGCCAGCAGTGAGAGCAGGGTGTTGTCTATCCACAGAGCCTCACCTGTCTGAGGATGGCAAGGCAGCATGGAGAGGACAGAGGCATGTTGTTAAGACATATTTAGGAGACATGAAACAGTGTTTTTCCAGTCTCATTTAAATTCCAAGAGTTTAGTATTTATATTTGGAAAGAAACTAAGTAATAAACCCAGTAAGTTTAGTAAAATATGGGATCCTTTTCTGCAATTTCCTGGGAAATGATCAGTCACTTAGAGGTATAAATTTTGAAAGGAAATTATGTGTAATTCATGGGAGATGTACAGTAAGAGAATATTTGGACCTATAACCATTTCATTATTGGATAAGTATAAGAGGCCAAACAAGAAATATTGACTGATTGATACTTTGTTATTTATATAATGAACTTTGAAATAGTTAATAAAAAAAACAACTGTGATTATCTTTGACTCTACTGATGCTATCTCACTGTTACCTTAGCTGTCAGTACATTGTTGTTGTTGAGGCTAGCTAGAGAAGCAGCGTAATCCACCACTCTGCCCACACTCCATTTGGAACAGAAGAACAAGGGTTGACTGGAGTCTTTAGACTCCTTGGGTAGATACACCTGAAAATAGGTCCTCTCTGTCTGGAAAGCCAAATGGGACAGAAAATACAGTTGCACAAAAAATATAATCACAGAATAATACATATTGGTGCATTGCATGTACTGTGTAAGATGCAATAATAATGACGATACAATAAGTTATGACATTCCAGCTGAAATCCATGCTGGATAGGATTGTACCTGTGGCAGTCCCTTGTCTCCTGCTGCATGCAGTTTCAATTTCATTAATGCTGCCTTGGCTGCAGTTGCACTGTTCTTTGCTCCTCTACGTCCTTTAACTGGGAGTCCTGCCTTTGACTCTAAGTAATCACAAGAGGGTAATAAAATCATAATCCAAATGTAAGTGGTGATATAAACCAGAGTATTTTTGTTGAATGCTGTTCCCATGTGGACAAAAGAGGAATGGTAGGATACATTTAGACTTGAGCCACCTTGTCAAGCTACCAATTACAAGTTAACAAGTAAGTAAACAAAGTTGGAACTGACCCACAATCTTTTGCACCAGCTCTTTAGTGGCTGCCATTCGAGGCTTTATTTACATGTTCCTTTGATAAAATAGTAATATACACCCCCTCCCTTTGAGTCATTCTATATGAAAGTCCACATGAGAATGGGGAGCACAGTCAAGGTCAACACACATTATGTTGCTATACACAAAGGTTAATCAAGGAGAGAGAAAACGGGAAACCTACGCCAAGCAGAAATGTTTTTCACACTGTGGGCATATGACTGGTAACAATTCTTGTCCCTTGCAGTCTTGAAATGAGCATGGATGGAGGTCTGGACCTCCCACTGGCACCTGAAAAAAAAGTAAAAGGAAATAAAGTATAAAAACAGCGCAGCCTGCATATAATTAACAGCATGGAGGACAAATGTAGTTGTTCTGATCATATAAAAGGAGGGCATGAAGCACATTTTATTGTGCTCAACAACCAGACCTACCTCTGGACATGAATGGGATTCTGTGCTTCTGGGCTCAAGGCTGTAAGAGACAAGATGTATGTGTATGTATGTTTCACATTTAAAGTACATTTACTAGTAGCCTATTTAAAGAGACGTGAAATCGCTAGGCACCGGGTGATGCACAAATCTTACCAGAAAACACCACTGCAGAAATCACAAACAAATGGAAGGAAATCTAATAGAGGAATGGGAAGAATAGGTTCAACCAATGGCTCTGGGTTCAACCAGGTCAGTGTATAAGAAACAGGATTCAACAACCAACTGCAAAAAACTGAAAAACAGACACTTACCCTAACATTGTCCTACCCTGTCAACACTATGGGATCAAGTATAGCCTATTGGATTTAATTCTAGGTTGTAGTTAGTTAGCTAGTTATTAGCCTGCCTACTGCTATACAATGGTGCTGATTCATATGGATCTGATCTGATCTGATGTAGGTCCACAACATCAACGACAGATGAATTACAATTTAGGCACGGACCCTTATCATGTAAGAAAAGAGGGGATGGGGAGAATGACGAGTGACAACATACAGCAAGGTCAGTGCATTTGTAAAGCTCCTTCACTTAGTCTGTTGTGACCCCTGGTGGTTGTAGCTATAAAGAGGTAATGTATTGTCTGTCTACTCTGCACAGCAATATGAGATGTTACAATTCAATGCAGCCCACAAACCAAGAGTTTACAGTATACTTTCTCTTTATTGCATTCTATACTTGCGACATTAATGAGGCCACACAAACTTTATTTTTCAAAATTGCTAAGTCTCAGTCCAATAACGTAAACTTAAACATCAGTTAGGATACATCGATTGACAGTTATACTATTGTAAGACATACACATGTTATATCATGTTAGCCTGGTAGCCTATAACAGGTGATGAAAAATCTATTTTTGAAGGACCTCATTTGCATCATGTTGCTTAGTAACAAGGTGGTTGTTGCCGTAGAGTAGTTCCCGGATGGGTACAACTGTAGCAGTTTAGCGCAACCTGCAGCACCACTTTTCCTTGTAGTAACTCGCTGAAGTTCGGGGTAGTCACAGGGAAAACAAAAACCTCACCAACAATACAGTAGCTTAGCAGAAAGTACAATGGTTTGGCAAAGTATTGATTGCAAACTCTGTGGGCAACATTGCTCCTGACGGGGGAAATACACTTTTAAATAAAATATTCTGGGCACTCAGCAATGAACGAAATGTCTCAATGGAAGACCGCACTGTCAGCATCATACAACGAACGACTCAAGGTAACTCGCATAACGTTAGCAACAACGAAGACAGAACGTAACTCTCATAGCAACAGTTCCGAGTTTTCCAGTTTGTTTTCTCTGCGGAAACGGTCGCACTGCACTTTGCTTGATAAAAAAAAAGAGAATCATTCCGTTCGCTTGTTTTTACTCATTCAAGTGCCTTTAGTGTTTTTTTTTCTACCTTTTGCTTTGCCTAAAAGCATCAGAGTTCCTTGTTACACTGGCTAAAACCTGAACAAAGATGGAACGGCTAAAGCAGGTAACGTTAACCTTAACCTTAAAGACGCTCTGCCTTTAATAACAATAATGTAACGTTACATTTTGACTTTGGACCATAGATCTGATGTTTCCCAACCAGCTGGAATTGTCCATTTGGTCCTCAGTTATCACCTGCGATTTCGGGACAGTTATAAACCTTCAACGTACTAAATGGTATCGTTGGCTTCTAATAACTCATTTGAGTCAGATGTTGGTTACCCTACTCCCATTCTCGGCCAACCGTTTTGATCTTTGTGGGTCTAGCTAACTGTAGTAATGCCACAGAATAATAATATTAATATACATATTTTTCCTCCTCTTTAACATTTGTTCGTGCTCAGGCAGCAAAGGATTCTACAATAAACAATTTGTTATCTATTTAATGTATAATGGAAACAGTGTGTTGCAACCCTCAGTGTTTGTATCTGACCTACAGATGGAAGATGACTCTATCCATAACATGAGTCAGTCCAGAGGATGTCCTGGTCTCCCACCTCTGCCCAAAACCTCCAATGCGGAGCCCTCAGAGCTTTATCAAGTAAGACATAGACTATTATTACTTAACCTAGTTGTAAAGACAGGTCAGTTTCGCTGAATTTTAGTCTGGTGTCATAGATAGTTACAGTACATGGCTATTAAAATTTGACATTCCTGTTACCTCAGATAGTCTTGAGGCACAGTCATCACCCACCCATCCTCCAGAGCACCTCCTGGACTCTAGCAGCTCCCTTTAAAGAGCAATGTCACCATCGTACCCCCAGCGAGTCCATTGGGAACAACTACAGCCCCCGGGCCCGGGACCTGAAGATTGGCAACCTACAGCGCAGACGTCGAACTGCCCATGACTCCTTGGTAGATTCAGCAGGGCCTTGTATCCTTTCAAAGCTCTCTCATGTCTGCCCCTGGTCTGTCTGACTAAGGGAAGACTCTCTGAGATTGCCACTTTTTTTACTTTCTTATCTGAAGACAATTTAGATATGGATTAAATGTGAACACTTAAGACTGCTCTGGAAAGTTCTCAAAAAGATATTTGATCTTAAGTAATCTTTTAGCATCTACCCCATCTGGAAGGAGACAAAAACCTACACTCAGAGGACGGTAAATATGCACTAAGCACAACACATTTTGACCAGTATATTAAATAAAATAGTGAATAGCTTCGATATATATCCTATCTGATTTGATATTCTTTTCAGTGAAACACCTTAATCTGATTGTTTTGTCCTTTCTCAGGGATTCATCCTTTTGCTCTTCAGCCTCACCTCGGCCAGAGCCAAGCCCTAGAGACTTCCTGACCCCCAGCAGCCGGCCTATGTCCCCCCAACATCAGCTGGACATCATGCACAGCCAAGAGGAGAAGATGAGGGCAGCTGAGATGGAACCTGGCGAGAGAGACCTGGAAGCAAGTATCATTGAATTCATTAGCCAGTCAATCACTGGTTGGTATCAAGCAGTCAGCCTGCTCTGAAAAACAAGAGTCCTTTCTTTTGACACATTATTGTTGTTGACTTTACTCACACAGAGGTATCAGTACTACATCACCACTGGTGTCCAGACATCTATGCTCGCCCCCGAGCCGCCCCAGCAGATGGAGAACATCACACGTCTGCTGCCTCCTCTCACTGAGGATAGTAGCAGGCACACCCAGAACCTGAGGGAGAGCCTGCAGGAGGAGGTCAAAAGAGATTACGACTTCAGTCTTAAGAAGAGCATAGGTACAAAACAACAAAGCATTCATCTCATCAATGAAATAACTGATTTTTAATGTCTGTATTGCATTATTTAGACAAGCAAAGAGAAGTCAATATCAGCTTCACATTCATTTTACAGACAAATAGTTTGATCAAAGCAAATGCAGGACTCAGATTACAATGACCATCAAGATATGGATTTCAGCTTCTCCTTTTAGTTTACATTGGAAAGGACATCTTTTTGGATCATTGAACACAGAGATCTGTGTATTTCGTTCATGTATACCACAGCGGCCATAAATAGCTAGTCCCCACACTTGGAATACAGTAAAACTGCGATGTGTGTTTGATTATGTCTTTTTTAACTTTTGTATTGTTCTTTGTATTGTCTATTGCTGTGTTGCTTTTGGCCTGCGAAACAATTGCCCTCTGGGATCATAATAAAGTTGAACTGAACTAAACTGAACTGAACTGAACTCACTTTTTCCCCTGTGAAAAAATGCCTCCCTTGCCATGAAAATTCAATTTCTTCTTCTACGTTTTGCCATCCATCTTGTTCCCCATCAGTGGATTATGTCCTGATGGACCCGTCGGAGCGACAGCGTCTGTTCATATCCAGCACCCCGAGGCCCTTCCCCAGGAGGGTGATCCGTGCGCCGGTGCCCTGGGCCAGCAGCTACCAGGAGGCCTACATGTGGCAGAGTCAGCACCTGTTCACTGTCAATTATATCATGTTCCTACTGCAGGACGTCTGGCTGAACAGGTAACACAGAACTAATGCTGTTCTAATGGAAATCTGCTGTACATTCAGTGAGCGTCAGATTGTCTTAAGTCATGTATATATATTTTCACTGATAATGTGAAAATGAAATTGTCTGAAATTGAAATGTCTGGATCACAGATTGTAGAAATAAAGACTACATCCAGTTAAATGGGGCATATTTGGAAAAGAAACTGATATTGTAATTAATCAGTAAACACGAAAAGCATGCTCCCTGTAATACTGCTCAGAGCCCTGACAGCTACATCAGTTGACCTTATGTCTGGTCACTGACACAGGAGATAGGGTGTCAGGTACAGCCACTAAACAGGCAATAGGGACAGATAAAAAGTATGAGTATGTCTAATAGGTAACAGAATGCAGGAAGCTGTTTTGTTTAATTGCTGACTTTTTGCAGTGAAACAGAAAAATGTGTAAATAGTAACTTCTCAGCTTTTATCTTTTTTCAGCTTCTCTTCCCTAAGGTTTGTCCGACTGGAGGACCTCTCCTCCTCCGACCTCCCCCTCCTTCCGTCTGAGTTTGAAGAGCTGGTCCAGAGACAGTGCCAAGCCACCAGAGACGAACTGGTCCACAAGTGAGTCTGTTCTGTCAGTAATGTTCGTCTGTCAGTGAGACCATAAACTGGTGTCCAGACTTAATCATGGTAGTCTGTCTTCAGATTGGCTTGTATGTCTATGCAGACCAAGAGAGCTAATCCTGTTGTACTGTAGGTGCAGGCTCATGTTTCCACCTTGTCCACTTTGTTAGACCCGTGTCACGCTGCCTTTCAGCGGATTACTTTACTTAATATCTCACTTGAGGATTCCGTTGCAACCTTTTCTGTGTGCCTATTGTGTAGCCTAGTGGGCTCTATAGTAGCCCAGTAGGCTATTTGACTGCATGAATGAAATATGAGCCATTGTAATTTGTAGAAATTGGCCACTATTTGTTTATTTTCATGTTCACAATTTGCACCTGCTAGGATACCATTATTCTGTGGTAGGTCAGTTTCTTTTGCTAACCATACTCAAGCCAGAGGACATCATGTGTCTGTATAGCTTTGTTTAAAGGCCAAGTAGAACTGGGAAAAAATAAAGGAAATAATTGCATCAGTAGCCAGTACAGTCAGTTGAACTCCATTAAGTAGAGTACTTACTTCTATAGGATTTCTCCAGCACACCTTCAGTAAAATGCCCTATAAACCCAAAGAGCAGTAAATGCGTAAACTGAGAGAAATGATGAGGAAAGTTTATCTCTTGTCACATCAAAAGTAATGTTGGTAGAGAAGCGGACTATATATCATTTAATAGTGTTTATGGGTGTATTGACATATTGAACAGTTACTACTGTTTGCCTTTGTAGGGAAACTACAGTGTGTCACTGCCATCTTATTGTTTCAGGTGGCTGCCGCACTGTGCATCGCTATTTGTCACCTTCAAGGACCTGTGGCTGAACCTGGTGCCCACGAGTGAGAGGGTGGTTCCAGTTATTGTCCAGGAGTTCTTCTCCTGTGTGGCTGCTCTCATGTCACTGCAGCTCCGAAGCCTCGTCATTGGCTCCTTACAGGACCTGCTACTCTTCTTCACCATACACCAGGTTTGGACTCAACTGTCAGGTGTTTCTTACCATGTTTTCTTACCATGTTAAAAGGGCAGCAGTGTGTCTCTAAGCAGCACCCAGACATACACTTCCAACTTTTATTAATTCAGTTAGCAATGATGTACTTTGGCTATGAAAGCTGATTGCATAATAATTAGCCATATTTTCCACTGATTTAATTGTGGTTCATCATCAGCTGTCTGCTCTGTGCTCTGTGTCCTCCAGGAGGGTAATGACTTTGGCGAGGTGTTTGATGAGATGAAGTATGTTCAGCCTCAGGTGCTGCTGGTCAAGCTGGAAGTGGAGGAGCCGCGCATTGTCTTTAACCCCAGCTTCCAGGAGTGTTGGGAGCTCATCCACAGAGCCTTCATGGAAATCATCAAGAGTGCTGAGAAGCTCCCGAGGGTACAATACGCCCTCAGCACAGCAAACTTTAAAGACCTCATTTCTATTTTATATCACACAATGATGTCTCAGCTATTTTACTATTTTATACACCAAACACACAGATAATCTGTGATTTACATGTGTTTTTTTGTGGGCAGGTGGAGTGTAACCTCTTTCCAGAGATCAGTAACTTGTTCCTACGCACTGTCAGTCCTGATGAGTCGCTGGTCACAGACCTAATCAACAAAGCTAAGGACATTTTCAACAAGAACACCGTGGGACCTAAAAAGTAATGACACATCAACTGTAATTACCTGTCTTGCAATTATTTGGATGTACCACAGTGACTGTTAGTAACTGTCATATTAAATTTTGATGTTCAGGTATTTGAATGTGTATACAAAATACAGCAATCTGCTGGACAATAAGGCAAAGCAGGACGTAACAGCGTTCCTCAACGAGAAGCACTCCCTTGAAGGATTTGCCAAGGTAGATATAGCTTTCCCTTCAAAATATCCACACTGAAAACATCTTCTACTTTCAACTGACCATTGTTGTCTAGATGCATTGCCGTTAATTGTTTGTTAAATGATAATTCAGTGGTAATTGAAACCTGCTCTCTCCACCCCTCAGAAAATTGAAGGTATTAATCACTTGTGGAAGGAGATTGCCTCGCTGCACGTCACGGTGCCCCTGTCCATGTTTTGTCTGTATGCCGGCAAGCTGAATGACGACCTGTGTGACTGTGCTGAGAGACTGAAAGACACGATCATCACATTTGAGGTGGAGGAGAACCGAGAGCTCAACAAGAGGTGAGAGGAAAAAAACCTCCTTAAACCTGCGCAACCTGAAATCCTTCACAGGAGAAAAAGTCTAGTAAATTCCTAGACTCAGTTCCATTCTTTGTGCAGTTTAACCAGCAAATGAATTATGTGTTTACATAAATTGTAAGAGAGAGAATGTCAACTACAAGCTACTGTTCTTTCCCAGCATCTGTCATCGCTATGAAGAGATTGCTGAGACTGTCTCAGGGAACCCAGGCACCACAGAGGAGCTGGTGTCTCTCAACCAGTACATGAAACATACCAGCGAGGTGACCCTTCACAAGCTGAAAGATGAGATCGACGAGGCAGCCAACCGCCTCTGCTTCCTCCTGGACTACGCCACTCTGCCCGGTATGTGACACCTCGAATGGTAATCACAATTAGAGTCCAATTCCATAGTAATGACATATAACATATACATATACTCTATGTTGCCCTAGTAGATGACGTATATCTCTGCATGACGTGATATATCTCTATTTGTGGTGGGTCCTTGTGATAAAATGGTGGCCTACTACAAGTAAATCTACATATGGGAAGCATTGATTATGAAGTGTTCCACCTCAGTGTTGGAAGAAAGCAGTGGTTGATACTCTATATCAATATGTTTTTTGGCTGTCTTTTCCTTCTCCCTCTAGCTGATGACCTGAGGCTGAACTCCAGTGTATTCCATTGGCCCAATCAGATCCTCACCGTGCTTGAACTCAGCAAGGCCCGTCTGGCCACCAGTAGAGAACAAGCTGAGGACCAGCTCCAAATGAGGTTACGGGATAAAGACAATGCACACGCTTTCCTCTTACAGTACACTGAAAATAATTGGCATGTAATGTGGCAATAGTTTTGCTTGGGAATTCCAACACCTTCCCCTATCTGTTCTGTTCAGTAAATCTTGCAATGTCCAGCGTTCTGTATATAACACCAAACTGACTATTGTGTCTCCAATTCAAGCTAACAGCTGAGGTGATAACTGTTAAATCTCCACTCTCCCACCTCAGGATATTAGAATTTGATCAGATGCTGGGGGATGTGGACAGGGAGATAGAGGCCTTTAAGAAGAAGGAACTGATGAGCATGGAGGAGATGAAGAACAATGTGGAGAAACTCAGTGAGCTCAGTGCCAACCTGGATGCTGCCGTCACTGAACTGGAGGTGAGATACACAGCAGTTTCACAGTGAAGACTGACATGCATGTTTTGCATACCACTTATACTTATACATGGTGGTTATACCTTTAATTTGAAAGTGCATTAACATTAGAAAGCTTTGATTCTCCAACGAAAGACAAAATACATCACCTTTCTTTTTTCTTTATCTGGAAAGTCATGTTTCAGATGGTAGCTGGAAAATGTCTGTACCACTGTGTCATTTCCACAGGACATCAACAAAGAGCAGACTCTGCTGGAGAAGGAACAGAGCCAGTTCCCCATGCTGCAAACTCTGATAGCCAACAAGCAGCCCTATGACCAGCTCTGGACCACGGCACTCAACTTCCAGAACACGTCAGAGGTCTGGATGAATGGTTGGTATCACACACTGTGCATCCATTTGTATTTTTTCACACCTGCTGTCATTTTAAATACTCTAAATGGCACGACTTATGCCTAATGGCACACCTAGCAAGCATTATGGACTTCAAGTAAAAGCAAGGACGCACAGTTTTTACATTGGTGTACTCCCTTGTTGATTTTACTCCCAGGCCCTTTCTTGGACCTGAATGCTGAGAAAATCTCTGACGATCTGGGGACCATGTGGAGGAACATGTACAAACTGACCAAGTCTTTCTCTAATCTTCCCGGGCCTTGCCGTGTGGCCAAAAGCTTCAAGAGCAAGATAGACCAGTTCAAGCGACACCTGCCCATCCTCACAACAATCTGTAACCCCGGCATCAAAGACCGCCACTGGGAGAGGGTCAGTGTTCAATTGTTCAGTTTTACTGGTTGTTTTACTTCATGCCTGCAAAAGCACTGTATTTTAGCCACAAAATGAGAGTAGCAAAAAAAACATGTTTGTTTGAAATTTTTCAATGGAAACGATATGGAGGGAATTCTATGGTTTATCATCACATCTATGTGGAAAACCAGTTGATATAGAAATCCAGTGGCAGTTTGCCTCTGGTGCAATAACCAAATGTCTTGCTACTCCTGTGACCCATGAAGCTGATGTGAATAATTGATGACACTCTACTCTTGTATGTCCACAGATCAGCAGCATTGTGGGCTTCGATGTCAAACCAGATGTGGACAGCTCACTGCTGAACATGTTGGACCTGGGACTCTCCAAGTTCTCTGACAAGTAAGACCTTTTACGTACAGTTCACCATGCTGGACTATTGATACAGATTGACATTGATTTTGTGTTAATGACACAGATTAACTGAATGACTGTGGTATCAGAATGTGATTCATTTATTTTCCCTTGTCCCTAGGTTGGAAGAGATCGGAGCCGCGGCCAGTAAGGAGTACTCTCTGGAAAAGGCCATGGAGAAGATGAAAAATGAATGGGCTGAGCTCCGCTTCGCTTTCACTGCATACAGAGATACAGTATGACCACACTGACACACACACCATATACATATGCATGTGGTACTTTCATAATAGACAGACCACAAGCCAAGGCGCACAAACATTGTCATTGTTTCATTGTTTTGTTTCACCCTTCTTGACCCACTCTGGCCCTGACTGTCATACAAAATATTGACATCAACTCATATTATTTGTAAACACTTTATATTTTATCCTAGGGTACCAGTATTGTGTCAGCAGTGGATGACATCCAAGTGCTTCTGGATGATCACATCATTAAGACGCAGACCATGCGAGGGTCACCTTTCATCCAGCCAATAGAGACTGAATGCAAGGTAAGACACAACAACACAAATCATCCTTGGTCCACTTGAGAGGGTGACATCTCAGTATAGGGATGAGAGCCTTTGCCGTGTAAGTCGATAGGCATGAGTACTGTACATAGGCATACTCAACTATGCTGTCAATCAAAGCGGCTTTAAGAGGTAGCCTTGATGTCTCCTTCCTTTCTTCTCCTCTTTAACACACATTTTTTTACTATCCTCCTTTTCATTCCTTCTTCCCTTGATACCTGTTGATTTTAAGATTTTACTGATCACTTAAGCGCAGTAAAGTCTGGCCCGAAGCGATATGGCAGATCTCAGGCAGGACGCTTCTGGTTGACCCAAAGTCTAGGCTTAAGACTAAATGTGACCAGGCTTTTTCTATCAGCGTCCCTAGGCTTTGGAACTACCTGCCTGAGGAGCTAAGGCTAGCAGAATCAATATCAACTTTTAAATATAAACACTTCTTAAAACGTATTTTCATAGACTTGCTTTTATGTGATTTTTTTCTTTCTTATTCTCTTCTTTTGTCTTGTTGTGTCCTCTGGTTTTTATTTATTTTAATTTATTTGATGAGTACATGAGTATGATTGCACTGTAAACTACTATATAGCGCTATACAAACAAAGTATGTTTCATGTATAATTTTCTTATTCTCACACTTTTTATCTCTTCCCTTAGCAATGGGAGGACAAACTGCTGACTATGCAGGACATCCTAGATTCCATGTTGAAGTGTCAGGCCACTTGGCTTTACCTCGAACCCATCTTCAGCTCTGAGGACATCATTGCCCAGATGCCTGAGGAGGGACGCAAGTTTGCCATTGTGGACAGCTACTGGAAGGATATCATCGCCGAGGCGGTGAGATCCTTGTAACATTTACACAGCTTTCTGTGCTCTGTGTTAATCTGTGTGTGCGTGGACTGTGATTTGCGTTCAACGAGTCTCATGCACTTGACTTTGCTGTGTGTGCTTGATTCTCTGTGTGAATGTGTGGGTCCAGGTTAAGGACACGCATGTGTTGGTGGCTACAGCCCAACACAACATGCTGGGGCGGCTACAGGAGTCCAATGTGTTCCTGGAGGACATCCAGAAAGGCCTCAACACCTACCTGGAGAAGAAGAGGCTCTATTTCCCAAGGTGGCTCAGTATACATGATGAACTCAAACTGATTTACTCATGTATAGTTACGTCTACACTATGAGTGCTAGTGTGTCAGTCATAATGCCCAATCATATATCAGCAGAGAAAATTGAGTGAAGTGAATTTCACTTCACTCAAACCTTAACAATTGCTCATTGTAGCAACTCAGCTTTCTATGGAAAAGGACACTGGAGACAGCCTTCTGGACTGACATTTATTTCAGCACCAACAAATACAACTACATCACGCAATATACAAAAAGCAGTGGCTCTCTCTGCCTCCTGACCAATGCTCGACCACGCCCCTGCTTGCCATCTTCAAAACTTCAGTTTCCTCTTGCGTCTTTATCTTCATCATTTCCCCAGGTTCTTCTTCCTGTCCAACGACGAGCTGCTGGAGATCCTGTCAGAGACCAAGGACCCCCTGCGCGTCCAGCCCCACCTGAAGAAGTGCTTCGAGGGCATCGCCAAACTGGAGTTCACCGAGGACCTGGAGATCACCGGCATGATCAGCTCTGAGAAGGAGACTGTGCCCTTCACAGAAAAGATCTGCCCAGCCCAAGCCAAGGTATGGACCATTCAATGTATAGCCTATAGAAATAGAGCTGTGTCACTATTGTTTATGTATGATGCACTGCCCACTTTTAATCACTGCTGTTTCTATGTTTTATGTACAGTATGTATGTATCATTCTTTCGTTTCACATGACAGTGGTTACTGAAATGAGTTAAATTAGAATTTGTTTTATTTACGGTGTGTGGTGTATTGCCATTTCATTTCAGGGTATGGTAGAGAAGTGGCTGCTACAGGTGGAGAACGTGATGCTCAGGAGTGTCCGGGATGTCATCCATCAAGGATTGATTCAGTATGCTGAGGTACAGTATATGGATGTCAAACGTTTTTATTGGAATCTGGGGTGAACCTGAGTTTTTAACTCACTACCATTTTGAATAAGGAATCTCCACTCTTGAATCCATCCTTGTTTTGAATCCATTATCTTCTATAGATGCCGAGGAAGAAGTGGGTGTTGCAGTGGCCTGGCCAAGTTGTCATCTGTGCTTCCTCCATCTTTTGGACTAGTGAAGTGTCTGAAGCCATCCAGACCAACTCGCTACCTGTCAGTCTTCTTCACCATTCACCATCTGATTCACCATTACCACCACTACAAATTTCCACATAGCAAGTCTTCTAAGCTTCCCAAACTGTGTAAATAATCATTTAGAAATAATCACACTGTATTCTAACATGTGCATTGTTTATCCATTCCACTCCAAGGCCTATGTGGAGAAGTGTAATGCCCAGATTGCTGACATAGTGGAGCTGGTGCGTGGGAAACTTCCAGGAGGGGCAAGGATGACGCTTGGCGCTCTTACTGTGATAGATGTGCATGGTAATATCCCAATACCAAATACTCTGTTGATGATAATTGGATATTTCAAATGGATGAAGTGTGTACTCTTGATTAAATCCATCTTATAGTAAATCTCATGCATTTTTTCTGTCCTAGCTCGAGATGTTGTGGCAAAACTGGCGGAGGACCGCGTCTCCTCGCTGAATGACTTTGCATGGATTTCTCAGCTGCGTTACTTCTGGGAGGGTGGAGACGTGATGCTGCGTATGATCACCACCTGTTTGAAGTATGGCTATGAATATCTGGGCAACTCTCCCCGTCTGGTCATCACACCACTTACTGACCGCTGCTACAGGTCAGTTATGATTTGGTTGATCCCTTATCCTTATTGCTATGTCCTTATCTTATGGAGGGAGGGCTGTGAACTACAACCTGATAATAGTAACAAGTATGTATAGATACTACCATATAGGCTTGGCGATATCCAAAATTTAATGTCACGATATTGTCCCGCCAAAATATATATATATTTTGTTTGTTTTTTTACAGTTTTTTTTTTTTTTTAGTTTTTTTTCTCACGTTTTCTGGGGGGGGGGGGATTTTATTTTATTTCTTCCAAATTACATCCAATTTCTATGCTGTTAATAATAATAATTAGAGATTTCGATATCACAAAATCGCGATATTCACGAAATATCGCGATACTCGATAATATGGCACACCAGGACACTGATGGGGGCTCTGAAGTTGAACTTGGGAGGAGCTCCTGAGGGTCCTGCAGGAACTGGCAAGACTGAGACCACAAAGGATTTGGCTAAAGCCTTGGCTAAACAGGTAACATAATGTGACTCCCAAACTGTTATCAGTAAGACACATCCTACATTTCATCAGCTTTTATTAATTTCACTTAATATTGCCTTTAAAGCTGTGATTTGTTCTTAGTGTGTGGTGTTCAACTGCTCTGATGGTCTGGACTACAAGGCCATGAGTAAATTCTTCAAAGGACTGGCTCAGTCCGGAGCTTGGGCCTGCTTTGATGAGTTCAATCGTATTGAGGTGAGCACCGCTGCTCAGTCACATTGCAGATAGTGGTGTCTCTGCTCAAGGCAGTGGCTTTATTCCTTCTAATAATCATCGAGTACATGATAATACCTATACCCATACTTATGCAATACATGTTAATCTAGTAGAGATTCATTGAATTGCTTACTGATGTTATGTGTGCCTGTCTGTGTGTGTGTGTGTGTGTGTGTGTGTGTATGTCCCAGGTGGAGGTACTTTCTGTGGTGGCTCAGCAGGTCCTCTGCATACAGCAGGCCGTTGCCAAGGATTTGAAGACCTTCATGTTTGAGGGGACAGAGCTGTCACTCAACCCCACCTGTTCTGTCTTCATCACCATGAACCCTGGCTACGCCGGCAGGGCCGAGCTCCCTGACAACCTAAAGGTACATTGCTGTAGTACTGTAGTACGGTCATAAACACCAGATACCAGAGCAGAATCTGATATCTGATTGAATATAGTGGACATATCTACTCCCTATTTTACCCAGATAAATTGAAAAAGGCTTAGAGCAACATACTGTAGAATATAAAGTGCTGGAATTTGAAGCATAGCTGTCAATCTTGTCTTGTAGGCTCTTTTCCGTACAGTGGCTATGATGGTGCCAGACTATGGTCTCATTGGAGAGATCTCACTGTACTCTATGGGCTTCATTGAATCTCGCAGGTATGTGCAACTGATGTCCTGCACAAAATATTGTTGATCGATATATTGTTTCCTAAGGTAGACTCAGCTCTTGGTTTGCTCACATACCAAGTCAAATTTCTCATTGCACTTTCACTGGTAGTCTGGCCCAGAAGATCGTGGCCACCTATCGTTTGTGCTCGGAGCAGCTGTCCTCCCAGCACCACTATGACTACGGTATGCGGGCTGTGAAGTCTGTGCTGACCGCAGCAGGGAACCTGAAGCTGAAGTACCCCGAGGAGAACGAGAGCGTGCTGCTGCTTAGGGCGCTGATGGATGTCAACATGGCCAAGTTTTTGGCACAGGATGTACCACTGTTTCAGGTGACACATTATGCGTCCCTTGTTCCCCACCTACTGTTTGTTTATTTTTGTGTATGTATCAGTGTGCTTGTGTTTCATTCTTATTCAGTTCAAGTCTCCTGCTGTTGCCCATAGGGTATCATCTCTGATCTATTCCCTGGAGTGGTCCTTCCCAAACCAGACTATGATCTCCTCCTCAAGGCTCTCAATGACAACATTGCCAAGCTCAAGCTCCAGCCTGTCCCATGGTTCATTGGCAAAATCATCCAGGTATCAAGGCAGAGTATCACTTTGTAATTCTTAAGCCTCGTAAACCTTCTGTTTGGTTAGTTGAAATACTACAGCAACGTAAATGCTGTAAGAATTTCATTTGTGTCATGGTGTGTAGGTGTATGAGATGATGTTGGTCCGTCACGGCTTTATGATAGTAGGAGATCCTCTTGGGGGAAAGACTTCTGCCTATAAAGTTCTTGCTGCTGCCCTTCGAGACCTCTATGAAGGTAAGCCTTTCAATTTACTTACCATTTACTTGCCACCACATTTTCATTACCCATGGTAAAATAGACACAAGCAAGTCATCAACAATGACTGACTCATTGTAGTTGAGTAGTTTCGGTGATATGCCTGTTCAGTTTTGCATTCTTTGCTCTCATATGGGTTTATTCACTGACTCATCCTCCCCATCCAGCCAACCTAATGGAGGAGTTTGCAGTGGACTACTGCATCATCAACCCCAAGGCCATCACCATGGGCCAGCTGTATGGCTGCTTTGATCCGGTCAGCCATGAGTGGTCTGACGGTGTCCTGGCCACCACCTACAGGGAGCAGGCTGTCTCCACCTCAGACGATCGCCAGTGGATCATCTTTGATGGGCCCATCGATGCTGTGTGGATTGAGAACATGAATACTGTGCTGGATGACAACAAGAAGGTATCGGCCATTTTGATGCCTGCCTTGCTATCTCATTTTTGAATGCTGCAAAAATAGTCTTTTCCCTGATTTATTTCACAGTGTCACCAGTAATACCAGACTTTTCAGTGTCAGTCTACTGTACTGTATTGGTGAGGCTTATAGTGTGTGACAATAAGCTGATTAGTGTTTTTTATTCTGTTCTCTACTAGCTCTGTCTGATGAGTGGTGAGATCATCCAGATGAGTTCCAAGATGAGTCTGATCTTTGAACCTGCCGACCTGGAGCAAGCCTCACCGGCTACCGTCAGTAGGTGAGCAGCTAGGACAGGAGCTGCACCTGTAACTGTGGCACACAAATTGAAAGCATTGATTTTGAGAGAAAGTTTATGACAAAATTAGTTGTCGCTGGTTTGTTGAGTGTTACCTTCTGTCTGAAGGTGTGGTATGATCTACATGGAACCTCAGCAGCTGGGCTGGGCTCCTTTCAGAGACTCTTACATGGACACACTGCCTGAGAGCCTGAGCACTGAACATAGAGAGCTGGTGAGATTACACACACACGCACACACACACACACACACTCATGTTTTGATGCAGACACAGTGTTATCTGCTAATGCTACCGTTTCTTCTGCAAACAGGGCTCACTGACAGCCTTTCAATGTTTGTGTTGCTTTAATGTCCTGAAGATATGATGTGATGTGTCCTGTATCTGTTTGTTTGGTCTTCTTTCCCATAGATATTGGATATGTTTGATTGGCTAGTTCAGCCCTGTCTGGACTTTGTAGCCAGCGAGTGTCGCTTTGTGGTGCAGACATCCCCCATCCACCTGGCTTACAGTCTGATGAGGCTGTACACCTGCCTGCTAGGTCAGTAAGACTGACATTTTATTCATAATCAGTCAATCAGTACATCTTTTTATCAGTGTGAGTGTTAATGTCCCTGTCTGGATCCAGATGAAATTTCTGCGTCAGGAACCAACGGTGAAGAGAACATGTCCAGCCAGCAGATAACCATGTGGCTGCAGGGCCTGTTCCTATTCGCTGTAGTATGGACTCTGGGTGGGACCATCAACGGGGACAGTCGTAAGAAGTTTGACGCCTTCTACCGCAACCTGCTCATGGGCATGGATGATGAGCACCCCCGCCCCAAGAATGTCAAACTCACCAAGAGCAACATCTTCCCCGAGCGAGGTCACCTATTCTACACAATTATTGTGTATTCAGTTGTCATACCAGTTAAAGAATGTCCACCTCTTACTTTTTTCACATTAGTGATGCACATTGTTTCCTTATTGTTTGTAGGCACTGTCTATGACTACTACTTCCACAAGGATGGACGTGGACAGTGGAATGTATGGACTGATTCAATCACAAAGGAGGAGAGCATCATCCCAGCTGGAGCCAATGTAAGTGTACTGATGTCACAGCAGTTATGGCTGCTGAAGATGCCTCTGTGGATGGCTATGTTCTCTGAAACCCCTCCTCTCCTCACCAGGTGTCAGATCTCATCATCCCCACCATGGAGACGGCACGTCAGCTTTTTTTCCTGCGTACCTACCTGGCACATGAAATACCCATGCTGTTTGTGGGGCCCACTGGAACCGGCAAGTCTGTCATCAACAACAGCTTCTTAGTAAAGCTGCCTAAGGAGCGTTACACGCCCAACTGTATCAACTTCTCAGCCCGTACATCAGCAAATCAAACCCAAGACATCATCATGGCCAAGCTGGACCGAAGGAGGAAGGGGGTGTTTGGGCCTCCTATGGGAAAGAAGTGTGTTGTCTATGTCGGTAAGGATGATGGCACATTTAATCCCATAATACTGGGTTAGAAGTAAATTAATGAATGAATAATGAATGAATTTTAGACTAAACTTAATTTCAGTTCACTGACTTTTCATGGACGAATTAATATGATCTCTCCCACATAGACGACCTGAACATGCCGGCTAAGGAAATCTATGGCGCCCAGCCCCCAATTGAGCTGCTAAGACAGTGGATTGACCACCACCACTGGTATGACAAGAAGGACACCTCCAGACTGGACATAGTGGATGTGCTGTTTGTCTCTGCTATGGGGCCTCCTGGGGGTGGGAGGAATGACATTACAGGTACTGTTGAAAGGATTATGATATTGGCGATTTCATTAAAGAAAGCTGTGCTAAGGATGTTTACTGTTATTAACAAAATATTTGAAATGCTAGGCCGCTTCACCCGGCACTTGAACATCATCTCTATTGATTCCTTTGATGATGAAACACTGAGCAAGATATTCAGCTCCATTACTGACTGGCACTTCAGCAAGGGGTTCGATGCTTCGTTCTACAGGTAACTCGTCAAATACGTATTTGAATGTCATACAGTTTGAGAATGATATAAATCATCTTTGTCAGGGAACATTATTTTGTCTTTATTTCCTAGGCTAGGTAAGATCATGGTACAGGCCACCATGGCCGTCTATAAGGATACCATGGACAGCTTCCTCCCCACCCCATCCAAGTCCCACTACATCTTCAACCTGCGGGACTTTGCTCGAGTGATCCGAGGTGTACTTCTGGCTCCACACACACACATGCAGGTAAGACTGGAAACAACAGTGAAATGTTTGATTGAAGACATGAATCAGGAATACTCGTAAAATCTATTCTTTGTGTATGTTGATCATTTATGTCAGGAGGGAGACAAACTGATCCGTCTGTGGATCCACGAGGTCTACCGTGTTTTCTATGACCGGCTCATCGACACTGAGGACAGAGAAACATTCTTTAACATTGTCAAAGACAGAACCTCTGGCTTATTTAAGCAGACCATGGATAAGGTATCACCCTGCACCATTTGATTAAACCGCACACACACACTCACACTCAAATGACATTGTTATACAGCTGTGGGATTGTTCCTCATGATGTTGGCAGGAGTTCAGGTTTTCACCCCTGTCTGTCTGTCAAGGCTGAACCTTGGTGGACAGATAGTCCTTGGTCCAAGGATCAGTTGAATAGATTTTGGTGGTGATCTGGATCTTGGATTTCTGTCATTAGACAATTTTTTTTCTCTCGCAATAACTATTATGCTGCGTTCATACACAGTTCATACAACAGAAATGATAAACATAAACCATTATGGAGGCTGCAGCTTTGTAAGTTGGAGAATTGTTCAGTATTGATGGAGGTTTGCACTCTACCGAGTGCCCTCTAGTTTTAAAACTGATGTTGCTGTGTTTAATTCTAAACCTCTCCTATCATGTTTGTCCAGCTCCTGAGCCACCTCTGCTCAAATGGCAAGGTAGTGGACGAGACCATCCGCAGCTTGTTCTTCGGTGACTATGCCAAGCCTGATACTGACAACAAGGCCTATGATGAGATCACAGACTTGCGTGCCTTGCAGGAGGTGATGGAGTTTTACCTGGACGAGTTCAACAACTGCAGCAAGGCACCCATGTCTCTCGTCATGTTCAAGTTCGCCATTGAGCACATTTCCCGCATCTGCCGTGTGCTGAAACAAGACAATGGCCACCTTCTGCTGGTGGGCATTGGTGGCTCAGGGCGCCAGAGCGCCACTAAGCTGGGCACCTTCATCAATGACTATGTCCTGTTCCAAATCGAGCTGACCAAGAACTACAGCATGTCAGAGTGGCGTGATGACCTGAAGCGGGTGATGCTTAAAGCAGGCATTGAGGGCAAGAGCCTTGTGTTCCTGTTCAATGACAGCCAGATCAAGGACGAGGCCATGGTAGAAGACATCAACATGCTGCTGAACACTGGTGACGTGCCTAACATCTTCCCTGCAGATGAGCGTGCTGACATCATTGAGAAGGTGCAGGGCATTGCCCGGATGGAGGGCAAGAAGATTGATGCCACTCCACTCTCCATGTACAACTTCTTCATTGACCGCGTCAAGGCCAACCTTCACATTGTACTTGGTGGGCACCTTTACCCTTTCCATTGATGTTTAGCTTTTTTGTAGTAGAGAAAATGTACTTTAATCCACAAGACAGTTGGGGTTTCTATTGAGACCTTGTCCAATGGCCTCATCGTCTTTGATTGAAGTATTACTAAGGAAGTACTAATTGGGAATGATGATTGTCATTCAACAGCCATGAGTCCCATCGGTGATGCATTTAGGAACCGTCTTAGGATGTTCCCCTCCCTCATCAACTGCTGCACTATTGACTGGTTCCATGCCTGGCCAAATGATGCTCTGGAGATGGTGGCCCACAAGTTTTTGGAGGATGTGGAGCTGGAGAGTGACGTCAGACTGGAGTAAGGATGCAAATAACATCTGAGTTGTTCTAACTGCTTTACAGTGCCATAGACTTAATTTGCACTCATAGTATTTATAAATTGATGGATCAGCAAGTGCCTTAACATAGTATAGAATGTCTAGCTTTGTGAAATATACATTTAGTACATGTTGCTTCTTTTTGATGTGATCTCAGGGTGGTGGAAATGTGCAAGACCTTCCAGACAAGTGTCAGGGAAATGTCTCAAAGGTACTTCTCCAGACTGAGGAGACACAACTACATCACGCCCACCTCCTATCTGGAACTCATCCTCACCTTCAAGACCCTGCTCAATGCCAAGAGGAATGAGGTGGACACTGTGAGGAACCGTTACATTGTTGGTCTGCAGAAACTGGAGTTTGCTGCATCTCAGGTGATGCTCCCTGACAAGCCTTTTTTATTTACTAAAGAATTTGAAATTTGTTTATTACTTAATAATTGATGGGCAAATGTTATAAACATTGGAAATTGTATTAGCTTCAGGCCAAACTTCTCCTGTCAGTTATAACATAAACATTCAAGTTTTACCTTGCTCCTATGACCAAATCAATGACGGTAATGCAGTGACACACTGCTGGTCAACTAACTCCATACTATGTCCACAGGTGTCAGTGATGCAGCAGGAGCTGACAGCCTTGCAGCCAGAGCTCATCCAGACCTCAGCTGAGACAGACAAGATGATGGTAAAGATCGAGAAGGAAACAGTGGAGGTGGACGCTAAGAAAGCACTAGTGTCTGCTGATGAGAAAGTGGCCAATGAAGCAGCAGCTGCAGCTAAAGCCATAAAGGTATCGTACATTTACACGTTTCAGGAGCAATGACACTGTCTGGGCTATACTGCAAAAAAATCCATCTTAACAAGTAATTTAGTGTAGTATTGAGTCTAAAAAATTTTAAGATTTAAAGTACTAGAATAAGTAACTTGTTAAAATAGATGTTTTTTGCGGAGTGTGGGTTTGCAGACCCCTGCATGTTTAGAAACTGAGGATTGTGCACTGTTGGTCTTCAGGATGAGTGTGAGGGAGACCTGGCAGAGGCTATGCCTGCCCTGGAAGCTGCCCTGTCAGCCCTGGACACCCTCAAACCTTCAGACATCACAGTAGTTAAGTCCATGCAGAATCCCCCAGGTCTAGTTAAACTAGTCATGGAGTCCATCTGTGTCATGAAGGGTATCAAACCTGAGAGGAAACCTGATCCTGGCGGCTCAGGTAAGATCATGGCTTTGAAAGAATGATCTTGATATGGCATTGTCCTTATTGACAAACTCAATACAAAATATCTATCATTACATTTTTAATATTACTCTAAAAGAAATCTGACTTGTTTGTGTCCCAGGCAAGATGATTGAGGACTACTGGGCCCCCTCTAAGAAAGTCTTGGGAGACATGAAATTTTTGGAAAACCTCAAAGCCTATGACAAAGACAACATCCCTGCCCCCTACATCAAGAAAATCAGAGACAAGTTTATCGACAACCCTGAGTTTCAGCCCTCTATCATTAAAAACGTCTCCTCCGCTTGTGAGGGTCTCTGTAAATGGGTGCGAGCAATGGAGGTGTATGAGCGTGTAGCCAAAGTCGTGGCCCCCAAGAAGGAAAGACTGAAGCTGGCTGAGGATGAGCTAGCTGTCCAGATGGACATGTTGGCTGTGAAGAGAGCCGAGCTGAAAGAAGTTGAAGACAGACTGCAGAGCCTGAATGACACTTTCGAGGCCATGAACAACAAGAAGAAAGAGCTGGAGGATAACATTGAACTGTGCTCTCAAAAGCTGATCAGGGCAGAGAAGCTGATAGGAGGACTGGGAGGAGAGAAGGACAGGTGGACAGAGGCTGCCAGGCTACTAGGAATAAGGTATATCAGAAATACACCTTCACAATTATTCAGGATTCAGGCCCTTTCAAGTATTTAATTTCAGTGATGATGATTATAACAATATTGGTGATGATAATTTACATATCACCTTTTAACTCGAGGAATTTCTGTTGTCATTCCATATGTAAGTATGCATGCAGTGTACGTGAGGTTAAATATTAACTAGACTAACTAAACCTTCCTTCTCTAGATACACCAACCTGACAGGTGACATACTCCTCTCCTCTGGAACTGTATCATACCTAGGGGCATTTACAGTAGACTACCGTATGGAGTGCCAGCAACAGTGGCACATCCTGTGCCAAGAGAGGAAAATACCATGCTCTGAGGACTTCACCCTCAGCAACACCCTGGGCAACCAAGTGGCCATCAGGGCATGGCAGATTGCTGGGCTTCCCGTAGACTCCTTCTCCACAGACAATGGCATCATTGTATCTAACTCCCGTCGCTGGCCCCTCATGATTGACCCTCAGGGTCAAGCCAACAAGTGGATCAAGAACATGGAGAAGGCTAACAAGCTTGCTGTCATCAAGCTCTCAGATGGAAACTACTTGAGAACCTTGGAGAACTCCATCCAGTTTGGAACCCCAGTTCTCTTGGAGAATGTTGGAGAAGAACTGGATGCAGTGCTTGAGCCCGTGTTGCTGAAGCAGACCTTCAAACAGCAAGGTGTTGAGTACATGAAACTAGGAGAGAACATTGTGGAGTATTCCAAAGACTTTTTGTTCTACATGACCACTGGGCTGAGGAACCCTCACTACCTCCCAGAAGTGGCCGTCAAAGTGTGCCTGCTGAACTTCATGATCACCCCTCAAGGCTTAGAGGACCAGCTCTTAGGGATTGTAGCTGCCAAGGAGAAACCTGAACTGGAAGAGAAGAAGAACCAGCTCATTCTGGAGAGTGCCGCCAACAACAAACAGCTAAAGGAGATTGAGGATAAGATCCTGCAGGTGCTCTCCTCTTCTGAGGGGAACATCCTGGAAGATGAGACAGCCATTAAGATCCTGTCATCCTCCAAGGTCCTCTCTGAGGAAATCTCTAAGAAGCAAAAAATCGCCAGTGTCACCGAAAAGGAGATTGATGACACTCGCATGGGCTACCGTCCTGTGGCTGAGCACTCGTCCATCTTGTTTTTCTGCATCTCAGAACTGGCCAACATCGAGCCTATGTACCAGTACTCCCTGACCTGGTTCATCAACCTCTACCTACATTCCATTGCCCAGAGCTTGAAGAGTGATGACCTGGCCGAAAGGATCAAGAATATCGTTGAGCACTTTACCATCAGCATCTACAATAATGTGTGCCGCTCGCTTTTTGAGAAGGACAAGCTGCTGTTCTCCCTGCTGCTCACTGTAGGCATTATGCAGGGCAAAGGTCAGGTTGATGACCAAGTCTGGCGCTTCCTCCTCACCGGTGGCATTGCTTTGGATAACCCTTTCCCCAACCCTGCCCCTGAGTGGCTTTCTGACAAATCTTGGTCTGAGATTGTTAGGGCCTCCAAGCTTGCAAACCTGGATGGGTTCTTTGAGCATGTCCAAGACAACATCTCCAAATGGAAGAAGATCTATGATTCGGGAAAGCCCCATGAGGAGCAGTTGCCTGACCAGTGGAGGGTGTTGGTGGGGATGGACCGAATGGTAGTGGTCAGGTGCTTCAGGCCAGATAAGCTGGTGCCAGCAGTGCAGGAGTTCATAGTGGACAACATGGGACGTGCTTACATTGAACCGCCCACCTTTGACCTGGCAGGGAGTTATAGTGACTCCAACTGCTGCTCTCCTCTCATCTTTGTGCTGTCACCGGGATCTGATCCAACTGCAGGTGATTTATCAAAGACGTATACCCCTCCTACATTTTAACTGATAGGCTTTTGTGCATTTTCCTTCTATTAATTGATCATGCTCTTTTTCAGTTGATATAACAAGAATACACTAACAAACAAGATCTCAACTAACTTTCTAGTCATGCTGATAAAATAATGTGAAATCTTTGTTCAAAAGTCACGGCCGTTTTTACTCTCAAACACCAAAGCCTTCATGACAGCATTGCATTGGTCCTTCAGGTCTGCTGAAGTTTGCTGATGACCTGGAGATGGGGGGTAGTAAGACCCAAACCATTTCCCTTGGGCAGGGACAGGGACCCATAGCGGCCCAGATGATTGACAGAGCCATCAAAGAAGGCACCTGGGTGGTGCTGCAGAACTGCCACCTGGCCACCAGCTGGATGCCCACACTGGAGAGGATCTGTGAGGAGGCCATCACCCCAGAGAACACACCCCCCAGCTTTAGGTTAGCTGTAACTACAAAAGAATATATGAATGAATAAATGCGTGGAGCAGATTTTACTGTGTGAACTGAACTGAAACACGCCACGATTCTAGTACTAACACAAGCATCTTGCATGAAAAACATAAGTCAAATCTTGCCTCTTCTCCACAGGTTGTGGTTAACCAGTTATCCATCGGACAAGTTCCCAGTCAGTATCCTGCAGAATGGGGTGAAGATGACCAACGAGCCTCCTAAAGGACTGAGAGCCAACCTGCTACGCTCCTACCTGAGTGACCCCATCTCTGACCCGGCCTTCTTTGGCAGCTCCAAGAAACAGGCCGTTTGGCAGAAGCTCCTGTTTGGTCTCACCTTCTTCCACGCTCTGGTGCAGGAGAGGAGGAACTTTGGACCTCTCGGTGAGACGTATAATTAACTGTAGGTCTTATGTGCTGTTTTGCCCCTGTGTAAGATGAAACCTTGTTTTTACACTGGGGCATTTGAATCTGGTATAAAGTTTATTCAATTTTGACATTATCTTAAACATTCTTCTGTTCTTTTTTTTAGTGTCAGATATCTTTAGTTTATTATTGTTTGTTAAAATTAAGCTACAGTGTTGCTCTTTTCTCTATTCTCTCCTCAGGTTGGAATATCCCCTATGAATTTAATGAGTCTGACCTGAGGATTAGTATGAGGCAGATCCAGATGTTCCTGGAGGAGTATGATGAGGTTCCACTGGAGGCCCTCACATATCTGACAGGTAAGACTTCCATGGTTATTAATGCGACAGGGCACTCATTTACATCAGTGAAATGGGCAGCAGTGTGATGCAGCAAGAATCTGTCCTGCTGAAGCGTATCACATTTTTATTATTTATTTATCATAGTACAAAGCCTTAGCAAAACCTTTCAATACATCTCACCACAATGTCCTGGAATGTCCCGGAATCTTTTTTGTTCATATAATCTTTCTCTTTCTCGTCTCAGGTGAGTGCAACTATGGCGGCAGGGTGACAGATGACAAAGACAGGCGTCTGCTGCTGTCTCTCCTGTCTATCTTCTACAGCTGGGAGTTGATAGAGCAGGAGCGCTACCACCTGTGTGAGGGGGAGCTGTATTATGTCCCACCTCATGGCCCCTATCAGGTACTGTCAAAGCACCACATTCCTAAATGACGCTATATCAAAGACTGCCATATCCAACTTTATCATGTATGATATTACATAAGGCAGTGGTATCTTGGCTGATGTTGTCACAAGTGTACTGTAAAGCACATCAATTGCACAGTTATAATTTCTATTGTTTTTATTCCAGACTTATGTTAATTACATTCGGAATCTACCAATTAGTGCCGATCCTAGTGTGTTTGGACTTCATAGCAACGCTGACATCACTAAAGACAATCAAGAGACCAATCAGCTGCTGGATGGAGTGCTGCTGACTCTGCCCAGACAGTCAGGAGGCGGGGCTAAGTCTCCTCAGGTTAGCTGTACCTATAGTCTGAGGGCATGCAAAATGACATTTTGACACTTTGAGTTCTCTGGAGAAACAGCATATACAGGCCTGTAATTCATATTGTCTTCTAATTGTGTCTTAGGAAGTGGTAGATGAGCTGGCGGAGGACATCCTGTCCAAGCTGCCAGCAGACTTTGATGTGCAAATGGTGATGGAAAAATACCCGGTCATGTATGAGGAGTCCATGAACACTGTTTTGAGACAGGAAATAATCCGCTTCAACAGGTAATAACAACTCATGTTCTGTTCAGCAAGTCGATTCTCAAGGTTTCTCTTGAAATTGCACACCTATTAACCACATTAAATTATAAATACTGTAATAATAATAATAATGATGATGATAATAATACATTTTCTTTGTATAGCGCTTTTCAAGATACTCAAAGATACTTAACATGAAATAGCATTTGCAAAAAACAGTATACAAATACATAGAGTATATACAGTATAAAAAAACTATACTATATAAAACTGTGTAAAACTGTATAAAAAAACTAAAATATGGGATAAGTCAGTAGAACCAGGCACTAAAATTACATGGCACAACCAGTAGCAGTCAAACAGTGGCAGTAGCAGTCAATAAGAAAAGTAGCAACAACTCATAATAACTTTAAAATAACTCATGTTCATTTATCTGTCTGTGCGAGGTACAGTCATGAAATCCTTCACAATTAATATTTTATCACATCTGTCGCCCCTCCTGTCAGACTCACTCATGTGGTGCGTGTCAGCTTGGTGAACATCCGCAAGGCTCTGAAGGGCCAGGTTGTTATGTCTGCTGAGCTGGAGAACGTCTTCAACAGCATGCTGGTGGGCAAGGTGCCCGCTATGTGGGCAGCCAAGTCCTACCCCTCCCTCAAGCCAATGGGGAGCTATGTGGCTGATCTCCTGGCCAGGCTGCACTTCCTACAGGTTAGAAATAACATTGTTTAGGGTGACACAGACCTCGGCAAAATGGGTCGCTGAACCTCCTTCATATTCAAATCTTAGTAAAGCAACATTGAATGGGTGACATTGCCCGTTTGACTATGCTAATAGCTATGTATGTGCTTGGATGTCTGTTTTGACAGGAGTGGATAGACAACGGCCCACCTACAGTCTTCTGGCTCTCTGGCTTCTTCTTCACCCAGTCGTTCCTCACTGGAGTATCTCAGAATTTTGCCAGGAAGTACACCATCCCCATAGACTACATCGGCTTCGAATTTGAGGCATGCAATGAAATACAATTGTTTCTCAACTTTATCTGTGTTTTTGCCAAGCTATCCATTTTTGGAGTGGATTTTCATACTTTCAGTTGTGTTCCAGGTGACCAAAGAGGAGACCCATATGGATGAGAAGCCAGAGGATGGGGCCTATGTTAGGGGCCTTTTCCTTGAGGGGGCGCGCTGGGACAGGGAGAAGATGGTCATCGGAGAGTCCCTCCCCAAGATCCTCTTTGACCCTCTGCCCATCATCTGGCTCAAGCCTGGAGAGATGGCCAAGTTCAAACATGAAAACCTCTATGTGTGTCCCGTTTACAAAACCAGCGCCCGTCGAGGAACCCTGTCCACCACAGGCCATTCTACCAACTATGTCCTGCCCATCGAGCTGCCCTCTGACCAGCCGCAGAAGCACTGGATTAACCGAGGGGTGGCCTGCCTCTGCCAGCTGGATGACTAAGAACTAGCTGGAAGTTAGATCTCTGAGAGCTAATTCAGTGTTTGAGGTAACTATTAAAATATACACCAAACAAATGCATTTGTGTTTGTATGCAAAAATGACACAGGTATACATTAGTGTAGCTTATTGACTGGTCCAAGATGTTGACAATGTTGCTTGAGCTTGAGGCTTGTTGAATGCCCCATGTTTGCAACCAGGAATCAATCATGAAATAATAGAATCACATCTGTTTTCTTCTCTCTAGAGAATGAGAATGAAATCTTAGGGTCTAAACTGCAACCTTGTGTCTTGGATAAGACAAGATTGTTTTTTTCTATCTGAGGCAAAGTTACTGTATACTACAGGGGGGTATCGCTGAATTTCAGCATTCAAATAGGTCATCACTATGACCCGGGACATTCTTGTTTGTATAGCTGAACATGTCCTGTCCCGTATTGTGTGCTGTCACACTGATGTGCAGCTCTATAGAGACTGGAATCACAAAAGATGGAAAAGTGATGAGGCATATCCAGCAGGATTTACTTGGGATGAAGGTAGAGTTTCTGGCTGAGGAGAGAACAGAAACCTGCATTATCATGTTAAAAACAAATTTGAGCATGCTCAGACCGGTCTTGGTAGCAATGATATACTGTATGTGAATTCTTAAAGGAGAATATCACTCAATTTAACTGTTTACTTTTTTTCTAATGTCTTAGGACATTGGTATCACTACTTGTGAACATGAGTAAGTCTCTCCAAAGTTCCAAACCAGACAACCAAGATTCAAATCTATACCAATGTATGGCTAGGAGCTGCTCCATTAACAATAAATGAAAGATTCATTTAGGAAATTCAGGGGCATATTGCTTTGAGTGATATTGATTTGCCCAGTAAAACTATTTAATTATTTTACTGGGTAACTACATACTGTATAGTATATTAAATACTTAATATCACTTACACCCTTCTTATTCAGGTATAAAAGCAACTTGATGTTACAGTGCAATCTCTTACTGATTGAATGAATTCGTAGTCATGGAACAAGTTATAGGTGGCATGAAACAATGAAAACCTATGATGTTTTTGCACTCTGATGCACTTTGCTCAACAAATCTATTTTTCTATATATATATATATATGATTCTATTTTTATTCAGAATAAATTTAGAGGAGCATTGTTTATTATAACAATTTATTACACGGGATAATAAATAAATTCAACATAATGTAATACAACTTGATGGTGTCAACACTGACATTGTTCCACAAAAACAGTACAAAGAGAAATGTAAGTATTGAAAAGACTTGTTTTCTGTAGTTTACATAAAAATATTGTTTACAGTGTCCCTGAATTTCTGAACAATCAAAATAAATGACTTTTTCCTGTACAGTGGATTCTCTCACATGTTAAACTGAGCGATCATATCAATCCAACCCTGGAGATCAGCCTGTGATTGCACACAAATCTCCTGGCTATGGTAACATGAACTCTTGGCAAGGACACAGTATATTGAGCATCAGGTTTCGTCATGTCATTGTAAGCAAACCAGCTTGGCCTGCTTCCCCAGGCGCTGCTGTGCTCCCAGTGTGCTGCCTTGCTGGGCTGCCAGTCCCAAGTACGTCTGTGTTAACGATTAAGAGAACGCAATGGAATTTAACTTCTCAGTAACACTGTAGCCTACTAGCCTGGTCCTGGTCCTTGCCATACTCTGACTCTTTGCAGCTGTAGCTGGATGGGAGGTCTAGCTCTACCATTGAACCCCACTTGATAAGACTGTGTCCCATAGAATCCCATCTGAGAAGATTTTTGTTGTTAGATATGACTTGGTACAGAATTATGTAAGTGTCAATACTGTAAGTGGGTGATACAAGTGCGGAGAGGGAAACCAATGTCATAAAAACAAAATCGCCTTGCTTCTACAAATTCTTATTGGTCTAACTTAAAAAGAGTGAAATAATAATGAAATTAACCCCCTGGAACCCTCTGAAGGACCCCTGGTAGTCCCCGGAGTCCACTTGACTTGACCCATGCAGACAGCGAAAAAGACAATCTATTTTATGGTTATCACTCACAGCCTTCGGATATGGGTCCCATTAATGCAGACCTGTCAAATTGAAGTATAGAAGTGTGACTGGGTAACTTTAAGAATTTTGGCATAAATATGTGCTGACATAAATTTCGAAATTGGTGTCTTATGGACATTGCAAGTTTTTTCTTGTGATGCACTAAAGTTGGCATCTCAACCAACATTACAAAATCAGTGAGAGGCATGTGAGAACAACTTGACATTAGTTCTGAATCTGTGTGACAGCCTAATTGGAGATAATTAAAAACTTGACTTAAGATGAAGTCTTCAAACTCAAACTGTAAAAAACTCTGTTGACTAGCTGCCAATGTTTGTAAGCAAAACACAAGGAAATGGATCATAGTCTATCTCAGGATGGAATGCTTTATAAACTCAAACCAGTAGCATTCTTATTCTAGTTATTTTAGTTAGAGTTAACTATGATGTTCAAGTTAAGTATTTTATGTTTAAAATCATTCAAAGTAATAAATTACCTAGACGCACTGCTGTGCAAACAAATGTGCCTCTTGTTCTGCCTGATGATAGTCCAGATAATGAAGAACGAGCCAATTGGCAGCCACACCCAACTCATGCACTTGACTAATGAGACAGTAAAGCACCTTTAGAAAAGCAACATAAAAAGCTACAAAGTTAACAGCAATAATCTGCTGCTAGGCATCTTATAATGCCATATGATCATGTAAATCTGTTTGCCCATTTTTGTGGTTTTAAAATCAGTGTTGAGGTGGAAGAAAACCAACACAGTCTTGCTAGTTAAAAACAAAATATGTTCATTTTGGTGGCACAGTCATTACACATTTCAGTATGAAACTCCATCACATAGGAGTATGGACTATTGTGGACACAGGAGCAGAGTATAAACTGACTGGCCTACCGGGAAGTGTGCAGACAGTTGGTTCTGAAGACAAACCCTAGATGGCAGCAAAGGCAAACCAGTATTCCACAGCAGTCTCTCTTCTTGACAGAGGAGATGAGCAAGCTGGCACGGGACCTACAGATGGTTGTTGAAGGTTTGCTATGACTGCTGTATAACATAAACGAGAAAAGCAAAGTAGCTGTGCGCATTATATCTCCATACAGTTTGAAAATGAACAGACTTCAGAGGTCTACAGATTGACTTTATGAATTAGAGTTCAGAATGAGGATCACTTAAGTGGCCAAGTGCAAAACATTTGCATAAATTTGCATTGATGACCTTGTTGTGAGGGCATATTGAGAACTTACTGGGTTTCATAGTACATACTGACAAACACGGGACAAAAACAACGGGACCTCACATACAGTACAAAGGGATAATGAAATCATACTATGGACAGTAGACTATTCATATCTCTCTATTATGTATATATGTGTGCATTTGATCAGTGTGCCATCATACTGTATGGTTACAGCTATAGAGGGACCTGTGGTGAGTCAATAGTTGGTCAGTAGTTGGTCAAGTAAAGAATGTAAAGAATGAATCACCACAAAACCATGCTTTTTGTAAGCATGGTCATATGGCTACTGCACAGTGAACAGCAGTTATCCTGTACTTTATTTCAACATTTTTCAAATTAAGTCCTACATCCACTTCTAAGTGCAGAAAATCATTGTTGCACTGCTCTCTATGGGCTGAAACATTCAACCGTGTTGCAATTCTAGCCACACCTTAATCAGTGATATGACGGCAGGTATTTCGCCTTTAGCAGTGTCAAATGCTTTGTCATCATTAAATTGTTACTGGGTGATCCATTATCACAGACACACACCCTTATTTGCTCTCATTCCCCATCTTTCAAAATTGTGTAGTAGGTGGAGACTTTCTGAAAACATTGTGTTTAGGCATTCTGTAAACTGACTAGGACCTTGTGTAGCATTTTCAAACTTCAGTGTATCATTGTCAAATCAATTGTGATACCTTGATATAAAGATTGAATGAGACCATGGTCGAGATGATTGATAGCCTCAATCTCACGCCAGTGGTATTGTTAGTGCTAGTATTTTTAAAAATTAAGACCACATTTCCCATAAACCCTGTTGCTTGAAATCAACTCACTGGCACCTTCTACTGCACACGAATGTGAGAAATTAACTCATGACTGACATAACCAACTGACAAGGAAACACCAGGGCACACCAGAAAGGGATTTTATCACTAAACAGAGCACAGAAGCTAAAAAATAAAACATAAAAAATAACTGGACCATCATGGAGTGTGATCCACATTTAAAGGATATGCTCCCTAATACACCAATTGTGGTCTAACAATTGGGATGCGCCCACCTGTCAGGTCTCTTATATAGAGTGTACACATGGGCCTATGTATATTTTTACTATTATTTCTAGTATACCCTAAATATGTAACCGGTTCCAATTTATGGATGTCATTCAAATGCATTCTTGTGATTGTTGTTGGTTCTCTGATGCCTACATGTGCAGCTGATTGCTTGTTACCCGTATGTAGAAGCCTATTGGCTCATTAGTGATGGCCCCACTTGAGATGTCATGGGCCTAATCCAACCAAACATCTGTGATGGGAAGCGCCCACTTGATAACCCCAGTGACATAACTGCACTCATACACAACGCTAACATTTAGATTAGGTGACTAGTGAATGATGCTGCCTGT